>NC_090927.1:1147482442-1148107442 GCF_040938575.1 Ambystoma mexicanum
AAAAAAAACGGACTTTTGGTGGTTGGACTTTTCATCTTGGTCATTTCACGCAGATCCTTTTCAAGAGTCTGCTTCTTTCTGTTTCCCTAGCCAGTCTTCTGGATTCTGTGTCCCTCAGTAAAATCAGCTACCCTTCAGTGGTAAAAACTAATTTCAGTCCTCCGAGAAAACCCTTTGGAGTTTCAATGGAAGCTGACAGGAATTTGGAAAGTAGCCAAGAATAGTTAGAATTTTTTTTTTTAAGGAATATGCCTGCCAGGTTCTCTGGCCAAATTAGTCAGTCTTTTGAAAAAGCTGTAGGGGGGGGTTATCGCCTGGAGAGGACTGCTGGTGGCTTAACCTTATGTAAAGGCGACAGGGGATGGATGGCCTTAGCATTGCCGGACGGGCGAATAAAGCAAGAGACTTGTGGCAGGGATCACTTTTTCATCCTCCACATGGCTCTGACATGCATATTACTCAAGTGCCCCCGAGTAACACGAATGAGTGTTCCTGTATTAAACAGCGAATCATTCCCCACTCCACCGCCCTCCCACGCCCCCCCTCCTCCGCTCAAACAGCAGCCAACGTGGCGGGAATTCCGAAAATCATAGCCCCATTGTTAGGGTGGACTCCGAGGTAAGGCCGTGTTAAAGTCACAGCACGACTATTTGGCCAGACACGTCCTGTGACGTGACTGTGTGGCACACACATCGCCAGCAGCAGTTTACGCTTCATATTTAATAATGTCCAACTATACTGACTGAGCAGTCTAAACAGTAAAGTTAACAGTGCATGCAAAACTAGAATAACATTTGTAAAACGAGCATGGGTTTGCAAGCTTCATTTCGAACATTAACATATCGCTGGATCTCTTCTTTCAGGTGGAGTCCCCAACTGAGAAATCTAGAAACTTCTTCTGTTCCAGTCAGTGGCAGGGGGAGAACCTGAACACTCAGCTCTTCACACAGTCCTGTGCCCTGGATGACGTGCCGGTATGTGTGCAGCAGGGAGCTGTTTCCTGAACATGCTGTCGGCCCTATAGTAACCGCGCATGCAGCCTCCCTCCCGCTACGCCGCCTTTTGCGTTGGAGTCAGGCGTGTGCTTGGGCCAGTGCAAGCAAAGACCGTCGGTCTTCAGTGAGAGTGCGCTGGGTGCAAGAGGAATGTGTGCTGTGTCCAGGTTAAAGGCCAGTAGAATGGCCCAAGTTTAAAGGTTGCTACCGTGTATGAGGGGTGCATTCTTACCCATAGCTCAGGGCATAAACCTTCACCCTTTTGAGATTTTCAAGAGTGGGGAAGTAGGTAAACACTCGAAAGGTGGGCCCTTCTTCTGAAGCAACAGCGTTGCTAGAAGTTCAGTATACCCTGGAGCGGCTGGTGGTGGTTTTGGTCCATAATTAACGGTTTGGTAAAGCATCATTCATAGTCCTACAGTGCTTGTTCACGCAACTCACCCGAGGCCGAAAATGGCATGTTCGAGTATTTTTTTCTGACAAGTTTGATTTTTTTGGGCTTTAAAAAGTTTTTTTTAAAAAACGTTTTTTGAAAGCTTGTGTGTATATACTGGCTGAGCTGCAGTCTACCCCGCGTGTGGCGTGGTCCTTTCCCTGTCATTGTCTTGGTTTTGTGTGGAGTTGCTGTGGTTGTTATGTCTTGGTGTTAGGCTCTGATCAACCATACACAGACCAGCTGTGGAGCCATAAGGTTTTGTCCAGGTCAGCTTTATTGTACGTATTTACACTTGTACAGGAACCAGTTTCTCTTTATATATACAGTAGTCACAGTAGAGATCACAGTGGTGCAGCTTTGCCAGTTGACATGCCCCTCGTGGCGTGGGGATAGACTCGCAAGTCCCACGGTCAGCAGGTTGCCACCCACCACTTCTGTATTTCGGGACAGCAGCGTCTCTTCTAAATAGGGTTGCAGTGGGCAACTGTGAGAACCCTCTGGAAGCCAACGTGTTTGCAGACGGTCTTCTCATTAATGTATTTGTGCTGATAAGGGTGGGGTTTGGTGCGGTTTGTGGTCAGTGGCTAACTAATCACCTCAGTGCAGCCGGTGGCCCGGGGAGACAGCCCAGCTCATGTTTTTGTTGTGTTTATTTTGCAGAATCTTCTCACCAGCTCTGTCCTTATGAAGTCTGAGAAAGAGGAACATGTTCTTAGGGCCTTCGCAGCGCCCAGGCACCGGCCCCTGGCAAGCCCCCTGCAGGTAACTATTGTTTTCCATGGACGATCGGACACGTCACTGTGATTGGGCCCAAGCACTCAAGTTTGGAGTGTTGGCGTGTGCGTTTGAGGCTTCACTTGCCAGGACGCACGGGCTAACCGGATTCTTGAGAGCAGCAACCTTACGCTGCGAGTCCTTGATGCAGTACTTGTTCCCTCAGTGGTGTTTTGTAATACCTGCTCATTGACATATGTTGAGCTGCAACCGAGTCCTAAGGGACATCCTGTGAGAAAGCAATTCCCAAAGATTTGACTCCTTTTCCTAAACATTAAACCCTTTCAGCACGACTCACAGTTGCAGCAGGAAGGCGGTTCACAACTTTCTTATTCTGTAGCTATTTCATATGAGGGGACACCCTATTTTATTTTATGCATTGAACATTTGTATGGCACCTATACAGCAGAACGTGTTTCTGGGTGTTACAAGATGAAGGGGGAACAAAGGAGGATAAACAACAATACATAGTCCTAATAGGCCTTGTGACATTCGGATTGTGCAAGTGCAGGGGGGACAAGTCAGGCGAAGGGAAGGTAAGGGGAGGGGGCTGGGGGGATGTAGGAGGTAAATGCACTGGGGGATGGAGTGAGGGTCAAGTAGTGTGAGGAGGGAGGGCCAGACTCAGTAGTCTGATCAAGGAAGGGTGCCCGAAGGCAAGTTGGGGGTGTTGAGGCAGACTGGCCGAGGGAGGGCCTTGCCCCTGTATGACTCAGAGGCACTAGGCAGCCAGTCGCATCAGCATGGGGGCATTAGCAAGGAAGGGGGAGAGTGGAGGAGGAGAAAGGGAAGGTCTTTAGAAGCTTCCGTAAATCAGCCCAAGTGTGAGCGGCAGGGAGGCTGTTCCAGAGGGAGACTTGTGCCGAAGAAAGAGATCTTCCACTCACTCTCTGCTTGGAGGAACGTCTGACCTGCAGAGAGTTGGAGCTAGAGGACGGAAGGACTCTAGCAGGGCGGTATTTAGGGAGACAAAGGGGGGTATAACGTGGTCCAAGACCCCAGAAAGCCTTGTGGATGATTCAGAGGGTCTTGAATTTGATCCTTGCATCCAGTGGAGAGAATTTAGGGGAAGAGGGATGCAGTACCTGGGCTTGAGGCCAAGGATAAGTCTTGCAGTCCTATTCTGGATTAGTTGAGGATGGCGAAGGGAGGAAAGAGACAGATTAAGGAAGAGGCTGTTGCAGTAGTCCAGCCTGGAGAGAACCAGAGCTCTAGAGAAATGAGTGTCTGTGAGAAGGTGAGGAAAGGGAGAATTCCTCTGAGGAGGTGAAGCTGTAAGTGGATCTTCTTGGCAAGATCAGCAATATAAGGTTAGAAGGAGAGAGAGGAGTCGTCCAGAGATTAGGGGAAAGAAAGTGGGGGGAATACCAATGAGAGGCATCTCAGTCTTACTGGCATTAAGACAGAGATCATTAGCAGCACACCATGTCTGAATAGCAGTGAAGCACTCAGGGATGAGAGAGGAGGTAGAGGGAAGCTTAAAGGAGAGCTGAGTGCCATCCGCATAACACTGGAAGTGAGGAGCAAAGGTGGAGATCTGATGGGCAACATAAATGTTTAAAAGCTACAGTGAGAACGTAGAGCCCGGAGGGACGCTACAGGTGGAGAGTGAGTTTGAGAAGAGAAAAGGGCCCATTTGAACCTGGGAGGGCTGATTCAAAAGGAAAGAGGTCAGCCAAGCCAGTGCCCGGGCTGTGATGCCTAGAGTATCACAGAGTCGATTTAGGAGGGTGACATGATTGACAGTGTCGAAGGCAGAGGACAGATCAATGAGGGTGAGAACGTAGGTAGAGTTGGAGTCGAGGTTTGAGAACAATTCTTCACTGGTGTTCAGGAGAGCAGTTTCTGTGCCTCTATCTGCTCTGAAGTCAGACTGGTGATCGTGGGGACAGGCAACAGATTCAGTGTGATGGATTAGTTGGGAGATGACCAACCTCTCCAAATGTTTGTCCAAGAAGGGGGTAGTGGAGATCGGGCTATAGTTAGCTCGGCAGGAAGGGTCCACAGACAGCTTTTTCAGGAGGGGATGCACAAGGGTGTGCTTGAGAGGTGAAGGAAAGGAGCCAGTGGCAAAAAGAGTGATTGCAGAACTCAGCCAAAGAAGGGAGCGAGGGCGGCAGTATTTTCCTTGATAGTTCTGGAGGGGCAGGGAAACACCGGTTTGGAGGAGACTTTCATAGAGCAAAATAGTGTTGCTGACCTCATCCGGTGCTATGGGTGAGAATGAGGATAGTAGGAGAGACGGAGAGAGGGGGGACAAGGGAGGCCTAAGTGTAGGTGGAGAAGGGAGGGGAGTAGAGGAGAGTGAGGACAGATGTCCCGAAAGCCATGCAGAGGGCCTGGGAAGAAAGCTGAGAAGTAGGAACTGAAGTAGGATTGGCAAGTTCCTTACAGATTTAGAAAAGTTCAGCCATGTTGTTGTTAGCCACAGAGATGCAGGCCTGGATATGGGCCCGCTTCTTGGACCGGATGGAGAGTCTGCAATGCCTTTGGAGCAGGCGACAGGCCAGTTTGTCAGAGGATGAGCGTGAAGCCAACCCCTTCCGTTGCGCAGCTCTGCACTTTTCAGGATGTCATGGGTGTTGGAGATGGAGGGTTGCAAGTTAGCAAGCACTGAGTCAGAGTGAGAGTCAATAGCAAGGGTGGAGGGGTAAATAAAAGAGATGGCTACTGACACTCGCTTCATCGGTCGGATGATGGAGAAGGAGGCTGGTAGTGCGGGCAGAGGCTTAGCCGGGGAGCCCAGGAGCTCCAAAGCAGAGGATAGGAGAGGAGAGAATGATCAGGCCATGAGACAGGTGTACTCAGAAAGTTAGAGAGAGTGTGGTCAGCATTGATGAGCGCATCAAGAGCTCGCCCGGCTGAGTGAGTAGGACCAGAGGGAAGAATGGTGAGAGAGAGAGAGTCACAGAGGTTGCAGAAGCGTAAGGCATTCAAAGTGTGACCATAGCCCTTTATTTTACTATTCAACATTTTCATCTTTGCTTCCGTAACACCACTCCATATCCTATTGAAAATTGCAAAGTTTTGAACACTGTTGCTGGAGCCATGTGTGCAGTGGGTGCAGTTTACGACAAGTATACAGAGCAACAAAGTCACACCAATGACACCTGCGCACTGTACAAAAACCCCCTGTAACAATGCCATATGGATTTCTCTCCACAGAGGTCATTCTAAAGAATCCCTCTGCCTGCATGTGTGCATGTATGAATGTAGTGGATTTATAAAGCTGTAAAGCAATGGAACGCTGTGCAGAGGGGACCCACTCGTGGGTTACAAAAGGGTGCAGGCGTAATAGGAGAGCTGAGGTGGGGAGTGGCAGAAATCCAGCAGGGGAGTTTTAAGTGGAGCAATCAGCTATTGGCATTTTCGAAACCCAGGATGGCTGGCTCAGCCCTCCTTCGGTTCGCGGTAGATGTCCATGTGCACAATTCATTCTCGGCTGCGGAATCGCCTACAGCAGATATATATAGCACTTTTGCTTAAGTGCTCTATAAATTCCATAAACATATACGTGGCCTAAGTGGCTGACTAATGTGTGAACTTGTAGTAGGACAGAAAATTACCTTCCTGAAATAACGGGGAGCCCCCCCCCCATGAAATAGGGATTCCTTTGATCAAGTTATCATCTCTGCTGTTGTTTTTGTTCCACTGGCGGCCTAAACTGCACACTCCTTCCAGCCGTTCCTTAGCAGCGCGGTCCACCTCAGCGCCGCGCAGCTGCCTTCCCAAGAAGGGGAACCCCACAAGCGCTATCCAGCGGCTACGTTTACAATTTCTCAATATGTCTCTGCCTTTGAGTCAACCGCCCACCTGCATGAACCTGCTGATGCAAAGTCTCGCTGGGGCAGGATGTCACTGCGCACGCATGTGGGCTGAGAGGCCGCTCAGCTGTGAGCTGCAACGCGGGCGCATAAACTGCACCAGCTGGCACCGTGTCACGCGGGCGCATTAGGTACAAGAAGCCAAGCTTTGGAAATGGAAACTACTCAACCATCCTCATTTAGGTATCAAAAAGGATAAACATACCTGGTATAGAAGCCTTTGTTTAAAGTGAAATGATATAATAACTAACTACTTGATCGATGAATCAGAAACTTAGGTTATTTGTTGTAAAAATTCAACATCTACATATGTGTCATCCGGAGGGCCACACGATGTCAAGCAGCAACACACCAAAACATGGGAAAGACTGAAGTGAAGAGTAACGGGTTGAGGACAAGGCATCGGTGTGCAACCTTACATAGAATGGCATCCCATCCCTATCCTTTGGGTCAGAAACAGTGCCTGTGGGCAGACCTCAAGGAGCTCTGTTCCGATGGTATTCTCTGGCATTTTTGCCAACAAATGGGAAAAGGGGATGTTTTAGTAAAACATTCCACACTCCAGGCCAAAAGTGTGTGCTATGACAGGGCCTGCGGTAGCGGCCCTGTAGTTATGGTTAAATTGCTCAACTTATAGAAAAAACACTTTTCGGGCGGGTTATAACTTTGCCCACTCCTTGGACGAATCGTCATCAAACATTGCAAAAAAAGAATGATTTTGCAAAGTTTGGTGCGGTTTTGTCCAAGGGGGCAAAGTTTCAGGGAGGCCCACAATTTGTGGAAAATCCTCATAGACGCAATGGAAAAAATGTTGGATGGATTTTTAACAAATGTGCGCTAGGTGCGGCGGCTTGGTCCCGAAAGCGTGCTTTTGTAAATCTTTGATGTCCTGGGTGTTAGAGTTAGCAGTGCACGGTGGTGGCGCGAGTTAATATATATCACACTTTCAGTTGGCTGTTTAGGCAGATTGCTTGTTTTTCACAAAGAACTTATGAAAACGAATTTACCTTCTGTGGAAATTTCCACAAATACCAGCATTGTCGGGAATACATCGACATTTTATTTGTTTAACAAAATAATTTATGGTCCTATATAGTGTACCCTGTCTGGTCGTGACATAACCCCTTCTTTCTGGCCTAGCATTCAAATTTACAAAAAACCGTCAGAGGGTACTGGGAGAGACGGATTCCCGCCCTTACTTTTGTGCAGGGTCCCTCTTGGTGTGATCGCACATTCTTCTGGACCCGATGTGGCAGATATTTGTGCGGTGTGGGGCTTCTGAGCCATTGTTGATTATGATGTAGGCCGGACATGCTCATAGATGCGTACACGAAAAGGAAAATGATGGCAGATTGTGATGCCTGCTTACTTGCAGTCATCTGGAAGTTATTGGGTGGCGTTGCGGTGCTCAGCTATCCGCCTGTCGCCAAGAAGATTCCCCACCTGAACTCTACTCTTAAAACGCAGGAAAAGATCAACTCTTTGCAGATCTGTTTCTATACTAAAAGTTGGGATCCAGGATTATGAAATAGCTTTGAAGAGTATTAATAGCAACAGCTTTTAACCCAAAGTCTGTGTTCCAGTGCATGTTACATCCCTGGAATTATGACGTCTCTTCTTGGGACATCTTAAAACATCACAGGGTCCTAAACAAACAAAAGAAAATTGCCCAAAGAACGGATAATAATTGAGAGAATAAACGATGTCCTCTAATCCGGCCTCTTTCCAACGCTGCCAAAAATCTGAATCACTTAGTCCTGCGAAGTGACAACGTAGAGAACATGCTAGCCGCTCTATGACCTTGTGATGCTTTAGGAGAACTCATCAAACCTTTGACTAGGATCCTAAACTCGAGGCACTGACCAACCCTGTCAGCGTAAGCAACTTCTGCACAGTAGATGTGCTGCGTCGGTTAGTTTGGAGCATGTATCTGGCGTGTGTGGTTTCTGCCCTGGTGAGCAGTTCATATCCCATGATATCACTTCATGTTAGCAGAGGTCCATGAGTTTCACGTTATCGGTAAGCAGTATCTTTTTTCGAATTCATGTTTGCCTGAAATATACAGTTGTGTCTTCCGCTCAGAGCAGAGTTGGGGGTGTGGACACAGGTGCGGTGTGGTTTCATGTCACAAACATCATAGAACAGTGAATATTCAACAAAGGAAGCTGTGAGTAGAAAATGAAGGCATCTCTCATAAGCATCTTGCTTTTTAAGATGCCTCTTGCTTTTGAGACCATTTGGTATAGCCATCTTATTGGTCGGGTGAAGTATCAACATGAAGACCATAGTATTCCTCGATAATCAGTGAATGAGGAGCACAAGGAGTAATTTTAGAAAAAGTAAGAGCTTCAACGCCATGTATTTTAGAAGGAACTTGATATGATAAGGCATTTATAACACGCCTATACACAAGTGTTACAAGGCGCGACGAGGCATGGAAGGGGGAACAGAGGGAAGACAGAGACAACGATCCTACTAGGCCAGGTGACATTGAGGTCGTGCAAGTGCATGAACTTGACAGCCAATCATTTGGGCTCAGCAAGATGCCGTCAGAAAAATTGTAATAAGCCATGGATGCTGCCACCCTACTTTTTCAGAGTCCCCGAGAGTGATCAAAGCTTTGCAGAAACCTCAAGCGAGAATGCCATCCAACACATAGACGCCAATCACGAACCTGCTTGCAGAAACGTTTGTCAAAGCCATCTAAATAGATTGGCCCCCCTACAGGACAAGAACAAGACCCTGCTTGCAGAGGCATGAAACGTGACCCCTATAAATATCGTGAAAACAATAGGTTCCAAACAAGACCCTGATTGGAGAGGCCTGAAACAAGGCCCGTCAAAACGCAGGGAACCAGGATGTGCCAAACGGCAATGACTTTGGATGACTAGCATGGTCTCATCGGGTGACATCGTCTGTGACGCACTTGTTATTTTTTTTAATGAAGGGGACATTTATTAATTAAAAGTGCTTTTAAGATAATATCCCAGCTTGAACTTGACTGCGTATTTACAGTTCTCCTCGTTGCCCCCCTCGCCCCCGCCCCTCTAACCCCGGGGCAGTGAAGCACACGTTGCAGGATAAACAGAGGGATCCTGGTGCCATGAGAAGGATGTGCCTGGAGTGCTGCTTAGACAGAGCGGAACCAGGCCAGTGCCTGGAGGAGGAGGTGGCAGGTGGCAGTGGGAACACGGGAGGGGGGCGGTGAATGACGACCGGAGGGTCAGAGAATCCGCCGAACTGGTTTTGCAGCCCTTTCCGTCATTACAACAGACCTTTTTTTGGAAACGGGCATTGTCGGTGATCCAAGCCCATCACGTGCATACATAAAAATGCAGGTAGACGAATAGTCCAGCACGGCATTAAATGTGCAGGCCGGGGGAATGAATAGAGGCTGACGTCTAGGGGCTTGATCGGCAGGTTTGTGAACAAGAGGGAGCGGATTTCTACTCCACCTGCAAGGGAAGATGCAGAACTAGAAAAGTAAGAACAGGAAACTCCAGAGTGAATGGAACGGGGAAACGTCAGCACCTGCAATTGTATTCTAATGCGTTTTAGCGCTTCATTTCCTCCTTGGCTGCCCGCAGCCTTGGCATGGGGGGTAGCTGGGACATGCCAGCCACGCAGACACACGGGCACATTGCATAGATGGAAGGTGGGAAATGGGGGAATATCTCTTTTTTTATTTTTGTATTCAGTGGCACATAAAAAAACATGCCCCGCGTTGCGCGCATTTAGGCGGGTACAGCTGTGTCTTCCGCTCAGAGCAGACAGAGTTGGGGGTGTGGACACAGGTGTGGTGTGGTATCTCACAAAAAGCACAGAACAGTGAGTATTCGGCAAGGAAAGCTGGGAGTGGAAAAGGGAGGCATCTCTTTCTTTTTAAGATGCCTCATGCTTTCGAGACCTGTTGACATTTGGCCAGTGTAGCCCACTTGTTGGTCAGGTGAAGTATCACCACGAAGACCACAGTGTTCCACGATAATCAGTGAACCAGGAGCACAAAGCCTTATTTTACAAAAAGTAAGGGCTTAAATGCTTTATATTTTATAGGGAACTTTAGGGTGCCATTTCTCGTTCCCCCCATCAAGACGCTCTTCCAAACAAAAGTGGAGACTCTGCACCTATCTCGGGAGGATAGCTCAGGGGCAACATGCTCACCTTGGAAGCAAGACGACACAGAGCACGACAGGTTCGATCCCCGGGTCCGCGCTTAGAAACCTCTGGGTATTAAGCGCGTTATAAATAACCTATCATAGCATACCTATGCAGCTGCACTATGCAGTATACTGCAGCTTGGCGCCAGCGCACGGATGAACTTCACAGCCAATCCCTTGTGCTCAGCAATATGCCTTCAGAAAAATAGTAATAAGCCATGGGTGCTGGCCGCCTACCTTTTCAGAGTCTCCAAGAGTGGTCAAAGAGGAGGACAAACTTGCTCGCAGAAACCTCAAACGAGAATCCAACCAACGCATAGACGCCAATCACCAACCTGCCTACAGAAACGTTTGCCAAGGCCATCAAAATAGAATGCCCCCCTATAAGACTAGAACAAGACCCTGCTTGCAGAGACATGAAACGCGACCCCCAAGAAAACGATAGGTTCCAAACAAGACCCTGATTGGAGAGGCCTGAAACAAGGCCACCAATATACAGGGGAAACAGTAGGTGCAATCTCTAAGAGATGAGGCAGTAGACTAGACTCCCTTTGCATTCTGCCCTTACCCTCGCCCCTGGGGCTGCACACGTTTCCATTTAGACTTACATTCAATGCTGTAGATCTTGGAAAGCGAGATCTCCCTCCCTGGCTTATATTTAGGAGAACTGAACATGAAGCCTGTGTAGCAAGGGCCCTTGCTCTGCCCCACATCCAGATGTCCCTTTGAAGTCTGCAATGGCAAGGTGAAGGGGGTCCAGAGTGATTGTCTACGCATTACACAATGTGCTTCTCTTGCGATTTCCCAGCTAGGGTACGAGTGTTGAAAATATTTGCAGAACTGTACTTTAAGGGGCTTCTACTTAAAAGCTATAGGCATAGTATGCACTACATATTTCTGAACTGCAATGTGCACTGTAGAATGATGTGCTTCAACTTGGCTTGGAAAGCAGGGGAGCATAAGCAGCTCTCCCTATAACTACACAAAGCAGTCCTGGGGTGGTGGGCGCTTCTAGAACATGTGTGTATACCAGCAGACTGGACCCATCTTCTTGAGAGGGTCTCGCTGCATTCATTCCTTGCTTCCGGGGACTTAAGACCAGCCCAAAGAGGGGAGCCAACCTAGGTGTGCGGGCGGAAACATTCTGTAGGAGACTACTGCCCCAGAGTCTGTCTGTTCTTCATCATCAGCCCCGTGAATATAGCTTTCCTGCCCCAGCTGGAGCGACACATGGGGTTTAATGGCCTGCCAGCCCGAGCTTTGGTAGGTCCGAGCGAAGCGAGGGTCTCAGCTCCCGCTGCCAAGTTGGTCCGTAAAAGCTATTTGCACCCCAGCATTTACTGGGGTGCGGATATATATATGTTTATATGGGCGAGCCCATCTCCCGTCGGAGAAATAAAATGCAACAAAAATATGGCCTGTGCCATTGAAATGGAAAAAGGACCGAATCCCTTTTCTATTTTGATGGCGGCCAGACGGGGGAGCATCAGGGACCGGATGCGCAAGGCTCCGATTCCCGCATGTAAGTTGGGCTGGGGTGGGGTGGGGGAAGGGGAATTGGGGTTTTCTAACGTGGGGAGGCAACAGGGTGAGCCTCGCTGTTGCCTACTCTCGTTAGAAAAAAAAGAAAGAAATGGGGGGGAAAAGCGCCACCCCGGGAAGGGCCTCAGGTGGCTGGAGCAGCAGCCCTGGGATTGTGTACTCCAGCCACCTAAAGAGCGCTCTTCCTGTGTGCGAATACTACTTTCTGCTTTATAGAGAAGTAAAAGGTGGGGAAACTATTTAAACCCACAGCCATATCTCCACCTTTTGGCCAATACGTCTTCATTATTCCGAATAAACAAATGACTTGTCAGGTGCCTCTACATTATGCCAGGATGAAACAATTACCTTTTAGTTTGGGCTATTAGGTGGCTCTTATGCACCACCAATAAGCCAAAACTATTGCACTGTGGTACAGGTAAGAGGGAGATGACCTGAAGAGGAACACACAGCTTGTGAGTGTTTGGTTATTTACCCATCCATTGACTGCCTCTGGCAATGCTAAGCCATATGGCCTTTCCCACCCAACACCTGCCCCTCCCGGCCCAAAACATATTTTTCAGGGATCTCTTTGAGGTCTTTCAAGAGATACCATCAAACGTTAGCCTTTCACTGCTATTTCCTTCCAGTATGCTGGGAGTAGTGGTTTAATTACAGCTGCAAATGGCTACTGGGGTAATACAAATTCCTTAACCAAGCGTGCTTCCAGCCACTTGATTCATATCTCTTTCATGCGCTGAAGTCCTGTTAAAAACAAGCAGTGATAAAGCCAACAGTTTTGGCTTGAGGTATTAGACAGGTATTTGCCGAGTACTCCCAACCTATGCCCAGATAATTACTCTATTTTCTAGTTATTGTGATCTTTTGGCCATAATACCAGTGCCTATACAAAAGCCCAGAAGGTTGGTTTTGCCAATGCTTGTTTTAACATGGAGTGAAAGCAGTATTTGCCAATTGAGAAATAGCCATGTGCACCATCAAGCAGACCTTTGCAGGTGCTTTTACTTCCCCCATGGGACACCATTCCGCTTCACCAGCTGTTTGCAAACTCCCTTCATGTTCTGCAAGCTCTGCCAAATTGTATGCATAGACATTGTTTTGCCTGCAATGCCCAAGCAAAATCCCTCAACTCAATGCATCCATGGGAGCAGATTTGACTACACCACAAAATGTGCCACTGTATACAAAGAAAATTCTAGCTATGCCTGACACATGCCTGCATTGTTAAGGTAAAAACACTTTTTTTATGCTACTTGGGCCCAAATCAGACAATGATGTCTGTCACACAGTAAGATAGCGCTGCCCTATTGTCACGCCGCCAGTGCAAAACAATGGGTCTCATCATAGGTTTGACAAAAATGTTGCAATAACCGCCGCTCAGTCCTGCAGATTTGCTGTTTGGTGGTAAAGCAGTGTTAATCCCCTTTTTGGAGTCCATAGGACTTCACAGGGATTTCATCGGATTTCCCATGAGCAAAAATGTCAATGCGGTAAATCAATTTTTGGAGGGAGAAGTGGGGATTTTAGCTCTAGCTGTGTACTGAGAGTACATTCTCCAATTCATCTCCAATCTTAGTTTCCCACCCCGCCGAATTACATTGCTGCTATTTTACTGCCATTTCCTCACACCGCAAACTTGTAGTGGTGGCCAAAGTGTAAAACCCACTTTCATGCTGCCAGTGCTCATCGTTGTCCTGTAAAACAAGTTTTAATGTTGTAAGGTGCAACAGAATGCCAGCTTTGCTCTCTGAAACACGCTGCTGGTGTCCCACACAACAATGTATGCCAGCACTTCCACGGTAAAACACCTACATGTGTTACTTGTTGCCCACATTCTCTCCCAATGTTGCGCTACCTACCTCAGATCTCCTCTACTTAACTCTCAGTGCCAAAGTCCTGCCACATGCTCCTTCTATGATCCACGCACACGTACATTCACTAAACAGCACACCCGGGTTAACACAAAAAAAACATACCCTTTGCCTGCTCCCTGGCTTGGCCCTGCTCCTTTGGTCTACTCTCCACAACAAGCACCACAGTGTAGAGAGGCAGGGAGGGAAGTGATTGGCCTTTCCCTTCCTTAATCACAACCCTTGGCAGGACCAGAGAGTTTCTAAATAGACAGACCTTCCAGGATTTTGCGGCATGAAATGCCAAATTTTGCGGCATGAAATGCCAAATTTTGCAGCACAAACCTTTATTTATTGCGGCATTTTTGCGGGACATTTTGTATTAACTGGAGGGTGTAAGATTGCCACATTGCAGGAAATAGGCAGAGTGCAAGGCTACAAGAGAGCCAGGGTATCATTATTATGTATCCTTTGTATTAATTTAATAGGAAGAGTCCCAGATGTCTCTGGCTTGGCAGAACAGTGTTTGATTTGGCTACATTGCTGGTTTAATGTTCATGCCTATTTAATAGTATTAACTAAATTGATCATTATCAATTGTAATGCTGAAAATATTCCCCTTCTATGTTCTCCAATCCCCCAAACACCCACACACCTCTCTCACCAACACACATATCACCAACTCTCCAGCACAACTTAAATTCCTTAACCTCTCACTCTGTCATACAAATACTCATGTGCTATGTCACACTGTCAAGTCACGATTTGCACTGCCCAGCCCCTGCCAAACTCCAATTCATACTCCCAACTCACACCTTACACTCTACAATTCCTCCCGCAATATACAGTCCTTCATTCTTTTGTGCTGCTTCTGCATCTTGCATCCATTCTCCCATTCTGTCGCACTCTTCCCTCATCCTTTTTCCCAATCTGCAGCTCACTGCCTCTTTCTTGCCAACCACTTCCTCTCTTCTTTCTGGCTCACTGACCACACGCTCCCTCTACTTTCTGTACCTCTGCTTGCTCTCAGATTTCTCGCTCACCGCATCACTGCTTCCTCTGCTCTCTTGTGCAGCGCCTCCTCCTCTGACCCACTGCTCTCCCTCTGCTTTCTTGCCTATCACTTCACATCTCACCCATCACTCTCCCTCTCTCATAGTGTAACCATTTTTTATTTTTTTTTTAAATGTAGATTTTGACCCAGTTCTTCAAATAATGGGGCATTTAAAAAAAGAACAGAGGATATGTTATTTTTAGACAACCCATTTTTGGAAATGAGCATGTCACCTTATTCTCAAAGGTTACCGGCTCATTTCCACAGGCTTGAGCTGTAGCGCAAATTGTGCGCTGGCCAGCTGCCTTGAATGGTTTTCTGGGTTGTTTGACCGAAGTGTAATTATTTACGGCGGAATTGACTGTAGTCAATTTCGCTGCAAATTGATTTGCACTTCAGCCAAACAACCCAAAATGTACCTTTCACCACCACCCCACCCCCTCCCCTACTTAACTGCTTAACTACTTGGTCGCTGCCGCTTCCCCTGCAACCCTGCGGTGCCATATCCGTCCCTCTAACGCGGGTCGGATCCGACTCCGCAGGGTCCCTTTTTCATTATTTTCTTTTTTTTTCTGTCCTCGCCTCCAATTTTGAGGAAAAAGGGGAAAACACGTCTGCAACCACCCTAGACCAAAAATACTGAACATGGGGAGCGGGTGACACCCCCGCAACACATGTTCAGTATTTAAAAAAATCGATCGAATAGTACTGGACGAAAAAGGTCAAACTGTAACATTCGATAGATTTTTGTCATCAAAATGGGCAGTACTTTTAATAGAATCGCTCTCCCGACAGTGTTCTGCAAGCTCCCAGCGCCTTTCACAGGGACAGGCTCTCCAGGTGCCTGCCGCTGTAAAATGCGACCCCAAAAATGCGTTTCTATCCTGTTTGAGGAACAGAAATGCAAGCGACACAGCAGCGGTTCATACCTTAAAAGAAATGCATGACAGGGTCAGGAAAGACCCTGTCATCCAGTGGCAGCCCCACATCCCGTGCGCGTAGGGTTGCCTACAATTTCTGCACATTTAAAAGTGCATCTTGCTTGGAAATGAGGGATGCGCTTTTAAATTGACAGAAACGCCACTGTATTTGATCAAGGAGGTGGAAAAGGCCATCTGAATGGGCGCGCTTATAAAATGTGCCCATTCATGTGTCCCTTGTGGATTGGGCTGCACTTTTTTGGGGCGCAAGTGATGAGATGTGTTAGCGCATTTCATTTCTTGTGTAAAAAAAAAGTTGAGAACCTGGCACCCCGAGTATTCTTTTTTTTAAAACAGTAATTTTTGCAGATTACTTAAAAAAAAAAATGTAAAAAATAATAAAAAAAAAAAAATTAAAAAGATGCTGTTTTTGCACAAAACGTCCGTTTTTGCGGCATTTTCCGCAAAACGGCCGTTTTCGCGGCATTTTGCGGGATCGCAAAATCGCTATAAGCTGGAGGGTCTGAATAGAAGCCTGTATGGCCGTCTATGGGCCAGGCTTCCTTCACCTAGTGCAAAGTCCCTGCACACAACCATGTGGGCCTCTGCCCCTGCGGAAACGAGGAAGCACTGTCACGCGCAGCACATCCCTTCAGGTGCACAACAGATAACTTGGACAGGGAGGGCTGTGCCCAGTCACCCATTATGGACGGCCTACTACTCACTGACCTTTTTAGTCAACAATTGACAGATAATCCTAATGTGCCAAGAGAAAACCTGTGTGAACCACGTCAGTATTACTGTATTCTGAGTTGATTACATTTAACCCCTTTTCTTTTTATAAAACGAGTTGAGCTTTCACATGAATTTAAGAGTAATCCTGCAAGAATGGTATATTTTATTGCTATACATAACCCTTTAGTTTAATCCCTCTGTCAATTGGCTGCTGTTTGGAAACCCAAAGTGGGTGACACAACCACATGCAACCAAAATGCGTAGTAACATCTTATTGTTAAATGAGACTCTTTCTGTGCAATGCTCTTGAATTGGAGGGCAACATAAGAGTGTCCGGTTTTGATTCTAACCTTTGGATAATTAATTTATTTTCTCCATACAATGTTGGTTGATTCAGACAGCAGACCACATACTTGGGAGTTGATTAACAGACTCAGAAAACCTCAAATAGAAGTTAAAAAGTCCCATTGCATGGCTCTGGTGTCCATTTTAACGAAGATATGCGTTTCATTGAGTTCCACCAGAGCAAAAAGATGTTCTTTTGAAATAAAGCAGTGTCTTTTACAGTTCAGTATGACACAAGTACCTCTGTATACTCTTGTCCTTAGTGGTTAACAGCCAACTATAACTAGCAATTCATTCTTGTTAACACCAGGCCCACATCAAGTACACTAAAAACAAATAGATTCGGTTACCCGCATAGTACGAGTGACCG
Organism: Ambystoma mexicanum; assembly: GCF_040938575.1. Lineage (NCBI taxonomy): Eukaryota > Metazoa > Chordata > Amphibia > Caudata > Ambystomatidae > Ambystoma > Ambystoma mexicanum. Next base: position 1,147,499,445 of record NC_090927.1, read on the forward strand.
TGTAGACCATTAATAGCCCCATCCTGGGTTACTTCCTCAGAATACGGCCTGCTCCGGGTGGCCAACATTTTCAGTCCAAGTTAGTCTCAGGAAACTGTTGAGCATTGATCATTTTGCTTCGAACTCTGTAGTTGGATCTCTCCAGCGCTGCCTCAAGCTGCGTAGAAGTACACTCTAGAAAACGTTTTCCCCTTTCCAATTCACTGTTCTTGTAGTCTTCCTTTCATGTGTTCCTGCCAACCTCTGGGGTTCCATGTCTGCGCCCCCTCTTAAGAGCTCTGTAACACCTGCCCACAGAGATGAGACCACACGGTTGCCTTCGCTTCTGCAACTCTCCAGTATAGAAAGGAAGGCTCTGGTGCAGTCTTTTTGTATTGAGCATAAAGGGTCAATACATCCAGTGGTAAATATTGATGTTATTTAGGTTAAAACTAGACCTTGAGTCGCTAATGGGCCTTCTTCATACTATTGGGTTATTTTTACCATATATCTTGATCTACAAAAGAGGCGCTGTCGCATAAGTCTTCTTCACAAATCTTTAGCAAGGGGTTCACCCCAGAGCGAATTGAACACGTCATTATTCTGCTTCTTTTAGCAACCAGTTAGGTCATCTAATGTCTAAAGACTGGTGAGTGCAGAGGAGGGATTGTGGTGGTGTGTGAAAACTACCTCTACTGCTATTACCTACCTAGTGCTCAGCACCAGTTCACATGCATGGGATTTTCTATCACTCAGGTCTATCTTGGGTAGCAATGGAGCGCTATGAGAGAAAATGGGTTTGGGGCAGGGTAGGCGGCGGAGCATTCCACCGCGGCTTTGCCATCAGCGACTGGCCACACACCAATCAAAATGTACGGCAAGCACACCACGTCTCCACCATCCCATTCTGCTGATTAAAACAGTTGCTAATAAATACAGACAGTGAGGCCTCAAATTTCCAGGTGACCTAAAATGTCAAATATTTTCTCTTTGTTCCTTGAGATTTGTTTTGGAGTAAAGGTCAAAGTTTGGCAGATTGATAGTGTATGTTTTTATAGCTAGGTTAGTTTTGCAATGCTGCCTTACTTGATAGAGCAGTTCCAGATAGCAGATATATACAGTTTCAAAGCGAATTCCAACTGTAATGCATTCTAAATGGTTAGTCTTATGTGGACGTCACAATGGAGAAATAACCGTGTCGCCATGTTTTCCTCCACAGCAGCTCAGCAACACCTGGGAGGTCCTGTCCTGCGGGAAGACGGAAGAGCAGAAGACGTCGATGGAGCAGGCACGCAAACACATAAACGCTTTCTCCACCAGGACGCTGGTCATGTGAGAAGAGCCGCGTTGCCAGACAAGCATTAGGAGTCTCAAAACACTTCATGGAATTCACAGTTCCTACGCGTGAACACTGCTTTCATGATTGGGAGAAAAGCTTATTTTGTTGTGGTACAACAGTTTGGGAGCAGCTCAGAGCACACTCAGCAACTGAGCACATTATTTGATAGAATTCACCCGACTAAAAGGGTGTGGAACGGACAAATGCCAGAGCATACCTAAGTTATTAGGTTCTGCGATACATGACTAAGTGTTATAACACTTTTTTTTTTAATTAAAAAAAAACCTGAAAAAAGGAAGAGAAGACGAGTTTCCTGTATTATAAAGGAGCAATCAATCAGACGTTTACACCAGTATTGTTTTTTCCAGGCCGGTGTGTACTGCATTTGGGAGAGCAGTTTTTTGGCCAGTTTTCTTTCCGTACTCAAAGAATAAAATGCACTGGATAAAAAGTTTTAAAAAAACACAGTCAAAGCATTACTACAAACGCATATCGCACAAGTACATGAAGCGAGGCAAGAGGCAAGGATCCTACCCAGGACTGCCAGGACTGTGGATGCTCACAATCGAGAACAATATGTTTAGTTCTCTTTGACTTTGATATCATTCTACCAGGTGTGGGTGTGGTTCTCCAGATGTATTGCACTACGACTCCCATGATCTCCTCACCATTGACACTGCTGGCTGGGGCTGATGGGAGCTTTAGTCCATATAATTTGGGGAGCCATAATCTAGACCACTATACATGCGTGTGAGAGTGTGGGTGTGTGTGTCTTGTAATTAATATTTACTGGCTTGCTTGGAAAATGATTTCCGTACGAGAGTTTTTATGAAAACAAATTATATTTTTATTCAGTAATTTAATTTTTGTAAAATGCCAAATGGATGTTAAGTATTTTTTACATGTTTTGTTATGCTGCTGCTGCAAACTACTGTTAGCATGTAGACATGCTGTTAGTGTACAAGGTGCAGTTCCGCTTTCAGAAAGAAACAGACGCGGTGGTAGCGAATCAACTATGCACTAGCCTTTTATACGTTTGTATATTATTTTTCTTTTGTACGCAACTTTTTAAACACTGTTCTTTGGGAGATTTATTTTCTAGTTATTTTTGTATTGTAAACGGCATGTCTTGCACCTTCAAACTTTTGGGAGAGCTGTGTTTATTATGTTCCAGTGTACCCTTTCGAAAGGGTTCTCTTGTGTTCATTTGTCTGCTTACTTCTAAAATGCCTATTTTTTATATTCTTTTTTGTACATTACTGCCTCACCAAACCTTTACAGACATGGCAAGAAGACTGATTTTGTACTTTTTAAAACAAAGAATTTATATTGGACTCTGAATCCGCTGCCTTGATAGCATTTAGTGCAGTACAACTGCACTTAACATTTGATATGTACTGCCTTGTAAATAAAAATGTGTGTTTTTTTGTATTTGGTTGTTTTGCTTCACTAGATTAAAACAATATGGTATTTTTTGACAGTACAGTGCTGTGTGATCAAATCCAACTGCACCACTTTTTTCTTTAAGAGGTCTAGAGAAGGGGTATGGCGCTCATCCAGTGATAAAACAGGTGAGGAGGTTGCAGTATCCCAACTGGGGTATAACATCTGAGTTTTTATGAAACTGACAAATGGAGTGGCGAAATGTGCCCTAAACAAAATCTTTCAGGGCGAGATTAGGAAAACCCATTACTAGAAGCATAGCCTCCATAATTACGAACAAACAAACACACTGTGTACCTACTAAGTCACTTTGGGCCCGATTCATAGAAAGTTTTGCGGGGTGAAAAGGCAATTTGCGCAGAAAAAGTGCACTTTGCGCCGCGCAAAATTCATGTAGCCGATTCATGGATCAGACTTTGGGTGGGTCTGCAGCCACTTTGCGCAGGTCCTGACCTGCTTTGTGTGGTGCTGTGTTGTTTGCGCGATACAGTGCAAAGTGTGGCAAAGGCCTGCGCAAAGAAACACATAAAAAACGAGCACGCCCAGTTGTGCGCAAACATAACCCAATTCATGGATTCCTAACCACAACTTCACCGAATGAAAAGGCATACGCAAACCTCCTGATCTCACTGTACCATGATACGTGACACAACACACAAAGCACAAAGGCCACGTATAAAAGCATGCAATGCACACCATTACAAAATTGCACTTCCAGGACGAATCCCTCTGTAGTGGCAGTGATCGTACATGTTCATGGAAGAAGAAGGATGAGGAGGTTGGTGAGGGACATGATTTTCCATAGTCGCACAAAGCTTTCTGGGATGCCAGATGACAAGGTTTATGCAAGGTGCAGATTCCCTCCCCATGTCATCTTAGACCTGGTCAGGGAGTGGGAGGAAGACCTTGTCTCACCCGCCATCTGCTCCCATGCACTCACACCCCTGGAGAAGGTGTTGACAGCCCTACATTTATTGGCTATGGGCTCATTTCAGCCCGCCTCTGCCATTGTTAGGGGCATATCGCTGGCCATGCAATCTCAGCGCCTACACCAGGTATTGCGATGCATTACATCACATGTGCGTAGGCACATATACATGCCATGCACACCGTGGGAAAGTCAGTGTGCCAGGAGTTTACGCCATAGCACACTTCACACGGGTGCTAGGAGCCATTGATTACATGCATGTTGTGCTACAGCCCGCCTCTACCCCCCAAGCGAGTGAGCACATGTACTGCAACCGTACGCATTGGTATTCAATCAATGCACAGGTCATCTGCGATGCAAAGGGAGTCAACATGCATGTCAATGCAAATTTCCCCAGAAGCACACATGATGGCTTCATTTACCGCCATTCTCCACTATACCAGGCCCTGGCATCAGGAACCTTTGGCACCACCTGGCTCATTGGTGGATATCAACTGTCATGTACATGCAAGCAGTCACATGACACAGAATCCTGAGTGAAAGGTCAGACGGAACCAAATACCAGATGTTCTGAATGTTCATCTGGCCCTAACCCATTTCGGACAAATGATTAGCATATTAGGACTTCTATGGACCAGCACAGAACCCTCTCCTATGACCCAGGCCAGGCATAGTGCACCTTGTCTCGGGTCCGGTCACTCACGTTCATGCAACACCTCCACAACAGTGGATGAGAGATGCAAGTGGGTGGGTAACCGACATCACTACAGACCCCTGACACCCTTTGTGGGCCTCCAGTCTGGTGGTGCTACATGCTCGTGGTACACTGAGGACAGTCCACCACAGTTGACAGTCGCACTGGAAGCTGCAGCCTCTTTCCCCTGTCTCTGCCCTGGTCTTCCTTGAAAGATGCTGGGATGGTCGCTAGGGGAGTGAGTGCTGGTGGCTAATCACCCTTGCCATGTGGACATGTCGAAACTAGAGCCAGGGGTCAGTAACGCCTTTCATCAGAATGGATAGCCACCTACCTCCAGGCCTTTCTCAGCCAACCTGGAGCCAGTTGAGGTGCACCACAACAGAGGTAAATTGCCCTGTGTTTGGCAGGATGTACCCAGGTGGCGGTCCTGCAAGCGGTTCTGCTGTGTTGTCTAACCAGACTGCCCACCATGTCAACTCCCCAAATGTAGATCTCTAGATGGAATCATGCCCACTTCAACTCACTAATCAAAGTACACTTCATTTGTCACTCACTGTACCTGCTGGATATTGCTCCCACAACCATACTCCTCCTTTGATGGAGTCAACCATCCGCTTTGTGTTGTATTCCCAAGTACCCGGCTCTCAGTTTACCTGATCCCACCCTGCTGGTGGACGCTACCAGCCTAACACCATCCATGTGGTGTGCCCTGAACAAAACGACTTGGGTCCCCAGACTGATGCTGGGGAGTCTGTCTACTGTACACCACATTTCCTGCACCCAGCGATATATGTGTATTCAGTGCTGGTCTCTTCACTCTCCACGCGCTGTTACTGAGGGAATCCTGGCCCGTTACTTTATTCCTGCCTAGTGACATGGTCACATTCAGCGTTTCCCCACATCTGTTTTGAGGACAAACTGGGTGAGTAGAATCTCAGGCAGTTAAGCTGCTGTCCGGCCTTGTTGGGTGTTGCCACAGCATGCTACCTCTTGTGTTGTCAAGTGTGTGCAGTCCTGATCAACACACACCACCTGGGGAGTGCTTGCCGATGGATGTGGTTGAGAGGTCTGTGCCCCGCGCCCGTTACATGCTGGCAGCTGCGGAACACCACAAAGAGCCACATGTGGTATAGCCAGCTGCTCATCGGTAGAGAAATATGCATTGGGAAGTTCAGCCCACCACCACCACCAGATGCATGCTGTGGGCATGCCTCACCTGACCCCACGAGGTGTGACACTTGGAGGTCCCGAGGCCCCGCAATCAAGGAACTGCACGAGATCTGTGGATTCAGTGACGGTACTGATCGGGGTCTTAGCTTAGGGAGACAAAGGGAACGGGGACCCTGTGACACCTACCCTGCCTCCTGCCTTCCCTGGAGGTGGTGGCTGTTTGGCTTACTCACTTGAAATGAAACATGATACACTCTCACTTGGGAGCACCATGGTGGGCACAGGAAGTTGACTAGCCAGACATCATTATGTGTGTTTGCCGTCACCGGGTGGCACAATCTGGCCATGTGTAGCTACAATCATTGAAGCGGCCATTATTTGCCTTATTGTTCTAGGTCTGATTAATGCACACATCCCAGGAGGTCAGCATCTGTTGGCATGTATTAGCTGTACATCCACCACGGAAATCAGAGCCAACCTTCAAAGCTGACATCACTAACTCAATGAGCCATTTGCACTGTCACTGTGCATGGCTTACTCAATGAGACAAGCATATGCCACTCCTCACAGTAGCTGCACCTCCCTGAGTGTAGAAATGGGGGTGCCTTGCACCTCCCTCAGACTCATCTGCCCACCCTCTGGGCCGTCTGTGGGACAGAAGCAAGAGAGCATGCAAAGCCCCAACACTTGGGGGGTGGACAAGTCAACCACACATGCACTGGCAGGCCAGCCTGCACCAGGTGTGGTGGTAGAAGGAGAGGAACTGGCCTCAGGCACAACTGAAAGTGGCAGGGGTCACGCTACGTGCCTCCACCAGTGTGGTGATAGGGAAGGGTTGGCACCCCACAGAACGGTTGTTCTGAACTGCTGCACATACGTGTTTGGTGATGGAGGCTGAAAAGCATGGCCAGAGGGCCTGCACTGGGGCAAACAGCCAACCCTGTCCACTTTGAACTGGCCACCAGTGAGCTTCCAGGAGGCTCAGCCTCTGCTTTGCCTATAGGGGGAAGACACCCATGTAATGGGAACCACCAGAGGGGGCATACCCTTGACACAGTCCCAAGGTAGGTTAATCCATTTCCAAAAACTGGCCATGAATGTGGGAGCACCGCCAGAATGGGGAAGGCTAAGTGATCCCCCCCCCCAGGGTGAGCCACTGGTAAGGACCATGGATGAACCAACACAAAAAGGGTGTGTTGCATGCAAAGATTGACTGGATCCCCCTCTGGCAACAACAGGAATGTTACAACAAAGAGTGTGAGAACCAATTAATACACACAAATTTGGACTCGGGAACAGAGTAATGACTGGCAGTGAAGTAAACACATTGCCACCTGAGTACGTTAGGCACTCTGGACACGGTTAGTCCTATGGGACTCAATGGGAATGGGGATCATGGAAACACCGTAATGCTGCCGGTGTTTCCTTGTCCGCCTGCAGGCGGGCGGTGTTAAACCCGCCAGGTCAAACCTGGCAGGAACATCACCTCCCGCCTGCAGGAGTTGTGATCGCCCGGCATGGAAACAACGGTGGCGGTGGGTTTACCACCACCGTTGTTTCCATACCGGGCAATTTGTAATGAGGCCCATAGAAAGGACAGACACTGGGATTCCCCACACCCATCCAGCACTCTCAACTCTCAACTCCCAATACCTAACAGTCCTTCTCAGAACACCATGAACGTATTCATGACAATACATTCCACTTCCAACTATGACGTCACTACACTCAAGACATCAATACAAAGTGCTACGGGGAGCCCAAGAGGGCAAGTGCCAGGGGGAAGCAAGGGGAGGAAATAAATAGTGTGAGGGCAGGGGTGGACAGCCACAGGTGGCTAGTCATGGAACGGTGCCCGAGGGCAAGTGCTGGTAGGGTGGGGTGCAGGGGAAGGCTGTTCATGGAGGGAATGATCACAGTAAGACTCATGGGGGGCACGGGCAACCAGTCGCAGCAGCAGTGGGAACTAGAAGGGGAGCGGGAGATGGAAGAAGGAGGAGGAGGAGAAGAGGAAGGTCTTGAGGAGCTTCCGGGAAACTTGAGGAGATCCGGCTCAAGTTAATTAGTCAGAGGATGTGATGGAAGCCAACCACTTTCGTTCCGCAGCTGTGCACCTGCATTTCAGTGAGGCTAAATCGGAGTCATACCAGATATTGCACTTAGAAGCTAGCTTCATACGGATACTCATGAAAGGGGAAAGGATGTTGGAAATGGAGAGGTGACGGTTAGTAAGAGCTGAGTCAGAGTGAGAGTGAATAGTGGGAATGGGGGGAGAGAAGGAAGTGGCAAAATCAGCAACTGACACTCACTTCATCGGTCGAATGAGGCTTAGCTGGGGAGCCCGGGAGATCAAGATAGGAGCAGAGGAGGGCATGGTCAGTCCATGAGAGGGGAGTGGTGAGAGGGTTGGAGAGGGAGATATTAGCAGAGATGAGTGCATCCAAGGTGTGTCCGGCTCAGTGAGTCAGACCTGAGGGAATAATGGTGAGCGAAAGGGAGACAAAAAGATTGCAGAAGAGTAGGGTGGGCGCATCAGGAGAATCCAGATGGATATTGAAGTCTCCAAGGAAGAGACGATTAGAGTTAGAGGAAAGAAGAGAGGAGGCTAGGTCGTCCCACTCCGAGAGAAAGGGGGAGATAGGGCAATGGGGCCTGCAGACGGTAGAAAAAGTGAGCGAGAGGCTATGAGAGATGCAAAACTTGCAGACAAGGCATTAAAATGAGGAATAGGATTGAGGGGGTATGATGGTAGCAGAGACCCAATCAGGGAAGACAGGGGCCACTTCACCTCCAGACCGGTTGGACCTGGGCTTGGAGAGGATCTTGTAGCCCTCAGAATGAAGTGTGCCAAAAGCAGTGACAGAGCTGGCATTGAACCACGTCTCGTGAGAGTGAGGACATTGAGGTCAAAGTATTCAAGGAGATGACAGATGTCTGAGGAGTGTTTGACAGCAGACCGACAGTTGAGGGTAGCTAGGTGAAGCTGGTTGACATCTTTAAAGGTCTTTCTAGGCAGGATACAGGGGCGGGGTACCACCATCAAGGGTGACAGAGAGGCCAAAGGGGTGGCAATCAGAATAAAGGAAAGAGAAGAGAGGAAGTTGATGAGAGACAGGAGACACCAATCAAGAAGGAGGAGCTTGGGCTGAGAGCCCTGGGCCATTATAGTACCATTTTGGTAGATATTAATGATGCATCGAGATGATAGGAAGTACGGCAAGAAAAAATTCCCATATCGGACCACCTTTAATGGGAGAGGAGGAAAAAGGAGAGGATAGTGACCATATGGGGAATCCATGAGTCAGGAGAGGGGACAGTAAAGAGAATGTCAGTAATGGTCTGTCTGGAAGAAGCATTGACAGCAATGGACAATAATGGGTTGGACACCAGGAGTGCTTTCTTAAAGTTCTGCCTTGCAGACTTCAAAAGAGGGGAAGGATAGGTGATAGAGTAGCAATTACAGTAGATAGGAGAGACAGAGAGCACCATAATTACAGGGTGAGTGAAGAATAGGAGAGGGGATTGCACACTGCACAAGGAACTTACCGGGCGTCCTAGCAGCAATTCAGTGAAGAGGAGTCAGAGGCGAAACAGTAAAACCAAGGGTGGTGGGGATTGAGCCTAGGTTGAAAGGAGACAGTGAGCAAGACCAGTTACAAAAGTGGGCTTGCAGCCACCACAAAAGAGAGCACCCAGAAGTGATAATCAAGCTAATGTAAAAAAAGGCATCAATCACAATTGAAGTGCCATGAATTACAGAAGAAACTTGATTAAATGTTATACTAGGTATATAAACCAAAACATAATAGTCAGAGGAGTTTGGGCATTAGAGTTCACAGGATGCAGCATTTGTGTAAACTAGGACTCAATGGGAATGGGGATTAACACCATTCCGCCTCCGTGATTCCCAGAAAACCGGGTTTGTAATGCCCCGGTAATTCTGGGAATCACGGAGGCGGAATGGTAATACGAGGCCGGCGGTAACCAGGCAGTTTTACCGCCTCGGTTACCGCCGGACTCGTAATGAGGCCCTATGTCTTGTGTTCCCTACCATCCGGTATGTTCATGAGTAGTGCAGGACTGGACATTAAAGAACCTTTACTTACCTTATCTGCTGTACGACCCACGATACCTCACTGGTGACGAGGATGGCATGGTAGTGCGAGCTGTGACATCTGCGCTGCTTGGGGGGGAGGTGCAGCAAGTTAAGGACACCACCCACAACGACATTTCCCCACACCCCGGAATACAGCTGACCGCTGGGCGAGGTGGCGCTATCCGTGAGCCAGTCCGGTGTACAGTACCGGGTACAGATCGTGATTCCAGCACTTGGCCCTACCGAGCTTCTTTATTGTTGTTGGTGACGTATGTGTGGCTATGCTACCTAGGACTTTCACAAAAGTAGCAGCCAGTTTCCCTGCCGAGTTCTGCCCTTTGGTGTGTCTCCTAGGTTGGGGGCCGACATGGAGGAAGATATGTGGGAGGAGCGCATAGTGTTCGGTTCGGGGATGTGCCTGGTGAGAGAGCCGTTGTCCCAGGCAGATGACATTCTGTAATATCGTAGCACCGCCGGTGTCCCAGAGTTGGAGAGGGAGCTGAGTAGGATGTACACTGCGTCCCGGTCGGAACACAGAGAAGAACCACACTTCTTTTTCCGTTTGGTCCAGTGCTGGGGCAAGGCAGCACCGACAGAAAGGGAAACAGTTCATGGATGCCCTGACCCAGGCCTCATGAAAGGGGGTCACAGAAGGCAGTGAGGACTGCATTTATGAGCAGACCTGCGGAGAAGACTGTCGGCTGTGTCACACATGATGTTTGGGCTGTGAGTCCAAGAGATGTTATCGCATCTGAATTTCCTGTTACACTGGTGACGTCAGGGGCCAGTGCGGGACGGAGATGCAATCAGGTGGACGGCCTTTGGTGCGCCTTTCGAGCGTGTCCTGCTCATGGCATAATCGAGGTTGCCAAGCACGTGACCATGAAGCGGTCCTCATGTCAACAGTGGTTGCGGCGAATACTGGTGATACGACTGTGGAGTATTGTTATCCACGCCAATGCGCCACACTGCACCCCTTTGCAAATGGGGAAAGTAAACTGTCAAAATTGAGGAAATGACCCTGTGCGCGTCAAATATGAAAAATTGCGCCTGGTGCAAAACCACCAAAGAGCTGTACACCCTGCCACACACACAGGCAAAGTTGGTGTAAAAACAGAAATTGCTGCTGTCATCTGTCCTCTGTCACTGTCACTTGAAACAAGGCCACAGAAGGGCTAGAATCCGAAAATGCCCTTAAATACAGTTTTCTAATCAATGAAAACCTTCAAAGTACTATTTTGGCGCTAAATTCAGTCATTTTCCCCAGTGAATTATTGAAAGGAAAGTGTGCTGAAATCATGGATTCTCCAGGCAGTCAGAGGACTCCAGGCCTCACTGACTGACAGCTACATCAGAAAATTAGCTGTCTAACCCAGTTCAAAAGTGTTTCTATTTCCTGATTAAAATTGCAAAAATCACCTCTGTTGGTGAATGGCTAATTCTTTTAAAACGTTTAAATCCTTTATAAACTGAGCTTATATTTTATATGGGAAATGAAAAAACTTTAATGTCAAAGGGCCCAGTCTGGGACCAATCCACTATGTAATTCTGATCTGATAGCCTGGGAAAACTGACATCTCTGCTTGACACTTCCTTGAGAACAGGAAGGCTAATGGCTGTCAATGGTTCCCGCATAATGAAAACAAAGAAAGCCTCAGACATTTGTCTCCTAGCTGACCCAAGGACAAAGGAAGGCTTGGACACCCATTTTCCTAAAGGAGGGGCCGGATGTGGAGGAGGTTTCTCAGTGAAATACAAAGGACTGGCCATTTGCTCACTTGGAAGTAAGAAAAAAAAACGGGACTGGATTTTGAATGGAAATTACTTGTTTTTGCTTCAGAACCTTATGACATTTAACATGACATCCAAAATAAGTAGACAAGTGATAAATACAAACTTATAAATCTTAACTCATGCTAGACAGTTGAAGATGTGGTAGGAGTTCTTACTACATAAGGAACCAAAGATACACTAAAACACTGATTGTGGCAAAATTATTAATGTTGCAAGCTTAAAATTGTATGTACATGATCCCCTGATCAGCGCCCAGAGATGTATCAAATTAGAAATAATTAATCCAAAGTGTTATGAGTAAAATTGATAAAAATCCATAGAATGACCAATACAGCGCTCACAAAGATGGGAAGTGGATGTAAATGTAGATAATCGAGTATAAAGTATATGTGTAATTTTATGAGGGTACATAATGGTAGAAATGTACATTTGTGCAAAAGTATGTTTTGGTAAAAATCCAAGTGGGAGTTCCTAAATCCTGTCATGAGATGACAGCTCTGTTTAGACTGCCAACCAGGACAAAGCACACGCCAGTAGCCACTCACAGACATGGGGGTGTGTTTTGAAGTTCTGCCCACACCATAAACTAGGGGTTGGCATTTGTAATGTATAAATATAGAAGTTTCACTACACAAAAGACTCACTGCTTCCAGAACTCACTGATTCCAGAACCCATCCAGATGTCCACGCAGCACCTTACTCCAGAACTCTTTAACTTGTAGCTGACTCCAGAATTTTTTGAAAGATCCAGATTTCTTTGCAGAATCCAGACTCTAGCATTGCAAAATTATTGCTAGCCTGACCCAATTGCAAACATCCCAAACTTGAAGGGATTTCATTCCGATTCAGCCTTGCTTGTTACCACTAAGGCTGGCCCCGCTGAAAACTTGCATCCTGCTATCTACTGTGTCCAGTAACCAGTAAGGGGCCCTTCCAAATCCAGGCTGAGGTGCAGTCCAATTGACCAGAACCACCTTGCTGATCCAATCCCACTAGAGGTGCCCTGTCCTGACCAGAGCTGACGGTCCAATTTAATAACTCCTTCTGTAAGTATTAACAGGAAGAACAGTGACCCATAGTATATCTGCATTGTATTATCCCTATCTCAATCTAATCCATCTTTAATTCAGAACTCCAGTATTGTTAGAATCCTTCTTGCGCTGATTGTCTCACCTGTGTTTCAAAACCATAACTCCATAGTGATTTTGAATAACTAAAGTAAATCCCAGGAAGAAGTAGAGTATCCACAACAGGACGGGTTACGCTGATCACGTGACTGTAAAATCCATCTGTGGCATTCTCTTTTTCATAGTCATAATATAGTGTAATCAAACCCATCAGTCGTTTTCGTTTTCGCGCCTACTTGGCAAAAACGCCTCTCACTAAAACCTCTATAACTCCTTCAGTTTTGAAGATAGAAACGAAATTTCAACTCTCACTGATATCTAACATCCTTAGCTATCTCTACAACTAATAACCGCATCGCGGAACAGTGTATTTGGCCCGTTTTTCTTCAATATCGCATAGTAAAAGTTTGCCGCAAATTTGCAAAATGGCCAAGTTTACAGGTGTCATTTCCCCATTTCAAAGTGCTTTTTCCATCCCATCCTAATCTCAAGTGTGTATTGTTGGTTATATTATAGCTCATGTATGTTAGGACCTGATTAGTGTTGCTTTTCTTAGAATGTCTATCCATTTAAGCATTTTTGCACCCTTTTGCAGTATTTCACAAAGCCATTTTCACCTGTCATTTTCAAAGTGTCATTTGCCAAAAATAAGGTTTTCTCTCTTGTTTGGGAGGGAGGATTGCCTATAACTCCAGGCCTCATTACACGGATGGCGGTAAGGATTTACCGGTACCAGTAAAATACTGGTACCAGTAAATCCTTACCGCCCTACTACGAGGCCCCTTTGCGGGTTGGGGGATTTAACGCCTGCTTTTTGCAGACGTTAAAAACCAACCCGCAAAGGGACCCAGGGAGCTAATTACGGTACCGCAATTTGCGGTACCGTAATTAGCGCCTTCCCCATTCCCATTATGCCCTATGGCAATGGTGGAAGGGGGAATTAGAGCCCCGCCAACCTTGGAATGGGGCGGTAATTCCCCTTTCCGCCAAGGCGGTGCCGGTATTTTACCGGCATGAACCATGGCGCTAATAGCGCCATGGTTCTCCGCCATCCGTGTAATGAGGCCCAATTGTATTTCATTCCTGAAAACCTGCTGATTACTCACATTGGTGTAGGATTGCTCATTTGTATTTAAACAAAACTTTGCTGGGGAACATTAACCTAAACGCTATCTGTGTGCAAAACAAGACTGTTCTTTTTCCTGTACTTTCTATTTTGCCTCCTTGTAAGTGAATTCAATTGCTTTGCTTATCTTTCTGAATTGTATTGTCACCCTTTGGGTGATTGCTGCCCCATATATATCTATATTAAACCTATGTGTGAGTGAATATTAAATCAATAAATAGATCTTTACCTTTACAAACTAGCCTGATTCCTGGTTCAGTGTGACCTGGGGGGTATTTTGAGAAGGGTGTGATATGAGTGATATATCATTCAGAATATTGAACTTATAGACACAAATAAAATAAGGGTTTCATTTACGCACTACATGCTAGACGAGACTTGGGTTGGTTATGTGTCTGATTGAAATCCCTTACACGACGGAGGATTGGAGTGTGCCAACAAGGGTGCTGAAGGAGGTCAAATAAGCGTGGAGAGCTGGGCGAGGAATAAGGGCTGTCCTGGACACAGCGAGGAGTGTAGTGAGAGGACGGAGGAATCCCTGGTTTGGCAAAGAGTTGCCAGTGAGTTAGAATTTTTGGACGCTGCGTTGGGGTATTTTCGTGACCTAGGTGATCCTGGTTAGAGTACAAGAGGGAGGTAAGTGTCATTGGGCCTGTAGTGTTATTGTGTGAGTGTTTGTGGCCCAGGTTTAGGGGTGTAGGATGTATCCCTGGGTTGGTGACTGGTGGGTGATGTCGTTTTGAGGCTGTTGTTGGTATTGCGTGGTGTGTTATGTTGTGGCCTCTGTCTCCTTATAGGTCCCTGTCAATTTATTATGTAATGTTTAGGGTGCATGTAGCAGGTTTCTTTTGGATTAATTGGGGATGGCACTGTTTCAGTTTTCCAGTTTACAGTGCTAATTGACATTTGGGAAACGTAGTGGGGATTTTCACGTTTTTCCCGGGGGAGTTTGAAGAAGAATTGTGGAAAATTGCTCTCATCTATGAACATGAGGCTGCGGGGGAGGTGCTTTGGGACATGTTGCCGGGCGGAACATGAGCATTCTTCCAAGTGTTTGGCATTTTGCACGGACGTTGCACTCATCTAGGAACATGAGGGTGTGGGGGAGGTGCTTGGGACATGTTGCCGGGTGGAGCATGAGCATCTTTCAAGAGTTCGGGATTTTGCTTGGAGATTGCACTCAACTACAAACATGAAGGGGCGGTGCAGCAGCGATTTTGCGTTTTTCTTTTTTCTTCTCTTTCACCATATGATATTAGGATATAAATATTGGACTCTAAATGGGAGAGTTCCTGCGAGAGGTGAAAAACGTTGATGAAATGTCTTTTATATGTTTTGTGATTTGTCAATGTTCCATTATGGATGTAGTGCGCAACGTTTGTTTTCAATTTCTAGTTGCGCCCGTGACTATCAAGTGGGGTGTTCCGTTTGTTCCACTTTTGTTGAGTTTTGGTGGGTGTGAGTGTGGTGTAAGGAGTTGCACAATCCAGATACGGTTGGCGTTAGTTAACGTAAAGTGGAGCAGTAGCGTGCTCTGCCATTGGCACCTATTAGTTTAGGTTTGAGCCAGATAAAGCTCAGTTACAGTATTACTGTATGCATTACAGTTAGTTCCCCTTTGGATGAGGGGTATCAGTTGTGAGAACTGGCGTGTGTGATGTTCTCCAGGGTTGTAGAGTGAGCAGGGTTATGCTCGGAGTAAGGGTTTAGCTCCATTGAGCCATTTCGTGGCATTTTGTGATGTTCTCCAGGGTTGTGGAGTGAGCAGGGTTATGCTCGGAGTAAAGTTCCTACTCTTGGTGTGTTGGTCATGAGTAGGGTGTGTTTCCCAGTTATTTACTTTCCATGTACTGAAGGTGGGTGATCTTGGTGGAACGGTAGTGTCGAAGTGTGTGAGATGCCAGCAGTATGGTGAGTCAGGTGTTGCAGTTAGGTTGTGACAGTGAGTGGCGGTGGATGTTGTGTGTTGGATTGTTTTGTTTCTTTTGGGTCACTTACCGGCCTGTAAGGCAATGTTGTTGCTCATTGATGAGGTGGTTCATGCTCAGTTGTGGCAGAGCTGAGGTTCTGGGGTGGCAGCCCGGAGCGGAAGGAGTGTGGGCTATTGATGATTTGGTTGGTTAGTTTAGTGAGCATCATTTTAATGCTCAAGTATGCTTGGGTGTGGCAGGCCTAAGGTCCTAAGGTGACTGCTCGAGATAGGTGGAGGTGCTTGTGTTTGTTGTTTTTAGTTCTCGGGAGTTGCCTGTCAGTTGATGTTGTAGCGTGGGTGATGTCCTTATTCCAAGCCGGTGGATATTGCTGTTGGTGCGTCTAGTGTGAATGGATGAAGTATGGATGGATAGTATTCCAAGGGAGGTTGCGTGGTTGTTGAGTATCTTTAGGGCTACTGGCATTTGGGTGGTCCGGTTGTCCTGTGGAGGAGATTCCTTTTGTTGTTGGTACTGGGTTTTTCTTCACATTGTAGGCCGCTTTGTGGTGACTATTTGTATTTGTACTTGTATTTATTTGGTTTATATAGCGCTTTACGCCAAAGCGCTTCACATTATAACAACAGGGTACATTTAACGATAACAAATTAACAATAACAGTAGAATCAAATAACAATTATGACATTTTTGAATCAGACCAACAAAACAGTATTTAGAGCAAAAGAAAGAGGGTGAGGGGAGAGTAGTGGAGTAGTTCTGGGAGGAAGAGGGAGGGAAGATAGGAGGAGGAGAAGGGCAACGGGAGGAGTGAAGGGGGAGTGGAGGGAGTGGAGGGGGTGTGGAGGGAGGTGAATAAGGGGGAAGAGGGAGAGGGAGGGAGGGGGTGATTATGGGAGGGAAATCATGGAGGAGAGTGGAGAAGGAGAAATTTGAGGGAGGTGCGGAATGAGGAAAAGGTAGGAATAGAGCAGATTGAGAGAGGTAAGGAGTTGGAAGGAGCGGAATCGAGAGGAAGCACAAGGGAAGGTGGAACTGTGAGAAGAAAGTGGTCAGCGGAGCGAAGGGGGCGAGAGGGAGAGTAGAAAGAGAGACGGGAAGAGAGATATGGGGGAGTGAGATCATGAAGAGATTTGAAGACTAGACTGAGGAAATGGAATTTAAGTTGGGAGTGAAAGGGAAGCCAACAAAGGGAGGATAGGGAAGCAGAGATAGAGTCTCGGGCCAAATATTCTACACGTACACTATTTGGCACATGTGTACGTGTACGTATAGTGGAATTTGTGCAGGTCACAGCTTCTCTCTTTGTTTGTGGTGATTGCACGGGAGGGAGATGTGTAGTGATGTCTTGAGTGTAGTGACGTCAAAGTTGGAAGTGGAATGTATTGTCATGAATACGTTCATGGTGTTCTGAGAAGGACCGTTAGGTATTGGGAGTTGAGAGTTGAGAGTACTGGATGGGTATGGGGAATCCCGGTGTCTTTCCTTTCTATGTCTCGTGCTCCCTACATCCTGTATGTTCATGAGTGTTATCTGGTGTACGACCCACGATACTTCACACTTGCTCAGTCCCTGCCCCCCCTCTACCCTGAACTTCTCCCCATTACCTTCTCCCTATCCCATCCCATCCCCTGGCCTCCCCGTGTACTTCTTAATACTGCACTTGCACACTCCGAATGTCACAAGGCCTAGTAGGACCGTTCGTTTTGTTCTCTTTTCCCCACCCCTCTTCTTTTGTCTTGTGGCGACTGGAAACCCTTTCTGCTGTATATGCGCCATACAAATGAATAAATAGATGACAGGATCTACAAGCAGTGCTAATGTGGTGAGAGAGGGTTCTGTCATAATACAAGGTGCATCCCAGGTTCTTTACTGAGCTGGTTGCTGTGGGAATGGGTTGGTGGAAGAGTGCTGCACTACTGCAAATCAGGATTCCGCTTCCACCAGGATTCAGGAGGAGGTGGCTAGATGCCATGCAGTGTTTTGAAAGCTGTGTCTCCCGAGGTGAGGTCACGATGTGGAGTAGCTGAGGTCTTAGGCATCTTGGAAAAGTTGTGGGTGTCATCTGTGTAGTTGTAGCAGGACATGTCATGTGATTGGATAAGGATGGGAAGGGGGATCAGGCACATCTTGAAGAGTAGGGTGGATAGGGAGTCCGCCTGCAGGACTCCGTTAGAGACAGGGTGGAGGGATTTTGAGGGAGTATTAGGACGAAGGTTTGTGAACGGTCAGTGAGATACGAGTGAACAATCTAAATGCAGAGTTCATGATGCCTAGAGAGTGGAGTCTGTCGATGAGGATGCTGTCATTGATAGTGCCAAAGGCTGCCGATGACTCAAGGAGGATAAGTGCAGCACAGCCTTCTGAGTCTGCTGTCCTCTGTGGAAGTGCAACCAGGAACCCAAAGCACGGGCAACGGCACTCAATAGCAACCGCAGCGGGCCTAGTGGAGGTGGGTTGGGGGGTGCCATAAGCGTTTCATCTAGCAATCAGGCAGCAATGCTGGGTTGGGCTAACAGGGGCTGCCTGCAGCAATAGCGTCAACAATGCATGGGGGCATGGGAAGGCAGCGGGAGACAGCAGGATTGACCGCACCAGGTGCAGCAATAGGTGATGCGAGAGCACTGCCGGGCTCCGTTACCAATTCAGCAGGTATGCTCACGTGGCATGTGTCCTCAGAGTTAAAAGATAAGATTTGGAAGGATAGATTTGTTGATGGGTTTGCACTGCTTAACTATACAGTGACTGAGGAGGTCAAAGAATACAAGACGGAAGGGAAGGACAAGAAGGTGCAGGTGGCTAGAACCATGGTCAATAGGACTACAGGGTTTGCAAATTTCTCAGCTGTAATGGTGGAAAAATTTTCTGAGCTGAATCCGAAATTATGCTTATATCTACACCTGATTCTTTCCATGTACCGAGAATGTACCTTTGGGGCATGGCTGAACTATGATCAGAGATTCAGGGCTTCTAAGGCAGAGAGTGTGTAGTTGGACCGGAGAACCAGAGCCATGGATCTATGGGCCAGTTGTACCATGGTGCGCCCACAGTTGGGTGAGCTCTGGGAACCTGTTCACCAAAGGCGGGGCAGTCCTTTCGGACCTCCCACTCAGGGGGGGACAGGAAGGGAACTTGCTTGGCATCCAGTACAAAAACCTGCACTAGGAGTAGCTGCAGATTCAAGCATGCATGTTCCTTATGCGGTTTGGGGGACACCTTGAGCTCAAATGCTTCAAGAATGGAAAAGAGAGGGAACACAAGTCGTGGGCGGTGTGCCTCCGATATCGAGTGCTTTGCCCACACCAATTCGGGTAGACGTGTTGCACCTATGGGTGAACAGATACCCGGGGGGGGAGCAGAATTGTTGGTGGAGGGATTTTTAAGGAGATTTTGAATTCCAATACAAGAGGCCGAACGCCCATCAGTGCCAAAAAAATCAGTTTTCTGCCTCTAGTAATATGGGTATCTTGATGGAAAAGATTGTGAAAGAAAGGCGATTGGGTAGGGTGGGGTCCTCTTTAAGCACCCTCCTTTCCCGGAGTGTTTGTGTTCTTTGGTGGGCAAGTTTCAAATGTTTCATAATCTATCATTTGCAAAAGGGGTGTCAGTCAATGACACAATCAGCGAGGAAGCATGCTCGGTTAGATGCGCTTCTTTCAATGAGGTGCTAGCTCAGCTGCAGGAGCTAGGCAAGGGAGCCCTGCTGGCTAAGTCAGATATTGAGTCTGCATTTAGGCTCCTCTCGGTGCACGCTCAGGATTACTGTCTGCTAGGTTTTCAGGCAGGGGGACAGTTCAATTTTGATAAATGCCTGCCCATGCTACGAAGCAGTGGTACAAGAGGGTGGTGCATTATCTAGATGACTTCCTATTCTTGGGAGAATCAGGATTAAGCCAATGCCAGCACGCTCGAGGGGCATTCCAAGAAGTGACCATGGAACCAGGGCTGCTGTTGGCAAAAGACAAGCCCGAGGGACTGGTCACTATCATCACGTTTTTGGGGATCAAAATTGATTCTGACTTAGGAGTTTGACGGCTGCCAGCAGGGAAGGTACCAGAGTTCAGGGAGTCAGTACCCATACGGCTACGTACAGAAAAAGTCACACTAGGAAGGCGGCAGCGCCTGGCCGGGACAACTGAATTTTGCGCTCATGATTATTCCAATGGGGCACCCCTTTTCACAAGCAATAGTAGGGGCAAAATCATTGATGACGGATAGGCACCGTAACACGAGACTGTCACCATCCATTAAGCAGGATCTCCGAATTTGGGATTTATCCCTGGCTGGTTTCAATGGGGTGCAGGTCTGGCCAAAAGAGGCACACTAGAATTCCAGTATTGGGCTCTGCACGGATGCCGCAGGTAGCGCTGGATTTGCGGCAATGTGGAGAAACAAATGGTGCGGGCAGGAGTGGCGGGATGAGTGGTTCAGCAGGAGTTTGGTTAAGAACGTGACCTTTTTGGAATTGTTCCCCATGTTTGTGGCTTTAACGGTCTGGGTGGGTGTTTTGGTCAGACAGCATGTCGGTGGTGATGGCCATTAATAATCAGAGGGCATCTTGTCCCATGGTGCTGAGATTGCTGAAACGCCTTGTGTTATTATGTCTGAAAGAAGGGGTGCATTTTCAGGCGAAGCATGTACCAGGCGTGATGAATAATGAAGCTGATGCCTTGTCTCGTTTTAAGAAGCAGGAATTTCAGAGATGGCTGCCTCAGGCAGAGAAAGCGATGACCCCTTTTCCCAATACTCTTGGAGGCTTGGTGCCCAGATTTGGCACCCTTGATCGCAGGTTCCCTATCGAGGAAACCAAAAGGAGCATAAAAAATACAGGATGTTTTGCGAGGTGCATGGGGTTGGGGACCTATTTCATCAGGACTCCTTGATTAGCTTTTTGTCCCATCTGCACATGACAGGGGTATCGGAGGGGTCCGCAAAGGTTAAGGTGGCAGCAGCGAGATTTGTCTCTGGCCTGCATGGAGTGGATAGTCCTTCTGGCGATTTTGCTGTAAAGAGGGCATTAGCTGGCTGGCGGAGGCTGGACAGGGGCCAAGGGGATTCCAGGAGACCTCTGGACCCTCAGAAGATAAGGATGATGGTGGTCGCTTTTGGGGGGATATGTCGTGACAATTACAAGACATCCTTGTTCCGGGCAGAATTTGTAACAGTATTTTTTGGGGCATTCAGGATCGGGGAAATCGTGGGAGCCTCCAGGTTGTGGAATGTTACAACTATCCAGTGTTTAACGTGTGGTTCTTTTTCTGTTGCATACCTAGAGCAAATATATCAAATGAAAAAAGTGCCGCTAAATGATGATACCAAAGGTGCCAATGCTAAGAAATTGAATCTGGGAAGGAGTTATCAAAACAGTAGGCCTTTGCAAACGTCAAATCCCACTTTACACATATATTATATGTCAAAAGAAACACAACCACACAGCTTGGTTTTGTATAAACAAAAAATAAATTATTATTGTTCCACTTTTCAGAATTTAGGAAAAAGGAGAAGTAAAAACATACAAGGACACAATACACACAAATTTGAATGAATTAAAGAAATATGTACATGTTTTCCTTGTTAATGTACAACAGGATACACTAGAAAAAAGGGAAAAAGAGGAAATTATACAAATCATTTGTCATATTTCAAATGAGTTTCTCTAAAATTCAACCATGTGGAAAGGTCTAGAAAGGTATAGGGCCTCATTACGAGGCGGGCAGTAAGGGATTACCGGCACCGGTAAGGGCACCGGTGCCGGTAATCCCTTACCGCCCTACTACATGCTCCCTTTGCGGGTCCTCAGTTAACGCCTGGTTTTTCCAGGAGTTAAGGACGGGACCCGCAAAGGGATTCTGGAGTTAATAACGGTACCGTAATTTGCGGTACCGCTATTAGCGCCTTCCCCATTCCCATTGAGCCCTATTTGAGTACAGATTGCACAATCTGGCACAGTCCTAGAGGCAATCGTACCGTGGAAAAGAACAAGAAAGCTTAAAGGCAATCCATATGGAAAATAGTTAGGAAATGTCATCCTTTGACTCCTCTTAAATACCTAACTAAGGAGTCAAAAACGAATTAGATTTTGTTGTCAATAAGGTTTAGTAGAGGTTAAGTTGCCCTGGGAAACAAGTTGTAGCCCTTGAATTTTTTTTTTATCATGATGTGCACATTTATTCTGGCTTTATGTATAATATAAATTCGAAATAATATCTAGGGGTCAAATTCTGGCTTTAAACTATTTCAGATATAAGCACATTGAACACTGTATGGAAAAAAGAGAGAAAAAAATATATATAAGAATTCAAAAAGTGAGATAACTATCAACACTCCTAACAAGGAAGAAACTATTTTAGGTGAGTGAACCAAACAGGCTATACAAACCGATAAGTTCATTCTCCCACCCCTTCTTTTAAATCATTTAACTTCTATTTAATTTTTGATTTCTGTTCTTTTTCTACACTTTCTCCTTAGTATCTCTCCTGAAGAACCACGGTCACATACTGTGGGGAAACACGTGTTGAGGGAAATACATTTAAATACAAGGAATGAAAGTTGAAAATCTAAATCCTGAGTTGCATGAAAGTCATTGCAATTGAGAAAAAAATTGACAATTGTGCGAGAGAAATAAATTCGAATACAAGGAATAAAAGTTGAAAATCTAAATCTTGAGTTACATGAAAGTTAATGCAATTGAGAAAGAAATTGTAAATTGTGCAATGAAAATATGAGCAAGAGCACACAAAAGAACAAATAAATTTCATGGAAAACAATAATTTGTGTCCATACTGTTTATACCAGAAGTGCAACCCACTAAAGTGCTTTTCTAAGAGAGAACTCTGATGTTAGTTTGTCTGGGTCCGGGGGACTTCCCTTAAGGTAACTCCCTGATCACCGCAAGCAGTTCCTCCCTCGTGAGAGGAACATTTATAGTGTCCTTAGCCTCCGTGCTCAAACGGGATAACGGTATATCCTCAAGCAGTGAGTGTATCCCTCGTTCCCCATGTAGTGTTGCTTCTGTGTATAAAGCTTCATAGAAACAAAAGAAGACCTCCAGAATATCATGGTCTATCCATTTGGTTACCCCTTGCTTGTCAAGGATGCAGTCAATGCGGGATGGTCCCCTCTCCGCCTTCACAACCCTAGCTAGTGTCCTCCCTGGTCTCTACCCCTCACCATATTTCCAGGATACCACCGGATGTGCAAAATATCTAACCTCTCGTGAAGGGTGGGACCTGTACTGTTCCAACGCCACCCGAGTTAACGCTAGTATAGCGGGATCGGGCGATCAAGCATATTCGGTTTCCAGGGCCTCCAGGTGGGTCTCACACTCCTGTAAGTCCCTCCTAATCATTTTAAGAATGCTCGCTTCTCTGGATATTGCCATACCCCTCAGGTAAACCTTAAATGCCTGCCACTGAACGCCCTTAGAAGTAGCATCAGCTGTTTTACAAGTGAAAAAAGTTTCGATGTCGGATCTGATGTCTGCCTTAAAGACACTGGGCCTCATTACGACCCGTGCGGTAACCATGGCACTAGTAGCGCCATGGTTGCCGCCAGTATTTTACCGATTCCGCCATGGTGAATGGCGGAATTACCGCCCCATTCCAAGGTTGGCGGGCGGTAATTCCACATTCACCATTGGCCCTTCCCCATTCCCATTTTTGCCCCCATAGGGCTCAATGGAAATGGGGAAGGCGGTAGTTACGGTACCACAAATTGCGGTATCCTAATTACCTCCAAGGTCACTTTGCGGGTCCAATCCTTAACGGCTGGTAAAACCAGCCATTAAGATAGGGACCCGCAAAGGGACCTTGTAATTAGGTGGTAAGGGGTTAACGGCGCCGCCACCTTTTACGGTGTTGTTAACCCCTTACCACCTGGGTCGTAATGACGCCCACTGTCTCCCAGGGCTTCCGGTTGAAACCTCCATGACCTGCCTCGGCTACGGGAACTGTTCAGGACTAGGGCCAACACCACAGGCGAGTGATCCGAGAGTGTTTGTGGGAAAATATCTGCATTAGTGGTAATGCTGACCAAAGAGGTAGAAATTAAGAACATATCAATGCGTGAGGCCATATCGTGCAATGATGAGAAAAAAGTATACTCCCGGTCGTATGGGTGTAGCAGGTGTCAAATGTCTCTCACAGAGAGGGAGTCCATAAACCCGGATAACGCACGTGCCGGCTTGGATCGCGGCCCAGGGCCTGTAACGATGCAATCTAGTGTTTGGTCCAGTATCAGATTCATGTCACCACCCCCAGACAATGGGGACCCCAAAAGGAACAGCTAGTATCCCGGCCACTATGTCAAAAAATTCCAGGGTATCAATATTTGAGCCATAAGTGTTCAACAACACTATCTCAACCTCCTCTATAATACAAAGTACGATCACATAGTGTCCTTCGGTGTCTACGTACACCTTCTTCTCTGAATAAGCATTATAACTCCCTGTGACTGTGTAGAGTAAGAGGTAAAGTACCTATTGGACCCCCAGGGGGCTGCAACACCCCGACATGTACCCAACAAAGCATGTGTTTCCTGCATTAGTAATATATTAACCTTATGTCTATTCACATCTGCCACAATCTTGGGTGACTTGGTGAAATTCCCCAGCCCCCTAGCATTCCAGCTCATCATTTTCATCTGCATTATATCAATATAATTTTATAATGAAGCAATTCGTCTTGCACGTCCCAGTCGTCCACATTCCTCCCATCCCATTTCATTGTCTATGAGTGCCCGCTCCCCAACTTGGGCAACACTGGATAACCGCCCACCTATGTAATACCATCCCTCCCACCCTCGCTGCCTCTCCCCAACCAGCAGTGTATTACCTCCCTTCCACATCCTACCCCATCACATTCCAAATCCCTTTAACCAACTATAAACATGTCAACATCAACAAATACCAAGCAATTGCAATGGGGCTTACTGTTGCCATTGTGGCTGAGCTTGAGCTGTTACTAAACCGGATATTCAGCAGTGACATAAATTAAACCAACAGGTACAATGTCCTCATAAACATGGCAGAGCTACTTATGACCACATAGAGACAAACTGTCAACCCGGCATCTGATTGTTGGCAACCACCACCCTCTGGCAGGCAGTGGGATCTGGGCCCCAAAACTAGAAAAGGAGGCGCGCCGGAAACAACATTGCATGTAGGATATTGCGTTCCCAGAGCAGTTTCTTGACTCCAGTAAGTTGACGTCACTCTTGTTGGACTGCCACCAAAACGTCAGTGAAGATCTGGATAATTTGGAATCCCAATCGCAGTTCTCTCTTGTCTCTGGCTAATTTCAGAAGATGATCCCTGTTTGGATAACTTAAGATCTTTGCAATAATGGGAAATCTCCAGGTTTGGATCTAGGCGCCAATGCGCAATGTGCTCTCTTTACTGCAAAAAAGTGGGACAGTTGTGGGTCATCAAGACGGTCTTCCAAATAGCCGCTCGACCGGCTGCTCCATTCTTCCAGATAGAGCGTCCTCCGGAACCCCTGCAATACGGATATTATTTTTCCAGGAATGGGATTCCAAATCCTCACACTTGTTCTTGACGACTTTCATGTCTTTTGTCAGTGTATTCACTGCCACCTGTAGCCCCTGCACATTGTCTTCCATCACCCCAAGTCGTTCTTCAGCGTCATTTATGTGAAATACTTCCTTTTCTAGTTGTGCACGTATGGAGGTAACATTGGCAGTTATGTCGTCAAGTTTTTCATGCACTGTTGCAAACCCCCTGCTCATAGCCTCCATCATCTGTTGCAGATCAGTGGGCACAGTAGGATTGACAGGATTAAGTGCCAGATGAGCCTGAGGTGATGCCTCTCGTTCCCCTCAAGGACCGGCCTTAGCAAATGTATCCATAGCCCCTGCATTCTTTCCTGCATTGGCCCCTTTCGCCATGGTGCAAAGCATGCTCAGTGCACAAAGGAGGACAAGGAAAGAATCAGTTATCTTGCAAAGGAAACAATTGAGCAATTATCCAATGCACTCTGGGTAGTGGTCAACTACAATATATCCTCGTTAGGTGCAAACTCAGGGGCTTGGCACTCCCCATGCGATGTGAGGATAAGTCGCGGTCGCTTCCCCCCAGACTCCACCAGAGGGATCGCTAGGGGAGCAGACCAGTAAATGTCACATTCAGTGCTGCTCTGGCACAGGGAAAACAGCCCCAACAAACCACCTCACAATTAGTATGATGAACCTGGTAATGACCAGCGGTTGCAGCAAAGTAAGATGGTCAGTAAAGGGTCGGCCAATGCACTGCCCAGTGTCTCCAATAAAGCTAGTAAGGGACAGAGGCAGCAGGGTCCTTCAAAAGTTCAGTGTATATGGTCTGCCATGGGCGAGTCCCAGCAGGGTTACCACTTTGGGGTGTAGGATCGATCCCATATGACTCAAGAAAATAATCAAATATCCCTTCTGTAATGCACAAGCAGGATCAAAACAACACTGGGCCCTCCTCCCACTTACTCAGTGCGCAGTGTTGCCTGCAGCCATTATATCCAGTAAATATGCTCCCTCAGGAGCGAAGAAGGACACCATCTCAGCCCGGCATCGAGCAATGAGCAGGATGTAAAGTGGAGCTGGCAATCGAATAGTAAACTTCACTGCAGAGGCCCGGTTCTTGGATATTATATCTGTCCCTCAGTGGACCAAGGGCCGGGCCCGTACTACATGCACAAGGTGGGATCTTGTTGCGTGCCCCGGACCAGTCGCTTCACCCAGGGGAACATTTATCTGGTCCACACCCAGCCACTTATCGGGTTGCCGCAGCATCAAGGAGAACTCAGATAAACCAGGACAGCATGTCAGAGTCTCCCAGGTGTCACCGCTGAGGCAGTCCCTGCAACAGGAGACCCGGCCTTCCCACTCACGATTGCTGGGGAGCCAATCCCAGCTCAGGTGCTCCCAAGGCGCTGCGCTGTTATCGCCCCCAGAATATGGATCGGGTCTGCAGGATTCCCCACAGCAATTCTGCCTCAAAGGATCTCATAGCAAGTCACTATTACGGATAATGTAGCTTCCAAAAATGTACAATGTTGTTTACCAAATTCATCTTTGGTCTAATACCTTGTTCAGAAATGTCACGGCCTAGGTACTGCATTGTTGACTTGCTAAACTTGCATTTTTCCTTACTCAAAGTCAAGCCTGCGTTCATGAAAATATGATAGGTTACTTATAACGTGCTTAATACTCAGAGGTTTCTAAGCGCGGACCCGGGGATCGAACCTGCGTTGCTCTATGTGGTCTTGCTTCCAAGGCGAGCTCGTTGCCGCTGAGCTAACCTCCTGAGAAACATGAAGTACCGTTCTCAAACTGATATCATACTCTTCTTGACTTTCCCCATAAACCAGAACATCATCTTGAAAGCACAGAACCCCTTTATTTATTGGTTTTCATTTTATTTATTTTTTGCATTTATACAGCGCACACAAGCCCTAAGGCATCAGGGCGCAATGATCCAGTTAGATGTATCCCATAAGCAAGGAAAAGTCCTTAGATTGAATCCTTAGCCAATCGGTACATATGGATAGGTAGGGTACAGAAGGAATAGGTACATACATTTGCAAACATGACAATGTTATATTAGTTCATGGGTTACAGAGACAATATCAACGCCTAAACTACTGATTCTGTAGTAATGACAGGGTGCTAGTTGACTAGTTGACTAGTTTAGGCAAATAACCAGGTTTTTAGGTTTTTAAGGCTTTTAGGGCTTTCATGTTGTTAAAAAGTTGGTACATAATGCGCTGAAAAACAGCTGCAGCAGACACTAAACTGAAGGCATGCACTTACATTGAAACAAACCTTCAGGGGTAATACACGCAGTAATACTTCTAGAGGATGGATGTAAAATGATCTGGCGGCACGCTGAAGTACTCATTACTTGTGTCCCTTTGATTGTGCCTAAAATTTCTGAAATATTGGGCAAAGGATGCCTGTCGAGTATGACACATCGATTCACTGACCTAAGATCGTTACATAGTCTTAACTTCCCATTGGGCTTATGGACTACCACCAAGAGAGAAACCCACTCAGATGCCTCGATTCTCTCAATAACACCTTGCTTTTCCATCATTTCTAGTTCTTCCTTCACTGCAGCACTGACAGTTAAAGGTATGGGCCTACGTTTCTGCACAATGGGAACTGAGTTGGTCTTCACTCTGATCTTGTGCATAAAACCCTTCGAATTGCCTAACTGTTCGCAGAACACAATGTTGACACAGGTCGTTTACACCCTCTATGGCATAAACAGCCTCATCTGCACATGGGTCAAGTTTTATCTTAAGTCTTCTTTGGTGTGACCAACTTAAAAGGGGACTATTGCCTTTCTTTGAAACATACACTTTGCCTTTGGCTGACCTGTCCTTGCACTTTACAACTGCGCAAAACCAACCCTCAAGTTCAATCCTTTTCCCACTGTATGCTACAGGGCTGATGTCTACAGTATTAAGTGTGATTCTCTTCTTTAAGCAGTGATCAAACATAGACTTGGGCATTAGGGTGTATTCTGCCCCAGAATCAATTACCTTACTAACATCTACACCTTAATTCAGGTAAGGAGCCTTGCAGGCCATGTTGTCTGTGGACCGGCCGCGATGGGCGTATGACAGACATCCAAATTGAATTGCTTAAGATCACACAAACATCTTAGCAGAAAACTCCATATTTGGATGTCCCTATAGTTGTATTGGTCATGGATAACTGAACCACCACTGTGGAGTTCAAACAAGCTTAGTCAGGTTAAGAACTGCAGCGGTCAGTTCATGTCACTGAAGGATCCTTCATTTAGAATTCTTTGTGATGTTACCTGTTTCTGGTTGCCCCAAACCCTTTGAGGCTTATTGACAAAATGGTATAGGCATCTCTTCTCTGAACCCACTGTGGTGTCTCTTTTGAATAACCAAATGTTTTTTGATATTATGAGTTTTGATCGTCATGGAACCCCATTACATTGTGAGTGGCCGGTCCGTGGATGTTGGACATGGAGTTGTACTCTGTAGACTCATGTACAATGGTTCTGTATGAGGTACTCTTCTTCATGCTCAGGATTAGCATCTCCCCTGAAGGGTAAGCATGGATGCATGTTAACAGCATAGTGACTGATTGTATTGACTAGTCTAACATATCTTCCAGTAGGTCTAATCTTCCTTTCCATTTATTGGCATTAGGTGCACCCAAGTCATCATAACCGTTATATATTTCCTGCATGTAACATGGCTTTTAGGCAGTATATAAGGCTGCTAGATCTGGACGATAATGCATCAAAAGCCTTGCAACGGCTCACTGCTTCCATGAGGGGTTCAAGACTACGCACCACATGGTTCTGGCTTGTGTGAACTTTGAAGCCTGAACCTGTGATTAATCTTCAGCAGCTGTTTTGTATTTCATGCCCAAGAAAGAAGTCTTGCCCTGGGCCAGTCTGTACACCTCTGGTCCAATGTAAAGGTGGAACCATGGCACCAGAAAAGGTCACCTGTTTCCTCATTACAAAATGAACAGAAGAGTATTGGGTGAACCGAACGGAATGATATAATAGGTTATTTATAACACGCTTAGTACCCAGAGGTTTCTAAAAACAGACCCGGGGATCGAACCTGTGTTGCTTCGTCTCGTCTTGCATCCAAGGCGAGCATGTTGACCCTGAGCTATCCTCCCGAGGATAGCATAAGCAAGAGCCCTTTCTGGGAGAAAATTTCCCAGACAGAAAAACATCCAGAAGGAATTTGGATCCAGAATAAGAACTCTACAAGCAGACAAGCAAAGACCCAGTAAGGAGGAGTATGGCTGAATATCTCCAAGGAAGGAAGAGAGTTGCAATGTGTCTTTCCATCATTTTAAATGCTTTTAATGTTGCCCAAGGACCAGGTGACAGGAAGAAAGTAAATGATAGCCATGCTGGCTTGGGATGCAAAGTTCAGCCACTAAAACCCACAAGTGGGTATTTGGATTCAGGCTAATTCTTCTGAGACCAGGTAGCTGAGTACCGAGTAACAAGGTGTCTGTCAGCAAACATGAAAGAAACAGACAGATTTGCGACACATTTTCCTCCATGTCGGCAACCTTATAAGGAAGTAAGTACAGAATGCCTGTGTTGGCTTGGGATGCCTTTGAACATTAACGCTTGCAAAGGAGGCAATGTTGCAAATACAAGCATCTTAGCATTAGCTGACACAGCCTCTCACATACATCTTCCATGCATCGGGCTCCAACGTCCAAGGAACATGCCACCTCATGACTGTGGAAGCAGGTGATGTACACAATGCCCAAGAGTTGCTTCCGATGACATGGATCATAATACCAGTACTGACACCCACATTCACAGACCATTCACAAACCCCTGTGGGCCCACCTACTGCTATCACCCAGCATGATGCCAATGACACATAACGCTTGTCAGTTGCAGGATGCCTTTTCTGAGTGAATATCTGAGGAAGTGGACAATTACTGGTTCCCTGTCTATGTTGGTGTTGTCTGCTAGTTGAATTGGCAAGGTGTCAGAGAGTAGTTTTGATATTGCTGTGCCAGTCTCTCAACTCAATGTCATCTAGTCTGTTCCTGGGGGATTAGAATTATATGCCTATCCCATAAGGGTTATTATTCAACACTTTTTCCTCCAAACGTCTGAGAAATTGACTCTTTCATAGATGTCTTGCTCTGCCTCATCAATCTGTGGTGACATCTTCACTGCATCCACATGGTTCTGCTTAGGCCCCCTTTTAAGGTGACCAGATATGTGGGCACGTTTTGTCATAGATGAAAGGTTTGAGTCTGGAGAGGGGCTTTGTATGGATTCCTAAAATATGTCTGAAATGTTGTCATTCAAACCGGTTTGCCATCCTCTTCCATCCTGATTTCTGTGTGTTTGTTATTCAGTGGAATCATTTCTGCCTGTGATTAGGTGAAGTGAGGCCTATTTGTAGACCAATATTTGGGCCCAAAGTTTTATGCAAATAATTTTTAATAGTCCCAGGGGTTTACTGCAAGCGGTGAATGTTTGTCCTCACTCCATTGTCTGCCTCGTAGTCCCCTTCTTAATTTCAATTGGTTTCAAGCAGTCAACATAGCCCCCAGGTAACAGGACTCCCCCCTGCATGACCCCTGCCTAGTTTATTATATATCTTGAATGAGGGATGATTTGGCACATTTTCAATTGAAAAACTGTAGACTGACAAGCTGTAAGCATGATGTAATATTGGAGGTGCCAGTACTTTTGTGAGTGCAGCAAGGTGGGCTTGTGTTCTTCTTCACTGAACACAATGAGTCAGCCCTTGATATTGTGTGCCAAGAAGGGTTCCTTTGTCCAGTTTTTGTAAAGAATGTTAGCAGGGGTGGACTGGCCTATAGGGAACTCTGGAGAATTCCTGGTAGGCCTCTACAGCCAGGGCCTCTTTTGTGTGGTAATCTGTTTTATTTTCAAATTTTCTCATAGAAAAAGGGTTGGGCTTGCTGGACATGTGTAATATGGGGCCACTTAGAAAATTATTTCCAGGGCGTCTTTTTGTTCCCAGTCCACCCCTGAATGTTAGAAGAGTTGGTAGGGTTAATAATAATTTGGCCCTCATGGGAGCTTTCTGCATATAAGCCCTCAGCCTGAGTTAAGCTTCCTATAATCGCAGCTCCTCCCAAAAAGACTGCCAGGTTATGCCAGTTTTTCAGTGCATCTTTGAATCTTTGCCTAGTGTCTCAGTTTTATTTTCCTTTCTACCAACAGATTTCTTAAAATGACTGCTTGAGCCTCTTCTTCCAAGTCCGATGCACATTCAATGGCCTGCCCCTGGAGATCCATGCATGACATTTTGTGTGCTCATTGCAGTCAGATGTTCTATGGGTGTCCTCCAGCATCCTCACTGCTTCACCTGCGACTGCAGGCAAAGCCATGTTACCTCCCCGATTGGTGCATAGGCCCTGTGTGTACTTCTAATCTCGGGCGCTGCTGTCCAGCTCTGTCTGATCATTCACCCCTCCTCTGTCACTGTGTGAGCCTCACAGTACCCTTTCTTCAACAGCCACCCAGGGTGAAGTGACACTTCTTTTGGTGCACCCTATTTCAATCCTGCTTCTCAACAGTGTTGCTCCTTCACAACAATTGTAGCTGCTCTACTGGGCTGCAAGCACACACTACACAGCCACATCACCCGGCACAGGATCTATGTGATCACTGTGCCCCCATTAATGGCGACTATGAAAAGGTCGACCTCTAATACGCCACAGTGATCACATAGATCACTTGTCGCCCGCACCCCTTACCCACTCCCCAACGTACTTACCTTCTCTGCGATACACACACAGAAGTGTGCCGCAACTCCCCTCTATCCCTTGCAGCATCAGTTCCCACTCACTTACATGGGTCAAAGCTGGCGCCTTAGGGTCCTTTTTAGTGTCTTTATTTTCTTAAACATTGTCCCCCACTCTCCATCTAACGGAAGCAGGAGACACGCCCGCAACCCCTGACTCCCATTACACAGACTAAAGGGAGCGGGGGACACCCCCGCAATCCCCAGTCGCCTTAGTCAGTGTAATGGGGTAGGGATTTTTGTACTGCGCTCAGGCGCAGTATTGGTAATATCGCCAATTGTGGCGACATTTTTCTTACGATTCCCCCTCCACACATAGACCAGGTCACTGCTACTACAACATTCTCAAGCATTCAAGCTCTCTGACTGCACAGCCACAATCATCCAGCCTCTTAGCCTCACCTAGCCCTGGGTAATGCAGATCAATACATGACACTACATATTTACTCCAGTGTATGGCCCAGCATATGTGCTTTCTCTGTTAATAAAAAAGAGATATTAGCAGTTTAAACAAAAGAAAGGTGACAAATATTTGTCAAGCAACTAACAAACGTACTCTTTCATGCCCAGCATTAATGGATTGCCAGCACAAGATAATCATTTCACTCATTTTAAAGTAGTGTACAAAATTATAAAATTACTTACTGGCACTCTCTTCTCCCTCACTGACTACCCTGCCTTCTCTTCCTTCCTCTTCTGCCAATCCTCATGCACCTCCAACACTTCTGCAGGGTGTACCTCTTGTCTGTACCCCTCCGGGGAAGACCTTCAAATGTGGCAACCTGCTCCACATAGCTACTCTCAACTCTTGTTCAGCTGTCAAACACTCCTCTCACATCTGCCATCTCCTGGAAGAGCTTGATTTGGATGTACTCTGTCTCACTGAGACTTTGTTCACGGCCAGCTCTATCACGAGTTTTGACACTCTCCTTCCCAATGGCTACAAGATCCTCTCCGAACCCAGAACCAACCGTCTTGGTGGTGGTGTAGCCTTGATATTCCCAGAGTGTATTCCGGCTTCTATCATTCCAATGCAGCACTTCTCCTCCTTTGAATGCCTGGTCTGCAGGCTCTCCATCTCTCCTGGCCTCTCTCTCTCACTTGGGCACTATCTACAGGCCACCTGGCCAGGTCGCCCTCTTCCTCTCTGAGTGGGCTGACATCTCCTCCTTGCTCCCTGCCCCTACATCCCAACTACTGCTCCTCGGAGACTTGAACATCTTCCTGGATGCTACCAGCCCTTCTTCAGGACTCTTTTGCAACCTCTGCGATTTTCTCTCTCTCTAGCCCAACTCACTCATCAGGGCACACCTTGGATGTTCTGTTCTCCTCAGACCTTCCTTTCTCTAACCCTCTCATCACTCCTCTCTCTTCGAGTGATCACTTTCTCCTTTCTTCCCACCTCTCTCTCTCTCTCTCTCTCTCTCTCTTCCCTGCAGGTCAATGCGACTCCAGCACTGCCGCCTACCTTCTCGGTCATCTAACCCATGAAGCGTGTGTCAGTTGAGGCTTTTGCTGCTACTTTCTCTCCTCCTCCTGCACCTTTAGTTGACTCACACCCTGATACAGCCATCTCTAACCTTCATCTCTCTTATCTCTAACACTCTGGATGCCCCTGTCATGAGGATCCGCTTGAAGCCCAAATTCAAGTGCAACACTTGCTAGGCTTCTGACGTGACCGCCCTTAAACGCAAGTGTAGGGCAGCGGAGAGGAAGTGGAGGGCCTCGGGCACACCCCCTCTCGAACTGGTGTGCCGCCTGCTCTAAAGGTAGTACAGACTCTCTGTCCTCTCTAAGCAGAGAGCCTACATCCAAGCCCGTGTCTCTGCTGCATCTAACAACTCAGCCAAACTTTTCAAAATCTGCAAGGAGCTGGCCAATTCTGCTTCAGTCTCTACCTCTCCTGTTCCCTCCCAGGCCCTCTGGACAGCCTTGGTCTCTCATTTCACTACTAAAGCTCAGGACATCTTGTCCACCCTTTCTTCCTCTACCTCTTCTTCCTCCTCCTCTACCACTCCTGGCCCGTCTGAGGCCGTCTCTCCTCCTCTTTTCTCCTCCTTTCCCCTGTTCACCCCTGATAATGTTTCTAGACACGTCCGATCTATGAAAGTCTTATCAAAGCAGGTTCTCCCCTGCTCATCCAGAACTATCAATGGCCACATCGACACCCTTGCTCCAGCCTTGACCGATTTCTGCAATCACTACTTTGCCACTGGAACTTCCCCTCCCCCTTAAGCACTCTCTTGTGCACCACCTTCTAAAGAAGCCCTCGGCCGATCCTTCCTCCCCGGCTAACTATTGCCCGATCTCAATCACTCCTTTCCTGGGCAAACTCTTGGAAAAGCTGGCCATCTCCCAGCTTAATCTACATACTGAATCTGTTGGTTGCCTCCATGACCACCAGTCTGGCTTCAGAGCTGCCAGAAGCACAGAAACTGCTCTCCTGAACACCCATGAAGTCTTTCTCTCCAACCTTGACTCTAATCTCCCTCGTGTCCTCATTCTCCTTGATCTATCGTCTGCTTTTGACACAGAACATTCAATGTTGTCTGCTTCTAACACAGTTGCTTGAACCTTATATCCTTGAAACAACCCACCCACCGTACATAGGGCTAGGTCCACTAAAGATTGTGCTATTAGAGGTGGGAATTAACAGTCTGTGTTTGCCAGTTACATGGGGTATTAAATAACAAATATAATAGGACTCATTTGATTTCCCTCTTCCCACCTCCCACACGTGACTGTACCATACATTGTCTGTATCGGGGTGATGCATATCTGAAATACTGTCCAAAAGAACATCCCGATCAACAGTGTCCCTTTTGCTTCCGGTCATGGATGCACAACCGTTTGCTAGCCTAGTTGCTATTTCAGTATTATTATATACCTCCCTTTTCACCCCAACCATATAAATCTTGTCATAAAAAAGGAAAGAAAAAGAGAGAGAGAGACGACCAAAGCACAACGCAATTCTCCTACATTTCCTGCAGGCTGTGAAGAAGGGTTAGCCTTTGCTCGTCCACTGATTGCAGCATAGTCAATAACATATTAATATGCAAAAGAGGTGAGGGCGCCGCTCTGCA
Organism: Ambystoma mexicanum; assembly: GCF_040938575.1. Lineage (NCBI taxonomy): Eukaryota > Metazoa > Chordata > Amphibia > Caudata > Ambystomatidae > Ambystoma > Ambystoma mexicanum. The sequence goes on from NC_090927.1 coordinate 1,147,534,456, forward strand.
AGAAAGAACATGGCATGATAACCTGTTCTGTGGGAATGTACCCACAAAGAGTCCGCAGCCACATGTTTTAGCTCACTGAACCTTTCACAAAGGAGGAATAGGGTACTGCCTCACTCGGGGCAACATTCACAAAATGAACAGAACAGAAGCTCCAAGATGCAGCCTAATACTCTAACTGACAGAAGCTACAACCTCTAATGGGGCTTAATTCAAAATTGCAGTACTCTTGCTAACGTGGCCAACAGCATCTATGTTGCTAAAACCTCCACATCTATTCTACTTCTTCAAATTATCGACAGCGTGGGCGGACCCACGCAGGTGCTTCCCCATCCAAAATGTGGCATTTCAGCCACCCTTTCACAAACTACCAAAGCAACACATTCTGAGTTCTCCTGAATACAAACAAAGCACAACTTAATTCACTAATGCTAGCTACAAAGCCCTTAAGTATCCCAGGCCTAAACTCTGAATATAATAAACAATATTGTTGCTACATTTAGCACTACAAATAGCGTGTGTGTAGAAATGCTACCAAACAGCGAAAATACTGATACTTAGTGACAAGCTCTCCTTGCTAATAGAATTTGCACAGTCTGAACCTCCTTCCATATTTGGGAAGTGGCATTTGCATCCCAACAGCTTATTCTCAGCTGAGGCTGTGTGCCCAACCCTCTGTTTACCAGACATTTTAGTGCCAATTTGCCCCTCATGCTCGGGGGGGGAGAGGCGGGGGGAGGGATTTTATGTCAACCTTTGTTACTTTTCAAACAGGGGAAAAGTGGTTACATTAATATGTCTCCATCTACATTAAACAGTCTCTTTTGCCCTCCTTTTTCTGCACTACACTAAAGGAAATGGTTAAAGGCCTCCCCTATATAGCCAGTCATGCTCTGAATTGCATTTTCTGCAACTAAAATATAGTCACCATCTGCTTTCCAGTACACCTCTGCTGAGAAAAACAGTTATCTATACGTTTTACAATATTCACAGAGACACCAGCCCTCACAGAGACATCCAGAGGGCTGTCGACAATGACCAGACCTCTAAAGATGTACAAAGCAAAACTCTACTGCAAAGAGTAGAAGAAAGCAAATCTACACTCTCCCAGGTGGACTATCAACAGCGACATGCACATCTCCACAACATTCATAACTAGATGTCTCCCACCTTAGTTATGCCCCAATGAAACCTATTAAAAAGTCACAAAAGCGGAAACTGGATATATGGTTCACACCCAAGCTAAGCAGCTTGAAAAGGCTAAATCGTAAAATGGAGAAAATCTGGATGAAAAAAAATACGACCAAGAACATTTACCTATTATTGATGTCATTATGGCCCCCTACAAATCTCAGTCTTGCCCACTAACCTGCGGGGTACCCACATGATCCACACGGTCACCTCTTCTATTCAGCATCGACATGAGACCTCATCAAACATTCTGGCATCACCTGCTATTACAATGCTGATAACATACGAATAATCAACAAACTTGCGAAAAATCCACCCACAAACGACCCAGATATGAAATCATGCATTGTATGCATGCACACCTGGATGTGAGTAAACAGACCAAAACTCAAACCTACCAGAACAGAAGTGGTGCTCTCCAATCCAATAACTTCTAGAACCACCTTAAGCCCATGGCCTGATGAAATGAGCCCATCCCATTACTGTAAGGAATCTGAGACCCACAATGAGCAATACCCTGACAGTTGAACCGCAGGCGAGAGGCATCATCGAAACTGCTTCTTACAACGCTGCATGCTACACTGTATCATACCTTATGTATACATCACCCACAGAACCATGGCTGAACTATCACTAGTTCTAGCTTGACTAGATTATTCTAACAGCTTCTATCTTGGACTCTCTGACTACCTGATGAGGAAATTACAGAGTCCAAAATGCAGCGCCAAACCAGCCCTCAGGATGAAGAGGCTCGAACATATCACACCCGCATTATTGATTCTCCATTGGCCGCCTGTCAAGAAAATGATTAATTTCAAAACCCTGTACAACACTCATGGCTCCTACCATTGAAGTGGCCCACTAGCATAGAGAAGTAAATTCCAGTACTACACTCCTTCCAGAACCCTAAGGTTCAGCAACGCTGTACTAGTCCTAGTCCCTAACCTCAGTTAAAAATTACAAGGAGGATTCTCAATCTTGGTACTGGCCATGAAAGACCAGACCAAAGCATCTTTGCCTGGAAGTGACCCACCTGACGCACGTTCTGGAAACAGCTCAAGAAGGGGCTATTAAACTAACCACCTTGGAAGAAGCACCAACAAATCCAGAGCGAGGTAGCAGATATCCCCTCTGATCACAGCACGATGCTGAGTAAACAAACAAGGTGTCCAGCCGTTGCGCGCAAACACACTATATTGCAAGAGTATCCTTCCTTATCCCCATTTAGTGAAGATCCTTCACACCCAACTCCTCACTCTTTTCTGTGAATGGGTGATATTATGGGATAAAATAATGTTTTAAAATATTCTCTTTATCAATTGATTCAAAGTTCTACTTGCAATCTTTGTTGCCACATATCAAGTAACAGAAACCGCTAGAGACCATAAACCATGGGATACCCCTTCGGTTTGTGGATTCCCTGCTGTGCGACACTTCACCAAACCTCAGTCCCCCAAACAAATCCACAACGAAAACCAGGAAGCAATATAACTCTAACCCCATCAGCTCTGCCCACCCTTCAAGTCCTCCTACAATCGATTCACCACTAAAACTTTGTAAACGTAGACTCCACTCACTCCCATCAGTGCGCTTAACTGACTCCTACCATGTTCATCTTTCTATCAGTATCCATGTAATTCAGTGCTTCACAACCAGGGTGCAGCGTTTACAGATAACCTGCACCTGTATATATCCCTCACAAAAGAACACAGATGTCGGAACACAGGTAACAGTTACCTCCGATCTGAACTCAACAACACCACAGGTTTTCTGCATCTGCCTTCCTGCCATCCGTCAAACACTCCTCTACCCCTTTTTTTTCTTACAGAGCCATGCACAGCGAGGCCAACATTATTGGCAGACATTATTTGTAGAAGGAAGCTATAGACCACTAACCTTGCCTTGCCTTAACTTACATCATACCATCACTGGATCTAAATGCACCGGACTTCCCAAATGACAACAAGCAAACTTACACACTTTTTAAAAAAGTTATTTATTGTCTGTTCCTAAAAATCCATACATGCAGCAAAAATACATGTTTATAATTCCTCAATTCTTATTTTCTGATATCACACATGCAACACCTACATATTCAAATCAAACTTCCAACAATAAGTGGACACTCGATCAACAGAAGAGCATGGAGAAGTGACATGTGATATACTTTTCAATCTCCCACAAAATATGTTATCATACATCTTCTATATATAACACTTTAAACTGTTGGGAAAACACTGGGAACTTACTGCAGTCTTTTTAAATGGAGACACCCTCCACAAAAAGTTTCTTATATTTCCCTATTGGCATCTTAGTCTGATGCCCTCATCTTGCGTTACTGATGTTAGTGGGGGTTTTCCACAGGAGGTTCAGGGTATCCATTGTCTTTACCCGTATTGAGTGCCTCTCAGAGTTTCAGCACCTTTGACATTGCTTGTCCTCTGAAAACTAACAAGGGTTCAACTTCCAAGCCTTACTGAGAAAGTCAAATAGGTTTGCAATGTGAAAATGAAACAGCAGTGGGGTTCAAATACAACCTGCTGTAGTCCATTCTATGTTGCCATCTTAGCCGATAAGTGTCCATCTGAGATCAGCCTCACTTTAAGCTTGGTTTCTTTTAAAAAAAAAGAAAACACATGCATTGTATGCACATAATTAGCAAGAGTTACAATGAGTAAATATCCTGTTAAGAAAACCAGTTTGGATTATATGAAATTATTAGATTTTAGTAATCAAGTCCTGAGTAGGTTTCAGCAAGTATGTGCAGTACATGTTTTTCACAGAATCCTAAATGGCATTTAACTGCTTAAGGAGTCAACAGACTCCTTGTTAGAGATTGACACAACTAGACTTTCTGGCGAAAGAGGCAGTGTTCTAGACTTTGCCGCTTCCATGAAGACAAGAGTTAATATTCTAGGCCAACATTTAGGTGTACGCTTGTATAAGATCATAGGCATCCCTGGTGCCTGAGGACCTTGATGATTTAGAAATATTCATTCTAAATGTATTACTCAGGTAATTGAAACAGGCGGGGAAGGGCCAGTAACACTTTTTGGAGCACAACATTGAATTGTTTCCAGCAGCACCTGAATCAATAACATCACCAACATATATATTTTTGAAAGTGTATGTCTGTCCGTCTGTCCGCTATAGAAATGAGGGGGAACTATCTAGAGGGCTCCCAAGTGGTCCAACAGTGGTAACCTTTTACAAGGAATCTAATTTTGTGGTTTAAAGTTACTAAAGTGGTGCCCGGTGCATAATATTAGAACTGATGTTCATTTTGCTTAACTAAGACCTTACCAAAAGCAATAAATGTGCATGTCATATAGCCATAATAAAAGCTAAGAATGTACCAAACATTAGTACAAGTATTCCCAGGAAATTAATACCAGAAAATCCGGGAATGTTGTCTCATCAACACACAAGGAGTACACACCCTAAGTGATAAAAAACCTGTAATTTAATCATGCTACGCAAGAGATGGTCGACTTTTGGAAAGTCGTCTGATGCTCGGCCTAAAGAGGCAGCCAGGGCAGCAAAGACAGTTGAACAACACCATCAAACACTTGAGCAAGTAGACAGGCAGCACTCAGACAGCAAGACACACCAGAACAGAAACAAGCCAACCAACAGGGTGATGCAGTCGTTTGATGCACGGTGTAAAAATGCAGCCAGGGCAGCAGTGGAAAAACATGAAACGTTTGGTTAATTCGTAGCCCAGGTAAACGCCGGGTATAGCTGCTAGTCCCAAATACGTATGCTTTCTAGACAGTTTCTTGGATCCCATTTCCAATTTTAATGCTGCTCTAAGTATCACATTGGGACAAAAGAAAAAAACAGATTCCTTATTTCTAAAAGAGATCAAGTGCATATTTACTAGACCTTTAAGTTCTTTAAGGAATAAGATGAGCCTTTTCATCCACTTTATCATTCCTCTTACTAAACGCTTAAATGCTTCGATCATTGGGATCATACACACAGAGGGCAGGGCTTTCTTTTAAATGTTACTTTTAACATCAGATGAAATAGCAAATGTTTGCTATCCAAATGTTCCAAAGCCTTTAAAGACTTGTTTAAAGAGGTCATCGACACAAAAACATAACCAGATATAGATAGGGATCCCTGGGAGACTCACGTGCATGCTGCCAGAAAATTGCCCACAATGCACACATCCAAATGTTGAAGATGAAATTGTTATGAGAACTCAAAGCACAATTTCTCAACGCTATTTCTCAACACTATGGGGCTCATTACAAGTTTGCCGGTATTCTGGTGGTAAATCTACCAGAATACTGGCAAACTGTATTACTGTTAACTACCACTTGTCCAGTGGAATGTCCACCTTATAATGAGTGGCGGTAGTTGGTGTTGATCCCCATTCCATGTAGTCCCTTTGGGGGGATTCTGATGGTATTGCAGGTACTGGTATTACTGCCGCCTGTAATACCAGCTATTAGAATGGGGACTTACATTTTAACAGCGCCTGACCGCCAGAGTTGTAATCTCCAAGTGGCACCTGGAAGTCAGGCACTGGTAAATGTTTATGGGTCCAGCAGCAACCCGCCGGTTGCACCAGCATGTTTACCGCCGGGCCTGTAATGAGGCCCATGGTCTTGGTGGTTGGTAATCGAGTGCAAGAAGGACAGTGGGAGGAAGGGGCAAGACATTTGTGGTGAGGTTGGGTATAACAAAAATCAAACGGTGTCTAGTACCACTGCAAGAACCTGGTGAGTGTAGCGAGGAGAAACTTGGACGTTGGAGCATGAGGGAGGTGTTGTACGATGGAGAGGATCACATGGGTTGACAGAGGCGAGAGAGCCACAGCCTGGGCCACAACATGGGAACGAACAATGGGAATAGCCAGGTGGAAGGGCAGGGGAGCTGTCCGGGGTGAGGTAGTGGAGGCCAGGCTCAGGAGTGCATGCAAGGCTAAGGTGGGGGCAGCAAGGGGAAAAGTTGGTATGGATGTGCATATGGTGAATGTGAGGATGGCTAGGTTGGAAACAGGAGTGAATATGGAAGGGGAGTGTTTGTGAGGTGGTGACAGTGGGGATGGTGAGGTAGCAACAAAATGAATGGAGATCAAGGAAGGGAGTGGTGGCAAAAAAAACAAATAGGCTGGTAAAGGGGGAAAAGGAGGCGGGGGAGGAAGAGGAGGAAGTTGCCATTCATGGGCATAGCTAAACTGCTGGGGTAAACTACCAATGAAAGAGTACGGAAGGGTGAGTTTTGGTATGGTTTTAAGCTGCTTCATAGAGAGGTGAGGACAAAGGAGGGGACTCAGCAGGAGGAAAAAGAGTTATCAAAGAGAATGAGGGGGCATGGAGTGATCTGTATATAAACCTGTGGAGGCAATGGATGGCGCCCACATGGCAGCCCCTATGATGAACACAGTAAGCGTGCTTCCACTCCTGTACCTGCCCCCTTTGAACCCCAGAAGGGGGCAGCAGTGAAGGGTCAGAAGAGACACTTTTGTACTTTTGAAATCTAAGGGAAAGGAGCAACCCCCACCCAAAAAAACGAGAACATTGTGTTATTTTTTGTTTATGAACATTACCTTAAATCCTTTGGAAGCTTACCTGGCTGAGGACATTTATGTTGCCTTGATGGACAATATTTTCTTTACAGAGATCACTTTTGCATCGTTTGTTAGTTTATATTGTTCAGGACAGAGATAGGTTTTGGGGACATGACTGGGACCGCCATTATTCTTTTGGATATCCTAACTGTTTTCACTAGTTTTACAGAGGCATGCAAACCCCTCTTAGACATAGGGAATAATAGGATTTCCTCCATCCCCTACCCTTTTGCTTTCAATAAGCGTCTACCCAGAAATATGCCTCCCCTGTGGCCGAGACTTACTGCTGGTACCTCACACTACCATCTTTGGGGTAGGAAGCCCTGCTGGTGCCACAAGGACCCAAAACTGCCCAAGAACTACATTACCCAGAGTTTCTGGTGGGCAACCATCTTGTTGGCGGGAGCTCTGGGCAAGCGGCACCCATCTTGTGCCTCTGTACCAGTAATTTAGGACCATCAGCATGGGTGGAGTGGTGCTTGGGGAACTCCACCACCGGTTCACCCTCAAAACCTGGGATCACCAAATGCAGACAGCTCAGGCCTTTCTACACCACACAGGCAGCAGGAAACTTGCTTGAGGTGGTGCTTGATTCCTGCCGATCAGGACTTGGATCATCGGCCCCTGTGACCTAGCTGAGAATTCTGGGGCGTAAACATACCATGTGATAACAAAACAAGGCATTGTGGGCATTTATTTTTTATGGAGCAACTTCAGGAAGGACTGCTTGACTTAATAGCAGCAAAAAGAGAAATCAGACTTTTTCTGAACTAACAGAAACGGATTCAATTAACCTAACCATATGACTATCTAATTAATGTTGCACTGTCAACGCAGAAGCTCGCATTTGGGAGACAATCACAATGTATGGAATATATAAAACAACTGATGTGTTATGTAATGAATGGAGCAAAACACAAACATGGGTTGTGCAATGTAGCAAGAGTGAGTGAGTGCAGAAACTAGCCACTGTACTATTAACCATACTATATATTTGATTTTACCCTAGAAGGTATAACTTTATATACTCATATAATACTCATAACTGCTCCCTAATCCTCTTTCTAGTTACATTTAATCCCCCTGCCTATCACAGTCTCTACATACCCCTTTGCCCCATTGGCGGTTTTATGATGTCATGTGTTTATAATGAAGCAATGGTTAAGATAAGGCATTATGCCTTAATGTATAACAAAACAAGTAAATATACAGATTCATGTTTTTGCAAAAATATAGTGTGAGTGATTTTCTACACCCAAAGTAAGATAGATATCTGAAGATAGACCTTAATCATTGCTAATAAGAACTGGGATTCCCTACTGGGGAATCATAGATTTAAGAATTTCCACTTAGAAATGTAAGCTTTGACTACCCAGCCGTTATAGGTGTGCATGGGATGCAAGTGTCCCACAGACTGTGGCCACTTTTCAAAAGCTGATAAAAACTCACATTGCCAAAGCCAAGAGAGAAGCAGAAAGGAACTATCCTTGGCAGTCATTGGTTACTGGTGTAGTGGAGAAACAAGAGTGGCAAAAAGGCTGCCCTTCTGGGGAAGGGATATGCAGAAGGAGAGGAGCATCATTTGTAGAAGAATAGTAAAGAGCACCAATGTGAATCCTGTTCCGCCTGAAGAGTTGTTGTCAATGCTGAAGCTACAATTTGTTGAATACTGTGAAGTTTCTGTGAACCTCTTGACAGTTGATCTAAACCACAACGGCACTGTTGATGTGAAATGTTGTTCGGGCAGTGGAGTATACCCGGAAGACAAACCTTTGGAGAAGTCGACCTGGGATGGGAGTATACCAGGTGGACGTCGGATAAGTGCCGTAGAGGGGTTCAGACAGAGACAATGTATGTTGTTTGTGATGCTAAGAGAAAAGCTGAGTAATGGTTTTGCAACAGAACTATATTTCTTTGGAATGTATTGTTGTGGAAAAAATCATCCTGACCAAGACAATTATTGCTGCTATTTATGAACTGACAACTTGTTCAAGAAGGTAGAGAAGCTTTATACTTTTTGTGTTGGAACTTTCTGCTGACAATTTGAAGTGGCATAAGACTGCTTTGAAACTTTTGTTGAAACACAGGATTTCTTTGTGTTCTTTTCTTGAATTGTGGCACAGAATCAAGTTGAATCTGGGGAAGGGGAATTCACCCAGGTTGTGAACAGAGACTGTGGCTACTTTGTGAATTCAATTATTTGTTATTTTGAACTGCCATGCATTTTCTTATTCATTTGTTACATGTATAAGTGTGAGGGACAGATATCCTTTGTTAAAGTGTTTTCTTTACCTTATTTTAGGCAGGGAAATCCTTGTCAGGATAGGGATAGTGAGGCGTTCATCCAACTATTAAACATAATAAAATGGCATTTGTTGTGAAAACGTTTCAACGTAGTGCGCCTCACATTTCTGATCCCTCACACTTGTAAGAGCAAGAGTACGGCGGATACATTGTCTCATTTTCAGTGGCAGAGGCTCCATGGGTTGGCTCTGGAGGTGGACCACAAGGTGTTGTGGTGTGGCAGCTTGGTGACCGAGGTTCATGAAGCTGTTCTAAAGGTCCTTGTCAGTGCTGCCATGTGCATGATACCGGAGGCCATCATTGGAGTTTGTGAATGGTGGGGTATGACACTGTAAAGGTCGGACGGATACTGAGAAGAGAAGGTGAAGTGATACATTTCATATTGAGGTTAGTAAAGAAAGGTTTGTCTAGAATCACAATTTAAGGGAGATGAAGTAGCCAGGAGAATGCGGAGAGTGGCATTGGAGCCACTGTTGTCAGATTTGTTAAGGAGGTTAGTGGGGATGCTTTTGGAGGTGTGTTGGTCTGGGTGAGAGACATCTCTGTTTAGGGCTTGCTTGACATAGTTGATCTTTGGGATCTTCAAAATGTTGGAATTGGTGGGCCAGAGGGCGGTGAATGGTTTGCCAGGGTTGGAAATGAAGGTAGCTGGAGGTGAACTCAACATTATTGGGAGAAAGTCCAAGTAGGATCAAAGAGGGGTGGAGGTTTGGGTCCTACTAGGGGAGGTAAAAGAAAGTACGTTATTCCCAGTCAAAGAATTGAGAAAAGGATAATTTGGCTGGTACAGGTGTGGTGCTCAAGCATGAAGCTGGGGCGGGGAGGTGTGTTGGCTTGTCAGGTGCTGGGTATGATGAGGAAAGGCTTCAAGGTTTTGGGATGGATGATAGGGTTTTGGCACCCATTCAGGCTATTGGTGGCATTTGAGGGGGTGGTTGATCACGGGTGAGCGGGAGCTTAAGACGGAAGGGAGATGGAAGCTGGACCAATATGAGGGTTATTTTAGGAAATAGTGAGTGCCATGGAGAGCTGATCTGTGAGGACGGAGGGTTCTTCTTGAGATCTCTTTTCGTTGGATTGATTTTTGTTTTGTTGGTTCAGGTGTTATGTTATGTTATCATATCTTGTAAAGCGCGCGGTCACCCAGAGGCATCATGGCGCTAGGAAGAGCAAGAACAGAAGCCTAGCATAATCAAAACAAGTGTGTTTTAACCTCCTTTCTAAACTCCAAGTAATTAGGAGTTTTTTTAATGACAAGCCGAAGACTATTCCATAAGGCAGCTATAGTGACGGAAAAAGCCCGACCACCAACCCGGTCGCGGTTCTGTTTAGGCACTAAGAGCTGTTCTGTAGTGGCAGAGCGGAGATTGTGGGCAGGATGGTTGAGGCTGAATTTGGCCTGGAGATATTCAGCACCCTGACCATGAAGGGCCCAGTGAACAATACACAAGGCCTTGAACTCCACCCGCTGGGCCACCGATAGCCAGTGAAGAGACTGCAACACCAGAGAGATGTGAGCACCATAATGAGTATCAGTGGCAACCCGGGAGGCCAAATTTTGGAGCCGCTGCAGCCGTTTAATCAGGCTCTTGGGCTGGGCCAAGTACAGGGAATTACAGTAGTCTACACGTGATAGTGCTAAAGCTGCTACCACTGGGGGCGCAGTGGAGCCGGGATCAAAGGCAGTACCTTCCTCAGCATTTTAAGTTGGAAGTGACCAGCCTGGCATACAGCAGAGACTTGCTGGTCCATAGACAATGAGGCCGATAGCACAACACCTATGTTTTTGACCTTTTTAACCGGGGACGGCAGGGGTCCAGAGAGGGGGTCCAGAAGGAGGACACCCAAAGTGTGGTATCAGGGGGGTAGCCCACCACCATCACCTCAGTCTTATCACCATTCAGCTTGAGCCAATTGTGGTTCATCCAGTCTCCAATAGCTGTCACACACCCCCGCAGGCACGACGACACTTCAGACTGGTCAAGATCTAGTCGGATCAGTATCTGAGTGTCGTCGGCGTACGAGTAGCATCTGACACTGAAGCAGCGGATGAGACACACAAGGGCCCAGTTGTAAATGTTGAACAGGATAGGTGATAGGGAGGAGCCTTGAGGCACTCCACAGCTGAGGTGACAAGGGGTGGACAGAAAGGGAGGCATCGAGAGGGTCTGTGTACGATCCACAAGGAATGACTTAAACCATGCTAGCACATGCCCTGAGATACCAAATTGGGCAAGATGGGATAGCAAGATGGAGTGGTCGACCATATCGAAAGCTGCTGAAAGATCCAGCAGAATCAGGACTCCCACTCCACCAATATCCACTAGCCTGGTCATGTCGTCCAAAACGGCACCAGAACAGGTGTATCAGCAGGTAGGGATGTAGTACTGAAGAAACGTATTTGCTGACCCTAATTGGTGAAGTGGGTTGGGCAGCAGTCCGAAAGGAGATTATTTTGGACACAGTTAGGTTGATGCTATTAAGAACCATTGGCAAGATGGCGAGGGTTGGGAGTTTGAGATGGACCCAGCTCCTTCCCATGCTATTCAAAATGAAGGAGGGGCATCAGGAACTTGGGTTCACTGTTTTACAGGTAGAGCGACTGAACTGGCAATAGGCCTAAGATTAGCCCTCATCAAGAAGTTGAAAGGAGACTTAGGGCCTCATTATGAGTATGGGGGTAGCCATGCCCTTTATAAGGGCATGGCTGCCTCCATCCCGTGTTCCAGCTCCAGGTTCCTTCAATGAGGAATTACCGGGCCATTCCAACCTTGGAGGACCCGGTAATTCCTCATTGAAAAAACCCATCCCCATTCCCATTTGAGCCCCCATAGGGCTCAATGGGAATGGTGAGGGAGCTAATAACGGGCCTGTTAATAACGGGCCCGTTATTAGCTCCCTGATCCCCTTGTGGGACCCGCTAAGGACGTCTGGTCTGACCAGACATTCTGAGCGGGTCCCGCAAGGGAACCTCGTAATAGGGCATCCCGTAATGAACAGTGCCGGTCCTGTACCGGCACCGTTCATTACAGGACCGCCAGAGTCGTAATGAGGCCCTTAATGTCTCTTTCCTCCCAAATGAATTTGTTTATAATTTCTATTTATAAATATACAATACAATTTCAGAACACTTATTAACTTTAGAGTCTTCATTATTTTTGCAGAATTAGGCAACCAAGACAGGTTAGTTCTTTTCTGATTAGACAGTAGTGCTGCTTTGTGTTTCAAGGGAAGAATAATCAAATATATTAGCGTGCCAAAATGAATACCTGTTACTAACATTTCACACTTCATCTCAATAGAAGCAGCCTGCCCTTCATTACATATTGAATATAATTAGTCAGCAGTCAAGAACCTCTAACACAATACAAATATTCAAATTATAAATCATAAAATATTATCAAAATAAGGGAATGCAGGCTCCAATCCCTTAAGATATCACAGGGTGTTACAGTGCCTGCTTCATTGCTCCGATTGTTCCATGCAGGGCAGATACCTCCACCAAAACAACACAAGAACTGTGGCCCAACTCACACTATTCCATCCGACCCACAAACGCTTAAAAAATATACTCTTCAATTTACAAATCATAAAACAATATTGAAGACATTTGATGCCTCCGTTTTAAAAGGGGTTATTATGAACAACATAAAACAGGGTGGTTTCTCCAAAACCAAAATAGTTGGTGCCTTCTCCCTGGGTGCAAGCGAGTAAAGCAAACAAAAGGCAGTTCCTCAGTTCAGCAGCCACAGTCCATAAGGCCTCCAACTTGTCCTTGGCCGGCTGGCTGGTGCTTCAGAAGAAGGGACTTTCATCTCCAGCTTTGAGACCTTCTGGCTAACGCCCAATCTCCCCTTCTAGCTGTCCTTCTCACGCCTCTGCGATGTCTCATACCTTGGTGTCTGCCTCTGGGCGTCTTCTCTAGTGGCCCTCTTCTTACTCGGTACTTCTATCGCCTCCATGTAGCTTCGCCACATGTTCGTACCTTCTGCCATCTTCACTGGTTCACGGAGCAGAGCTGGGCACTTGCTCTGTTTTCGTGTTGGAGAGACTCGCGGCTACGAACAGGCTGGACACAAAAACTATGTTGGAGCACTGCCGCCGACACGCTTTTATTAAACAAATCATAGGAGTTATGGAGGGTAAATTTAACATTGCTACTTAGGGGTAGCATGCACAAACACAATTGTTTTCCCTTTATTGTGCTATCCAACATTTACACTGAATTTATCACCACCATAGTGGTCTTACAGCGCCTGGCCTTGTCCGAAAAGTGGCATATTGAGTCCCTGCCAGACCTTAATCTGTGGAAAAGAAGGGGGCGTTTGGGGAGGAGGTGATGGTATGAGCAAGTGTTCAGCATATAGAGGTGCATCTTGGGATGGCCTTTTAAATTGTACTAAACAGCTGTTATGTATCCTTTGTTCTTGCAAATACACAGTTCCCAGCACATATTGTGCATTTGCTACAATCCCTTGATAAGGCACGTATGGCTCAATACATAAAGCGCAGGATCATTAGTTTACAGGTTAAGGGCTGTCCCTGGTATGATCCATCGTGTTCTTTTCAAGTTCGAATCCCAGCAGTGCCAACTCAGCCTAAGCAATACATTGTGTAGCATTAAATTGGGTTATATTAACAGCTTTTATTACAACATTTAAAACTGAGAACTCTGACATGAAGCGCTATATGAAAACCTCATGTTATTAGGTGGGGGCGGGGAGTGTTGCTTACAATGATTTCCAATATAATTCAGAACGACAATATAGCGATACACTGCAGCCACAAAACAATTCCCACAAACGCTGCTTCATTTCTCGCAAGCCTTTGTGTGTTTGTGAGGACCTGCGCAGTGGTACTCTGTGCAATACGAATCCAGCAAACATGGAGTCCTCTAAGCCACGAGGCCCTGCGAAATTAAACAGGTGCATCGCAGTTTGTATTTCCATTTGTTTGTACACCCCCAGGCGGCTTTTCTTTCTTGAAACTTGTTAGTCACCCTGTTTGCCCTGAGCATGTACCCGGCATTTATGAAAGAAAAAAGAAAAACGTGTTTGTAGTTTAAATGATAAATGCACGTGGAGCCGGATTCTGCCTCAGAGGCTCTGGCCCTATTCTCCCTCTGTCACTCCCGCCTCGAGGTTGCCTGGTGTTGCCTGGCGTGTCCGTGACTACATTTGTTTTGTTCCTCTCCCTGCCTGGGAGGTTCTTGCCAAGTTGACGTCTTCGGAGTTCCTTCAGAAAAACACACCACAAGCAGTTCGGAAAGATGGCGCTCCTTGGAACCAGTGCACCTGTTTGACAACGAGGAACGCATTCCTGGCTGGCTCGCAAAAGCTATTCACTCATGAAAAACGCACAAATCGAAAGCAAATTCCCCACGTGCCCTTAACCAGAGCACAATTAAGATCAACTTCAATAATAATTATTTCACTACACTACACTCGTCCTCGATGTAATATCATTTTGGAAGCTTATTTACTCATGTTTTCAGGCACTCCAATACCCATTCATAGCTCTGAAATCACGCTTTTAAGTCCCCTATAGTACGCCCATTCGTTTCAATGGGCGCGCACCGGGAAAACAAGTGTTGTCTCCTGCCTTGGCGACACAAAAGGCTGTGAACTAAGCCATTGGAGCTCATTGTATACAATATCGTAAATTGACAGCAGGGACCTTGGGTGTTTGCACTCAGGCTAGCCAGATCCCCGCCGTCAAATTTTCATCATTTGCAAGGCGGAGTGCAAATGTGCAGGGCAAAGGGCTGCGTACATGTGTGTATGCCTTCTTTTGCTCTGTGCACTCTGCCGTGCAAAGGAGTAAACGCTGCATGCAGCGTGTACAATGGATCCCTATGTAGTCTGCCTGCTTTATGCTGGCACATAAAGCCGGTGGGCTCCATAGGGACTCACACATGGAAGAAACTAGCAATTAGGGGGTGGGTGCTGTAATGTTCCATTTCCATTGTTATTATTGTTGTAAGGAGCCAAGTCTCCTTTCTGTTGTTTTGGTTTCAGTGGGCTTCGACCCACGTGTTGGAAGTGGGCGGGGTTTTGGGAAGCGTGAGTCGAGGGATTGTACGGTGTGTGGGGTGCCTGAGACTGTGGGACATTTTCTGCTTAGGTGTGAGAGACATGTTGAGGAGAGAGAATTGATGAGGGTTCGGTTGTCTGCGCTGGGTGTGGCTGAGTTGTGGCAGCAGCATTAGCCGCCCCCCCTCCAAGGTAACCAATCAGTCTGCACTAATTCCAATAAAACAGAGAGACCCATCAGCCTGCACCCCAAGTAAGTAAACTACTGCCTTTAAAATACACTTTGCAAACTCTGTAATAAACATTATAAACAGAATCAATATTTTATTCTATCTATCTTTTATAGAGGGAATGCTGTTCATGATTCCTTAGGTCTGGATGAACCAGTCATCACGCTGAAACATATACATACTAGAATCTACCCATTAAGATCGCAAGAACTAATGTTCCTTAATTTTGTGACTGTTATTTTTTCTTCAATTTTAGATCCTTATTGTCTTGTAATTTGATTTGCTGTAAGAATTGTTGTCTAATGGTCTATATTTATGATATGATATGATATTTTCTTTGTATCGCACTCATACACACGTGTTTCAGAGCGCGACGAGGCAAGGGAGGACAAAAACAACGATCTTGCTAGGCACAGTGACATTGAGAACGTGCAAGTGCAGGGGAGAAGGAAGGGGGAAAGTGCAAGGGAGAGGGGAAGAGGTGGAAAGTGCTGAGCAAGGGATAAAAACAACAAATGGTAGTGCAGCCAGCAGGGTGGCAAGTGCAAGGTTTAAAGCGCAAATAAGGGGTGTCTGATAAGTGCAGGTAGGGGGCAGTGGTCGAAGTGTACGGAAAGAAGTAGTGGAACTATGTTCCCTGCTATATCCCACACTATGCTTCTATCACTGAGCCGCTACGACTACTGCTACAGAAGGAAGTCCCGTTCAAGTGGTCAGCCAAATGCCAAGGCCTTTAACTCCATCAAACAGGCCCTAGCGGAAGCCCGGAGACTGGCCTACTTTGACCCGGACTGGTAAACTGAAATTGTAGTAGTTGCAAGCCCAGTGGGGCTGGGAGCCATACTGGCTCAGATCAATGGGATTAATGCTCACCACAGGCACATCGTGGCCTACGCCAACAGGGCATTGGCCCTGCCTGAGTCTGTGAACTTGCAGGCTGAGAAGGAGAGTTTAGCAGCCGTGTGGGTGTGCAAGCACTTCCACAACTTCGTGATGTGGTAGAGGTTCACCCTCATCACAGATCACCAAGCCCTGCTGTCACCCTTCTGGAACCCCAGGACCAAGATGCCTCCTAGGATTGAACGGTTGGGCATCAGGATCCAGGAATATGACTTCGAAATAATCCACAGTGGGAGAACAACCTGGCAGATTATCTATCGAGACATCCAACGGGCAAGCCACTGCTCAGACCCGGCGACACCGAGTACCTAAACTATGTAACCTCCAATGCACTCCCACCGGCTGTCTCGCTTGAGGCAGTCGCCTCAGCGGCGGTTTCCTCCATGGCCCCGGCGATGAGCCCAACGGAGAACAACAAGTGGAGGGACTACCGGCGCACCGTATTAAATCATCCAGGGGTGTGTAGAGACGAGCTGGAAAAATTAGCCAAGGTGCACACGGAGCTGGCCGTAAAAGACAAAACGATACTCTTGAGAGGGCGCAGACTTGTCATCCCAGTGACCCTCCGGTCTGAAGTCATCAAGACAGCCCACGAGGGCCACCGAGGGGCGGATAACACGAAAAGGCAGCTCAGGTGCCATGTGTGGTTCCCATTCCTAGACCCCATGGTCGTCAGGGGCAGGGAACTGCACAGCGTGCCAATGCACAGCCAGGGCTGAGGCCCCGATCCCACTCCAACCAACGCAGATCCCTGAGCACCCTTGGGAGAAGGTGGACTATGGTCCCCTTGAATCGGGAGAATACCTACTAACTATAGACCAATAACAACTGAACCTTTTCTTCTAAAAATCTTAGATAAGGCTGCTTACTTGCAAATTCAATCCTACCTGGTGTCTAACCACTTATTAGGTACCCGCCAATCGGGCTTTAGACCTAGACACAGGACAGAGACTGCCCTTATCGACTTAAAGAATCGGCTGTGTTTGATCTGGTTGACCATAAAGTTTTGTGCAATCACCTTAATTCTGCTGCCCACTTCTCGACGGAGGCAACCACCTGGATAAAATCCTTCCTTGATAACCGATCCATGAGAGTTTTCTCTCCCACCTCTGCAGCGGACCCTGTACCTATCACATGTGGAGTGCCCCAAGGTTCCTATGTCTCTCCAACCATGTACAATATATTTACCAAGCCCGTTTGATATTCTTGATATATTGGGTGTGTCATATACCAACTATGCTGACGACACCCAGATTCTTATCCCTATCCGTGGACACTACGATACAGATGTAGCTCTGATCAACAAAATCTACCTTATCATACAAACATGGATTGCCACTCATGGCCTATGCCTCAATGATGATACGACTGAGCTCTTACTCATTGGGTCAACCAACAAACTAAAAAAACTCTCCCACCAATACAACTCCTTCATTATTGATAGACTTCACATCAAAGTCACAAAGGAGGTTACCAGGACTCAACTCTGAACCTCAGTAAACAAGTTAATGCTACAGCGTCTGCCATCAGCTACACATGCAAACTGATCTATGCATGAAAACCGTTCCTTTCCATTTAAAGTTGTATCACGTTAGCATGTGCCCTCATCTTATCAAAGCTGGACTATTGCAACGCCCTTTATCTTAGCACCAGCAAATATAACATCAATAAACTGCAAACCCTCCAAAATAACGCCTTTAGAACTGCCTTAGGTATCACTAAAACTCACCACATTTCCCACACCAGGCGTTCCACCAACTGGCTCGCCATAAAAGACAGAATAAATCTCAAATCCCTAAACATCACTTTCAAATGTCTTGCTAGCATGGCTCCAAAATACCTTTCAGAGAGATTTATCAGACACACTTCAGAACGCCCCATCAGAATGGCACATACCAACAGCTTTAGGATCCCCAAATTTAAACTAAAAAAAGGAGGAGGAACCAGTTTCCCTGTCATGGCTGCCCAACTATGGAACTCTATGCCTGACTCGCTAAGAGCCACACCATTCTTCCAAAACTTTAAGAACAATGCAAAAGCGTGGCTGTGATCCCAGGACCTTTAGGCACGTCCTGGTATAATGTCTAGGCACCTATCTCTGTATATATAAACACTGCTGTATATAGTCTGTAAATGTTGCAAAATGTAAATGTTAATGATTCACTGTAACCTTAAACTGTAAATCTTGCAAATGTTTGCTAAATGTAAATGTAAATCTGTTTCTCTGCATAACATCTGTAACCTTAAACTGTACTGCGCCCAGATACCCCAGGGTTGGGAGCGCCATATAAATGAATAAACAATACAATACAATACCTGTTACTCTTCATAGATGGGCACTCAAGATTTCCAATCGTGAAGAAGTCAACATCTACAGCATTTGCCCAGGTGGCAGCGATCTTCGATGAAGTCATAAGCGAGTGGGGAATCCCAGACACCATCAAGTCCGACAATGGTCCGCCGTTCAGTGGACATGAGTTTGCGGCTTTCGCTAAACACATGGGCTTCACCCACCAGAAGATTACACCCTGCTGGTCATAGGCCAACGGAATGGCGGAGAGTTTCATGGCCTTAATCAAGAAAACCCTGCAAAGGGCCCGCATTGAGGGCGCCGATCCACACCAATCTGTCGACTCCTGCAGGAATACCGAAATACTCCCCACGAGGCCACCAATAAGACCCCCGCAGAGTTGATGGTGAAGCACCAAGTTAGCACCCAGATTGTGAGACACCCGATGAGCCAGCCAGAAGCGGACCAGGAAGTCATCAGAAGGGACTCCGAACAGAAGAAAAGACTTCGGGTGGAGACCGATGAAAGGAGCGGAGCCCAACCAAAAGATTTCCATGTAGGAGATGAGGTGATGGTTCAGCAAGCCACAGCCAGAAAGACAGACTCACAGTATGCCCCAAACTGCCTTCAGGTCACCACCATCAAAGGGACTATGTGAAAGCAGTGAACTCTGAGAAAGAGGTGACAAGGAACAGTTTGTTGTTTAAGCATGTTGTTAAGAGAGAGGATGAAAGGCCTTCGCCTCCTGACCCTGAATCTCGTGAGTCCAGGGACGACCTGTGGATCCTTCTGGGACCGTCCCGTCACCACTTGGTAGAACCGAGCAACGGCCCTGGAGGTGGTCTGACTGGAGATGCTCCGACCCGTCTGCAACTAATCATCAGGAAGCCTCTTCATCTGGTCAAGGAATGCTGAGTGGAAACAAGGACATTTGTCTGGATTTGTTGTTAGTGGCCCCCTGTCTCTTTAAGACAGAGAAAGGGCTACGTGGGTGATGACGAGGGAAGGAGGAGCATGCAGTGGAATTTAAGTTCAGTATCCTGTTGTCCTTGATTAAAGAAGACTTGAATAGTTCCTCCTTAGTGTACGTCCTTATTTCTGCGGGCTTCCTGGCCCTAACACTCCCCACAAACCCCATCACCACGCCCCCTCCCACACAGAGTTACAAACCCCTAAACACATGCACCTACAGTTTAAGGGAATATTCAGTGTAGTACACTGAAAAAGCAAGTTTCATCTTCTTCCTACACTTTTATTTTAAAACAAAACAATTCCGTAACGGTTTCTTTTAAATTAAAAGTATAGGAACAGTAAAACTTAATTTAAAAAAGTAGAGGAGCACCGATCCCTACCGCTCCCATCCACTTCAATCATTGGTAAGGGGACTGTAGGGTAACAGATACAGACCCAAGTGCTGCAAGGGTTGCCCAGAGGCAGTGCAGGTGTGTGGCTGGGTGGGCAGGGACCTGGGCCTGAAATCAGAGGGTAGCCAGGTGCACAGAGCTGCAGCAGACAGATTAGAAGGGAAGAGGAAGAGCGAAGGCAGAAGCAAAGAGGAAGGTCTTGAGGTGCTTCCAGAACTGGAGATGGTTCTCCTCAAGTTTCAGAGTGGAAGGGAGTCTGTTCCAGAGTGAGGCCCCAGCGAGGAAAGAGATCTACCCCCAACTCGTTGCTCGGAGAAGCGGCTGACCCTGAGGGAGTTGGAAGTGGAGGGGTGAAGAGCTCGAGTGGGAAGGTATTTACGGAGGGAGAGTTGAAGGTATTTTGGACCCAGGCCCCAGAAAGCCTTGTGGACAATGCAGAGGGTCCTGAATTTAACCCTTGCAGCCACTGGGCGCCAATGAAGAGATTTCAGGGCTGGATAGATAAGATCCAGGGCTTGAGGCCAAGGACAAGTCACACCGTCCTGTTCTGGATGAGCTGCAGAGGGCGGAGAGCAGGCCCGGCTCCAGCAGGGGGGCCGGGGGGCCAGGCCCCCCCAGAGCCAGCCTCTGGCCCCCCTAGAAAGGAGGCCATGTCAGTGATGTTTATGACCACCAGGTAACCGAGGGAGTGGGGGGGTGGATGTCACTCTTAACCACGGGTGCACAACATGGGGCCCAAGTGCGGCCCAGCATGTTGATTTTCCTGCAAGCAGCTACGGCCGTCCTCTATTAGGAAAGTCTTTTTTTGACTTGCCAGTGGGAAATGCTGACCCTCTATTGGTGGACTGCATTCACTACGTGGCTCTTACTAGTCACGTAGTGCATGGGCTATACCAACAGAGGGCCAGCACTGTGGCTGGCATGGCGTGGAATGTTGCCGGAAGGCATTTCAGACTTGCCACGCCAGCTGCAGCGCAAGCACATCCACAGTGCTGGTAAGTGGGGGCGCTCTCATGTTCTTTATCAGTGTTTGTGTGCTGGGAGTTTGGGGTGTGTGCAGGGGAGTATCCAGCATTGCAACAGTGTGTCGGGTGAAGCGCAAAAAAAGTCCTGCTACTTTCCCCCCCAAATGCAGTGTGCGCAATTCCATACATACAGCCTCATTCACGCAGCTTCCCCTCCCATCAACATTTTTTTTGGTAACATTAGTGGCATATGGCATTTTAACACCTACACTTGCATATGGATTGCACCAACAGAAGTGACTTCACAGAAAAGGACTTTGCAAAGAGCATCATCAGTTTTTAGTACTTGCAGGTACAATGGAAGTGACTTTAGAAAAGGTTGCCATAAGTAAGCCAAGTGGCAAATAACTTTGTGGTGTAAAATACCTAAATTGCACTGTTATTATATAACAACTCTATAGTCATTAGAATTTGTTTTTCTTAATGACTTTATAACAGCATGATATGCTAACATAAACTATGAAGTGAATCACTGCAGATAAGGCACAGTGCGATTACATGATTTGCCCAGGATCACACACTTTGGTTCGTAGTGAAACCGGGATGCAGACAGAGTCATTTGTTGATGCCAATTCTATTTAGCTCACTGTCTTTGTGAAAAGGCTCTTGCGCTGATGCAATCCACTGGTCACTCTGTTGTTTGGGGATGTGTGAGCATAGTGTTTGGTTGGGGGTGGTTGCCATGGGGCATATTGTGGGGGTGCAGGCCATGGGGCATAGTGTTTGGTTGGAGGGTGGGGGCCATTGGTCATAGAGTTTGGTTGAGGGGTGGGGGCCATTGGTCATAGAGTTTGGTTGGGGGGTGGGGGCCATTGGGCATAGTGTTTGTTTGGGTTGGGGGCCATGGGACATAGTGTTTGGTTGGGGGTGGGACCAATTTGGCAAGGTTTGGTTGGAGGGGTGGTGGCCATGGGGCATAGTGTGGGGGTGCGGGCCATGGGGCAGAGTTTTTACTTGTGGGATTGTAGCCATGGGGCATAGTGTTTGTTTGGGGGTGGTAGCCATGAGGCATAGTGTTTGGTTGGGGGTGGGACCAATGTGACAAAGTTTGGTTGGAGGGGTGGTGGGCATGGGGCATAGTGTGGAGGTGTGGGTCATGGGGCACAGTTTTTAGTTGTGGGATTGTGGCCATGGGGCATAGTGTTTGGTTGGGGGCCATGGGGCATAGTGTGTGTTTGTGGGGTGGTTGCCATGGGGCATAGTGTCTGGTTGGAGGGTGGGGAACATGTAGCAGAGTTTGGTGGGAGGGTTGGTCGCAATGGGGCATAGTGTGGGGGTGCAGGTCATGGGACACAGTTTTTAATTGTGGGATTGTGGCGATGGGCATAGTGTTTGTTTGGGTGGGAGGGCCATGGGGCACAGTGTCTGGTTGGGGGTGGTAGGTATGGGGAATAGTGTTTGGTTGTGGGTGGTGGCCATGGGGCATAGTGGTTGGTTGGGGGTGGGGGCCATGTAGCAGAGTTTGGTTGGAGGGGTGGTGGCCATGGGGCATAGTGTGGGGGTGCGGGCCATTGGGCACAGTTTTTAGTTGTGGGATTGTGGCCATGAGGCATAGCGTTCAGTTGGGGGTGGGGGCCATGGGGTATAGTGTCTGGTTGGGGGGTGGGAGCCATGGGGCATAGTGTGGGGGTGCGGGCCATGAGGCATAGTTTTTAGTTGTGGGATTATGGCCATGGGGCAGAGTTTGGTTGGGGGTGGTGGCCATGGTGCATAGTGACTGGTTGTGGTTTGGGGGGCCATTGGGCATAGTGTTTGGTTGGAAGGTGGGGGCCATGGGGCATAGTGTCACATGCAAGAGTGAACCCAATCATAAAGCTAAATTAGGCACAGTTAAGAGATGTACCTCCTTTGCCTTTTGTGGAAACCTGACACAACGAAGGCCATACTCCCAAGAGTATGACCAACTCAAACAGCAAAGTATAGCAGTCCAAAATAATGAGCTTGTGCCTTGCAAATCTAAAGCGGCATAATGCGTGAAATGTTTGAGCACAGTGGTTTTTCTCCTGAATGATTTGTCTACTTTGTCCACTATTGCCAATATATCCTTTTGAAAGAAAAGAATTATAAAAATGAAAAATCTGTAGTACAAAATGTACGTTTGAAATACACAAAGACCGGCACACCTAAAAATTGATTTTTTCCATGTGTTTAATAATAATTGAGGGTTGAAGAACACTGCTGTCACTCCTTCGCCTGCCGCTCCTCCCGCATTTAGTTTTCGGCCCACTATAGGCAGCATGTAGGGTACATTCGGCCCTCTGGCAAATCAGTTGGGCACCCCTGCTCTAAACATTCAGCAGCAACCTCAGAGACATCATTCTGAGAGGCTGAATTGCCGGAGGCCTGGCCAGGATTTGTTTTCTTACGCTAGACAATGATTTATGCCCCACAGCCATGAAAGTACACACGACCAGGGAGATGGAGGGCCATTCACACCTATACGTTAGGTAGCACACTTATTCAAGCAGGCTGCCTACAACCATTTTCTGAAACCTAAAATCACAATTTTGGTTCTGTAATTTAAAGTATGTTTTTTTTGTGGGAATATATTGGTTTTTCACATCATGCTTAATAAAATGGTTAACTATATAAAACAATAAATGACAGGTAAAGTTGCTTTAACACAGATCTCTGCAGAAGGTGCGGAAACTGACGGGGGGGCCTTACAAATTACATTCAAAGTATATATTCTGCTGCATTAACTACTTGAGTATAAGTGAAAAGATAAGGTTGGTAGTAACAAAAATGTAATTCTGGAGGGGAGTGTAGTAAAATCAAAAAGTGATAGATGCAAATCAATGTTTGAATTAAACATTATCACTACTGTTGCTCTGCGCAACATTCCATGCCATCATTCTGTAGTATGGCTGTGCGATTAGAGAAGGGGACAAGACATTAACAAATGACCTTCGGTGCTGCCACCGAAAGGTGCAGTTCAATCTCAATTGCTAGGTAGTGTTGCATCTGCACTGGAACACAAGCAACCACATGAATTTTTAGGCCCTGTGGTTTAGCAGTTTTGGAAGGGCTTCTGACATTAGTGACAGGGCCAAAGCTGATATGTAAACAATGCAATGGAAGGCTGGCCAGAGCAATGACGGTGGTTCTAATTGATTCAGAGACTTTTTACCTATTAGGTACAAACAGAACTCATGCTGTGGAACACAGATTCAATGGCAATAAACTGTCAGGAGAAACACACATTCTATGGGCGTGTCTGGTCATTTACCCACATAATGACTAGCCATGGCAATGTTAATGCCTCACCACCAAAACATAACCTTTGCAGAGCTCTTTGAGCAAGATTTATCACAAAGTAATAACAAACGTGTTACTGTACAGGGCCTGCCAGTGTTATATCTAAGCATTCTTTTGAGTGTTTAATTATTAATTGCCTCTGTAAATGAGCTCCTGTTGTAGTAAAATTCTCTTAATGTGTGTCTTCAGCAAGTTGATTTTATAAACAATATATTTGTCAATGCCTCTGACTTGCACTGAAGTCCTGTCTTAAACAAGCAATCACAAAGCCAGCAGTTTTGCCTTGCTTATAGGTATTAGCAGACATTTGCCAGGCAGTGCCATCATATGCCCAGTTACTGGCAGCATTTTCCAGCTTTTCCCATTTTATGGCCAGGTGGCACCCTTATGGCAGTACCTGGCAAATGCCTATCCATGGCAAATGCCTACCCATGCCTAATCAAAATCCCAAGCTGTTGGCTAGGCCAATGCATGTTGCCATGAGTTAGTCTCCCTAAGTGAACGTGTATATGCCCAGATGTGGGTGTCTTGTTTGCTATGCCTAGGGAATCAAGCTGCACCTCACTGGGCTGGTCCAACAAGGCCCTACCTGAAAATGATAAGGCTAGGTTGGCAAGTATTGACCAATTTCAGATCTTCTCATGCATACTTAACTTTGTTTGGAAGCCTAGTCTACTCTGCCAGAACGTTTCATAATTCAAACTGATAAGTACTGACTTGATAACCTCATTCTGTTTGAGTAAATTTACAGAGTTTGCATGCAAACAGAACAGGTCATGTGTTTTGTGGGATTTGTTTGGAAAGTATGATGTAAATCTTGGGTGCTGGGTGTTTAGGCAGTGCCAGAAATGAAACATGAACACCCCATAAATAACAAAAAAGAAGAATGTTTTCTATAATGTTACGGACAAAGAATAAAAAGTGTACATCCTTTACACCTAAAAAGCAGTTTTTAAATATTTTCTAAAGAGTGCAATCAGAGGTGGATTTAACATTTGGACAAGGGACAAATACCAATGCAAACCCCCCGGCCCCATGCTCTACTCCCTCCCCTCGAATAAGAACAGCAGGGCAAAACAGGCCCTACCAATGAGATCTTATCTTTTTAACGTGTCTCAGAGGCAGATTATTCACAACAGGAAGGGATTAGAGATGAGAAAAGGTAAAAAGACAGTGACCATAGCTGTGGCACTTAAAAAAAAAGTTATATAGGGTTTTAAGAAGGTATTTAAGTGTGATTGTTGGGTGATTAGTAATTAAGGAGATACAGAACAAGCTGTGTGAAACAATAACTTTTTCATGCATTTCATTTCACTTTGTGTCTGTATGAGATTTTGTGTAGGTTCACATTAATTGCTATGCTGGAGCTTGTAGGCTTCCATTCAGGATGGGGAAAATAAAGCTACAGTCATAGGGGATAATTTTCCAGGTCAAGCGGTCTGGAAGAAGTGAAGTGGTGCTAAATGCATTTAGCTTCACTTTTTATGAGCTGCATAAATTTTGTATGATTTAACAGGCGAAGTTGGAGAGCATATCTGACATAACAAGGTCCCACTGCCAAAACCGATTGGTGTTCCAGCAGCATTTATTTTTATGTTGGCGGAAAACCAATCGATTCCTATGGGATCTGCCTGACGTTTACACCTGGTATAAGCGGGCAGAGTCCAAAGGAATACGATGTGGATGGCTCCCACATTCTCTAATTGTGGAAGTGATTTACACTTTCCAGACATGTAGTGGTAAAGTAAGGAGCAAAGGCAATTTTCGCCTGTGTTTTACTCTTTATTTTTCCAGTACTTGGTGGAAACAATAAAAATTAATGAATGTGCAAACAGGAGAATAACGCTCTGTGCAATATAGGATTCAAAACAAAACACCCCCCTTAATCTTTGCATCAACATGTTTCTACAATGATGAATACATTGTGAGGTTGGTTTATCATGTGACTTGTGCATTTCTAAAGTAATCTGTATAACATTTAGTATTATTTTAGATATACAAAGCCAAACTTCAACATATATTTGTACCAACTTGTGCTCGGAAGATGTGTGATTAAGTTTCTAAATTTCAGGCTAGACTCAAATTATGGCTTTACCACTTGATCAAAGTGTGTGATACTTGGCATATTTTTAATTTCACTATGCCTTACCTGTTAAAATTAGGTGCCCCTAGAAGTGATTTAGTTCACATTATAAGCTATTCCAAAAAGCCTCACTCATGGTTTAATAGATGGACAGCAAAGGCATTGGGACACACACATGCACATCTAACTTTGAAAATGTCCGGGCCACATTTATTGAACACAATTGTGTCATTCAATAGCAAATCAAAGTAAACACACCAAACAAAGAGTCATAATGGACAATTGCATTTATAACCAGTGTGTAAACAGTATGTACCAGACAATGATGTACAGGGGCACGCCCCACCAGGAGCGATACCAGGAGGCCACAAACCCCTCAAACAGCACCGTCTGCCGCCTGATGCAGCCCTTACAGCAATAAAGAGTAAGATAACACGTCTTGTTTTACTTACATCCAACCCCCTTTACACAGGAACTCTATAAGGTTTTCCGGCATCACTAGTCCTGACAAAATGGACCGTCTGCTATGATTGATTAAAAAATGTGTATAACAAATTTTTATTCAAATAATTCGAACTGAATTTAAACATAAAACACTACCCTCACCTAACACAGTGTACTAAACACTAAAAAACAGTTACTAAAACATGAAATACAAAGTTCACTTATTTGCATGACACAAAAGATATCACATAACATAACACAAAAAAATCTCAATGTGTCTCTAAAACAACAACCATCCCAACATGTTTCTGTTCTTCACTGCCCAGTTCGGGCAAACATTCTTCAGGGGAATTTTTTTTTAAAAAAAGCATCCACTAATCTCTTCAACACCGTGCTGAAAGGGTAGATTCAAACTTCTATACAGGCAAAGGAAGGAAAGAACCTCCGAGCCTTTAAATGGTGAAACTTCAAAGCGCGTCACAGGATGACAAATTCGCTGGTAACAAGCAAAGCAGCAATCAACGTGTTTGCAAAGGAGAAATCCACACAGTCAAGCCGTAAAGTATCAATCTGCACACTCAGAGGGATTAAATCACTCTAATGGCAGCTTCCAAACGCAGGTGTGGCTTGACTGTGTGGATTTCTCCTTTGCAAACACGTTGATTGCTGCTTTGCTTGTTACAGTCTTGATCCCTACATCTGTGAAGGTGTGGCGATACTTTAGCGGACTATGACGCTTTTGTGAAGTAGTGGTCTCTCATTTGGTTGTTGTAAGTAAAACAAGACGTGTTATCTTACTCTTTATTGTATTATACATATTGATATCCCTGTCAGTAGAGTAGGATGTTATTATAGGGACTGTTTATACCTATTTGAACATACTGCAGCCCTTACAGCCCCAGGACCCCCTGCACTCTGAACTCAATTAAATACATTTTGTGTTTAAAATGTAATTTTGGACATGAACCATTGATAGGCGACATTCAGAATGGGACTACTGTAGTGTTTTAGTTGGAAAGGACGGGGGGGGGTTGTGGAATGGGTGGGTGAAGGGAGGATTGCATATAAATGTGTATGTTATTGGAGGATATGTAGTTGTGCTCGAAATATTCTTAAGATCAAAAGACTACCTGTGTTGATTGGACATGGTATGTTCTGATCTTGAAATTAAAAGAAGTTTGAAAAGAAATGTAATTTTGTAGGAAACAAAATCTTCTATTTCTTGCTTCAGTATTCTGGGGGGGGGCTCTAGCTTTCACAACAAGATGAAGGGAGCACAAGCATCTCCTCCGGGGCCTGCTGGGAGTAGCCACAGTGCTCAGGGAGATATTGTTGGGCAGACACCATGTGAGATGGTGCAAAGACTGGGGGCCTCACTGCTCAGCCCTCTCAGAGGAGGAGGAGGCATCACCCTCAATTCTCCGAAGCCAGGCAAGGAAAGGGATGCTGGGTGCTGGTGTGAATAGGTGGGAGGGGAGGTAAATGGGAACCGTGGTAGGGCAGCTAAGGGAAGGTGTCTGGATGGTGAAAGGTGAAGGAGGATCAGATATAACAAAAAGGAGAGAGCAGATGGGAAGGGAAGATGGGTAGATTGATGTTGCAACAATATTTTCCTTGCTTCCCTTTTGCTATGTACTGTTTTTTATAGAGGGGTGCAAACATATTTTTGCAGATCTGGCAAGACATTTTTTGCTGGATCACGGATCTAGGAAATCTGGATCAATGCCAGCACTTTGTTTAGGGTACTCCTAGACCCACACCCAATGGAATGTGGGCCCCCCTGATCACAACCCTGGCCCACCCAGATGAAAATTCCTGGAGCCGGGCCTGGCGGAGAGTAGAAGCAGGCAGATTTAGAAAGAGGCTGTTGCAGTAGTCTAGCCTAGAGAGAACCAGCGCTCTAGAGACAGTGAGCTTCTGGGGGAAGGAGAGGAAAGGAAGAATACCTCTGAGGAAGTGCAGTTGATAGTTTGACTTCTTAGAGACTTCAGAGATGTGAGGAGAGAAGGAGACTGTGGAGTTGAAGATGACCTTGAGGTTCTTAGCCTCACATGTGGGAGCAGGAAGAGGGCCAAGGGAGGCCGATCAGAGAGTGACAGGAAAGGAGGGTGCAGGTGTGCCGATGAGGAGAATCTCAGTCTTACTGGCATTAAGGCAGAGATCATTGGTGGCACACCATTCCTGGATGGCAGACAGACAGTCATAGATGAGAGAAGGAGGAGAGGTGGCTGAAGGGAGCCTACAAATGAGCTGAGTGTCATCCACATAGCACTGGAGCTTGGAGCAGAGAGCGGCAATGCGGTGGGCGAGGGGTGCCAGGTATTGGGTGAAAAGCCAGGGAGAGAGGTTAATTTTTGTTTGTCACATTAATTACATTATTTGGTTTAAGGATATGGATTGATGATTATATCATAACTGTCAGTGAAATGCCTTGAAAAAAAACCTCATTGTACCTTATCCCCACACGAAGAAGTGCCACAATAACCCTGGTGCAGCTCATTTGCTTGAATTACGATTTTTAAACAAGAATACCAAATAATTCATGTAAGTCATTTTTTAAAACACGTTTTCTTTAATTGATCTAGTAGGAACAATGTTCGTGTATATTTGGTTTATCTCTTGGTCCAGTTTCTACTGTAGTGGAGGCTTTTCATTTTTTATGAGCATACCAAACTGCTGGCGTGTGCTTGATCCAGCCCTTTCCCAATTTATTATATATTTATATAGTGCCAAAGTCTGCAGGCACCAGGGCGCACAAAAACACAGAGGGAGCTCAGAAGACAGGGCAACAAAAGGCTCAGAAGGAAATCAACCAATTCCAGTGTCGGAAGAACCCGGGTGTCAGAAGAGGAATGAGGAGTTATTCAAACAGGAATGTTTTTTTAACATGGGTAGGAAACAAACAAACACTGGAGGCTCTTTTGGTATGCTTTTACAAAAATAACAAAACAGTGGGTGGCATAGCCAATGTTACAGCTGATGGAATTTGGCTTTGTGAAAGATCTGACGTTGACTATGCTGGCTATGCAAATGCATGGACTGGCACCAGAATATGTTTCCGGGGCCCAGTCTATGCCACAGAACATTGCTAATGTGGTTCGTCCTCCATAATTTGATCTTGTTGAAAAGTTGACTTCAAGATTCAAATGAGGTGTTGTGGTGTTTACAATTTCGTCCAGAGCAAATTTCATTCATTTACTTTATTTTGAGAAACTGTATTGATATATAAAAAATGTATTTGTACAAAAGTCGAAATTTGCATATTCAGGAATGTTTTTATTTAAGATCTATATACTGTTATTTTTTTATTAAAGTCGATATTTATTACTGTATGTGTTTTTGATGATATTTTCATTATTTATTTGCCTCAATAGTATCAATTATTATGACAATAAATGAGAAAGTCTACATTTTTGAAAAATCATTGAAAAGTTATAAATACCAAATCATATCATATCAAGTATTTTTATAATTAAAATTCTATATACTTATGGTTAGTTTATTTCTTCTCATTTGTATTCAACCAGCTCATAGGTGTAAAGCACAGCACGGCTAAAATTGAATCATTATAGTCAGACAGGTGACAGATGTGACTAAAACATTTTGGGGAAATTTGTAAATACAGGTTACAACAATAGAACACAATTCTTTTAAGTACATTTAAATACATAAACATAAATAATTACATTTTACACCTCATACCCAAGGGTTAACTTATAATGGTTTCAAATGAGGATATTACAGTATTGTAGAAGATGGCGATTCTGCAGTATGCATAAGAATGAAAATCCTATCTCTCTAACCTCCATAACAGCTATACTCAATATGATACCATACACCATGATCACATTAGGATTGATCTTGCAGACAGGTCATGGACTGACAGAAAAAGAAGAATTAGTTGTGTGGTTGATAGTAATTGTGCATGATGGTCTGTGCTAGCACAATGTAGAGCAAATACTTTGACAATACATGGATTTTATCATGCAACAAAGAGGCATGTTATTGTAAAGTATGAAGCAAATTACTTCTTGGTGGCATTAAAAAGGCACGGAGGCTTTGATTTGGTACAGGCTACCTGTCCCACAATTCTTCAATACGTCTATAGCAAATAAAATGCATTATAGTTTTTATATATAGTGATCTCAATTCATATTTGTCTGTCTCTATATATCCTCCCACCTCTTTTTTGCCATCAAAATCCATGCATCTGTATATCTCACTGTATCCATCCCTCTAGGCTGATTACTGTTTAATTGTTTCTACATTGTATATACATATATATATATATCTATATGTATATATATATATATATATATATATATATATTTTTTTTTTCAGTAAAAAACTTTGTTAAAGGGACGTTATGGTTAAGTTGCGCTACTAAAAACCTATGAAATTCAGTATAAAAACTTTGTTAAAGGGACGTTATGGTTCCAAGTAAAACCGAAAACCCCCTGAAATTCGCCAGTTATGGTAAGCTATGCAACCATAACTCGCACCACCACCGTGTATTGCTAAGACTAACACCCCGGACCCCGGACAGACTCTGGATTAATAAAAGTAGCATGACCACAAAGCCCAACACTGTCAACTCCATTTTGGAACCACCTGCTGCCATTATAGCAGCCGCACAGAAATCAGGCCAAGAGGCCTATAAACCCCCTCTACATATGAATTCCCTTTCAAAGTTCGGCTCCTCCCAGAACTTGTGTATTAGAAAATGTCAGATGCCCAAAATAGAAGACACAAGCACTCAGGATTTTGTTTCGGACCACAGAAACTTTATCATTACTAACATCAGCAAGGTTAATGGTCATGAACCCAAAGAAGCCTTGCGGTTTAAAGTCCTAGCCTGGCTTAGACAGAGAACTGGGCCGGGTGTGGTCAGACTATCAGATCTCAAAATCCTCCGTAGGATGGACCTGAAAGACTGGAGCATGAATGGTAATAAGGATTGTGTCCTAGTAGGGTGTGGGACTAGTTCCCTACCTGCCTTCCTAAGACTGTGCAGATACATTCCTAGGGGATCCTCCAGCTGTAATCTGATCATTTGATTATTTATTCGGTTCAAGGAGGTTCTCTTACCTCTTTGTCTTTTGCAGTCGTATGTTTTGCACATTGGTGTTGATACATAATCTGCCTGCTTTTTTTGTTTCGCGTAAGATTTGTTTGCATTGTTTGTTTTTTATTGTCTGCGCCCTTAAGCCTTTGGGTACCCGGAGTGCAATATAAATAATAAACATAAACATAAACATAAACATAACATAACTGGCGAATGTAAGGTTTTTTTTGGTTTTACTTGGAACAACAACGTCCCTTTAACAAAGTTTTTTTACTGAATTTCATAGGTTTTTAGTAGCACAACTTAACCATAACATCCCTTTAGCAAGGTTTTTTACTGAATTTCATAGGTTTTTAGTAAAGCAACTTAACCATAACGTCTCTTTATCAAAGTTTTTTTTCCTGAGTACAAATATACATAGTGTGAATTTGATAGATGTTTACTAGGATTCCCTTACTTTATATACATATAACATGCTGAACTCCTGCTAGTGATTTTGATGTCCGTGGACTGTGCGAATGTCCGCAGATGGAAGCGGACAACCAACACTATCCAAAAACTCAGGGGGTATCTTCGATTGTTCTATCATGCTATATACACACTTAAAAAGTTAAAAAAGCAGCACATAAACACATTATATGTAATTATAAATAAAAAATTTAACCTATATATGTAACACATCAACCATCCATATACCACAACAAAAAAGATATGCCTCCAACATAATTACCTGACAGAAACTGCACAGCTAAGAGCAACAGCAGACCTACACAACTGTAAGAACACAGCCTACCAGAAACTAGTAAGTAAACTTCATTTTTCTTATATATTTCTAAAATTTCTGTATTTGGTACAGTAAAAGTAATATATATATATATATATTTTCTACACAGAAATGTGCAGTACTTTGGAATGGCTTGAGGAAAATTTCCCACGTGAGGAAATGTCTGAAGACAGTGATACTAATGGTAGACACTTCTCTATATAAGTAAATTAATAACCATTACTTTATGTGAACTTAACATACATACAAACATTGAAAATAATACACCAAAAGAGACATTAGAAAATACTCTGCAGCGCATGGAACAAAAAATGGACATGCTTATGGAAAATGTCAATGTCAATGTTTTGGGGACCACATAAAAGAAAAAAATAAATATCATTGTCCCACATGCACCTGTTCCCCCTCTCCAGGTCCCAGTCAACTATCCCCAAACCCTCAACACCAAGAAAAACGTTTTGATGAGACATCCATCCCATCATCCCCTCCCATCCATCCTCTCCAAACCCCTATTTCCCCTGTGTTTGTGTCAGTTTCTGCTTCCCCGTCTCTTTCATAAATGTTATATCTGTATATAATTAAAAACAATGTGTGTTTTAATTTAGTCCTTTGTGTCTTATTTTTTTTTAAAAGGCAGTTGGGATGTCCGCAGACAGCGTGGGTGTCTGAAATGTCCGTAATTAACCAAAATGGGGGTGTCCTGAGAACACTTTATCTGTCCGTACTGTCCGCAGACAAAATGAAACTGTTTTAGAACACACTAGGTGTTCGGAATGTCCCCAATTAACCAAAATGGAGGTGTCCTATGGACACTGTACCTGTCCGCACGATCTGCAAGCAAGATAGAACTGTTCTTAGAACACTTTCGGTGTCCGGAATGTCCGTAATTAACCAAAATGGGGGTGCCCTGAGGACACTATACGTGTCCGTACTGTCCGCAGGCAAGATGAAACTGTTCTTAGAACAAACTAGGTGTTCGGAATGTCGGCAATTAACCAAAATGGAGATGTCCAAAGGACACTATACCTGTCCGCATTGTCCGCAAACAAGATAGAACTGTTCTTAGAACACTTTCAGTGTCCGGAATGTCCAAAGTAACCAAAATGGAGGTGTCCTAAGAACACTATACCTGTCTGTACTGTACACAAGCAACATGGACCTTTTCTTAGAACACAATTGGTGTCTGAAATGTCAGCAAATAACCAAAATGGAGGTGTCCTAAGGACACTATACCTGTCCATACTGTCCGCAAGCAACATGGAACTGTTCTTAGAACACAATTGGTGTCCGGAGTATCCGTAATTACCCAAAATGGAGGTGTCCTAAGGACACTATATCTGTCCATACAGTTCGCAAGCAGCATGGAACTGTTCTTAGAACACATTGGGTGTCTGAAATGTTCGCAATTAACCCAAAATGGAGGTGTCCTAAGGACACTATACCTGTCCGTTCTGTCTGTAGAACATCTACTTACATGCGCACCACACCCATAAATCCTATGAACATTGCGCCTGTCCGTAACTGTCCGTATTGCTCATGTCGCACTTTTAATTAGTTTGAGGACCCGGACACTGTCCGTAGAACATTTGCGCGCTTGCGCACACCGTTCATTTGCGTTTGGTGTCCTATGGACACCGGTTCTCTTTGCGGAAGTGTTCGCAACGTCATCATGTGACCGCACCCACGCTGAGCGTGTGTCCTGAATTGCGGACACGGTTCTGAATCGCGAACATTTTAAAAGTACTTTATTGGGCACACCAAAGAATTTTACAGTAATTATTCACCATTGCACATGTCCCAGACAATGACCCTGACTTTCTACATACTTTTTGGAACTTTTTAAACCTTTTTGGGGTGTTCGATCTGTCCATGGACAGCGTGGGTGTCTACGGAGTGTGCACCTGCAACCCTATAAAAGGCCACACCCCAGAGCTGATCTTTATTCTGTCTTCCTACTATTGAAGATTACCTGCTTTTGATGTGCTGCCTTTGCTGAAACTTGATGGCATCCATAGCTGCTGTTGTTCCAGCTGGTGCTACATCTGCCTCAGCACCACCCCCACCCCTCCACCACCACCACCTCCCCAAGGGCCTGAAGAGGGGAACGGGCGTGAGGATGTAGAGGAGGATGAAGAGGATGAGGTAGTGGAAGTCCCGACTACCAGCCCCCGCCGTGAGTCTTGGGTGTGGCGGTTGTTTACCATTCAGGGTGGAGTGCCAAAAGCACGAGTGAGCAAGGTCACCTGCAATCACTGCCACAGTCATGGGAGGCCTGGTTCATACAGCTTTGGTATGACATCCATGAAGCAACACATAAGGTCGTTCCACGGTGGGGCCGTTCGCAAGGTTGTACCTTGTGATCAACGTAGTAGGTTGAGTTCCTCTACCACATCCTCCGTTACCGCTCCTGTCACTACAAGAGCCACTCCAGCTGCCTCACAGTCCATTCACGATGCTGTTGACCCTTACCTCTCAAGGGTCACAATATTGTGTATGTACTGCGACGCAGTACTCTGCCGGGGGAGAGTCTTCGGAGTGCTTTCGAGACTATGGTCAAGGGGCATGAGAAGGTCTGCCCAATACCTAAATAAGGCCCACCGTACATCTTCCTCTCTCCACCTGCCCTTTCGTATCCCCGTGGTTGGTGTCCCTTCCTTACCCTCCTTACCCCTCCCCTCCTCTCCTAGTGTGTCGTGTGTAAAAAACAAAAATAAATATAAAACAACAAAAATCTAAAAAAAAAAAATAAGGCTCTTTTCAGAGCTGCCTTTCACAGTCCAAAAACAGAAGTGACAAATAAATAGTGCAGGGCCATGTGCATTTTTTAGAAGTCCACGGACAGTTTGCGGACATCTAACATTTTGGGGTGTTACCCTATCATAACCATTGCACTTTTCTCTGGGAGGAAGTGGTGGCTCTGAAAAGAGCCGTTTGGTGGTGTTTGTGTTTCAAAAACTTCAAATGGTCAACACCTACTGCAAAATGGATGGCTGTAATTCCAAAAAAGGTCGTAATGCATTTTGCACATTTCTCAGAAAAATCTGATTGCCAGCATAAAATGAACTCCATCTCTGCGAAAAATGTATGTTCCACAAAACATAATATTTTCATTGTGAAAAGAGGACATGCCAACATCTCTTAGAAAGGCACAAACAGCCTTATTTACATTCCGCCTCGCTTTCTCCATTTATGGACCAAATGAAGAAGAACGCAGCTACATTTGTCTCTGCGCAATACGAGAAAAAATTACTTGTGAATTTGGAAACATGTCCATGACCTTCCCAAGTCCTTCTTTCATTGCAAATTGCAAAGAAATTCCAGAAACATATCCTAACCTGTTCCCTCCACAATGAATTATAATTATGTCTGGATGCTGATCTGTCTCCAAACTAGCACATAGAGGTACCAAGTCCAGCCACTTCATTCCATGCACTCCATGCCAGTGCACTTCCACATGAGGGAATCCAAGATCTGAAGCTACACCACAGCGTTCTGCATGCATCTCCAACCAATAGATCCATGAGTCTCCCAAAATCCATATAATCTGTTTTCTGAAACACACAGCCATAGCTATCTGTTCTTCTCTCAGAAAAAAGACTTTCTGACAAATTATCTCCTTACACAACACACCCAGTAAACTTTACTGACAAATCCCTTGCTTTTCTCATTCTCATTTGCATACCTTTCCACCCCAAAATCCCTGTATGTAATACGCGATGTCTGCAGACTACCGTCATGTCCGCGGACATATCGAAAATCTGAGCCTGGTGATGGTGAATGTAAATTTAAATAGTGTGCCCATTTCCCCTTTGAGGTTGGCTCTGAAAAGAGCAATTTTGTTTTGTTTTTTAAATGCAGATGCTTGACAGACACCTGCTTTTTTGTATTTGTTTCATTTTATTTTCTTAGTTTACTCCTAAAATCTTCACATAACCTTCTCCAAAGCAACCCTTACATTCCAGAACAGCATGGCATTTCCCATAAAAGATAAAGAAATGCCATCTTCTTTATAATCTTTAAAATAAACAGCATTACTGGAATCAATATTCTCATTATTACAGAAGAACATACCAGCTCTAAGCATGAAAGCACCCATGCCTCGGTTGATTGCACACCTAGAAATGTTTTGCTGAGGACAAAAAACAGAACTATTGTTCGATATTGCCCTAGGTAATAATCCAGAAAAAATAAGTTTGACATTTGGAAGGATGCTAATTACTGCTTGAACCAAGTGTTCCAAATCTGCCAACAAAGTAGGGGCACTGACATAGCCCAAATTGAAAACACCACAATGCAAATCTATGACATGGGGACTGTTCATCCTGCCCATATCTTCACAAACTTGTACAATTCCCTGTACATTGTAATCAGGCACAGTGCTCCAAACCACCTCCACTCCTTTAACATCAAAATTGTTTGCCACATGCCTGCATTCAGCATACTGCTGTAAACCATGCACAAACATATCTCCAAGCACCAACACCCTGACTTTGTCCACCTCTGCCATCTTCACTACACACAGCCTCTTTCAATGCAAATCCACAACCTCAACACCTGATTGGCTAATTCCTAAAGTCCCCTTTCCATGCTGGATTTGCTGGAAATCCCCAGATGTGGCACGCCATGTCCGTGGACAGCTGCGGGGTCCGCGGACCGCGTAACTCTTGGACAGCCCTTCTACCCTTTCCACTTCACTCTCTGTGCCATTCCCTCATTGGATACAGCTAAGCAGTCACACAAGCATCCACCAATCACAGCCAAGACTTCTACATCTAACTCCATAACTCCATCATCAGAGTTCAGCACTTCAAATGTACTGTTGATCACTATGAGTACAAGTCTCATATCATTGGAAAGCAGCTACTACAAAAAACTACTGTACAAGTCTCCAAGATTTCTACTTGCAGCTATAGGCATATCCACATGCAAGAATACAAACTGCAGGTATGCATATTTTCTGCAGAGTACATGAACAACTCATATGTATGCATATAAACAGAAGTTACTGCCACTTAACCTGTACAACCTATGAAAAAAACGTACTGTCACTTTTCCCATCTGTTATAATCAACTCTCACTTCCAAACCTGTCTGTTATCTATTTTTTATTTACACACACAGCTATCTAAAAAATTATAAAATTAAAAGATGGGAGAAATAACAGTATAATTATAGAAAAACACTTAGTACTGTATTATAAAAAATACACACAGTCAGGATAAGATTATGTATCTTCATAAACTCACACAGATAGACAGTATCATTGAAAAGCTCCCAGCTGAAATAACACCACTGCCTATAAATCAAATTCTTATACTTTATTAACCATACCTTCACAAATACATACATTCCATGCTTCTCTATTCAGTTTCTACCATTTACCTTATAAAAATTGCAAAATAAGTATATCATTATTTCTTCTATCTCCTAACATCCAATAACACAGCCTTAAAAAACCAAGTGAGTTTCACACACTTAGTATTCTACTCATTTGCAAAGCATATTGAAGTAACATATTGTAAGTAAAATATAAAGCCTGCACATAGTCAAAGGAAACTGCATTCACACACTATGTTCTCTTATCAGACAAGAATACTACTACAAAAGCATACAAATAAACGTCTAAATTAACGTCAATGCTATAAACACACGAAATTACAAACTTCTTTCTTTTACAATTGCAGTGAAGACCATTCTCCTGAAAAGCAGCAACATCTGAAGTGCAAACAACTCAGAAGAAACCTGCTCATACCAAACAAAAAAAGTAAGTACAATACTACCATAATATTCTTACTGTTACTCAAGCTCACTGTGCAGTTGATTCATTGAATTTGTGCGCCAAAAAACAGAGATTTGGACACCATTCCGCCCACAAATCCCCATTTGTTAAACAGGGATTAACAGGTAGAATAGCACAGAAATCCTCGTTTTTCGATACACAAATAACTCAGCCACTAGAATGTTAGTATTACAGAACAAAGAACTGTTTTAATTCTATACCATTAGATTTAGTATTAGTACGTCTGCTCACCACTATCTTACTGTGTACTGTCATCTGAACCCAAGTATAGTAACACACAAGTACAAGAATAGACTTCCCAACTAGTTGTAGCTGCCCATTGCACAATCACACACCACCACATACATCTTTACCATCATACTCACACACACATGCACACAGCACACATACATTGCACAACACCCAACCCATACCTTCTTTTTTTTTCAACAGACCCCAAAGAATGCCTACCAGGAACCAAGTCCGTAGAAAGCAACGCAGAAGTAGAGCAAATGAAAATAAAAGTGTCCAAAATAAGCATCCATCTCCAGCAGAATGTGTACAAAAAGTTAAAACAAAAGATCTAATAGAGTCATTAAGCGAAACAAAACAAGCTTCCAGTACAAAAACTTTCCCTCCTCTTTCAAAATGTAAAACAAAACAAAAAGTGATTTACAACAATTCAGCTACCATTACTGCTAACACTGCTCCTATAAATCTTGATGTAGTGGCAAGTAACTTAGGTTTCTAAAAAAAATAAAGAATAATTCTTCCAAAAAAACTTGATTAATTTGTTCATCACGACCTACAGCTCGAATAATTATGTCATTAAGAACATTTTACAAAGAAATTGGAACATTTTGGCAACGGATCCTGAGCTAAATACCTTTTTGGACAACAGGCCTAACATGGTTTTTCGTAATTGCATGAACCTGAAGAAAATGATTAGCCCATCCTACTTTGACAACAAAAAATATGAACAACATAAACAAAATCAGGCTAATAGCACAGAATTTGTACAACCGAATGGTAAAAAAATCACAATTAAACAACGCATTAACTGCAACAGCCAATTTGTGACCTATGCCATGATATGCGCATGTAATAAAAGAATAATAAGAAAATTAAAAATTAGGATAGGAGAACATCTGAGAGCAATTAAAAATAAGGATACTAAATCTCTGTTAGCTTTTCATTTTCACCAGCATCACTTGGAGTCTGACATTGCTAAAATCAAATGTTTTGGG
Organism: Ambystoma mexicanum; assembly: GCF_040938575.1. Classification (NCBI taxonomy): domain Eukaryota; kingdom Metazoa; phylum Chordata; class Amphibia; order Caudata; family Ambystomatidae; genus Ambystoma; species Ambystoma mexicanum. The sequence continues at coordinate 1,147,574,029 of NC_090927.1, forward strand.
ATAGAGAAACTCTCTCCCACCAAAAAGAGGAGGGAACATGGAACGACTCCTTCGCAAAAGAGAAGCATTTTGGATATGGTCCATGGACACAATCTATCTGGGTCTAAATGTTTATCAAGAGCTACACCATTTTCTTTAATAAGTCTAGTGATGTTTTACATAATTTACATTTTTCTGTGCTGTCTTTTCTTGCCATATTGAAATGAATTTGTAGAACGACATATATTTGTATACTTGCATTTTCTCTATACAAATAGTACGAGGAACTTCTTTTACTTTGTTTCTTTGGAATCTGAATATGTTCATGGTTTCTGGCAGTTTTTCAATATTTTGATTAATTTCATTTTCAGACGATTCATGGAATTAATGTGCGCTGAAAATTTCTGCGCAAGCGTGCGAATCGCAGTGCAAGTGCGGAAATCGCAGCGAAACCCACGCACATCAATTCATGGAAGTCCGTGTGCGTGTAAATCCATAGATGTGCGCTGAAATCCTGCATGGCGCACGCGGGCGCACACTTCACCAAACAGCGTGCGCTACGCGCACAGCAAAAGTGCACATAGCGCGGCGCACACAACAAAAGTAGGCGGAACACGGGGCGTAACACGCGGAATGGGGAACAACGTGTGAAAATGTGGGCGTTACGGGGGAAGTACAGGAGGCAAATGCGCAGAACACACACACGCGCAACTACAACACTTTTTCATGGAATCGAACAGGGCTAACGCGTGCGTCAAAAAAGATGAGCTAATCCGGAAACACGTACGCCAGCAGGAAGCAGGCGTACGCAGACCTGCTCAGCATAAAAGTGCGCTCAAACAACAAACAAGCTCAGACGCTATGATGAATATACCGTTCCTCGCAGCAGTGGACATGGGATACTGCAGGAGGAGGAGGAGAATAGTCAGGGCCAGAATTTCTACACCCAGGACCAGCCTTTTTGGGATGCCTGATGACCAGGTGTATGGGAGGTACAGGTTTCCACCTCACATAATACTTGACCTGGTGAGTGAGTGGGAGGATGACCTCACATCACCCACCCTGTGCTCCCAAGCACTGAGCCCCTTGGAAAAGGTGCTCAATGTACTGCACTTCTTGGCTACTGGGTCATTTCAGCGGACAAGTGCCATAGTGTGGGGGGTGTCACAGACCACGCAGTCACGCTGCCTACACCAGGTCTTGGCCATCATGACTGCACGGCCATCAGTCCACAGGCACATATACCTGCCCAGAACACCTGCAGAAAGGCAGGCTGTTGTCCAGTATTTTTTGGGGTGGCACACTTCCCCAAAGTGCTAGGTGCCATTGATTGCACCCATGTGGCTCTATGTCCTCCCAGGGCATCAGAGCACATCTATAGAAACCGCAGGCACTGGCATTCCATCAACATGCAGGTAGTATGTGATGCCAAGGGAATCATCACCTCAGTATATGCCAACTACCAGGGTCCATCCATGACAGTTTCATATACAGAATGTCAACCCTAAACCGGGACATAGAAGCTGGGCGGCATGGCGATACGTGGCTGCTTGGTGAGTATAAATGCCACTGCACATGCATGTATGTCAGATACTGAGTAATGTCACAACCATCATCACCTCCCCAAGGGACAGTGCCTACCCTCTGAGCACACACATGATGACGCCAATTCGGAACCCCACCACACCACCCGAGGTAAGATACAACACAGCCCATACTGCAACCCGGGGCATAGTGGAGCGCACATTCGGAGTGCTCAAGTCATGCTTTCGCTCCCTTGACCGTTCTGATGGGCAGCTGCTATATGCTCCCCCAGTAGTGTGCAGGATCATAGTGGCAGCATGTGTCCTGCACAACGTTGCAACACGCCGGGGCCTGCCGGTGGACATGGTGGTGCACCCACATCCCCAACCACATGCACGGCCGCTGCGCATGGGAGGGGAAAGGGCACGTGGTGAGGCAGCCCGTATGCAGCTGGTGGCTAATTACTTCACCTAAAATCACACTCCTGTGGAGTGCACACAGCCGTGGCACATACCAGCTGACAATCAATGATGATGACATAAGGGACAGTCAACTGTCACAACCATATCAGCCTGAGATTGGTCACCTGGAAGTGTTATATTGTGTGCATCCCTACCTACCGAAAGACAACCAATGCTGTGTCATTAAAAGACATACATTCATGCTGCATGAATGACTACCCCCTAGCAAAATACAACATGAAAATAGCGCCATGTCACCCAACCCCTCCCCATCTCCGCCAAACCCAACACACCATGGCATGTCATGCAATGTGAAAGCAAACAAAGCAATGCACAAGACCTGACACAAGTGTCCCAAAGTGCACTGTCCCAAATGGAAACAGCCCACAGACAATATGCTCCCAGTAATTAATAACAAACAGCACACATGACCAAATACTTACCACCAACACAATTCAGCAACACAGCATGAAACATTGCAAAAACATGACAGTACAAAGTCAAAGTAGTGGTAGTCTTACAACCTGAATAAGCCATCACATCGACCCCTTCCAACTGCAGAGTGTTGCTGCCACGCAAATGTGTCAGTGTACTGCATACAACATGAACTCCATCTGCAAAGGAGACGGCCTTGTGAAGACATGAAGAAGGTACCTGCGAATTTTGAGGAAGACATGGATGCACAAGCACATATCAATACACCATGCAGTGTTCAATACAACAACAATACCCACTAGGGATGTCCACACAGTATTGACTACAGACTGCCCACACAGCTCATGGGAGCCCAATGTCACCGTGTAAGTCACTGTCACTTGGTCACACCCTTTGCAAGGCCATGGAAATGGGAAGCAGGAGGGGTGTGTGTGTCACGAACCCAAGCATCTAACCCAAACTCAGGACAAGCCTACATGTGCCCAGCCGGAATACACAGTGGATGCCCACGGGAGCCACACAAGGCAACACACTGTAAAAAAAAAACACACTCTAAAAAATAAATTAAAAAAAAAACATAAATGGCCATGTGGGGCCGGGGGGATGAGGCCACCCAGGAGGTTCGAGGACAGGGTGCACACCAACACCCACCTGCGTGAATGTTGCAAAAAAAAAATACCTCCATGGGCTCATGGCCTGCACGGCTATGCCATTGTGGGAGAACTGCTCTCGGTCTCTTCACCCTCTGCTGCTGCATTAGGAGGTGGTGGTGCTATGGGAGGCAGCCCACGCAAAGCCCTGGTATGGTCCTCCATGGCAGTAAGCATGCGGGTATGGAAGGTCTGATTCTGGAGGATGATAGTGCGGAAATCCCCATGCAGCACCTCATGGGTTGCCTGCATTTCTGCACGCATGGCCTTGCGTGATGCCCGGATCTCCTCACGGGTTGCCTGCAGCTCAGCTGAGAGCGAACGTGTGAGCTGCTCCAGCTGTTGTTCTGCCCTAAAATTTTGGGAAGCCTCAAGTTCAAGCAGAGTCTCCCTGACGTTATGGAGTTTTACCCTCAGGGCTTCCCTGTGGCCGTGACTCTATTGATATGGCTTCGCGCAGAGTCTCCAGTGCCGCCCGTCGGTCCCTGTTGGACGCCAACATGTCTTCCCTGTGTGATTGGCAAATGGAGTCTGTTGCCTGCTGTTGTTGCTCCATCTGCCTTTCAGGGGGGATAATGGAAGTGGCCACCCTCTCCATTGCCTGACCCATCATTTCAACTGAAATATGATTGATAATGTGGGATCAGTCCTTGTTGGCGCGCTAGTGACCACTCTCAAATGGTTCCAGAACCAGCCTTTACAATTAGTTCTAATTAACCTGGCAACAAAACAAAAAACTACCCCCTCAGACTTCCCACAGAGTTTGTTAATAATATTGAAGATTGAGAATTAAGCTTCATGGGAGTGTCTTGCGCTCGAGGTCAGTCCTTTCAATGTAAAAATTCAACGTCAAACAGACGTAGTACATGTCCAAATCATGTGAGATGTTTATTAACCAAAAGAAGCAGCAGCCGACACGTGTTTCGACCCCTGGTCGTTGTCAAGGCTGTGTATATCATGACATAGCAACATTAGTGACAATATACATAACAGTGAAATTATCATTAGTTCATAGAATTAAACATGAAACCATAAATCCATAAAAAAGGGGGAAATAAATCATACCATATTGTATCATGTACCAGGTCAGGATTTGATGGTGGGAGTCAGAACAGGATAGGATTTCAATGCCAAACATAGAAAGAAAATATAAAGTTGCAATGAGCAAATTGGCAAAAGTTGTTCTTCCATTATATTCAATACACATTAAATGATGACCTTAAAAAAGTTATTCTTGATGAATAAACACCAAGATCATGCAGGGTTTGTGAGGTGTTCCATCTATCTGTACCCGATATAACCAAAATATAACGCAAATTTAGAAATCTAAATGGTGTATCCTATATATACTGAAATAATTCAAATGAAACCTACTCACCCTGAAGTTAGATCCAATGTCTTTAGCAACTATTGTTTATAATTATCTCATGAGACCAATGGGACATCAAATGGGTTTTCCGAAGAAATAATTGTTGGTAATTCTGCAGTGAATGAACATTTATATATCAATCTATGATAAACTATTTGATGACAAGGACTGTGTGTTAATACAAGTAATGATTGTCTTACCTTGTTAAGGAATAGCGAATTTACAGGCAAAATGCATTTCAATGGGCCATTTCTGGCATACGTATCTTTATGTGGCCTGCAATTAATTAATGTGCGTGGGCACAATACTCCATTCAGCAAGAGTGATACCGTGTCTATTATGGTAGTGTCTTGTTAGTAAAAGTTGAATAAGTGAAAATTACATTGAAGATGTGGCCCCATATATACATGAACTATACTTTGTTCCCCCAAGTAGTCCCCTTGAGATAAACAAACCCAATTTAAATAATTAGCATCGCAAAATTCAGTACCTTCTAGTTGTGGGGATAGATCCCTGATCCTGATTTGTGAAGCAGTCCCTTTCGGTTCCTTCAGCAAGGCTTTTCAGCCGCGAATGCGGCTACCGCGCCACACTAAATGGCGCTCGTAACGTAATGACGTCACGTGTGCACGTAACGCGTGACATCATCAATGTAAACATGATGACGCGCATTGTCAGCGCACTATATCTGTTGTTGGCACCAAAGTATATATATATAATTATTGTTGAAGGGTAAACATAATTCCCTTGTTGGTTTCCACTCCTAATGTAATAATAGATTAATTATATTGTAGGAGAAAAAAGGACTTGTTCCCGTGTACTGGGGTAAAACAATTACATTAATGTTATGGAAAATTCCCCATGTGTGTTTTATATCAGGTTACAGAAGAATGGCACCGCACAACCACCTAAGAATGGTTTTATGACAAGCCTGTATATGGTTAAAGAAACACATGCATTTCATGGTCGCAATTCAAATCCACTTGGGTACATCTTAAAAAGCAAATTAGTTTACACTCCTGTTGACTCAATTTGAGCATAACATTGCCTCCTCTTTTGCCTAACTTAGCCTTCATTAGTCCAATGAAACGAATATCATTGCTATTGTGCATTTGATGGCATTCTCGCCAATGAATGGCCAACAGTGATTTGGGGTCATAGTTTCTTAAACTAGACAAATGTTCCCTGATCCGAACTCTCAATTGTCTAATTGTGCTCCCTACATATGATATGATATGATATGGCAATTGTAACGCGCCTATACACAAGTGTTTCAAGGCGCGACGAGGCAGGGAGAGGGGAACAAGGGGAGACAGACAACGATCCTACTAGGCCAGGTGTCATTCAGATCGCGCAAGTGCATGGGTAGGGGGGACGGGAAAAGTGCAAGGGGGAAAGGGAGAGGGGAAAGTGCAGTACAGGGTTAGTAATGAACAAGATAAATAATAAGGGCCAGCTGGTGGCAAGTGCAAGATAAGTGCAGTCAAGTGCTGGGAAGGGGGGCTGTAGGGATACAGAGACAGCCCGGCAAGTGCAAGGGTTGCCAAGAAGGCAGTGCAGGGGAGAGTGGCTGGGCCAAGGACCGAGATTGGTGAGTGGCCCAGTTGCTGATTCAGTACAGTTTCAGTGATTTAGCAGGGGAGAGGGAGAGAGAAAGCAGAAGCAAAGAGGAAGGTTTTCAGGTGCTTCCGGAACCTGAGATGGTTCTCCTCAAGTTTCAGGGAGGCAGGAAGGCTGTTCCAGAGGGAGGCCCCAGCTGCGGAGAGAGATCTCCCCCCAACTCGTTGCTTGGAGAAGCGGCTGACCCGGAGGAAGTTGAAGGCGGAAGAGCGAAGTGCTCGGGAAGGAAGATATTTAGGAAGGGAGAGTTGAAGGTAATTTGGCCCCAGGCCCCAGAAGGCCTTGTGGACAATGCAGAGGGTTTTGAATGTAATGCATTCGCTATTCCTTAACAAGGTAAGACAATCATTACTTGTATTAACACACAGTCCTTGTCATCAAATAGTTTATCATAGATTGATATATAAATGTTCATTCACTGCAGAATTACCAACAATTATTTCTTCGGAAAACCCGTTTGATGTCCCATTGGTCTCATGAGATAATTATAAACAATAGTTTCTAAAGACAATGGATCTAACTTCAGGGTGAGTAGGTTTCATTTGAATTATTTCAGTATATATAGGATACACCATTTAGATTTCTAAATTCGCGTTATATTTTGGTCATATCGGGTACAGATAGATGGAACACCTCACAAACCCTGCATGATCTTGGTGTTTATTTATCAAGAATAACTTTTTTAAGGTCATAATTTAATGTGTATTGAATATAATGGAAGAACAACTTTTGCCAATTTGCTCATTGCAACTTTATATTTTCTTTCTATCGTTTGGCATTGAAATCCTATCCTGTTCTGACTCCCACCATCAAATCCTGACCTGGTACATGATACAATATGGTATGATTTATTTCCCCCTTTTTTATGGATTTATGGTTTCATGTTTAATTCTATGAACTAATGATAATTTCACTGTTATGTATATTGTCACTAATGTTGCTATGTCATGATATACACAGCCTACGTCTGTTTGAAACAATTTTTACATTGAAAGGACTGACCTCGAGTGCAAGACACTCCCCTGAAGCTTAATTCTCAATCATTTCAACTGAGGCTGCCTTTTGGGTTGCCATACCTTACATGGAGTTTTCCCATACAGTATTGCCTGGTGGCGCATTGACACCGCATCGCGGGCACCACACATGTTTGGGGCAAGGGATCTGCACCTTGCTGTGCTGGCACTGCCTGAGGCTGCAGGACTGCATTCCCCCTCTGATCTGCTGGCCCAGGAACAGGATCAGATGTTGTTGAGTGTGACCCTGCAACCGTAACCGCCAAAGGCGGACTTACCAACACGGACATCCCCATAGAGGGTTCTACCCCTGGTGCAGGTGGGTTGGACAGAACAGAATCCCTGCCAGAAGCACTCACCTGCAACAGCATGTAAGTCTCATCATCCCATTCAGCACCTGAATAGAGGTCTGGGGAGATGCACCCAGAGACACCCCTGGACAGTATGGTCTGCAGTAACAAAGGGTTTTCACCCACCACCACACCACGTCCTCCACTGGTGCCCGGTCGTGGCTGAGATCCCTCCTGGGTCTGCACCATCTCCTCAAACTCACCAGCATCAAGTGCGTCATAACCTGCAAAAACATGAAATACAACAAATGGACACAGGCATGAGCACCATAGCACACACATAGGCCTGACAAGACAGAGATCCTGTACATGATTTACACATGTCCCACATGACTATAACCCTGGCATGCATGCACTGTCAATGAGTTGGAAGGGGAGGCAAAAAGCAGACATTTAGGACACCAAGATGGAAAAGCAACACACTTGCTGCATGGTGGGTAGCACTGGCATCACACATTAGCCTGTGAGTGGCATGTCCAATACACATACATGACACATGCCATCACACAGATGGCATGTAGCATAGCCATGGTACATTAGACAACTACAGTGATATGTCAGTGAATGAGTACTGTCACCCATCCATGTGAGATGGACATGATGAGATGAAAAATCCTAAATAGTGTGGCAAAATATGCATGTGCCACACACTGCAACACATCCAATGTACAATAATACAGTGATTGTAGGCAGATGTACACATCAATGGTTGGTCACTTTAACATGACAGGAAACAACTATCATGTTCCACATGCAAACAGGCCCTAAAATAAATGTGAGCAGGCCAATACTCTATCGGCCTGAATGGTGTAACCATTCACATAACCAGGTAACAAATCTGGCCCAATTTGTGGTGTAATCAATGACAGAAGCATGTCACTTATGTGGCATTTTGGCTGAAAAATGCGTAGCAAAAATGGGAGAATTGAAACAATCAGCCTGAATGAACACTGAAAAAATCTGAACAATGTTGTTGCAAGATGACAGTTCAAGGGCAACTGCAGTAATGTGGCGCTAATTGGCTACTGTGGGCAGAAGGGATACTGTCATACCCAAATCCAAGGAACGTGAATGTATTGGAGGAAGCACATGGGTGAGCCCTACCACTCTTGATTACACACCCTCACCTGGCACTCAATCAGAACCCGTCACCCAAACAACATACACATGGATTACACACACATGCATGGGCACTCACCGGAGAATGCGTCGTAATCAGGTAGGTCTCCCACGCCTTGGATCTGTTCCTCTGTGACGAAGGTTCCAGCAACAGACTCATGTTCAGTGAGTTGGTTGTCCTCTGGTGGAGACCCACCGCCAGTCACCAGAGTAGAGGCATGATTTGAGGCCAGCTTGTTCTTTGCTCTGCGTTTCAGGTAATTCCACCGCTTGTAGCAATCATCAGCTGTGCGCCTCACAAATCCAAGGGCACTAATGTGGTCCGCGATGGTCTGCCAGTGTGCCCTACGTTGACCAGGTGTGGTCTTGCACCCTGCAGTCACCACCATTTCGCGGCTATGTGCCGACACATAGGCCACAAGTGCATCAAGTTCGGCGTCATTAAAGCTAGGCTTCCTTGACGTGCCGGAGTGTGTAGCCGTGTCTGGGGTCTCAGCCTGTAGTGCCAGAGCACCCTTCTTCTTCTTTTCCAAAGGTGGTGCGGATCCTGAATGGCTTACGCCGCTCTGGTCAGTAGGGGCAGATGCGCCGGTGGACTGTGTACTAGGAGTGTGCGAAGGCACAATGACCATAGGTCTTGGTGCAGGCATTGGCTGCAGGGTGATGTTGGCAGGGGCAATGTCGGTTTGATGGAGCTGGACCGACACTGTCCCGGCTGGGAGACTCAGAGCTGGGGTGGATAGAGCTGCAGCTGCCCCTGCAGCCTCCCCACCCTGCCTACTTGGGGCAGCACATGACATTGCTGCCCCAGATCCACGTGGCCTGGTGACACGAACTTGCACCGCCACACGTGGCTTAGACTTGCTGACCTGGAAGTCAGCCTGGGAGTCTTCCTGTGCCGGTTCAGGTGCCACAATGGGCCGGTCCAACAAGGGCTGAGCTGGGACGGTTTCAGCTACGTTTCCCACAACCATGGGGGGGTGGGGCATGGGTGTCCCTGATTGGCCCTCCACACATGGGGGTCTAGGTGCACCCTGCAAATCCTGGCCACGTCCCCTACCGCGCCCACCACGCCCACCTTTTGAAGGTCGGCCACCTTTGCCTTCCTTACCGCTTGGTCGCCTCCCAACCATGGCACTGAGTTGTTGTGCATATGGGAGTAGCAGTAAAATATTGTCCTGGGCAATTGGGGGTGAAAGGGGTAGGGTACTAGATGGAATTCGTACCCTAGTGCTCTAGCAAGGCTGTCTGTGACCCCTGGGGGAAGATGACCGGTCACGCAACACACAGGCACCTCGTAAACAAAAATGAACGTGCACGCAACCCCGCATAGACCACGTGCGTGGAAAAATGAACCCGCACTACGCTGTGGCACCCAGAAACACAACAATAAGCGTACGCGTAATACACGCAGCCTACAATGACCTCTGAAGGGGTACGCGACACACGGGGCAAGCACAGTTGGTAAATACGTGCGCGACTCACCGTATGCCTGGAAAAAGAACGTGAAAAAGACGCGCGTGTGTGCCTTGGCAACACCCCCGCCAAAAGAAGAATTGTACGCTGTCTGAGGAAACAGGACAAAAGAAGAAGTGAACGCTGTTTGAGGAAACAGGCACAACAAAAAAATTGAGCGCTGTTAGAGGTAACAGGGAGTACGAACTTGAAACGCTGTGAAGTAATCACGTGTGAACCGACAAGAAGTACAAAATTCACCCACTCGCTCTCCACGAACAGCACATACAAGTAAATGGCGTCCTACACGTACCTTTTAAACCGGCCCACATGTACGTCACTTATGCGTGTACGTGCTAAGGCCCTTTCCTCCAATTACACAAGCTGACACTCTGACGTGCAGTTTTTGCACGTGTACGATGAACATGCACCCATGTTGAAGGAACCGCCCTTGCGCGTCACGTCACAGACGCGCTTACGCACTAAAGGGCCTTTGGTCCAATGAATTCGCGTACGTGCAGTGTATTCACGTGCTGATTCACTATGCACCCGTCACGAGGGAAACACCCGCGTGTGTAACGTCACAGACGCGCTTACGCGCTAAGTCCCTTTCCTCGAATTACATGCAGACGTGCAATTTTTTCACATGCCAAATCACTCCGTATCAAGCTGGCCACACAACAACACACGCAAGACCACGCTCCTGCCCAGAAGGCCGAATTACTGCCCCCAAGAGCCCCGAGCACGCTCCCACCTGCCATCTGCTGCTGCCTGCCTGCCTGCTGCCCACGTGCCCTGCTATTTGCTGCCTGCACATCAGCCATCTGCAGGGGTGCAGTTGTTGTGACCATCCCCTGCTGGAACTGAAGACTCCCGACTGGGATACCATCGCTCCACAGCCCAGCCCCCCGGACCCAGTTGCCCACCCACACCTGCCTCTGGGGTTGCCATGTCGGGCACAACACCATCTGGCACCACTGGCAACCCCCAGCCAGAGAGGCAGAGGGCCACCAGCTTCAGTGCCAGGGAAGTTGGTGTCCTGGTGGAGCAAGTCCTGGGGCAGTATGATGCCCTCTTTGGAAGTTCTTGCGCCGACTATGAAGGACGGACCAGGATCTGGATGGACATCATGACTGCCATCAACGAGGAGGGGGTGGCAATCCGCAACATCAAACATGTCAAGAAGCGCTGAGAGGACTTCAAGTTCAGGACCCTCGACAAGGCCCGGCGCCTCTTGAAGGCAGCGGATGCCAAGTGGCGCCGGGGCCACCTGTCCGACCACCAAATAAGGGTCCTGGAACGCATAAGCCCAGCGCTCCACGTCCAGGTCCTTGAGAGGCAGACCCGTCTGGAGTCGAGCAGTAGGTGTACATGCATACTGGTTGGACGCTGTGCGTGTCGTTGTGTGCCAGTAGTGTGCAGGTTGCACATGTGTTTCTGTAGGGCCATGTATGGATGTGTATGTTCAGGGGTGTGAGGCTGACACATGCGAGTCCTCTCATGTGTGAGACAAATGGATGGTGTATGTGTGGGTAAGCATGCAGGCCAAATGCAGATGTGGGAGCACACATGTTTGAATTACTGTGTATGTACGTTTGCATGGTTGTGGTGTCACACATGGATGTTGGTTCCAGCTGCATGTATCTGTACTCTGTACATGTGCATGTGTGAGTATTTGACAAGTGTGCAACTGTGATGCAACATGGATCCATGTGGCACTGACATGTAGAAGGCTGAATGCCAGATGTGACATGGATGGCGATCTCATCACTCTGACAGTTGGTGGACATGTACACATGCATGTAAGTGTGTTGGTGTGTGTGCATGTGTTGTGTTCTCCCCGTGTTTCATGTGACGTCAGTCTCACCTTTGGATGCTGATGCTGTTGTATGTGTATGGATGGTGCTGCCTGGTGCAATATTGCTGTGGAATTGCTCATGGGTGTGAGTAGAAATGACATGTTGTCACGTTGATCACCTTCCGCCCCCTGCTCCTCACCTGAAGATTCTTCTTGGCTTTCTTGGACACTGGATGGCTTCTTCCGTAGTACCATGGGATGTTCCTTAGATGGTTTCTCCTTTGACTTCCTGTCATGCAAGTAAGGCCTGGCTCCCTCGGAGGCCACCTCGACAGGGAATGGGACCTGTCTTGAGGGCGGCCCCGAGGAGCCAAGCCCCAAAAAGACAGGGAAAAAGCCGATGGATGGCACAAAAAAACCCTGCAGACTGTTCCAGGAAGGATACTCGAGTCGAGTATAGTTGCAAGAGGCAGACCGGTAAAGTTCTGGGGTGACTTTCACTTCTCAGGATCACATAGGAGGCAAACTGGCAAAGCCCCAGAAATAATATACCAGAAAAGAGTACGAGGTATTGGGAGAAGTAGTAGAGTACTGTAAGCTGTCACAGAAGGATCCGTAACAATTTCAGAAGAGAGCGATGGAAGCAGAAAGGATAGAAAGAGAGGGAGAGACTAGAAGCCAGGTATAGTCCCAAACCCAAAGGATAGACAGAACCCCGAAGCTAATAGAGGAGAACGCAAGGAGGCGCGAGAGTGGCGGAGGAGACCGCGAGTCGGAACGGCGAGGCGCCGAAGGTAAGGAATCAGAGTGGAATGATGAGCGGCAGACGCCGCAGAAAGAAGGAAGCAAGGTAAAATCGTAGGCTGGGCAAGTAGAGTGAAGCGCAGGTAGAAAACGGTAGAAGGCTGGGAGGAGGCTACTCGGAGGAGAAGCCGAGCGAGAGTATCGTTGAAAATCACAGATACAAGGCGCAGGTAAGTGGGCGGGGCTGGTTTAAGTAGCGGTGGCCGCCATGTTGGTTGAGGGCTAGGCCGTTACTGTCAGGTTCTTCGTGGCAGTGCTTTCCAATCGTGCCATAGCTTCCAGGGGCGGATCGTGACAGTATGGCCTCTCCCTCCCCGGAAGCCCCCTGGTTTTCCTGGATACCTCAGATGAAACCTTCTTACGAGTCTGGGTGCGTGAAGATGGTACCTGGGTTCCCACGTCCTTTCATCTTCGGAATATCCCTTCCAATGGACCAGATATTGGAGTCTCCCTCGGTGGTAATGTGAATCCACTAAGTAATCAACCTCGTATTCTTGGGATTCCTTTACCTTCGGAGTCTTAGTCTTCTGAGTCTTGCGGTAAAAAGGATCCTCCTTGTATTCCTTGAGTAATGAGGTGTGGAAGACTGGATGTACTCTTTGAAGACCCTTAGGTAAGCGTAGTTCATAAGCTACGGGGTTGATCTGTCTGATGATGGGATAAGGACCCAGGTATCGAGGTGAAAATTTGCCTGTGTGTATCCATCTAGGAAGATGTTTGGTAGATAACCAGACTCTCTGTCCTGGCTTCCATTCTGGGTTGGACCGTCGACTTCTATCCGCCCATCTTTTCTGTGTGAGCTGACTGCCTTCCAGTGCTTCTCTAGCCATTCTATGAACTTCCTTGAGTTCAGACAACCTGTCGTCTATGGCGGGAGATTGGGTAGGTTGCATTCCGGTCCAGGGCATTTGTTGTGGATGATACCCGTAAGTGCAGTAGAATGGACTCATGCGAATGGACGTGTGGTAATTGTTATTATAGGCGAATTCGGCCTGAGAGAGAAAAGCTGACCATCTTTCTTGTTTGTGACTACAGAAACACCTTAAATATTGTTCTAAACCAGCATTGAGTCTCTCGGTTTGTCCGTTAGTTTGGGGGTGAAAACCAGAGGAAAGTGCTCGGCTGATACCCAATTGGTGACATAGTAATGTCCAAAATCTGGAGGTGAATTGGGTTCCGCGGTCCGAAATGATGGTCCGAGGCAATCCATGGAGACGAATGACATCTCTGAGAAAGATCGAAGCCGTCTCTGGAGCTGACGGAAGACCTGAAAGAGCAGAAAAATGAGCCATCTTGCTGCAGGTGTCTACAGTGACCATAATTGCTGTCTTATTCTCGGATTCCGGCAGGTCAACAATAAAATCCATGGAAATCAGTTCCCAGGGTCTAGTGGGTAGGATAGGCTGTTGCAACTGGCCCAAAGGTTTGCCTGTTTGGTATTTGTTGGCGGCGCATACGGGACAGGTGGTTACATATCTTTTAACATCCTTGGGTAGTCCTGCCCACCAGAATCTGCGGCTTGTGAGTTCCTGTGTTTTCTTGATACCTGGGTGTCCCGCTAGGGGGGTATCGTGGCACCATGATAGTATCTGTTCTTGAAGCTCTCTGGAAGGGAGAAACAGCTCTGTACCATAGTAGTAAAGACCCTCATTGGCCTGAGTGACGGAGGCGGGTATGGCCGGTAGATGACTGTATTGGGTTACCAGATCTTGTAGAAGTGGCATGACCCTAGCCATAATCTTCAGATTTGGGAACAAGAGGTCATGCTCTTGCGGTAGATTGTTTTCCTCTCCTTGGCATCTGGAGAGTGCGTCTGCCATCTTGTTTTCAGTACCCGGTACATATGAAATGGTGAACTCAAATTGGGAAAAGTAATAGGCCCATCTGGCATGTCGAGCATTGGTGCACTCCATCTGCTGCAATACCCGGAGGTTGCGATGATCTGTAAGTATTTGGAAAGGATAAGCTGCTCCCAAGAGTAGGTGCCTCCACTCTTGACAGGCTGATTTTATGGCAAGTAATTCTCTTTCCAGAACTGAGTAATTACGTTCACTTTTCGTCAGAGTCCTTGAGTAATAAGCGACTGGATGTTTGAGGCCATCGTCCGTTCTTTGTAGAAGTACGGCTCCCAGTGCTCCTCCAGACGTGTCTGTTTCCACGATAAAGGGTCTTGTTTGATCAGGTTGTACAAGTATGGGAGCCGAAGTAAATAACTCCTTAAGGCGCAAAAATGCCCTCTTCTGTTCTGGACCAAAAACGTACTTAACTCCTTTCTTGAGAAGACCGGTAATAGGTAACATCAGGTCGGAAAAGTTAGGGATGAACTGGCGATAGAAATTGGCTAAACCCAAGAATATTTGAACCTCCTTTATTCCTCTAGGTTCTTTCCATTCGATGATGGCTCTAATCTTCTCGGGTTCCATCTGGATTCCTTCCTTGGATAGGATATAACCTAGATAAGAAACAGTTGTTACTTCGAACTGGCATTTCTCGGGTTTTACCAGAAGGTGGTTAGACTGGAGTCGGTGTAACACCTGTCTCACATGTTCTTGGTGTTCTTGAAGCCTTTCAGAGTAGATAAGGGTGTCATCCAGATAAATGACAACTGACACAAACAACATGTCAGAAAAGATCTTATCTATAAATCTTTGGAAAACAGCTGGGGCATTCACGAGACCAAAGGGCATGACACGGTATTCGTATAACCCGAATGGGGTTCGAAATGCGGTCTTCCATTCGTCGCCTGTCCTTATCCTGAGAAGATGATAGGCTCCCCTGAGGTCTAGTTTCGTGAAATAAGAGGCCCCTCTGACCGCTTCCAGAATGTCTCTGATTAAAGGCATAGGATAGCGGTCACGAACAGTGATCTGGTTGAGTCCCCTGTGATCAATACAAGGCCGCAATTCGGTGGTGTCTTTTTTGGGGATGAAGAATAACGATGCTCCCCCGGACGATCGGGATTCCTGAATGAGTCCGTTCTGAAGGTTATCGTCCAAGTAGATCCGTAAGGCTAGTTTTTTGGAAGGAGACAAAGGATACATTCTACCAAAGGGAACCACGGACCCTGGAAGGAGATCTAAGGCACAGTCCTCTGGTCGATTGGGAGGTAATAGCTTGGGTACAGTGTCCTGAAACACCTCAGCATATTCCTGGTATCGTAGGGGAATGGCAGCTACCACCTTATGCTGGGGTGCTCGGTGCTCCTTGTTCTCTCCCTGGGTAGGGGGATTGATGGTACAGTGGTCCTTACAATAAGTAGAGTCAAAACGCACAACATTGGTGGTCCAATTGATCTGAGGGTTGTGACGTCTAAGCCATGGAATACCTATCACCAAAGGAAAATGTGCTGCTCGAATCAGGTCAAATATCATAGATTCATGGTGTTCTCCCAAGACCAAGTGTAAGGGTAAAGTCTCGGAATCTATGGGGCCTGAGGACAAGGGTTCACCGTCTACCCCTTCTACAGGGATAGGTTTCTCCTTGCGTCTAATGGCGATTCCTTGTGCCTTAGCCCATTCGATATCCATAAAGTTTCCTGCGGCTCCGCAGTCCAGCATGGCTAGAACTTCTATGAGGGAGGATTCTGTAGTCCATAGTTGAACCCGAAAGATCATCAGACTGTTGTCTTCCCTTAGTTCCGAGGGTCAGGTAAGGTTGCAAGGGCTGCTTCTTGTTCCCCCGAGACCACCCTTGCAAAGGACCGAGGGTTGGAGTTTTCCTTTCTTCGTGGAGGTACTTCCGGGCAGTCCCTGAGTAAATGCTTCGAGGAGCCGCAGTATAAACAGAGACCGGAGTCTCTCCTTCTTTTGCGTTCTGCAGGCGTCAAAGGACCTCGGGCTGTTCCTATCTGCATTGGTTCTTCTGATGTCGGCATGTCTTTGGGAGGATGTGGAGCAGGGCTAGGTGATGGTAGATTGAGCCGAGGTCTCCTTCTTTCCTGTCGGCGTTCAGATAGCCGGTATTCCAATTGCAGGGTCAGTGTCATGAGATCTTGGAACGACGGTGGGCGAGCTACCCTAGCCAACTCGTCCTTTAGTTCGTCCTGGAGACCTCTCCTAAATATCGTCTGCTTAGCCAAATCAGGCCAGTCTGTCTTTGCCGCTAGTCTCAAAAATCGGGAAATGTAGGTCTGCACGTCTGTGTTCCCCTGTTTCACATCGAGTATTGCCTCAAGAGAGGTGTATAGACCTCAGGACGATCGAATCTCCCTTTGAAGAGATCCACAAACTGGTCATACTTGGACAGAGCGGGATCGTTTCTGGTCACCAAAGGGGTGGCCCAAGCCAAGGCATTCCCTGTTAGGTTGGGGATAAGGAAACCGACCCTAGCTCTAGCAGTTTCAAATGCATAAGGTCGAAAGACGAAGTGAACTTGGCAGGCGTCTAAGAATTCCTTTAGACCGCCGGGATAACCATCATACTTTCCAAATGTAAGAGGCATAGGCGGCAAATCCCCTTGGTCATCTCTACGGAAGACCACTTGTTGGCGTAAAGCGGCGTTCTCAGTCTTCAGGGCTTGTACTTCTATGGTTAAACCCTGTAAGGCGGCAACCAACTCCTGGTACTGTTCCAGAGAAGCCATGGTTACGTTAGGGCGTTGTATTCTGTCACGTTGATCACCTTCCGCCCCCTGCTCCTCACCTGAAGATTCTTCTTGGCTTTCTTGGACACTGGATGGCTTCTTCCGTAGTACCTTGGGATGTTCCTTAGATGGTTTCTCCTTTGACTTCCTGTCATGCAAGTAAGGCCTGGCTCCCTCGGAGGCCACCTCGACAGGGAATGGGACCTGTCTTGAGGGGGGCCCCGAGGAGCCAAGCCCCAAAAAGACAGGGAAAAGCTGATGGATGGCACAAAAAACCCTGCAGACTGTTCCAGGAAGGATACTCGAGTCGAGTATAGTTGCAAGAGGCAGACCAGTAAAGTTCTGGGGTGACTTTCACTTGTCAGGATCACATAGGAGGCAAACTGGCAAAGCCCCAGGAATAATATACCAGAAAAGAGTACGAGGTATTGGGAGAAGTATTGGGAGAAGTAGTAGAGTACTGTAAGCTGTCACAGAAGGATCCGTAACAATTTCAGAAGAGAGCGATGGAAGCAGAAAGGATAGAAAGAGAGGGAGAGACTAGAAGCCAGGTATAGTCCCAAACCCAAAGGATAGACAGAACCCCGAAGCTAATAGAGGAGAACGCAAGGAGGCGCGAGAGTGGCGTAGGAGACCGTGAGTCGGAACGGCGAGGCGCCGAAGGTAAGGAATCAGAGTGGAATGATGAGCGGCAGACGCTGCAGAAAGAAGGAAGCAAGGTAAAATCGTAGGCTGGGCAAGTAGAGTGAAGCGCAGGTAGAAAACGGTAGAAGGCTGGGAGGAGGCTACTCGGAGGAGTAGCCGAGTGAGAGTATCGTTGAAAATCACAGATACAACGCGCAGGTAAGTGGGCGGGGCTGGTTTAAGTAGCGGTGGCCGCCATGTTGGTTGAGGGCTAGGCCGTTACTGTCAGGTTCTTCATGGCAGTGCTTTCCAATCGTGCCATAGCTTCCAGGGGCGGATCGTGACACATGTGTGTTAGGGAGTGTGATCCCATGTCTGAAGTTTGACACTGCCACTTATGTACAACTGTCATGTGTGTATCAGTCCATTGTACAGTGCCCATATGCCTGTGTTCTATCTCTCCCTGTCTGCAGCGTCAACTGATGAAGAGGGCGGAGAGGGTGCTGTGGAGTATAGCGGCAGGGATCGCACCACCAGCCGGAGACGCAGGGCCCGGCTCCCCTCACAGATTGTCATCTCTTCGGGGAGTGAGGAGTCTGGTGCCGCATCCATGGACGCAGCTGCCGAGGGTAGGTCCAAGAGGCGGAGGTTGGAGATGGACTCCTCGCAGCAGAAGGGGCAGCTGAGACCCCACAGGGTCCGACGGAGGAAGATGGTATGGAGTCATCCAGGTTGGTGGGGGGTATGGAGGAGGAAGAGGCCGTGGAAGGGACACACACGGGGTCTGGAGGTGGGGATTCCACTGGTGCCAGTGGTGCAGTGCAGGGGCAGGGACAGGAGGCAGCACAGGCCGCCACGGAGATGCCTGTTTGTAATCCTGTCCCTGATCCTGTGACTGCATCATCCGGCACCAGCAGGGATGCCTACGTCCAGACCCGTTTTAAGGGAGAGGATGGGCGCACAACAACTGGCCTTCCTCTCCCTGCGGACGTGGCTATCCGGGACCGGGTTAAGCCTGTCCTGGCTGGGATAGCGTTGCGTGAACGGGGCATGCAAGGTGACCTGGGGTGTCTTCGTGAAGACACTGCACGTCATCTCGGATGCCTCTTTGACCACGTTGACCTACTGGGACGGGTCACCAGTGCTGGATTCCACCGTGTGCTGGACCTTCTTGTGACCCCCTCCTCACCTGAACCCCCTACTCGCCAGTCGTCCTCCATGCCATCTTCCCACCCATGTATCACCTGGGTACCCTGTGGAGCTGCCTCTGACCCAGCGGCCAGGCTGGTGGAGGACACATCCCTGCCACAGTCGGGAGTCGGACGTCCAGCAGGGGTGGCCACCACAACAACTGCACCCCAGCCGGAGGACGACATGCAGGCAGCAAGAGCCAGGGCACAGGCACAGGCACAGCAGCAGCAGAAACATGGTGGGAGCAATGATGGCTCTGGGCCTTCAACATCGGAGGGGCAGGCATCGGCCAGAGGGCAGGAGGACCCAGGAATGCAAGTGTCTTCCGTGTGGCAGCAGTTGGGCCACGCCATAGATGCGGAGCGGCAGCGGGCGGAAGAGGCACGGCTCACAATAGCCAGGGCGGAGAACTCCATGCAGAAGGCACTGAGGCGGGCCGAGTGCCTCGAGGCAATTCGCAGGGAGTTGGAGGTCAACATATCATCGTCCCTGCAAACCCTCGGGCCATGGAAGAGGGCCGCCTCCAGGACATTGAGTGGGAGTTCCATGATGCCCTTGCCTGGGACATCAAAAAGTGAACCGTCGGACTAGCCCGCTGCCATTGTAAATAGTTAGTTAGTGTTAGGTTTCATTTTGGTTTTCATTTTTTTTTGGGGTGCTTGGACAATACCCCACATTTTTGTATATAGTTCTTCATTAGTTAGTGTATTTTTGTAAGTTTCATTTGGACAGTTGGGCTCATGGACCCAGGATTTCATCCTTGTAAATAGTTGGAGTGTGGATTTGTCAGCATTTTCTTTTTTGATTTTTCCATGGAGCAATGGATTTTACTTTTTCATTTCTGTTTGGATTTGCTTTGTTGGAAGTAGACTTTGGAGACATTTTTGATTTCATATATTTTGGATTCTGCTTTCCTTTTTTTATCATTATGTGACATTCTGCATTGTTTTCCTTATGTCCATTGTTTGTTCTTTGAATTTCTTTCACGACATTTTTTGTTCAATACATTTTTCCCCGTACTTCAATGTGTGGTATTCTCTCATTGGTTTCATGCATGTCACGATGTGGGTTTTCACATTCACTGGCACCCATTATGTGTGTGTGACGGACACGTGTTGATGTACATACATGCCATTTGGGTTGTTTCATGTAATGGGCATTTCAATGTGGGGTGTATGTTATGCTTGGTTGGTTATTTGGGCAGGGGTGGCATGCCGTGGGATTTTGGTGGCCATGAGGGCCATGATTGTGGGTCATGTTGACGTGTTGGGGGGGACATGAGTGGGGGCCTGCTGGCAGGTGCCCCTCACTGCTGGGTGGTAGGGGTGCAGGGGGACATGAGTGGGACATGAGTGGGGGCCTGCTGGCAGGTGCCCCTCACTGCTGGGGTGCAGGGGGACATGAGTGGGGGCCTGCTGGCAGGTGCCCCTTCAATGCTGGGGGGTGGGGGTGCAGGGGGACATGAGTGGGGGCCTGCTGGCAGCTGCCCCTCACTGCTGAGGGGTGGGGGTGCAGGGGGACATGAGTGGGACATGAGTGGGGGCCTGCTGGCAGGTGCCCCTCAATGCTGGTGGGTGGGGGTACAGGGGGACATGAGTGGGGGCCTTCTGGCAGGTGCCCCTCAATGCCGGGGGGTGGGGGTGCAGGGGGACATGAGTGGGGGCCTGCTGGCAGGTGCCCCTCACTGCTGGGGGTGGGCGTGCAGGGGGGCATGAGTGGGACATGAGTGGGGGCCTGCTGGCAGGTGCCCCTCAATGCTGGGGGGTGGGGGTGCAGGGGGACATGAGTGGGGGCCTGCTGGCAGGTGCCTCTCAATGCCAGGGGGTGGGGGTGCAGGGGGATATGAGTGGGGGCCTGCTGGCAGGTGCCCCTCACTGTCAGGGGATGGGGGTGCAGGGGAACATGAGTGGGGGCCTGCTGGCAGGTGCCCCTCACTGCTGGGGTGTGGGGGTGCAGGGTGACATGAGTGGGAGCCTGCTGGCAGGTGCCCCTCACTGCCGGGGTGTGGGGGTGCAGGGGGACATGTGTGGGGGCCTTCTGGCAGGTGCCCCTCAATGCCGGGGGGTGGGGGTACAGGGGGACATGAGTGGGGGCCTGCTGGCAGGTGCCCCTCACTGCCGGGGTGTGGGGGTGCAGGGGGACATGTGTGGGGGCCTTCTGGCAGGTGCCCCTCAATGCCGGGGGGTGGGGGTGCAGGGGGACATGAGTGGGGGCCTGCTGGCAGGTGCCCCTCACTGCTGGGGAGTGGGCGTGCAGGGGGGCATGAGTGGGACATGAGTGGGGGCCTGCTGGCAGGTCCCCCTCAATGCTGAGGGGTGGGGTGCAGGGGAACATGAGTGGGGGCCTGCGGGCAGGTGCCCCTCAATGTCGGGGGGTGGGGTGCAGGAGGACATGAGTGGGGGCCTGCTGGCAGGGGCCCCTCACTTCTGGGGGGTGGGGGTGCAGGGGGACATGAGTGGGGGCCTCCTGGCAGGTGCCCCTCAATGCTGGGGGGTGGGGGTGCAGGGGGACATGAGTGGGGGCCTGCTGGCAGGCGCCCTTCAATGCCGGGGGTGGGGGTGCAGGGGGACATGAGTGGGGGCCTGCTGGCAGGTGCCCCTCACTGCCGGGGTGTGGGGGTGCAGGGGGACATGAGTGGGGGCCTGCTGGCAGGTGCCCCTCACTGCTGGGTGGTGGGGGTTCAGGGGGACATGAGTGGGGCCCTGCTGGCAGGTACCCCTCAGTGCTGGGGGGTGTGGGTGCTGGGGGACATGAGTTGGTGATCATATTGAAAGGTGACATGTGGCTTGGCTGGGAGGCATGCCCATGGTGGATGGGCTGCCTGTGGGACATGACCAGAGGTGCAGGGTAGTCCCCTGTGGTGTGGGCTGCCTGCAGGGACTGTGGAGGGGGTAGAGGGGACACCTGGGAGGACCCACACTGCCAATTCACGTGTGGGACTCCCCGCGCACCCCACTGGATACACGTACCCCGCTCTAACAGCGAAATTGCGTGTGAAACTTCACGCGCACCCCTGAAATACATGTACCCCGCTCATGCAGGGCCAATCGCGTGTGAAACTTCCTGCGCACCCCAGTAATACACATACCCCGCTCGCACAAGGCCAATCGCGTGTGGAACTCCCGCGAACCCCAGTAATACACGTACCCCGCTCGCACAAGGCCAATCGCGTGTGAAACTTCCAGCGCACCCCAGTAATACACGTACCCCACTCGCACAGGGCCATTCGCGTGTGAAACTCCCCGCGAAGCCCAGTAATACACGTACCCCGCTCACACAGGGCCAATCACGTGTGAAACTTCCCGCGAACCCCAGTAATACACGTACCCCGCTCGCTCAGGGCCAATGGCATGTGAAACGTCCCGCGAACCCCAGTAATACACGTACCCCGCTCGCACAAGGCCAATCGCGTGTGAAACTTCACACGCACCCCAGTAATACATGTACCCCGTTTGCACAGGGCCAATCGCGTGTGAAACTTCCCGCGCACCCCAGTAGTACACGTACCCCGCTCGCACGGGGCCAATCGCATGTGAAACTCCCCGCGAAGCCCAGTAATACACGTACCCCACTTGCACAGGGCCAATCGCGTGTGAAACTTCCCGCGAACCCCAGTAATACACGTACCCCGCTCGCACAAGGCCAATCACGTGTGGAACTCCCGCGAACCCCAGTAATACACGTACCTCACTCGCACAAGGCCAATCGCGTGTGAAACTTCACACGCAGCCCAGTAATACATGTACCCGGCTCGCACAGGGCCAATCGCGTGTGAAACTTCCCGCGAACCACAGTAATACATGTACCCCGCTCGCACAAGGCCAATCGCGTGTGGAACTCCCGCGAACCCCAGTAATACACGTACCCCGCTCGCACAAGGCCAATTGCGTGTGAAACTTCACGCGCACCCCAGTAATACATGTACCCCGTTCGCACAGGGCCAATCACGTGTGAAACTTCCTATGCACCCCAGTAATACACGTACCCCGCTCGCACAGGCCAATCGCGTGTGAAACTCCCTGCGCCGGGATACATGTATTCAGAGGGGTGCGCGGGGAGTTTTACAGGCGTTTTCGTGGTTGGGGGGCTATATGCTGGTGCAATGGCCTGTGCGCCATGTATGGGATTTGTGCACTGTGCATGGCGCACGGGGAGGGGTTGGGGGCATAACTGGCGCTGCTGCAGGGTCGCTGCGCCACTCTGCACCACGGATGGTTTTGGATGTTCAAAGCAATGAATACGCTGTGCGCGGAAATTGATTTTGGCGCACGCGGCTGGCACAGACTGTCGCATGCGCACACTGTGCGCCAGCCGTGTGCACGACTTGTGCACTGGATTCTATGAATTACCCCCTTTATTTTTACCAAAAAACAGGACGAATTTTTGATCTGTAAATTGATTCGTATTTATGGGGCATTCAGCCAATGTATATGACCGCCTCCGTTTGCCACCCTTTAAATTGTACTCTGACATGTTAATATGTATCTTAGCCTACAATACACTGTACATCTGATGCTGAGATCTCCACAATGGTTTTCGATTCTAAATAGAAATATTTAACCCACGGCATATTTTGATCACATTTGCACTAGTCGTCCAATATTTGCACATTCGTAGCAACAATTCGAGGTGTTGATTTAGAGCAACATCTGTTTCGCACATTTTTTGCAGTTCAAACTCATACACGAGTGAGTCATGAAATTATCCCAATCCAATATGACGCGCCGCAGATCGCACCACGTAACGTGGTCACGTGACATACATGCCTTAAACTAGTTGTTTTGAATCTCTGATCCAGGCACAACAGCGCTGACTACACTGCTCACGGCAATCGGACCGTTCTCACAGACCAACGCTGCACACGCTATAGCACCTTCTAACTACAGGTAAGCTGTTTATAGTTTTTTAGAACACATGTCGCTGCTAAATCAACACGAGTCTGCACATTGGGCTCTAAGTATACACCGTAGTATTTGGCTATTGGCTCACTTACACACGTTTGTTTTCTTTATCCAGTGGCGTTACCTTATTCTACTCAGAAGGCACATCACCACACTTTAACTCGAAAATTTGTATCACGAATATGTCGAGCATGTAAGTTGTACATTTTCAATTTTTTCTCAACAACAGTAACATTTGACCATTGATTACCTGTCCTGAAGATCCCATTACAATTCTGTAAACTACTTTTCCTTTTATTTTTTTTTGTCCCAATAGGATGTTAATGTTTAACTTTTAATTACGAAAAAGAGAGTGATCTGCTTTATTTTTTTAAATTCACTAGGGACCAAACCCCTGAGGAACCGCCAAAGATCAGGCGGGGAAACACGTGTCGGGATTAGGCTGGGCACAAATGAACTCTAAACAAACTCAATTTTAATTTCATTAAGATGATAATGCTAGAAATTGAATGACTGTACAATTCAAACTGAAGACATTATCCAAGACAACAATCAGAATAAATCAAGGCTAAGACAACTATACCATTTGTTTCATTCAAGAGTGAATTGTTTATTCTTTTTTCAGATTTTTGTTGACTGTGAAAGTCTTTTTTCTGTTCAAGCGTGGACTACAATAAGGTCTAGTTCGCTTACTTTGCTAGTCCTTTCTTCCCTTTACAGTCTGAGGGTAATAGACCTTTGTCCTGCTGCTTTTAGATGCACAATTGTTTCATAGGAGTAGCACTGGAATCAGCCAAAGACTGTACTGTTTTTCTCTTTTTCGTAGTGGCAAGTAACCATACCAAAAGAAGTATATTAGAAAAAATGTTCTGCCACAGAGTCCTTCAAAATCTTATAAAAACAGGACAGAAATCATGCACAACCCTTAAAACCTACCATAGAAACTTAATTGTAGAAGCTTTAATATACAGTGCAATCCTTCTCAAAAGAAAGTTATTTATTTTAGTGTTAAAAAGAATGAAACCACTAATAAAACTAACTACTAAATTACAAAAAAATTCTGAACCATATTTCAATGAAGAAGCATACAAACAAAAACAAACAAACATAATTGCCATGCATAGCAGTGGAAGAGACTATGAAAAATGTAATAATACCATTATGGAACAAGAAATACTGCTTACAAAAATGTCCCCAGAATATTCAGTATCACCTCTCCATTCAACTGAACCAGAACGTCCAGTATACAAATGGCCGTGCACATTATTGTGTAACATTGCCAAAAAATCTATCAAATGTTTACGCCAGTTCCTCAATCAGTATGTTAAAGGCAAAGACAAAATCAAAATGAAACTACTACAAAATATGGATACCTGTCCAGTGCGCAAACACACAGGACTACAAGGACATTCATTAGCCTGCATTTCAGGGCCTTCCATCATATCAAAATGATATCAACACATCATTCAACTATAAGAAATCTAGTCTATAAACTATACTATGTTAAAAGTCCTGCTTTAGCACTAGCCAATTTAAATAACAATCTTCTACATGGTACAGCTAAAGATCTA
Organism: Ambystoma mexicanum; assembly: GCF_040938575.1. Classification (NCBI taxonomy): domain Eukaryota; kingdom Metazoa; phylum Chordata; class Amphibia; order Caudata; family Ambystomatidae; genus Ambystoma; species Ambystoma mexicanum. The sequence continues at coordinate 1,147,599,474 of NC_090927.1, forward strand.
CTTGAAGAAATAGAGCATATCCAGAGAAAGTATTTTGGAAGTGAAAGGCACTTACAAAATGTAATACCTTTACAACAAACTAGCAACAATTGTACAGATGGCAACCTTCTACTACACACATACAAAAAAGAAATACTAAAATTTAAAAGCACATCCGCTGAAATACCAAACCGTGTGTGTGTGTGTTGCCGCAGAACATTTTATGAAAGTAACACAAAAACTGTACACGTAACATACAAAATAGAAGACAATGAAGAGTCCAAATAGTTTGAATTAGTTCTGTACCCTATAGCAGAAAACAAATATGAGATAAATGACCCCTTAATACTTTGCACTTAGTCCACTACAAAACTTGACAACAACCAAACTCCTTCACGTGCTATCACAAATAACTTGGAATTATTCCCACTACCAAAACCCCTGCAACAACTCAATTTATATGAGAGTATTATAATTCAAACAGTGCACCCATTTCAAGTAAAAATACGCCTTTAACCAAAAACAGCAAAATTACCTCCCTCTGAATTAGTGAAAGGCATTTGTGACAAAGTTGTTTATCTAGCATTAGATCTGAAAGAAAATGTAAACACTCTGGGACTACAACGTCCAATAGAGAAATCTTTAATTATCTTATTAAATGGTGTACCTACAAAAGACAAAGAAAATTGCCAACAACTCGTAGACTAACATAAAGTTAGACAAGCCTTGCAATATCTAAAAGACAATGAATACTACAAAGAAATTAATACTGAAGAAAACTTGAAGGAAACCACTAAAATTATTCAAGAGTCACTAGAAAGTGGTCAATTCGAACTTCTAGATCCTGCTACAGTATCCAATATTTTATATCATTATACAATTAATCCATTACACTCTAGTGACACCATAGATGAGGCACTAGAAACATACCAAATGCGACAAACCAAAGGATCACCAATCAGCAAATGGGAAAAAAGTATAGAAGCATGTGCTTTTCCTCTACTCTTTCCTACTGGAAAAGGAGGAAGGTACGATGATAGACCCATTCAGATAACAGCATCAGAATACCGCTCATTACGGATGTATTCTGAAGATCGCAGATTTAGACAAAATGTGGAATATATATTCCACCTACTCTTTGAAAGTGAACTAGCAACTCTATGCTACGGAGTTGCACACACATTAAAATCAGGTACCCAATTTCAAAATATGTCAGTTACGCAATTACTACAAAAAGTACAAGAAAAAGATGAGGTTCTACAATAAAGCATAACAAATCTGTTAGCAAACATGCGTGGTACTAAAGAGTACTGGTTCAGAAGTCACGGAGATGTACGTTGTATGATAAGAAACCTTGGCCCACCCACTTGGGTTGTGTCATTAAGTTGTGCAGAATATGTATGGGAAGATTTACATGATTTAGCAAACAAAAACATAACAAACATAGATATACTAACACCTGGAGAACCTTTCTATCTAGATCCTGTTAATGTTTCAAGATATTTCCATCATCGCTTCATTGCAATGCTACACTTTGTAATAAAACTGTTCCTCCTCTCAGAGAAGTGCAACACTTCTTTTGAAGAAAAGAATACCAAGCCAGAGGAGCACCACATATCCACATGCTTTTATGGATTAAAGATACTCCTAAATTTGGTAAAGACAGTGATGCCACTGTTTTAAAGTTTATCGAAAAATATGTCACTTGTGAAATTCCAGCAGAAGCAACAAATAGTGATCTTCATGCACAAATTGTACAATTTCAAAGACACAAATGTGGGAAATATTGTTGTTGCAAATACAAAACCAAAGGGAAATACTACACCAAATGCTGCTTTGGTTTCCCTAGACCAGTTACAGAAACAGGTGAAGTGAACAACTTCATGTCTTCAGTTCGACATAGTGTTAAAGGTACAGAAGAAGCAAAATATATCAATGATTGCAATCATTGCCCTCTTATGGAATGCAAACATAGATGTGCAGTACATTGCAGACAATTCCACTGCAGTTGCACAATATGTCACAGCCCACTTAACCAAAGCAGAAAACACAGAGCTGCAAGACCTCTGGAATGACCTATCATCAGACAAAACACTGTCTCAGAAATTGTACAGATTAGGCACAAAAATGCTCTTACATAGAGAATGTAGCTGCTATGAAGCTGCAGATCGTTTAACCGGTACTGCTTTGTATGGAAAATCTGAAAACATAGTATGGTAAGTCTTGGTCCTGCTAAATCTAGAAAAAGAGTTCTCAAATCACACGACGACATAGAAACAATAGCCAAAAAAGATCCCAACAGCCAAGACATTTTGAGAAATAATTTACTAGACACACACTACCCAAACGGAAGTACCACTTTGGAAACCATGTGTCTATACCACATAGCCCAAAACTTCACATTTAAAAATTATATAAAACCCAATGAAAACAAAGGTAGATACCGAGTGACAAATTGTGAAGGCAGTTAGTAAAACTTACCAAAAGAAATCTAATTAATCATATAAAATTGTCATTAAAAACTCCTCAACATAAAGAACTATATTACATGTCCCTGCTACAACTTTTTAAACCATGGATAAAAGAAGAAGAGATACTAGGTATTTATGACTCTTATGAAGATGCTTTCAAAGCAAATGAAAGCACTATAACCGATGTAAACTTTACACAGTACAAAAAAATGTTGCACAATGAACGGCAACACGAAGAAGAACTCCAGGCTCAACTAGATAAAGACACTCCCGACAGTAGTCAACCTTCTGAAACAGGAAGCCAAGAACCATTGGGACAGCCACTAATAGCAAATGTGGCAGAATTAGCTATTTCAGAAGTAGAAAACACCATGTGTCACTATAAAGAAGATACAGAAGACTTAACTGTACTACAATCAAAACTAAACAAAGAGCAGCATACCATTTTTCAAGAAGTAACAAAAGAAATTGCACATGGTGTACAACATGAACATAAAGAATGTACCTGCCAAAATTACAAACCTATACTACTATATGTCAGTGGTGAAGCTGATTCAGGAAAAACATTCTTAATCAAAAGCATCAGCAAGTTCCTTCAACAATTGACAAACAACAAACTGTTAGCTGTTGTAACTGCACCCACAGGTTTAGCTGCGTACAACATAGGCGGTGTCACTTTACACTGATTACTACTCCTTCCAGTTGAACACCAAAACAAATTAGAATATTACACACTTTCTACAGAAGCTGCAATGGAATTACGCAGAGTGTTAAAACAAACGAGAATGCTGCTAATAGATGAGGTGAGCATGGTCTCCAATCTAATGTTGGCTTTGATTCACCTCAGATTATAAGAAGTACTCAAAACAAATTACAAAGAGCTCTTTGGAGGAAAACACATTATTGTTTTCGGAGATCTTCTTCAATTGACACCAGTGAAAGGTGAACCTATTTTTAAAACCTTTGGACACAAACTTTGCTGTAAAACTGTTGGCAGCATAGGAAATGTTAATCTTTGGCAACATTTTCAATACAGAGAATGAACAGAAAACATGCGCCAGTCTACAGACCTCACCTACGCCAACATTTTAAAAAGTATTAGAGTTGGTGTGCTATCTCAAGAAGCACAAGCAATATTAAAAACCTGGCACATCCATGCACTTTATGGCCATAACTCATGTGCTACTGATGTCATGGAAAAATTAGCACACACAAATGTCAATTGTATGTCCTTGATGCCAACTCTTGAAAGCTGTTCCATGTTCAATGAAACAATGTTGAAAAAAGAAATGCAACCAATAATTGAAATTTGCTCCACAGACAAACTGGACGTACATGTATGACACTACCCATGTGTCAACAAGCCACAACAAGATTAAATGCATTAGAAAACTCAACACAACTGGTTTGGAGAAAATATTAAAACTATCTTTAAACTGTAGAGTAATGCTTAAATGTAACCTCGACGTGAAGCAAGGACTAGTTAATGGAGCACTTGGTACAGTTGTTGGCTTTCAACGATACCCACGTGACAACAACATTCAGTTTGTCAATATTCTCTTTGACAAACCATCAGAAGTAAAAAGAATAGGATGCTCAACAGCTCGATTCCTTCTTTTCAAAGACATGTATGTATACAGAGAGCAATTTTCTCTAACTGTAGCATACACAGTCACGATTCACAAATCACAAGGACTTACCCTAGATAAAGCATTGATAGATATTGCGAACACAGTCTTTAAAGAAGGCATGAGCTACGTAGCACTATCACGCTTACGTACACTTGATGGTCTATTTCTAATGAACTTTGATACAAGTAAAGTAAACACTGATATTCCTTGCATTTTAGAATACAATAGTCTACGTTCACTATACACCCCATCTAAAAACATGTTCTGTTCCCCAAAAAAAAAATGTTGTAAAAGAAAACTACTTCAAACAGAAATGTAACAGGATCTCACTGCAAATCCTCCAAAGAGAGTAAAATAACCTAATACTTCATGAATTACTACAACCAAAGAAGAATCTACTGCTCAAAGTAACTCAAGTACTTCTTCAAAGAAGCAACACACACTCGGAACAAATGACTTGGACACAGAACTATCAGGTTCATTCAGATTTTCAAATATAAATGGTGTAAATTGCTACGCAAATGTAGCAATAAATATTCTATTCCAATTGCCACCAATTATTGACAACATTTACTTACACAATACAGACCAATTGTGTTTGCAAATTTTAGTCCTTCATAGAAATGCAACTAACAATCCTGACAACACCTACAGTGTTCATGTTATAAGACAGGAATTGGACTACCGTGCTGGAATGGTGAAATTCACTATAAACTCACATGAAGATCCACAAGAATTTCTAATGTACTTACTACAAGTGCTGGAAAACAAAAATATACATATAAATGAAATCTTCCAGATTTCATACATGTGGAAACATACATGCACTATCTAATGAACAAATTCCTAATGAACGCTTTGTGTATGTATCCATACCTAACTGTGAATCCGTTCCATTTCAGCAACTTGTACAAAATGCAAACTATGGCAGATTATGTACTACCTGCAATTCAGGTAATCACTCCACCTTACAAATACAAACACATAATAAATACTTAATACTAATGCTTCTACATTACAATGCAGATGGAACCAAAAACAACTGCAAGCTGACTGGATTCACACATGGTCAAGTATCACTTGGTAAGAAAACCTTCACAACAGTAGGTATAATCTACCATGCAGGAGCCACAACCAATGCAGGTCACTACACTGCATATATAAAAAAGAATTCTGGATGGTTTGAATGTAATGATAATACCATTACTCTAAAGCAAAGATTACCAGCAAAACTTATAAACGCTTATTTAATATACTTAAAACCAAAATGTAATAACTAATCTGTGTATAAACATTAATAAAACTTCAATTAGAAAACTATAAACAGTTACAATACGCCAACATGAATCTAACTGCTTCAAAATTCTGCAACAACCAAACAGATAAATCAACACCACTAAATTATAATTATAAAAAGAAATACACAGTTAGAATACACCAACAGGTATCTAAGCCCCATGATTTTGCAACAAACGAACAGATACATCATGTATGCCATTGGTGTGTCCAAGAAACAATGTGTACTTGAACAGCCTCTTGAAGACCATAGTCAGTCATAGGAGATGTGAAGAGAGGATTTATAAAATTAGTTTGTGCGTTTTTATCCAGCACAGAAGGTAAGTAGTGTTTATTGAGAATTGTGACGATGGGTTGGCTGTGCCCGAGTTTCATGCGGTTGTTATGTTTGGTTGTTATGGGGTGCTTGAATTACATTACAGAAAGACTGACAACTGATTGTAAATGCTCTTGCAAGAGTAATGCCGTCATATGAGAGAATGATTCACAATAATTAGTATAAAACACAAAAATAATAGTATAAATAAATCCAACACTCTCAAGACCCAGAACACAGACACCCGAGCTCACATCCAGCCTCCCCAACACACACAGAGCACAAGCCCTATACCTTCCATACTTCAACCCTATCACAGAGACTGCATAAACCATGGATGGCACTCTGGTAACAGCCAACAACAGCCAGAGCATAAACACAATACTTGGCACCGATTGGTGCCTTGGTGTGAAAGACATTAGTGTTTTCCCCCGTGTTCGATGCTGGCTGTCTCCATAGAGAGGATGCAAGTACGGAAACACATGAAAACACCTGTCACCTGGGTGTAGGTTTTGGTGGTATATTACAAACCGTTACTATCAAGGGACTATACAGAGTTCCAAGATTGGAGAGGGGGGTGCATGGCACGAAAAAAGTCATGCTACTTTTCCCAACAAATGTACCCCGGTCTATTAATATAAACTTACACACAATCATTCTTGCACCCCATATGGTGAATTAAATCAGTACTCTATCCCTGCAATATTTGGACAGGGGTGGAACATGGGCCTTATTGGGCCTGCAGTGCAGTCAACGTCCTGGAGTGTAACACGAATAGTGATCACACTGTGTGACACATTGTGCGTGTAGGGTGCAGAGCATGAGCATACGGCCACACTACTGTCTATGTGCTGGTCAAGGTAGCCGTTCTACAGGCAGCCTGGCCGAGCATGAACACATGGCTACTCTTTTGTCCCGGACAGGATGCCCAAAAGAGAAGCCATTAGGACACATCAAGAAAGTGCTCAACTGGAAGCCACAAACTCCACTCTACCCAAGCAACAATGCACACCATGCTTGGTTTATAAAAAAAAGCATAGTATGCGTGACCATCTTGCCATACCGGAAACTTTGGCACAGACAGTGGAGCCGTCCTCTAACACCCTAATGCTGCACAACGGCCTCCCTTCTGGGCATCTATGACAAAGCTTATCATACATGCCCAGTCATTCCACAGTAAGCAGTGAGGCAGGCAGCAGGGGCCTGCGGAGCCCAGCCAATATGGCCACGGGGCACTGGTCAGAAACACAGACTGCTCATGCCTCAGGTCGGTCCTGAGCACACAGCACTGTGTGGTGTCCATGTCCCACCCCCTGCTACAGTGGGCCATAGCGGGGTGGCAGAGGGCAGCTAAAGGCCATGGAAATAGAAGTGGTGCACAGTACAAATCATAACATAACTTGGACACCTGTTTCTGATGTGCTCCTGCTCATATGGCAATGTAATTGTCTTTGCAGTGGGACACCAACCAGCTCTCCCAGCGGACCCCACTCATGATGGCACTGGTTACTATTGCAGCAAACACACATAAAACCATGGATACATGTGTTGTCATTACTGTAGGACACTGTTTGTAATTGGGTTGAAAGAAGTTAGTCATTATTGATTGTAAAAAAATAAATTTGTTTTTGATGACAAGTTATAAGCTATTTGCATTGTAAAATTAGCTGACTGCATGAACACCGCTTTGTCTGCATGTAGTCTTGTACTTTAAAATTATTAAAATAATTAAAACATGTTGAATTAAGATGTGTTTATTTATGGTAAATAACAAAGAGAATACTTGCTTTTCGTTAAGAGTTGAATCATTTTCATATTTTCACAGCACAGCTTGCAATTGAAATTGGACAATAATATTGCTCATTTTGTGGTATTTGTTCCTGAAAACGAAACCTTCCTTTGGCAACGTGACCACACGATACAGGGTCTCTTTGTTATTTGTCCCTGAATCCCTCTTACTAACATTTTCAAGGACACAAGTGGCAATTAAACATAAAGTAATGATAAGATTCACTTTAATGAATTGTAACATAAGAAAGTTACATTTCTATTCGCAAGAGCTTTCCAGCGAGGCAGTTAGTCAACTTTAAATTTCTAGAATGGAAAATCAGCAAACGATGCAAGTAAACTTTTACACGATATTTATGCAATTGTTTGCTCCATGATTATCGTTGTGCCGAATTGAAATTCAAGTTGATACAAAGAGTGTACATTGTAAATGTCAATTTTTACGAAAATGTTTATTTTAATTAGCATGCTGATTTATTATCTAACTTTTTTCCCAACTGCGTACTGATATATACTTTTGCCATAGTTACATAATTCCGATGTGCGTATGCCATGAATAGAATCTTCCAGTGGATGGCTTCTTTAACCAGAACTGGAAGATAACGATCAGTAAACGAACAGTAATAACCATATTCTGGGATGTTCACGAGGCACCAGTTTGCCCATTTGCGTTGCCAGTGATACAGAGCAACATGCCAGTATTTATGGTATGAATACTTGCGGATGGCAAAGTGCAGCAATTTGATGTAAAAGGAGACCTTTTTTCATCACAAACAGACATCCATGTACATCCATACAAAAACGAAGAAGGAAGACAAGTGCATTAGATTTTACCAGATCGATAAAGGTAATCTGAAACCTTTTAATGGAATGTGACAGTTGAACTATGCCTTGTAGTATAAACCAAGAAATTAAGTTTGGAAAGGGGTTAAACTTGCTCTGTCTTCCTTAGTTATACAACAGTTCTGTAATACAAGGCATTCAATTATTAGACTTGTAGTTAGATCGATCAGAGTTGATTTATTCTTGGCGATGGGAGCCAAGTATGCACCATCTTTGGCAAATCTATTTATGGCACAATTCATAGAAACTCATGTACTTAACAATAATGTCTTCTCTAATAATTTGATTGCATATTTGATTGCAAAGAAATGATACATTGGTGATATTTTGATTATATGGCAGGGTACTGAAGAAATGTTTGAGGGATTTGTAGCATCCATTAATGACAATAGAGACTAAGACGTATAGAAAACCCACGGAGGTAAACTCTATATTGCATGCACATACTTGTCATCAACAATCAACTATCAATAACATCCTTGGAGGCGAGTTTTACAGGGCGAGACGAAATTGCAGGAACTCTAAAGATTTTCCAAAAGAATGTAATGTTCTCACAAAGAGGTTTCTAGAGAGAGGTTACAAACTCGAAACTATTCATAAAGCATCATGCAAATATACCTGTTTGAATCAATCAAATGTGCTAAACGCAGGGGCTAGAAATCGCAAAACCACAGAGAAAAATTGCTATTATTAACAAGTTCTCGCAAGTTGCCTCAACCCTGCACAAGCTTGTCGCCAAACACTGGCATATTTTGCGTTTAGATAACGACCTGCTTGCTTTTTTAATTGGAGAAGCCCAAGTTTATTTATACCAAATCTCAAACTATTAGAAATATCCTAAATCCTTCATTTTTGGATACTAGCAAATTGAATACAGCAAAAGATACTAATTGGTTGAACACTGCACAAGGTTTTCACAAATGCAGATATTGCAGAATGTGCAAATTTCACACAAAGACTGTGAGGAATTTACACAGCCATAATATCAAAGTGAAAATCAAAGGCTTTATAAATTCCAAAACTACCTTTGTAGTATATGCTGTTATATGTGTATGTGACAAACTGTACATGGGCAGTACTATCAGGCAGCTATGTATTAGGAAGAGAGAATATTTAGCTAGCCGAAATAGCTCTGATCCGAAACTGCCCCTGGCTGTGCACTGGCTGCAACACCATTAATTTGCCAATAAATCCGACTTATGATTTGTTGGTCTTATGGAAACGAATAGGGGAAGAGAGGAGGCAACACGAAACTCAAGCTTATGCAAATGGAAAGCAAACTCATCTTCTTTTTGCGTTGCACCCAATCAGGTCTTAACACAGACCATGAGATGAGTGTTTTCCTATAAGTGTCTCTATCAAGGGTGCAATACTGATAATAGCATGGAATCCTCCGGATCTTGCTTTTTTGGACATGTATTTAGTTAAAATATAGGCAAACCTATTGTTTTCTGACGGATCATGAGAATACTGTTTTTCTATAATTGTTTCTATTTGGGTACAATATTCACAATAATACGGAATGTTGTTGATCCCTTTGTCAAAGGATATTTATCCAGTCACATATGTATATCATGACTGAATATATGTATGCCAGATGTACTGCATATGCACCTCACTTGATATTTGCAATTGCCATATTTCTAAACTACGGGGAGACTGACCTACCAATTATGATCCCCTCAGTTCCATCAGGATTTTGATACCTCTCATACCTCAGCCTTGGTTTTACCACACCCAATTATCAGATTCGATTATCATTTAGCGCAACTTTCAGTGCGCATGCCCTGTGTGACACTGTAAAGATGACACAGGACGATATACAACCCCAATTTTCCTACTAGGGATGTCCACTAACATTCATTTTTCAAACAGGTATTGTACAAGAAATGCAGGGAATATACGTAATATCTCATGATTGCATGAAATAAGAAGAAGAGACTTTACTTCGTTTGGTCATTTTTACCATGTATTGGACAGAATACACCATAACATAATATCCCCAATCGTGCTGATCCGCAAGCGCGTGCACCAAAGGACGACTTGTAATTGTTTACAAGTGTCGTCACGGGCGCACTAAAACGTATGACGTCTTGCGCACAAATGTCACACGTATCAACGCAGCTGCTTAATTTACCTATACGGCTTTGCTGTCATAGAACACCCACAGCGTGAAAAGCACTGCAGGAATCTAGCCCGTAGAAAGGAAATCACTACATACAGGTAAGCGCTTTTGTTCACAACCTCATGTCTTTCAGGTTTAAAAGTAACGTTGCAAATACCGTGCTAATGCGGTTTTCTTTCTCAACACGCACTAATGTAGATATCAAATGTGGTTACTGACACATTCATTTATAACGCGTCTTTAGACCTCTATAAGCATTTGGACGCCATTAGTCACCATGAAGCATCGCTGCTCACCCTTACATGCATAGAAGCATTTCAAGCTACAAAATTTAGTTTCTAACACTTACCATTAACACTGACATAATGAATGCATTGCCGAACGGCAGCACACCCAATGGAATCTCAATTGAACACAATATTTTGATATAAACAGGCTGACTCAATCCACTCTGTGACTTTGGGGACTTTTTTGGGACTACTTATCTAGTTTGACATTTTCGGAAGATGTACATCGCTTGTGCCTATTTGAGATAAGCGACCAACAAGCAATCTAACGTGTCAGCAAACATAGTGGGCTTGTGGCTCACTGTGTTTTCATGCTTTGTTCACAGCTGAATTAGAAACCAGATTATTAGAAGGGAAATAATAATCAGACCTGCGAATATTCATAAAAAGACCTGCCACGACGTTCAACAAATATCTACTGGTACAATATATTTATTTGAACAATCTAATAGTAAGATATCCACCTAGATTTAATATCTTTTGCACTTTAACAAAGGAAAGGCCACCATGCAAACTGAGTGATTATATTTTCCCATTAGGACCTGCAGCAGATTGCGCATATGATAGGTGAGTTAATACCTATCACGACTATCCTACTAATATGGGTTAATGGAACTTTTTATCAATACAAGAGAAGAGATCAAGTCACTGGTGCACATCAATCACAAATGATGAAATCGTAGAAAGGGCATGCTATATGGTCGCTAATAACCTACAATATGGTGCTTTTTCAAACACAATGGGTGGAAGTATACTTTTAATTTCTGATATACTAAACATAAAATAATCTTACCTTACTACTAACTAATACTGGTGAGGTGCAAGTCTGGTGCAACGAACAATTACATGAAGTAGGAGATGCTCATTCACAAAACCATATGTTTAAGATGGTAAACAAGTGTCTCTTTTCTGTGTCTTTCGCATCCGCTCAACCCGTTATTGATGAATTGTTAATGGATATGTAACAAACACACAATTGCCTTTGCGTCTCATAATTTCTTTTGTTATTTTCATATATATTCGAATATGCACGTTTGTCACAAATGTATGATGGCTGCATGCCAATGTTTATCTTTACTAATTTTTACTATTCCTTTTCGTTAATGAAAATAATTTCACTGATGTTATTATATCACTACTGTCGGCCTTGAAAATGACCACAGGTTGAAACACGTGTCGACTGATTTTCACCAGAATAAATCAACTCTGATTGATCTAAATACAAGTCTAATAATTGAATGCCTTGTATTACGGAACTGTTGCATAACTAAGGAAGACAGAGCTCGTTTCACCCCTTTCCAAACTTAATTTCTTGGTTTATACTATCCTAGTCTTTTGGGTGGGCTATGTGGAAGGGTAAACGCTGCCTATTTCCAAACTCTGAGAATAGGATTGGTCACTAGCGCACTAGTAACAGTTTCACACCCAGACGTCTTAAAGCTATGCCTTGTAGTAAACAACATTTTCTTGCAATCATTATATTCTCAAATGTCTTGAATGATTCCTTGGATGTAATGTTCTATGTTTACCTTGAATTTAAAAATATAAGGACTTGGTAAAATTCCGACTATTAGTAGTTTCTTAAAAGTGTAAGTTGTTTTCTTCTTTCTGTGAAAAGGAAGTAAACTTTTATGTTGTGTGTGTGTGTGTGTTTGTTGATCTTCCTGGTTTTCCGTTAGGCAACATAATGACGTGGGTGATGACAGGGCACATTTGGCTACGCTGTGCACCAATGTCGTGAGAAGATGTGGAGATTTCGGTTTGAAGTTGCTGTCAATTTGAGGAGCGTTTGATCTGATTTACTGCCGCGAGGGCACTTGGATTTAGGGCGATGCATCAACTGATAAGATTAGCATAAGATGGTGGTTTTCAACCCCTGCGTTTCGCATGGGTACATGTGAGAAAACCGAAAATAAGATGCATTGGAATTCTTTTTCTGAACATTAATATATGGTCAAAAATACATGTGTGATCCATTGGGGCAATAAAATTCGGGAGAGACTTCCCCTTTAACTTTTCTAATAATTTATTTTGCTTTATCCAGTCTCAGATATGTTTGATTCAAGTAATGCTAGAAAATCACTGTTTGATGAACCTTCCATTTAAAGGACCTTATCCAACGTGGAAACAGCTCTGGTTCCTTTTAACTTTACAAAGGCTGTGCAGCCCATTGCCTCAGTTGGCCAGAATTAGAGTATTGCATTTTATTCAACTCAAATCCCTCTTACTTTCAAAGTACTTTATAAAGTAGATCCCATAATTGTAGGCAACCACTCTTGCTCCATGACTCAAACCCTATGTGCCTTAATCCCGGGGGAAAATTAATGTCCCCGCTAATGGGCCTAAAGGGAGATTGACACAGAAGAAGGCATGCAGTGCTGGCAACTGCACAACTGCATCTGAAGTGTCCATATTAACTTTTGTTACTTCATTAATGCATAAACTTGGGGCTTGCTCCTTCTTGTGAACCCAGGGCTATACCTAAAGATATCGGCTCGCTACCACCTCCTCTATAAACAGCCAATGCTTGTAAGCCCACATTTGCACTCATTCAGTAATTCTCCTGATTTGGGTTGTCAGATAAGATGTATAAATATTGGGACAGCCCAACCACCAGTGTTTTGCTTAGTAACCAAAAGGTTTTTTCATATGAGAGGTTTCCTCCTGGCCCAAATCTATTTCAAGATCTGGGTTTGCCTCTCCTTAAGTTATGTTTCTGGGCTTCATATTGGAAAGGCTTGGAAAATGTTGATAGTCTGGGGAAGAATGTTAATTTAATGGCCTGGAGTGAAAAAGCCTTTTTAATTAGTCGCAAATTAAAAAGACTAATTCAGAAAGACCGCATTCAGAGCGGTCTTACTAAATCATAACTGCCACTCCCCTGCCACACACAAGTGTGGGCAGGGGCAGACAGGCGATGCAGGGTGGGCAGGGGGAAGACGGAAGACGGCAGACAGGTAAGTTTGTTTGGGTGCATGTGTGTATATTGTGGGTGAAGGTGTGTGTCTGCGTGTGTGTGTTTGCGTATTTGTGTATTTGTGTGTATTTCTATGGAGGATATGATATGATATGGCATTTATAACGCGCCTATACACAAGTGTTTCAAGCCGCAAAGAGGCAAGGAAGGGGGAAACAGAGGGAAGACAGAGACAATGATCTTATAAGGCCAGGTGACATTGAGATTGCGTAAGTGCAGGGTAAGGGGAAGGGGAAAAGTGCAGGGAGGAAGGCAGAGGGGGAAGTGCAGTACATGGGATCGACAGTAAAATAAATAGAATAAATATGCAATAAGTAAACGTGCGGCCAGCTGGTGCCAAGTGCAAGGGTAGGTGCAGACATCAGGTGTCAAGTGCTGATAGGGGACTGTAGGGATACAGAAAACAGTCCCCAAGTGCAGGGATTGCCAGGGAGGCAGTGCAGGTGTGCAACTGGTGGGGGAGGGAACCTGGGCCCGAGATCAGAGGGTAGCCAGGTGACCAGTGCAGTTCCAGATTCAGCTGGGAATTTAGCAGGGGAGAGGAGGAGAGAAAGCAGAAGCAAAGAGGAAGGTTTTGAGGTGCTTCCGCCGTTGTTTGTGGGATGTTCGTCTGCTATGCTTATGGCGGTGGGTGGGTAGTGCAGTTTCAAAAGAGGGTTGGGGGGGTGAAACCCCCTGATATCATGGGTAGATGGGCAAAGGGGGTAGGGGAGTGATATATTTCGAATACTAAAGGCTGCACCAAAACGGCCGAAAGGAATCGGTCTTTTTTGAGTGTGACCTTTAATATTCGAGAATATGACATAGAACCAATTTAATAAATGAGAGCCTACCAACCCAATTTATGTCAGGTCCTTAACATTGTTTAGATCCTTTTTAAAAGCATTAAGCAGAGGGGTGTTATTGGCCTCATATTATTTGCACAATTGGGCAGTAATGTTGATACCAAGATACTTATAAGAGATTTTTGCCCTTTGGAAAGAAACTCTCTCCTCTAGATTATTTTTCATGGGTTCAGGGGTTGAGAGATTCAGTATCTCTGATTGGATAGCATTGCTTCTAAACCCCAATACTTGCCTAAATCTATCTCGCTCTTGCTGGCTTTCCATAAGAAACGTTATTTTATCTGTCATCATCAGGATAATGTTGCCTGTAAATAGACTAATCTTGTGCAGCACGTTCCCAATTGTTATACCACAAATTTGCAGGTTTTTTCTGATTCTTTCTGCTAAAATTTCAATTGAAAAACAGGGGAGATAAGGTGCACCCCTGTGTGTCCCCCTGTCTAGCTGAATATGGGCTAATCTAATTTGCCATACTCATCCTGATAATATGCAGACCAAAATGATACTTTTTCAGGTGGCTTGTACAAAAAATAACAGTCCACACAGTCAAATGCTTTTCGGCATGTAACACAGAAGCAGTAAATGAACTGAGGCTGTATTTGCATTGTCTAATAAATGCAGCACTCTTCTGATGTTGTTATAAGTATTCCTGCTGGTTCAGCCTCCACTGATGCCTCGCTGCATCCCTCTCGCCCTCCTGAAACATGCACCACCCTGTATGTGTGTCAGTAGTGATTGCTGCACGTCCTTGGAGAAACTTCTGCAAGGTGGCCATGGTTTAGTTAACTTTCCCTCAGTGCTTTTGGACCATTCTATGCTATATTTGCATATATTCTCCCTGTAGGGTGGGAGTGCCTTACACAGGTGTTGGAGGGTCATGTCCCACCGCACTTCCCCTGATACATTGCAAGTGGCTTTTGTCTTTATCTGACCTCAAATCGAGGGTTCCGACATCCGCTGTTGAGGGAGGAAGGTACAAGATAATAACAATACTTTTCAGGTTACTACAAGCCCCTCTGGCTCCACATCTTACCAGGGGTGCTCCACGCACCGTCCCTTTACAAGGTTGCTGCCTCCTCAGGCACATCGACAATCTTGCACATGCGCCTTCCGCGCACCGCCACTTATTCACCTCGCCTACCAATCCCAAGTTTCCAATGCTAGCTCCTCACCATCTCGTGCTCTCTGTGTCCTATGCACAAATCTATGGGGGATGTCACCAATTTACTAAGCAAGGTAATGCTGAACAATCAAATTCCACACGCACACTGCTGTAGCCCGTTGCTCCCAAAATACACAAAAACCCCACAGCTGTCTTCCCACCTCCAGACAGAGTATACCAATATTCTCTTGTGACCGAACTGTACCAGCTGCATTGCCTAGCGTGCAAAATGTCTCACTCCAGGAGACTTAACCAGTCGAGTCACCTTCTGCAATCTAGGCCAGCTCCCTTGCTAAACCTTACGAGGATACTGTCATCTATGACCCGAGCTAAAATGCCCAACCCACAGGAAATCCACTATTTACATTACATCTGTCATCCATGCCCTTGAGTGAATCGTCTAGGTTATTTCCCAGAACCATTTACCTCTAAACTTGAATGTGCCCTAAACAGAGAAAAAGGACATTTACCTCTGCCCCTTTCCCTACTAACGTTGTCAATGCTAGACAGTACATAGACAATATTTCGAGGATGCTAAGCAATACTCCAAAATATTCAATACCCTCCCTCACACCCACAGTTGCCGTTCGACTGAGTCAATACTTACACTCCATGGTCTGCTTGTGCTGCTCGGCTTCCGTGTCTCCCAGAAAGTGCCTACTTCCCCATCCTGGTCTGCCAGGACTCCTCGCTGACTTCGGACAGGAAACGTTCCAAGCTGGCTCCTGATGGCCTTTCCACGGGTACACCTCTTTTTGAAATGTGCGAGGGTCCTGCAGCCTCTCAGGTTCCGCGGTAGAGGAGATGATCTTGTGCCGGGGTGACGCAGTGAACCATCAACTCTGCTACATCTAGGTATGCCAAAGCGATGCTGGAAGTCCGTGGACATGGAGAGCCCAACTCCCTCCCCAGTATACACGGAGGACTCAGTCAACGGCAAGTTCAAACTGCAGTTTATTACAAATAAATCCAACAGGGATCGATATCAGAACACAGGTGGATTCCAATACTTCTCGGCTTCTCCTGGCTCGCAGGCCAGTTTTAGTGTGAAATTACGTCAGTACTCCGTCATTACTTGGGTCTTTCTCCAAAAACCTATCGATGTGTGGGATTGGCTGTCAGGAGTCTAATATCCTAGATGGTGACTTATACATGTTATTCTACTGGCTCTCACTTGTAAGGTGACTGGCCTTTCCCATCCCCAATTCACTAACTATTACAGTATTGCAGAGTAGTGGGCCTACCATTGGTTCTTGTCCGTTGTTACCCACCCTAGTATACTAAACTGTGATTGGCTAGCCCTGATCCCTCCAGGCCTGGACTTGATCGAGTTCTCAGCTTGCTGTGTACCTCTTCAAGGTAATGTGAACGAGTATGTGTCTGTATTGTAACTTGTGTACACCACCTATGCCTTATGAGAATAGTATCCTCACGGTAGCAACACTTGTTGCAATCAGAGTCTGACTGCTCTTTCCCACTGTGGAAGACTGTCCATTTTTCCATTTGGCTGTGCCACGTGTTTTAGAGACCACAAAATCGAGCTCTGCAGCTCCCAATTATGAGGATTTATTCAGTTTCTCTGCAGCTATTCCCGTTGTCATCTGGGGATTGGAATGTCTACATATCTCTTGACCTTGGCTGTGGGTCCTGTCTCACACGTCTTGCTTTCTGTCCAGTCTGAATCGGCTCAGCTCGTCTCCTTCTCACGGATTTGAGACTTGCTGTCATTTTCCTAAACCTTATAATGCGGTTTCTACATTTTCCATGTTGTACTACATTCCCTATGGGTTAGCTATACGTGGTTGGATCAGGTTCCATATACTCTCCTGTATGTCCATGCAACTATTGGCTTTAAGCATCAGCAAGCTCGCTCAGGATCTCTTGTGCCTTGTGGTTTCTGCGTTACTGCATTTGGCTAATGACAAAATAATAAAAACAATGACAGTATGTATTTGTATCTGTCCTCTAACTATAGAACTGTGCACTCATGTTCTTCATGTATTCGGGTGTGTGTTTATGTGGTGCAGTGCAGACTGCACATGTGCTTCATGTCTAACGCTGCTATGTCGTGGTGTCACTAGTGACGTCAGTAGCATGGCTTCATGGTGCTTAGCCCAGGCTGTCCATAGAGGTGTCTCTGACCACGGTCTCCGGCTCTTCTCCCACGCATGGGTAGATCTGTACCACATCTGGTCTGTATGGCTGACTGAGAGGGTACGTCTCAGTGTATTTGTCAATCATTGGTGCATTAGTGATTTGTCTGAAATAGAATCGGCGGATGCAGGTTTTTCTGGCCTTCCGTCTTGTCATGAACTTGGTGGGGTGGGGGGCTGCTCCCAGGATCCAGACTCCCTCTTCACAACGGTCTTGATCATTGAGTAACTGCATGATTAAGTCAAGTATGATCACTATTGTATGGATATATATATTGACATTTGGATTTGGTGGTGCTATTCCATTGCTTTGGTGTCCTGGAATATTTTCCTGGCTTGGGGTTAACTGTTATAACAGGCTCAAATTTAGCATTTGCTCACCCCTGGCCCTGTCTGAAAGAATTTAACAGCTCAGTAATTGGGTTATTCGGTAAAGGTACCAACTGTAAATAAAAGGCAGATGCTAACCATTAGGAGCCCAGGCTTCTATCATCTTTTAAGTTATAAATCACCTTAAGCGTTCCTTTTGTTTCTATGGAGGAATCCAGTCGCTCCCTATGACCTTCAGTAAATTTGGGTAACTGGCTATCTTTCAAGTAATCAGCCTGGCCTGATTTACTAATACCTTCCATTCTATAAAGTTCTTTATTAAAGGCTCTAGAGGCATTCTATTCATGCACTTTGTCACCTTTTACTATCCCTTTGCACCAATGGAGGAGTTGCCATTTCTTCTGAAAGATTGGGGACTTTCTTTTCCTGAATTGTCACGACACTGAGGTCTCCATTCGGCTCACTCTGTGCCACAATTCTGCAATGCCCTTCTGTTCTCACAACCAGAGTTGTTAGATTTGCTCTCACCATTGGATTTTCTGATTTCTAAGTGTCAGGTAGTTCATATTGCAGTCCCTACACAATATGAAGCAACCGTTCTTCTCTAGCTCTTCTCTAGAGATTCTTGCATTCATTAGTACATCCACCATTGTGTGAGATGCTGAGTCCTTGCTGCTTGCAGTAGAATTATGCAATGCCTTAAGGAAGGCTGTCAAGCATGCATCCTTTGCGTTTTTTTGCAAAATCTCACCCTACTGTTTTAATTTAAAGAGTACAGGTTGCCTAATTCTCTTCGCCTCCAGTTATGCTTCTTGTCTGCCATTGGGTTTTAACCAGTAGTTTCTTACAATGCCTCTATTCCATCGACTGTTAGTGTTTCAGCAGGACATCCATTTGGTAGGCTGCACGATCCCTGCTGTTACTCACCGCTCCGTAAATAGGTCAGGAAGATAGATAGATGACCTTGGAGAAGATATGTCCACAGGAATCGATATTCAGCAGCCTCCAATTCCAGCTCCCCTGAGTACAAGACTCAAGCTTCCTCAAGAGAGGGGCTCTTCTTTACAACGTACGTCTCTGCTGTTTCTATTGGAACAGGCAGAGATGTCAGTTGAATAAAAGAGTGGGGAGAACACACACCGCCAATACCAAAGCTGCAAAGGAATACAAAGATATTAGACAGTGCTGAGAAAACAAGTAAGCAATCAAGCACAGTATGGGACAGGAAATACCTAGGCAGGGATTGGAGTGGAACTTTCCCCGGAATGGACCTACAAGTAAAGAAGTAAACCCTAATGAGTGAATTATATTCTAATGGATTTTTTCTATAGAGAGTTTTAGCCAAAACTACAGACCTGAATTGTGGGACTCTCAAGGGTTAACGATTTCCAGGATTGGAGAAAACAACAGGAAAAAATAATAAACAGGGAAGTTAGTACAGGGAAGTAAACCCGGGCGGCACGAGGGTTGCGCTAGAGCCGGGTTGGTGCAGGATCAGGAGAGCGTCAATGTGCACTTTGAAAATAAGTTTGTTGAGTGTTGTAGTTCAATGAATGTCCCAAATCCAGTAGAGAGGAATACCAACACAGCAGTAGGTAAATAAGGTACAATAGTCAAAGATGGCGCTGGTAGAAATAGAAGAAAATAAACACAGTTGGTTACCTGAAACACACGCTTCCCAAACGAAGCTTGGAGCAACTGAAGAGTTCCGAGTAACTGCTGACGAATGAGTTGCAAAGACAGCAGGAGCAGGGAAGGACACTCCGAGTAACGTTCCGTGTCAAATACCAGAAGATCACGACAATGATAAGGGCGTAGAGAAGGCAGTCCACGGGCAGTCCGGGTCGATACCGTAGCGGTCTAAAAAGTGCCAATGGAATAGGAGACGTAACAATCCACAAGTTTGGGCAAGGGTCGGAACCAGGAGATCAAGTTGGGATTTTGTGACAAGATTTCACGAAGGAAAACAGATGTAACCGCAAATAGTAAGAAACACTAATTAGCAGCAACAAGCCCGCTGGAAGATGGTCGTTTTAAACCCGTAAGGGGGTCCTGTCTTGTTGTACGTCCTTCACGTACGAGACGTGTCAGCTGACACGGGTTCCGCCGTAGCTTGTACAGATGTGCTTGATTGCTTACTTGTTTCCTCAGCACTGTCTAATATCTTTGCATTACTTTGCAGCTTTGGTATTGGCGGTGTGTGTTCTCCCCGCTCTTTTATTCAACTGACATCTCTGCCTCTTACAATAGAAACAGCAGAGAGGTACGTTGTAAAGAAGAGCCCCTCGCTTGAGGAAGCCTGAGTCTTGTATCTGCTCCACAAAGGAGCCTGTGAATGGGACGTACGCCGCAGGGAAGTTTTTCTCTGCCGAAGTGTAACAGCATCCTCCCCCAAAGACACCGGCAACCCCCGGGCGGAATGAAAATCTTTCAAAAAATCAGGGCAATTCAAGTTGGACAAAGGTTCCCAGGTACGATCCCCAGGCCCGAAACCCTTCCAATCCACCAGATAGAACACCGTACCCTTAGAGACTTTGCAGTCCAAAATGCGTGTGACCTCGTACTCCTCTTCACCGTCCACCAAAATCGGTGAAGGACACGTCGGTAGACGGGTAGACCGGACAAAGGGTTTGATCAGAGAGATGTGAAAGACCGGGTGAATGCGCCAAGAACGTGGCAATGACAACTTGACCGCTGCAGGGTTAATAACATCAGAAATGGTAAAGGGCCCCACAAATTTAGGCAGAAGAGAGCGTTTACCAGAAATCCGTAAGTTACGGAATGACAACCACACCTTCATGCCAATCCGATAGACTGGTGCCGGCGAACGATGAACATCCGCGTACTTCTTTGCACGATCTTGAGCCCAAAGCAAGTGACAGCGAACATCCTGATGAACTTGGTCCAGATCTCTTACGCAATCTCTTGCGGCCGGATTGGTATCCGGCAAGGTCGGATCAAGCAGGAGTGCCCTAGGGTGGCAACCATACAAGGCAAAGAAGGGAGACACCCCCGTGGACGTATGCATAGAATTATTGTATGCAAACTCGGCATAAAGCAATGAAGTGAACCATGACTGTTGAAACTGAAGGCATAAGCAGCGTAGGAACTGTTCGATAGTAGCATTGGTTCTTTCAGTCTGCCCATCAGTCTGAGGATGGTATGCCGAGGAATACCTATCCTCAATACCTAGAGAAGTCCTCCAGAATCGTGAGGTAAATTGCATCCCACGATCGGAAACAATGACAGATGGCAAGTCAAAGAAACGAAATACGTTTGTCATGAACAATCTAGCCAGACCAGGAGCTGAGGGCAAACCGGAACAAGGAATGAACAAAGCTAATTTTGTGAATAGTCTACAATCACCCAAATGGTGTTGTGTCCCTGGATGTCAGGCAAGTCAACAATGAAATCCATCGACACCATCTGCCAAGGTTTGTATGGGATTGGCAGGGGCTGTAACAAACCCACAGGTTTGGCTCTGGAGGTCTTACATTTTGTGCAAACGGCACAGGTTATGATGTAATCCTTTAAGTTGCGTGCCATGGAAGGCCACCAAGCCCAACAACATAATGCCTCAAGGGTTTTCTGACTTCCTGGATGTGCTGCAACCAGAGAATCATGGGACCACTGGAGAGCCAAGGTCCGTGCCTGACCCGGTGGAACAAAGATGCGTCCTTGAATGAATGGCAAACCTTGAACTAGTTCCAGGTTGAAATCAGCAATTTCCGTTGGATGGGTTGAGACCCAATCAATGATGATTGAACGTAAGGACGGTTGAACAGAACATCCACAAACAACTTTGTTTGGTAGGAGAGGCCGTGCTTCATTTCGCTGGATCTGGTTGGCGGGAGAGAGTGTCGGCTGACATTTGGGCCTTGGCAGGACGGTAGGTGATAACAAACTGATATTGTGAAAATAATAAGTGCCACCGCGCCTGCCTGGCAGTAAGACATTTCATTGATTTGAAAGCTAACAGGCTTCTATGATCCGAGTATACTGTTAACAGGCTTCTATGATCCAAGTATACTGTTACTGGATGTTTTGCCCCCAAGAGGTGATGTCTCCATTCCATAAAAGCGTCTCTGATGGCTAGGAGTTCACGTTCCGTAATGGGATAATTCCTCTTGTAAGGTGTCAACTTGCGAGAGAAGTAAACAACGGGATGTATATCGCCGGAAAGTGGACAATGTTGAGACAAGACAGCACCAACTGCATAACCCGAGGCATCAGCCTCCACAAAAAACGGGAGATCAGGATCGGGATGTTTGAGGACAGGCGCAGAAGTGAAAGCGGCTTTTAACTGGTCAAAAGCCTTTTGGGTTTCAGATGACCAAACATATGGCACCTTGGCACTTGGTAAGAGGTGCAGAAATCTCCGAAAAGCCGTTGATAAAACGCCTATAAAAATTTACGAAACCCAGAAATTATTGTAGTGATTTGATAGTTTTGGGCTCTGGCCATTCCAAAATGGCACTGATTTTAGATTGACTCATACGAACCCCACTGCTAGTGAGATCGTAACCCAAGAATTCCACCACTGAGGCATGAAAGATGCATTTTTGGCTTTTACGAATAAATTGTGATCCCTCAGCCGTTGGAGCACGGTTGTGACATGTAGTACATGGTCCGTTTGGTTTTGCGAATAGATCAGAATATCATCCAGGTAAACTACCACGTACTGATCAAGGATGTCATGGAATATATCATTCATAAATGCCTGGAAGGTGGTCGGTGTGTTACAGAGCCCAAAGGGCATCACCAAGTACTCAAATAAACCGTAACGTGTCTTGAATGCAGTTTCCACTCATCCCCTCTTCTCATACGGATTAAATTGTAGGCCCCTCTGAGATCGAGCTTAGTGAATATTTTTGAGGAACCCAACTGATCAAGGAGAACAGAGATCAGGGGAAGGGGTACTGGTTTTTTATGGTAGCTGCATTCAAAGCGTGATAGTCAATACAGGGACGTAAATCCCCTTCTTTCTTTGGAACAAAAAAGAGCAGGGACGCAACTGGGGATTTTGAAGGACGAATAAACCCCATGGCAAGTGCCTTGTCTACGTACTCTTTGAGTACTGCATCTTCCTTGAGAGTGAGTGAATACACCCTTCCAGCAGGTATCTTTATCCCTGGTATCAAGTCTATCGGACAATCATAGGCCCGATGTGGAGGTAGAGATTCTGCCATACCTTTGTCAAATACGTCCAAATATTCTGCATAATGAGAAGGAACCATGGACGCGAAGTTGTTTGATATTGCTCCAATATGCATGGTAGAGGATACCAGTGCCCTGGCAGTGCTATCCTGGCTGATTCCAGGCAAGGAAGTGCATTGACTATTGCAAACGGAAGGAAACTGGATCTGATATGTCGACCAATCAATGACAAGATTGTGGAACAGCAGGCATGGAATACCCAGGATGACTTTGTAGGCCGGAGCTTTGATAATATCGAATGATATAATTTCTGTATGGCCTTCATCAGTACTCATATGCAATGGAACCGTCTGATGAGTTACCTTTCCAGAGACAAGGATCGAACCGTCCACCGCATTAACAGTTTCAGGTATGGTTTTGTGAATTAGCGGTATGCCTGACGTAGAGGCAAAGCATTGGTCAGCATAGTTACTGGTTGCTCCCGCATCTATCACTGCCATTGCCTGAAACTAACGATCTTGGTTCAAAGAAAATGTAACAGGAAGGTGGACCAGCTGAACCGGATTCTGTATCTGAGAGTCCAAAGGTGTTCTTCCCCACGTAGGGACTCCATCTACTGTCGGGATTTGGCATTTCCCGCCTTTCTCTTAGGTTTTTTTGGGACATTCGGGCAGCAGATGATCAGAGGCCCCACAATACATGCAAAGATGGTGCAATCTGCGGTGTTCTCTTTGAGCAGGCGTGAGTGGACTCCTAACCACACCGATCTGCATAGGTTCTGGTGCAGGAAGTGTCGAGGATGAAGCATCCGCAGGGGCTGAAGCGAATAGAGCAGGTTTCTTCTCTCCGCGCCTTTCAGCTTTACAGGCATCAATCTGAAGGACTAAATCAAGCATTTCCCCGACTGCTGTGGGAACCACTGGGACAGTGGAGAGAATGTCCTTTAGTTCGTCAGAGAGACCTTGATAGAAGACTGCAGTCTTCTTTTCTTTGGGTCAATCCGTTTCCACTGCCAGCTGATTAAAGCGAGCCAGATAACCCAATAGAAAATTGTTCCCTTGTCGATGCTTCAACAGTTCCAAGTCGGTAGATTGAGTAGTATAACGTGTATCAAATACTTTACTCATCATACCTAAAAGGGCATCGCAATTGTAGAGAACATGACTATTTGATTCTAACAATGGATTTGCCCAGGCGGCAGCGGTGCCACCCAAATGTGACAAAACAAAAGCCGCCTTAGTCGTGGAAGTGGGGAACGAAGCAGGACAACACAAGAAGTGCAACGTGCACTGATTAATGAAGGTCCTGTATTGTTTAGGATCACCCAGGAAGTGTTCCGGAGGAGCCAGAGGAAACTGGGTGGTAAGCATGATAGGATTTGATTCCTGTGCGGGAGCTGGAAAGCCGGACCCCGAAGCAGTAGCATCAGTGCCTGAGGCTGGGGTAGTTACCAAGGCCTGGATAGCATCCATACGTTGACGTAATGCCTCTTGTGCATTGGTCAAGTCGGTTTGTAGATCTGTGACCATTTGCACAATCTGATTCAACGCATCACTGGTCTCCGTGGACATTTTTAGGCTGCTAATTCTGTTACTCACCGCTCCGTAAATAGGTCAGGAAGATAGATAGATGACCCTGGAGACGATATGTGCACAGGAATCGATATTCAGCCTCCAATTCCAGCTCCCCTGAATACAAGACTCAGGCTTCCTCAAGCGAGGGGCTCTTCTTTACAACGTACCTCTCTGCTGTTTCTATTGTAAGAGGCAGAGATGTCAGTTGAATAAAAGAGCGGGGAGAACACACACCGCCAATACCAAAGCTGCAAAGTAATGCAAAGATATTAGACAGTGCTGAGGAAACAAGTAAGCAATCAAGCACAGTATGGGACAGGAAATACCTAGGCAGGGATTGGAGTGGAACTTTCCCCGGAATGGACCTACAAGTAAAGAAGTAAACCCTAATGAGTGAATTATAATCTAATGGATTCTTTCTATAGAGAGTTGTAGCCAAAACTACAGACCTGAATTGTGGGATTCTCAAGGATTAACGATTTCCAGGATTGGAGAAAACGACAGGAAAAAATAATAAACAGGGAAGTTAGTACAGGGAAGTAAACCCGGGCAGCACGAGGGTCGCGCTAGAGCCGGGTTGGTGCAGGATCAGGAGAGCGTCAATGTGCACTTTGAAAATAAGTTTGTTGAGTGTTGTAGTTCAATGAATGTCCCAAATCCAGTAGAGAGGAATACCAACAGAGCAGTAGGAAAATAAGGTACAATAGTCAAAGATGGCGCTGGTAGAAATAGAAGAAAATAAACACAGTTGGTTACCTGAAACATACGCTTCCCAAACGAAGCTTGGAGCAACTGAAGAGTTCCGAGTAACTGCTGACGAATGAGTTGCAAAGACAGCAGGAGCAGGGAAGGACAATACGAGTAACGTTCCGTGTCAAATACCAGAAGATCACGACAATGATAAGGGCGTAGAGAAGGCAGAACAGGGGCAGTCCGGGTCGATACCATAGCGGTCTAAGAAGTGCCAATGGAATAGGAGACGTAACAATCCAAAAGTTCGGGCAAGGGTTGGAACCAGGAGATAAAGTTGGGATTTTGTGACAAGATTTCACGAAGGAAAACGGACGTAACCGCAAATAGTAAGAAACAATAATTAGCAGCAACAAGCCCGCTGGAAGACGGTAGTTTAAACCCGTAAGGGGGGCGTGTCTTGTTGTACGTCCTTCATGTACGAGACGTGTCAGCTGACACGGGTTCCGCCGTAGCTTGTACAGATGCCATGGCAACCTGTATCTGCTCCACAAAGGAGCCTGTGAATGGGACGTACGCCGCAGGGAAGTTTTTCACTGCCGAAGTGTAACACCTGCAAAGAATTTCGAAGCAAGTTCTTCAAATTCATGAGAAAGATCCATATTATGGAATTCTTTAACAAAAGTGAATACCACTATCAACAAACAGGACAGGTCTACGGGAACCCTCAACCATCTACCCACCTACACACACACATTCACATGAATCTTTGGTGTTTGAACATAAAGTGTTGTCAGAGATTGAGAAACTTGAATCTACTGACACCCAGGTTTTCCAAAATATCAGCAATGAAGAGAAGGCAGAAATTAAGACACTGGCTACTAATGAGGCTATACTCATCAAAAGAGCGGACAAGGCTGGAGGCACAGTTGTTCTTAACAAAAACCATTATATTGATGAGTGCAAAATACTGAATGTTACAAAATCCTCCCGGATAATCCGACTAAGGCCAAAATCATTGATCTCAAACTGACAAAAGTAGAACAAAGAGGATGGATAAGTAAACAAGAAGTAGGATTCCTGGTCAACGAGAAGTCAACCACTCCAACCTTCTACTGTTTACCTAAAATACACAAAACATTTACCAACCCACCATGTCAACCTGCAGTGGCAGGGATCAATTCAATGCTTGAACCGCTATCCACATTTGCTGATCACTTTCTCAAAGGATTTGTGAGTAATATGTTGTCTTACCTTGAAGACACGACCAATGCCATAAGAAAGTTCAAACATATGGACTTCGATCCTAATAAAAACATACTTATTGAACTAGCCGTAGTATCACTCTACACCAATACTCCACAGCAAGCCACAATAGAGGCAATCGAAGAAGTACTGTTGAATAAAACTGATGACGACGCAGTTCCTAATTCATTCATCATGTGGTGTGCCGAGATGGCTCTAATAAAAACCTACTTTGAATTTGCAGGTAGTTTTTAATCAACAAATCGAAGCAACAGCAATGGGAGCAATCATGGCCCCAAGTTTGGCCAATCTATATGTTGAGACCTTTGAAAAAGGCATTATATACGCCCCCACCAGCCCTTTCAGTAACCATGTCAAACTTTGGACTTGTTACATTGATGACATCTTGATCCTTTGGGAAGGTTCATTAGAAACAGCTGAGAGATTTTTTGAATGGCTGAACACACAAATTCGCCACCTCAAATTTACCAAGAATATGAGTAACCACTTTTCCAACTTTTTGGACATCATGATTTTCCATGAAGACGAACAGCTATTGGTTAAACCATATCACAAACCCAGGGAGCGCAATTCTCTTCTTGAGTATACTAGTCATCACATTAAACACCTTACAGACAACCTACCCTTCGGACAATTTCTTCTATTAAAGAGAAATAGCAGTCAGAAGGAGGCATTTGAGAACCAGGCTAATATGCTAACAAACGAGCTGAGCAAACATGGGTACCCAAAGAAAAAAGTGAAAAAGCAGCGAAAAGGGAATTTAACAACAGCAGAGAAGTCCTTTTAGAAACCAAAATGCCCAAAACTACAGAGGATCATCTGGTATATGTCTTTACCTTCACCAAACAAAGCTTGGCCATAGGAAACATAATCAACAAACATTGGAAAGTGTTCGCCTCATCAGAATACCGACTAGAACAAACAATCTTCGCTTACAAAAGAGTACCTCGATAGGTAACTGTGTGAGTAGAAGCAAACTTCAGACAAAGACCCCAAGAGTACAGACTTTAACCTCCACTTGAGGCATGGACCCCATAGTGGGACACTATCCATGTGGTGGATGTGTCATGTGCAAACTGTCTAAAAAGTCAAAATAAGTGGAAATCGGAATCAAGAGACCCTAGAAACAGAATTGCTTTTCCAATTGCTGCACAGAGCATGTAATGTATTTGATCACATGCTCATGTGGCCCTAAATATGTTGGTAAAGCCAATAGGAAAATCAAAACCAGGATAATAGAACACATGAGTTGCTTAAAAAACAGGATCGAACAAGCCCCGATGGTAAAACACTTCCTGGCTAAAAAACCATGGATGGGAAGAATTTGAATAGACACTTTTGCAAGTGATTAAAGGATATAATCCACAAATGAGAGAAGTAAAACTGTTCAAACGAGAACAAGAATTGATCTTTCTGACAAAAAGCAATACTAAGGGACTCAACAAAGCTGTGGAATGGTTACAAAATCAAATGAGGAGGGTTATCCTTCCCAATATATTTCAGACTAGGGATAATTTGGTTAGCGGTCTATTTCAGTACCCCAAGACCCCCCATGCTCTATTAACAGTCCTAAAGGCCTCATAAGGCCCCACAATGCTCCATGATCATAAGAGATAAGTCTCTTAGGGACACAGAACAATGGATACCTAGTACTACTGACAATGCAATACTAAACACTAGAATAAAGGGCTCTAAGCCTATTAGAGGATAGCCTACTCCCACACCATTATAATCTTCAGATTACAACTATGAAAACCAACCATCGCTCAACTACCATTATAATAAATACCGGCCCATTGAGAACAATCCTTGAGTGGCTGATACCTCACTAACACTGGGGAATAGGGATCCAACAAACAGTGAATTACTTTTGGACAACACTCGTTACTTTCATTGTCCATAGAGGTTCCATTTTACAGTAGGCACTTCAAACACTCTATATCACGAGTCGGTTACAAACACACATTTCAACACTGGTGACCAAACTTCTAGATAAGATTAACCCATATCTAGACACTGGTTTACCTACGGTATTTACAATTACATTTTTTCGAATGCCATAATGTCAACAACAAAAAAAATTCGGCCAAATGTTTTCGACATTATAGCATTCGAAAAAATTTCATTCTAAATACTGTAGGTAAACCAATGTCTAGATATGGGTTAATCTTATCTAGAAGTCTGGAATGTTGGATCCCTATTAGTTGAGCGATGGTTGGTTTTCATAGTAGGCTTAGAGTCCTTTATTCTAGTGTTTAGTATTGCATTGTCAGTAGCACTAGGTATCCATTGTTCTGTGTCCCTAAGAGACTTATCTCTTATGATTATGGAGCATTGTGGGGCCTTATGAGGCCCTTAGGACTGTTAATAGAGCATGGGCGGTCTTGGGGTACTGAAATAGACCTCTAACCAGGTAATTCCCTTTCGCGGGACACAGAGCCAGTACGTCCACATTCCCATTTGATCCCCAATAGGGCTCAATGGGAATGGGGAGGATGGTAGCAGCGGTACTGTTCAGAACGGTACCGTTGCTACCATCCTGGTCTGCTCGCGGGTGCTGCTCTGCACACCTGGTCTGACCAGTCATGCAGAGCGGCCCCCGCAAGCAAAATCGTAATGTTGCGGCATGGCAACAACGGCGCCGGTAGCACTACCGGCGCAGTTGTTGAGTTACCGCAACAGTTGTAATGAGGCCCTCTGTCTTGTATATACTTTACATTGTAAACTGGATGCTTTGCGTTTTGTCTTTGCCTATTGATAATTTGAACATTTTTTAATTAAAAAAAATTCAAAATGTTAATAATAACGTTTTTTCATTACTATATAATGTATCTCTTTGGACTCTGAGAGCCACAGTATAGGCTGCCAATACTCCCTATCTTTTTGTTTCATTTATCGCTCTAATGACCGGTAAGGTTTAGGGACGTATGCTTACTTACAATACAGGTGCGTCCCGGTGATCCCCCTTTCTGTTTTTTGCGTCCCTGTAAAGCACACCATGCAGGAGGATACCACAATTTCAACAGAAGCCTAATCCCTCAGCCCTAACCCCGCTCTCTACATCACCAACAGTGGCTGAGGGGGAGGGAGTCATCAGGGCATCCACTTGCTCAAAGAGGAGTCCTACGCTCTCCCCCTCTTCTGTGATTGTGAACAATCACCTTCAACAATATTAGTGGGACTTTGTTAGGGGGAAATTTTGTCCCATCAAATGATACAAAGTCTGGCAGCTCAACAGTGCTTCCATACAGTAGCGGGCTCATTAATTTAGGGAAGATGTAAAATGTTAGCTTGTAGAATTGGTTCCCTGTTGGCTGGAAGTGTAGGTCCATCAGCTCTTCGTGTACATTTGGAGGTCGCAGTTGTTTTTCACTCACAATCCAGGCATCCCAGGCCACTGTCTCTCAGAAGGTCCCCTTGGCCTCGGCTCCTGGCAGTCTTTCCTCTATGCCTACCCACCACCTCTCTTGTCGCATAGGGATCACCACACTCAGCCACCCTCTTTGACTTGTGTATTGATCTTGGACACGCTGCCAGCATCTAGATTTAAAAAACAAGATTTATTTTTTAATGGCAGACAAAACATGAAAAAGCGATCATTAAATGAAGTGGCAAATAACATGACAATGTAAGGTAGTTCATTCAAGAGGTGGGAAAAAACTACAATGCCAGCTCACGATAGGATATGGAATATACATGCATAACCTCCAAAATGATATTGGAAATACGCTGCTGGGCATATAACATTTAATACATTTCACATTGACTGGAAACTTTGCTGGGCGAGGTTGAGACAGTAAGGGGAGTGTGGAGTGTAGACAGAAGCTTGGATGAGGGGCTTTGCAGAAGGGAGGGCATGTGGTGTTGGGTCAGGGCAGTTGTGGCTTGTGTAATATGGTGGCTGGGTCCTGCAAGACTGAAACTCAATTGGCATTATGTAATGATTGTATTTAGGTTCTTTGTAAATGCAAAAGACTGCTGCTCCCAGTCACCATTCACAGAATGTATGTGTGGGGCAGGGCCTTTAACCATGATGCATTCACAGCACTGCACAGAGTTTCAGGGGGACCTGAGCGCCAGTCGCAGTGCTGTCTGCCCTTCAGTCTGTTCCAGGGTGCCAAAGACTCTAGCCCCATGGGACACTCATGCCATGAACTAATTCAAATATTTCTGAATTAGACATAAGATCGAATGTTCTGAACTGGAGGGTGTTTTTATGGCACACTGGGACACTCTCCCATACTCGAGGTTTGGCTGCTATGGCTTCTTGTAACTTAACGATTTTAGCTATAACAAAGGAAACACATTCAATACAGTGTTTGTGAAGAATGGAGGGCATTATTGATATCATGAACTGTGGTTAATCCTTGACATAATGTAAACACTTCTGTATTGCTAAAATAGGCTACTGAAATTCTTTCTGAATAAAATATTTTCTCCTTCTAGGAAAGATCTTGTAGTCAAAATGTATTGGCCTATAAAATTTAAACAAATTGGGGTACCAAGCAGGTTCTGGCAACATCGACGTAAGGGCTTCTGTTAAGGAATCTGGGTTTGCTTTGTTGGCAGAGGTGGATTTATTTAGGGTTCTCCGTTATTACAACGCAGTAAATTACTTTGTGGTGATTTACTTTGTTGCAATCACTTCGAATTCTTTTGAGGATTTTTTATTTTTTTATTTTGGCTCTAACCCTCCGTTTTACCCTTTAACTCTCAAATACATATACCAAATTTGAAGTCATTCGAAGTGTTTGCAACAATGTAAATCACCACATTTACCTTGTTGAAACAACTAGAGACCTTTGTTTAGTTGCTGTATAGTCAGGATAAAGTCTACAATTAATGTATATTAATATTCATAATTTAGGCCTTAGGGCCCCAGTGCCTGGCCTTTGATGAGTGATCCGATCATTTGATCACCTAGTGTGTTTCACCTACGATAACTAAGGTGTCTAGGACATAAGTGGGGTAACCGTTAGAATTCAAATCACTTAAGAAATGTTAAATCGGAAGGCAATGGTTTTAACGCTTAGGATCCAAGTAAGTGACACACCTGAGAGAGTGCCTTAGCCATGTCCGGACCAATTAGCTATCCCTTATGATATGATATAATATGACTGGTTATTTATAACGCACTTAATACCCAGAGGTTTCTAAGCGCGGACCCGTGGATCGAATCTGTGTTGCTCCGTGTCACTTTGTTTCCAAGGCGAGCACGTTGTCCCTGAGCTTTCCTCCCGAGATGATTGGCCATACCTTCTTGAATCACCAACATTTCATTTTTTTCTGCCATGGTCATAAAATAATGCAGAAGGAGCGTCCCCCCAATTGTTTTTATCGCTAGTGATATTTTGGCCCCAGAATATGAGAACGATTTTAGCCCAATCTATTAAAAAAAGAGTTATATTGATAGCTTGTTGTGGTCGCTCAAGTTTTTGCATGTTGCCATTGTCAGCATAGGCCTTCCCAAGATCTTTCACTCAAGACTATAAATCATCAGCATGTCAACAGTCAACATTTCGGGTATCTGAGGAATGAGAGATCAGGAGGCCCTGTGGATATCACTTCTATTGGGCAGTGATGTTATGACCTGTTGCGTTTAACAAGTAAAAGTTCAAGAAGTCCCTAAAGTAGCTGCTAGGTCTGCAACTGACCTGGACCAGCCCAGTACTGGAGTGCACTGCTGCATGAGCCCCTTCTAGACTTCGGGCTGGAAACGTTGTGGGGGCATCACTTAACCTACTGCGGTCAGACCTCACCATATGGAAGGGCCTACTGGAATCCAAGTAACCACTTGTTACTCCTGGGAGCCTTCTAACCACGTCCAGGGTCCTCACAATGTCGGCTTCACTCAGTATATATATTGGGACAGGATTCTATGACCCAGGGTGTATTATTCTACTCCTATTGCTACTCATGAGGGGTTCCTCCTGTAACCTGGAATCCTGGAATTTGAGTCATCTTTACCTTTTGCTGGTGTCTGACTTAATCACCTGAAGATGCCTTCAACCCCCAATCCGAGAGCCTCCTGCAGCTAAACCAGCAGTGACCACAGCAATTCCCTATCCCCTGTGGTGCTTCTTCACTTGCTTTGGGATCTGGGGTCTAAGAATGCTTATAGCTCTTAAACTGTGCCTAACACCACATGAATACATTGGGCCAAAGGTGCTGGTGGCTGGGTCTGAAGTCCGTTTCACTGTCGCCTAGGCCTAGTTGGCAACTTACATTCTGCTCAGCACTAACTGATGATTTCCGAACCGTTTTAAGCCGCATTTTTGATCCTATCATATCCTAAAGTTGAGCAAGTGAAGTCATAGGGTTCTGTGCGTTCAAATAGCCTTCTATGCCTCATTGAATAGAATTACTCACCTGCAGAAAATCTGGTCACTGGCAAGAGTAGAGCTGGATTTCTTAAGACTTATTTAAGGACACTGAGTGCCCTATATTTATTTATTTATCAGGCTTGTGAGTTAATGTGCAATATCTCCCCCCCCCCCCCCACGTTTAGGACCTGCCCTTTCTATATGCTTATGTTAATGCCCAAAGTGGTGGTTTACTCATTTGGGGGTTACCAAACTGTGAATGTATATATGTTAATAATACTTAACTTACCGTAGTCATGTACGTATCTGGATTCAAGCTATTGTTTAATACATATAGTTACCAGTCGTTGCTGTTGTTAACAGTACTTCAAACCGAGCCTACCTCCCCCTGAGTTTAAGTGTTGCTACTCTGCCATACTACCATTGAGATTTTGGTTCTTATGTGTAAACACTGTAGTGTCAATAAGTTGGTTTCCAGACACCATCACCAGAGTAGGTGCTGAAATGGCATTCCAGTTTGAATTATTATAATATATTCCTGCCTCGTATCCACATGATGAATTGTGTACTTATTTATAATGTACCCATTGTCTGTATTATATACTTCATGCTGTATCTCGGCTCCTAAGAAGCAATTTTCTACGGCATTGTTTGCGCTATACAAATAATAAAACGATATTCACTATGTAGAAAAACAGAATTAAAGGAAGGTTTCTTAAAACAACTACTGTTTTAAAACATCGAAAGAAAATATTAATGACTATAAAACAGTTAAAAAATTCAAGGAAGTGAAAACATAAGTACAACCAACTGATGGAGTTTTGCTTTAGTAACAAAGGCACCTACAAGGCCAACTTGTAAGCATGTCGGTGCTGCAGTGCCTGCATGAGTGGTACCAGATAGATATGCAAATAGATTTTTCGCCTCTGGTAAGGCATGGTGAGCTAAAGCATTACTGTAGACTCTCCTGGGTGGGCACCATCCCATAGAACAGGTTATGGGCCCAGGTTCTTCCCGGTAGAGTGGGGCTCACAGTGTTGGCAAATGTTGGCAAACCTGGGAATACACCCCAAGTTAGTAAGTGTAACCCATATGTGGGCCCCTTGCTCTTTTTAGCTAGTGAAATGTTGATCCCGCAAGCCACAACTCACTCACAATGCCCAACGATCCTGAAACAAGTATTTGCAGTCACTGGTTATACCCTTGTTCAGGAGAGAATTCCTAACATTTCAGTGGTGTACTATCCTTATGCGTGGGCCCAGTCCCCTGTACAAATGGATTTTTGTCATCTGTTAATGCATGGTGAGCTCAAATGCAATTGTTGACCCCCCAACATGGGCAACTTTTCATAGAACAGAATTACTGGTTATGTTCTTTATCAGTAGAGGAGCTTTTACATTTTCAGCAACTGATAAAGTGCAGTGATTTTTTAAAAAAGGTACTGTTAAAAAATAAATAAATAAATAAATAAATAAAACAGGTACTGTTAACTGTCAGGAATCAAGGTGGATCTGGCCGGAATCATGAAAGACAAATGCCGTCCCCATCTTGTAAACAACAGAGGCATTCCGGAATGCACCCTTTCCACCATACGCCATCGTTACGACTTTGTTCTCCCCCTCATAGAGCAAAACAAAGGTTAACACGTTGCCGCGCCAAGTTTCTGAATGTTTACCCTTCGGTTGCCATGGAGATTGGGGCAAGGACGCCGAATCCCTTCGTCAGAGGTACGCTTGGGTCATGTGACTTTGGCTTGATAAAATCCACTGTGTAAGTTGTTCGTTGCTTCTGATTTTGCTGAAGTACGCTACGTATCTTGGATATCGTAACCTTTTGCTGCTTTTGTTTCCTTGTGGTTCTCGCCCTACTTCCCAAGTCATTTTCTGTGTTTTGTTTCCTGATTCCACATTTACCCTCATTAGCGCTTCCCCCTCATGTTTGTTGCCTATCTGTACCTCTCCTGGAACCCCTCTTGAACTGCTATAGACTCCTGCCCTGCTGATGACTCGGAACTCTACAAGAACTGCATTCTGCCTCACGTTTTGTCATTGGTTAAGATCCTCTGTTGCCGACCCGGACTTCCTTTGGATTGCTACTGCCTCACGTTCTATCACAGTTGGTATCCAGCCGTTGTCGACCCGGACTACCCTTGGATTGCTACTGCCTCACGTTCTATCATAGTTGGGCACCAGCCCTTTGTCGACCCAAACTACATTTGGATTGCTTTTCTTTAGACCCACACGGTTGCAAGTGTCCTGAAAGACCGCCAGTGCCTTCCTCCTCTCCTCGCCCTAATGCGGACTAGAGACTGTAGGAGCATTCATACAGGGTGAGGGGGGAGCGTCCTCATATTTGTCGGGTT
This sequence comes from Ambystoma mexicanum, assembly GCF_040938575.1. Classification (NCBI taxonomy): domain Eukaryota; kingdom Metazoa; phylum Chordata; class Amphibia; order Caudata; family Ambystomatidae; genus Ambystoma; species Ambystoma mexicanum. Next base: position 1,147,635,049 of record NC_090927.1, read on the forward strand.
TTCCCTGTTGGACTTCCTACCCCCCAGGCGTCCGCGTGCCGGCGGGAATAGCCCCAGTCACCCCCGCACCTGGTGGTCTTACTGGGAGCATTTGCACCATTTGGAAGATCATCTATTCCATGGTAAGAGTGCCTGTCCTTACTCCTGATTTCATGTCCTTTATTCATTCTGATATTCCTGTAAGTACTAAGATTACTTGTTTTGGTTTATTGTGACAGAATTATTGCGGTGTTTCCTTGGTGTTGATGTTATTGCGAAAAAAGGGGCTTGCCTGGGAAATCATCTCCTGCCAAGAAGAGAGGCTTCGGCATCGCATCTGGGTCCATTCTTCCAAGCAATTGACCCCTGGTGCTGGTTTATTTAGATCCAGACACAGGGTTACATTGAAGGGTAGAATTCGTCGTCTACACCACAAGGGCAACTTGGACTGGCTACCCTGACATTAACACATTGAGGGCCCAATTTGTGGAGAAGTGCGCATTGATCCCGCAAAGCCTGCGCCCGGAAAACAACTCTGCGCGGCCACACGCGCAAAGTTTCCATGGCGCACTTCATGGATTCATGGATTCAAAGGCGCATTGCAGCCCGACACGCAAAGAATACCGAGCTCTGCGAGGAACGCCCACGACACGCCCCCAAACAAACCAAAAACATTGCAATAGACCAACCATTATGCAAACCTCCGCGTCCACCACTGACCCAACACCCACCACCCCTGCGAACTTGCGCGAAGGTCCCCTGTAAGTAATGGCTTTACCTCTGCGGACCTGCCAAGCTCACCCGTAAGAACAGCTGCACCCCTGCGAACCTGCGCAAGGTCCCACGTAAGTAACGGCTGCACCCTTTCCTCTCCTTCCTCCAAAAGCTCATGGTATCCCAAGCTCTGGTTCTCTCTAGCTTGGACTATTGTAACAGCCTCTTTCTAAACCTACCTGCCTCTACTCTCCACCCTCTACAACTAATCCAGAACAGGACTGCGAGACTTGTCCTTTGCCTCAAGCCCTGGGATCGTATCTCTCCAGCTCAGAAATCTCTCCACTGGCTCCTAGTGGATGCAAGGATTAAATTCAAAACACTCTACATTGTCCACAAGGCTTTCTGGGGCCTGGGTCCAAAATACCTTCAGCTATCCCTCCGCAAATACCTCACCTCTCGAGCTCTTCGCTCCTCTACCTCCAACTCCCTCAGGGTCAGTCCTTTTTCTAAGAAACGAGCTGGGGGTAGATCTCTGTCTTCGGCTGGGGCCTCCCTCTGGAACAGCCTCCCTGCCACTCTAAAACTTGAGGAGAACCATCTCCGGTTCCGGAAGCACCTCAAGACCTTCCCTCTTTTCTTCTGCCTTCGCTCCCCCTCTCCCCTGCTGATCTGTTCTCTCTTGGCACCGTGCACCTGGCCACCCTCTGTCCTTCGGGCCCAGGTACCTGCTCATCCTGCCACCCTCCCGCACTGCCTCCGGGCCACCCCTTGCACTGGGGTCTGTATCTGTACCCATACAGCCCCCCTTTTTTTCTTCCTGCACTTATCAACTTACCCTGTCTGCTGCTTTAAACCTAGCACTTGCAAATTGCTGGCTGCATTACCACTGTTTGTTGCCTTTATTATTTATTTATTGTTATTTATCTGTTTCTCCTCTGCTTCGCACTTTCCACTTCTCCCCCCTTCCATGCACTTTTCCCCTCCCCCCTCTCCCATGCACTTGCGCGTTCTCAATGTCACTGGGCCTAGTAAAATCGCTGTTTTGTTCTCCCCTGTTCCCCTCCCTGCCTTGCTCTGAACACTTGTGTACGAGCACGATAGAAATAAAATATCAATCAATCAAACCCTTGCGTACCTGCGCAAGCTCCCCCGTAAATAACGGCTGCACCCCTGTGAATCTGCACAAGATCCCACGTAAGTAACGGCAGCACCCCGGCAAACCTGCGCAAGGTCCCACGTAAGTAACGGCTGCATCCCTGTAAACATGCACAAGCTCCCATGTAAGTAACGGCTGCACCCCAGCCAATATGCGCGATGCCCCACGTCAGTAAAGGCTGCACCCCTGCAATCCTGCTAACCTTCCACCCTACTCCCAATGCACCAAAACTGCAGCCAAATACTCCTATTATACAGCAGCTCCCCCAAGCCCAGACACCACCCACCAGCCCCACTCACCTCCGATGCCACCCCCATGTAGCACCAGAAGCCCTCACATCACCCACCAGCCCCCTTACCTCTGACGCCACCCCCAGACAGCCCCACAGGTCCCCGCACCACCCCCAGCCCCCCTCGCCTTGAACGCCACCCCCAGGCAGCCCCACAGGTACCCACACCACCCACCAGCTCCCCTCACCTCTGACCCCACCCCAAGGCAGCTCTCTTAAGCCCAGACACCACTCACCAGGCCCCCTCACCTCTGACCCCACACCAATGCAGCTCTCTTAAGCCCAGGCACCACTCACCAGGCCCCCTCACCTCTGACATCACCCCCAGGCAGCCTCACAGGTCCTCACACCATGCACCTGCCCCCTCACCTCTGATACCACCCCCCGCATCTCCCACAATCCCAAACACCACACACCAGCCACCCTCATCTCTGATGCCACCCCCAGGCAGCCCCACAGGTCCTCACACCACCACAAGCCCCCCCCACCTTCGACACCACCCCCAGGCAGCTCCCTCAAGCCAAGACACCACCCATCAGCCCCCTCACCTCTGACGCCACCTCTGGCAGCCCCACAAGGTCCTCGCATCACCCACCAGCCCCCCTTTACCTCTGACAGCACCCCCAGGTATCCCCATGGGTCATCACATCACCCACCAGACCCCCTCACCTCCGACGCCACCCCCAGGCAGCTCCCTCAAGCCCAGACAGAACCCACCAGCCTCCCCCATCTCCAACACCACAACTAGGCAGCTCCACAGGTTCTCACACCGCCCACCACCCCCCCGCACTTCCGATGGCACCCCCAGGCAGCTCCCTCAAGCCCAGACACCACCCACCACCCCCCCCTTACCTCTGACGCCATCCCCTGCAGCCCCACAGGTCCACACACCACCCATCAGACTCCCTCACCTCTGACACCACCCCAAGGCAGCTCCCTCAAGCCCAGACACCACCCACCAGCCCCTCTCCTTTCCGACGGCACCGGGCACAGCCCCACAGGACGTCATATGACCCACCAGCCCCCTCTCGACCGACACCGCCCCAGGCAGCCCCACAGGTCCTCACACAACTCACCAGCCACACTCATCTCTGAGGCCACCCCAGGAAGCTCCCTCAAGCCCAGACACCACCTGCCAGCCCCCCTCAGCTCTGATGCCACCCCCAGGTAACCCCACAGGTTCTTGCACTACCCACCAGCCCCTCGTACCTCCAACACCACCGCAAGCAGCCCCCTCAAGCCCAGACACCACCCACCAGACCCCCTCACCTCCACCGCCACCACCAGGCAGCCCCACAGGTCCTCACACCGCCCACCAGCCTCCCTCACCTCCAACACCACCCCCAGGCAGCTCCCTCAAGCCCAGCCACCACCCACCAGCCCCCCTCACCTTCAACGCCAACCCCCAGACAGCCCCACAGGTCCTCACACCACTCACAAGCCCCCCTCACCTCTGACAGCACCCAAAGCCAGCCCCATAGGTCCTCACACCACCCACCAGCCCCCCTCACCTCCGACGCCATCACCAGGCAGCTCCCCCAAGACCAGACACCACCCACTAGCACCCCTCACCTCCGCTGCCACTCCCAGGCAGCCCCACAGGTCCACACACCACCCACCATCCCCATCACTTCTGACACCACCCCAGGTAGGTCCTCACACCACCCACCAGCCCCCTCACTTCTGATGCCACCCCCAGGCAGCTCCTTCAACCCCAGACATCAGCCCCCCTCACCTCTGATGCCACTCCCAGGCAGCCTCACAGGCCCTCACACCATCCACCAGCCCCACTCACCTCCAATGCCACCCCAGGCAGCACTCTCAAGCCCAGACCCCACCCACCAGCCCCCTCACCTCTGAGACCACCCCAGCAGGGCCCTGCCACATAACTCCCCCCAACCAGTTCAATGTTGACCAACAACTTACCTCAACTTAACTGACCTGCCACCAACATAAACCACACTGGCCACATACCCACCCATATACTTAACAACTGGGACACGGATACAGAATCCATCTCTGTAGCTCATCACAAGACTCCCTGGTACATCACAACCAGTGGCATACCAACAGGACAGCAGAATGTAGCAGCAGCTACACAGTGAAAGCACCATGTACATGTGACATAGTAAAGCAATGTAATGCAATGTGACATTTCATTGTGCCCATGTGCCATTGCAATTGCCTCAAAGTGCCATAGGTGAATGACCTAGGAGGGCACAGTCCAAGACATCACTGATAAAACAGAATTACATGTAATGTGAGTGCATAGTAGCAAGCAACAATCAATGAATGAAGGCACTTGGGTAGGAAAGCATAGCATTCCAAGCCCCTCCAACTAACACAAGTTGAACAGGCATGTGTTGGGGTGATGCGAAGGAAGTCTGAGAATGTGTGAGCCAAACAGATGGATGATGTGTACAGCCAGATATTTAAAAAAACTCACATGTGAAGATGAAGCATTACAGTGGCAGATGTGCAGCATGATATGGAAACATCCACTGGTTGTTAGCTGATGTGTGTAGGTGGGTGGCCATGCATTGTGAGGTACCCCCCACAATGACTGCACAATTGATAAGCGTATGCCACACATCCACAGTTAGGCTCCCAACCCACGTGACAGTCACAGAACAAATACATACCAAAATCAAAGTAAACAAAATGCAGTACATGAACAAAGAGACAACAACTGTGTGATGAATAATGAGAAATCTGTATTATCACTATTTACACTACGAAAAACTACTAGGTGGAAGGGGGAAATGTGCAAGGGAAAAAATGAACAAAAGTCAAAATATGAAAACCACACAATGAACTATATGCACAGGCAGCTGGCTCAATAGTCTCTCATCATGTCCTCCAGGGAAGTCACATCCATCGTCCTCGACTTGGAGGCGGTACATCGTTCAGTCCTGGATGGTTTGCAGGCTCTCCCTCAACCTCCTCTCCTCCTCCTCCGCATCCCTGCAAGCCTCCTCCAGTATGCCAACCCACCTCAGTGTCCTTCCCTCCACCACCTCTGCCCTCGCACTAGCAATCCATGCCATCCTAGCTTGCTGTCTCTCTGCCACCAGCTGCATCCTGAAGTCCATTCGGACGGACACCAATTCCCCAAATCGCCGACGTTCCTTCATCCAGGTGACTGAATTTTGCTGCCTCTCTTGCCTCCTCAATGTCGTTGAGCCCTGCGAGCTTGCCTCTCCTATACTGCTGCTTCGGGGCCAGGCATACCCAGCGCATGTACCCCCGCCATCTGGATGTTACTGATGTGCCAGCTGTCCAGCTGATGCCTGTTCCTGTTCCTGTGTAGGTGCCTGGGCAGGCACAGTGACAACCTCTTCTGTACTTGCTGGGCCTTCCACCTGAGGCAGGGATGTGCTGACCACCAGACTGGGCGGTTTAGGTGGGATTGGAGTAGAGGGGGCTGTGATGGAAACTGGCAAGGAAGGCCCATCGGAGGACCACTGGGGCACAGAGGAGGTAGTGGAGGATCAGCCAACTGAATATGCCAGCGTACAGAGACCACCCAAGAGCAGCTTCTGTGCCAACTGGGCCAGGTAGAGGGTCATCGATCTGTGATGCTTTGAGAGCACTAAACGAATCTCTCTCACATCATCACAAATCATGCTCATCCGCCGGGCATGCGTCATTTCAGGAGTGATCTCCCTGGCCCTAAGGGGGGCACGGTCTGCGTGGAGGCTTCCACAATGGTGGTCATTGCTGCATCAGGTGGAGCAGGGACAGGAGGTTGGTCAGCTCCCTGCACGGTGCACTGCACATCATGATTGCATTAAGCTGACATGTGGCAGTGGTTGTAATGTTGACTGGATGTGAATGACAATGGGGAGTGAAGGCATGTATGACATATCCCAACACAACCACAGTATCATTTTTCAAAGAATTTGACAGTTTGCCATCTCATGCATGCGGTATAAGTATTGAAGGTGCAAAATGGTTGTACAGTATACAAGTGTATATTGACTGGACATGGTTGTTCCCTTCTTGGTTGACATATTGTTTTGTGTGTCATGTTTTATTGGTGTAAGTATCTGTGGCCTGAGTGGCTCACTGATGCCATGTGATGGCCTTCACCATTACATAGCCCCATTGCAGTACTTGTCCCTGAGTTGTGTGCTGACATAACAGTTTCATAGACCATCAGTCCATGTGTATGCCACTTCTGTATGTCAATGTGTCCACTTACGGCACAGACTGTACTGGGGGGGTGCAGGGTGCCGCATGTCAGAAAATGCCATACATTCATGGCTTACTGTTCTTAGTGTGGTATGCCACATTGTCATTTGCATGCATGGCCTGCCATTTTGTGTCTGTCTGTACTTTGATGAACATGTGCATTTTATTTGGAAGGAACATTTCTCAATGTGTCATTCTCTTCCCATGTGCAGGTGCGGATGCACCAGATGCAGAGGAGGAGGAGGAGGAGGAGGAGGAGGAGGAAGAGCTGTTGCTACATCAGAGCACCAGTAGAGTCTGTGATATTGTTCGCCATGAAAACCCAGTGGTGCTCCAGACCCTCATCAGTCGTGCTGTGGCCTCTTCGGACACAGCTGATTTGAATGCAGAACCAGCAGTGTGTGCCTCACAGAGGAGGAAGGTGAGTGCCCCAACTGGCAGGTCAGATGGGGCCATTGAGTCTGCAGATGTGCAGCTGCCTTCACAAGGCCAGTCAGTGGTGGTACTCACGCCTGGGGTGCTTACGGCTGCAAGGCACACCATCCCATGAGTTGGCATCAGGTTCTGGGGATGATGTCCAACAGAGGGTTGCAGACCTGCAGCCAACAACAGGGGCACTCACTGCTGCAACGGCATGGCCACTTGCATCAGGCTGTCGTGGTCCCCGCACCCTTGTTGGGTGTGTGCAGGCTGGAGAGACAGTGTGGGAGAAGCAAATGTTGTGTGCCACCATCCGACATGGCAATGTGCTAGACATAATTGCAGAGGGCATGGATAAAATGGCCAAGAACATGGTCCCACCAGCGGCCTTGGAAGCGCAATGCTGAAGGTCATGTGGTCCTGAAACCACTCCCACAGACTCGGTGTAGAGGCCAACATCAAGGGCCGGTGGGTTGATCTTAGGCGTCTACAGCAGTCCCTGTATACAGATGCTTGAGCACATAGAGAGGCCTTGGAGGGTGAGATGGGGGCATCTCGTAGAACGCATCGCCAACAGATGGAGAGCTTGAGGACTGCCCTGCATGACCGACTCTCTGCCACAAGGACACTGCTCCACGAGGTGATAGATGCCTTGAGGCAGACGCTGTCCCAGCAACTTGATGCGTCATGAGTGCGTGCGCATACAGACTCTGTTGCCATTTGTGAGGAAGTGCATCGTGACCTCACCACCATTGGTGTGCTGGTGCATGCATTCGTGTCACGGCTGGCCATGGCCAATGAAGACCCAGCCTTGGCATTGCATGGATTGGATCCACCACCACATCCACCAGCAGGTCAGCTGCAGGATGGGGGGCCAAGCAGACCCACACCTCCTGAACCACCGTTTGCGTGATTTCTGTGATTTCCGTGATTTCCGTGAGCCCATGGAGGTTTTTTGCACTCATGTGGAGATCGACATGCACCCTTCCACACCGCCCGCCAGGGTAGACTGAGTCCCGTGTGGACCCTTTTATTTTAAAGTGACCATTGGGGTCTGTTTTTTTATCCTTAATTGGGATGGACATTTTTTTTACATTTTTTTATACAACTGTCCAGGATGTATGTATGTGTTGTTTTATTCACTCAATCCAAGATGGACTCATTTTTGTTTATTTAATTATTTCCTTGAGACATGTGGTGTTGTTCTCTCCTCTCAAAGGAATGATGAGTGCAGTAATGGACATGCAGCCATGCACAGTGGTGTCAACTGGCATGGTAGCCTGGAGGATGTCAGGATGGTATGTGCAGGTAACAATGTGTTGATGGAATTTTAACACACATGTGTTATATGCATTGTTAATGACTATGACTGGTGATGGGTGGAATACAATGTCCCATAATGTTGCAGTGATCCTGATTCATCCGTTGACTGCACTCCATGGGAGAGTCTCCTTGCACCTCACGTCCCTAGTCCCCATGTCCTCTGCCAGGCACTGGCCCTCCTTTCATGATTTTGGAGATACAGTTACAGGTGGAGGTGATGAGGGAATCACGTCATACCAGCTCTGTCTGTAGGTAAGCATGTGCACTGTCTCGTTTTAGTGTCTGGAATTTTTTTCTCTATGGTCTTTGCATGCAGACCACATTGTGCAAACTGGGGGTGTAATCCTTGAGTCACAGTAAATGTCACTGCATTGTGACTGTCAACATGCATGTGTGTGTATGTGCATTTACACTGAGATGTGTGTGCTTTAGTTTTGAGCATGCAGTTTCACAATTGACTAGATTGATGTAAGGTAATGTGCAGCACTTGTCATACTGTAGCCAATGACAGTTTTACGAATAATCTACTACCTCGGCCCCATGTTTCATATGTGGCACTGCAGCTGTAGTCCCTGTCCGCTGTACTCTTTGACTTGTGCCACTGCCCACTCCAATCACTTATCCGTTCGCATGACCTGCCCTGCTACTATTCCACATTCAACACACACAACCATTGTCAGGTCTACACATCCTCAACTGCTGTGCTTCTTAGCGTTGCCTCTGGTCACACAGTTCTGGCCATTTGTGTTCATTGACTCCACAGGACAGGTTTGCCATACTTGCTGCATGTTGGCTTGTACCGATATGTACATGTGTACACCTAACAGTCTGCTGCTGTGTTCCACAATCAGCTGACTTGCAGTACATTTTTATTTTCTGTATGTTCTCTACACTTGGATGTGTTGCATGATATTTTGTTTTCTTTACTTGTTGATCTGATCCGGCACTGTGAGTGAGTGCATGGTGTGTGTGCACATTGTGGGCCCATGCTTCATCATCCACTCCCCCCCAGCTTCTCTTCATGTATTGTCCCTGTAGGAGTTTCCAGTGCACCTTGGTATCTATGCACACTTACTGGGACGGTCTCGCACTGAGTGTGTGTGACAGGCCAGCTGCATATTGTGCTGTGGTCCATTTACATTGTTGTCCATCAGGGTGTTTGTGGTTGGTGCAGGGTTTGGTTATGTGGTTGTAGGCCCTTCTTTGCTGGGATGTTGCATACACGGCTCTGTTTCTGTTTAGCAGGCCGTGGCGGGTAGTGCATGTTCTTACTTGGATGTGCAGCCGCTGATTTGTCTTTCACAAGGGGCCTTTCTTTGCCAGTCTGCCCTTCTCCATGACTCGCTTTTGTCCTTCTACATGTGCTACTTTTCCATGTATGTTCATTCCATGCTCTCTGACCAGGCAGGTTCTTTCACAAGTATTAGTGTCTGTCTCCCTCTCTCGATCACCTTCTCTTTGTCCTTGCACACTGTGATGTCACACACATCCATTCTGATCTCCCCACCAGCCAGCCACCTCCTTGAACTGCTTTTCACCTATCTCTCTCTATCTCTCTCTTAACTCCACTGCTGGGCAATCAACACTCTGTGTCATGTCTGCCTCTGGCCCTCGCCACACTTGTACTTCCACTGTCGGGGCATCACCTCCTCACTTGATGTCCCTTTCCTACACTGCATCCATGGCTGACCAAATGGCACACATGGGACCTGACAGGACTTGTATGCCGTCAATCAATGTTCCCACTTTGGCACACATCCCAGGGCTGAGTGACTCCAGGGTGCATGTTGTGCTGTGTTTGGAATCTGTCTACTTTGCTGCCTGTGATTTCTCAGTTGGTCTGTTTTTCTGTAGTGTTATTGATGGTTGTTCACACTTGGTAGTTTGTAGTTCCAGATGTTGACACTGAGTGGTCCATGCCTACTTCCTCGTTCCATGCAGGAGTTAACATGCCTGTTTAGTATCTTTACGTTGATGAAATGCATGTTTTTGCAAGTTCAAAATGTCTCTCCAGGTGGGATACAGTGGATGGGAGCCATGTGTGTACCTTCTGCAGGTGAGTCAAAGGCACTCAGGGTGCCACTTGTGTTGACATTGGTGGCATGGACTCTGGCACTGTGTGTGTTTATTTTTCATTTACTTGTAATGAGGTGAGTGGGTGCATGTGACACATGGTGATGGCAGGCTGGTGTGTATATACATGCTGTTTCATATGGACAATCAGGGTGGCACTGGGTGTGGAGGGATCGTTGTGAGGGGAGTTGTGACTGTAGGGCCTTTGTTGGTGAGGTGCCATGGGGGTGGCAGGTCCGGATGTATGTGTGCAGGGACACATGGTGATGTGAGTGATGGGGAGTGTTTCCTTGCAGGTTTTGCATGTGTCTTGCCTGTCACGTGGCATCCCATTCACTGAGATTTTTTTGTAATGTTTACCCATGCAGGTAGTCCACTCTTGGTCCTTCTGCCACTTCTGGGGGTGTTGTCCCGAGACGGATTCACACACAGCACTGCATAGAGGGCATTTGGGGGATGCCATGTCCACCACTGACACCAGGCACATGCCAGTGGCCAGGTGTTGTTGTTTCCCATGGTGGACATGTACCATGGACTGTACCCCAGCAGATATTTTACAGCCTGTTAACAGCTGCTCAGTGCATCTCTACGCTCCCTTCAGTTCCAAGCACATTGTTCCCCATTCAATCCAGTCCCTGTAAAGTATTCCTTCCCTTCCTCTTGCATGTTGCCTGCTCTTGTATGTGTAGCAGGGTCCTTGGCCTCAGTTTCTCATTCATTCCTCATGTCTGCTTCTCTCTTTCATGCCAGTTGCCTGTGTGCCATGACCTCCTGTATGAATGCTGCCTTCTGTGGATCCTGTCTTCGATGCAATTGATGATATGTTTTCATCCCGTCATCCTGTACTTTGCATCATCAGCACCTCTGCCAGTGTTTACTGCACTGTCCTGCTGCCTCGTAAATCATGGGATGCTATATCGTGGCATTGGAAGTACTTTCAGGGAGATCCTGAGTTTCCAGCCTCTCAGTGATCTCTTTTTGGGAGTCCTCTCAGTGTCACACTGACTGTGTCCAGATCTGAGTGTTCACAATGTCCATCACCATGACAAGGGGTAAGTGGGACCTGGTCCTTCAGTGCATGACTCTCTGGGGGGTTGGCAGTGTGGGTGGGTGTTGTTGGTGGGTAAGATGTCACTGTGTGGGTTCTTTTCATTGCATTGGAATGCGGTGGGTGGATCTGGCTGCATACGTGCAGGGGCACATGGTGATGGTTGTTTGGTGAGTTCTTGTTTGCATGTGTTGAACGTCACTCAGGGGGTCACATATTGTTGTGTAATAAGTTGGATGGATGTGTTGCATGCCCTGAACTTGTGGTGTTTATTCTCTACAAAGGCATTCTGCTGGGTGAATATGGTTGCTGAAATTGAAGGGGTTGTTGCTGTTGTGCACGTATACAGGACACATCATCTGATTGTGTTGGTTTGCAGGCCTACAGAGGGGTGTATTTGTGAATTCCAGGTTGCAGCTGGTGCAGACTCACAAGGTGAAAGGTGTGAGGTGAGATGTGCATCTTTAATGCATTGCATTTGCATTTGTCAAAGTCTGCATGACTATTTTGATGTGAATGTGTATTGTGCGCATCCTTGTTTTTAGGAAATGGGTAGGCCACTCAACCTGTATTTAGTTGTGGTACACACATCGGGGGTTCAGGGCACACCTAACATGTGTTGATTGGTAATTTCCATTTTGTACTGTGCCTTTCTACTTGTGTTCTCGTGTATGTAGTTTGGAGGCTACATGCAGTCTAGTGGTTGGCGTCCATGTCACAGTGGTCATGGACTTTATTGTTCGTGTTGTGCGCTCTTGGGTGTAATACATGGCCACTGTTGATTCCAGTTGCTATCACAAGGTTGATGATTTGTACACAGCCCTACAGATTAGTGGTGTATCAGTCACTTCCAATCCATACTATTTGGCACATTCTCACGTCAAATTTGAATAAGAGTACAAACACTCCCCAAAAAGTATATTTATGCTACAAGGATTGTGGAATCTTGCACCCCTGCTTTCACCCTTAGAACGACATGGATATGTTTGTCCCAGTGGTGCACATGGTACCAAAGGTGTCCATTGTTATTTCAACTCCTTGAATGTAAGATGTTCACATGTCTCTTTTGATGTGCATATACGACTAGGTGCAAAGTAATGTATCTTTCAAAATGTACATTTCAATTTTGTTGGTACATATTTTTACTCACTTTTGCATTACACTCATTGTGTATTGGACTTACGTTTTTACTACATAATGTTGTAATTGGGAGTACACTACACCCACTTGAAAATCTTTTCTAGAGCATTGCTTGTACATGTTATTTTATGTCTCATGATCGCACACATTTTGCCTCGCCCAGGCACACAATCTTAGGGTGTAGTTGTGGGCACAGAGGATCGGACACACATCATTGAAGGGCACCTGGGTTGTGGCCTCATTGTGTGTGCTCCCCATGGGCTTCATTTTAGGTGAAGTATATTTGTACCAGCTTGGTGTGTGCAGCCTCTCCATGTGCCCGTTGGCCTGCCAAGGGCATGGGTGGTGCCTGCGGCTAAGGGCGGTGTCCCACCTGCATTTCCACTAGTGCACCACGCTGTGTGGCTGCATTGTGCAGTACACATGCTGCCACCATGATTTTACAGACTACTGGTGGGTTAAATAGCAATACCCCACGAGAGTGGAAATTTGACTTTAGCACCCTGAGTGTGCGCTCCACTATGGCCCTAGTGGCTACATTTGCTGAATTGCATCTTACCTCAGCTGTTGTGGCTGGATTCTGGAACGGCGTCCTCATGAATGTGACAGCGGGTCGACTCAGTCCCTTGCAATAGTGCACACGGTTGTTTTGGCAAATATTGCCATGATCTGTTGTTCAGTCTGTGACATGCATGCATGTGTATGTCAGTTCATACTCACCGACAAGCGATGTGTTGCCATATTTTCCAGATGCCAGTGCCCGGTGCAGTGGTGACTGGTGGTAGATAAACCTATCATGTGTGCTGCCAGGGAAATTGGCATACACTTCCATGATCATTCCATTAGCATCACAAACTACCTGCACATTGATAGAGTGCCAGTGGTTGCTACTGCAGGAGATGTGCTTCAACAATCTGATGAGGCGGTAGCGCTACATGTGTACAGTCTATTGCACCTAGTAGACGTGGGACGTGTGCTACTGCATAGTAATAATAAAAATCCCTGGCACACTCTGCATTTCCTCGAGTGTTCATGGCACATATATGTGCCTGCGCACACATGCACGTGATATTATGCATGCCAATACCTGGTGGAGACAGTGGGATTGTGTTGCCTGCGAAATCTCACTAACTATTGCCTTGTGACACTGGAAGAAACCAATTGCAATGAAACAGAGTGCAGTCAGCACTTTCTCAAGTGGGGTAAGGGCCTGGGAGAAGATAGTGGGTCCCGATTCTGCCGGCAAATTATTCCATGAATCAGGACCTAAATCCCACAACATTCTAGGGAAAATATTGTATTATTTCTCTATTTCCAAAAGCCATTTGTCAGGGATTAAGTTTCCCAATAGCAGCCATTACGAGATATTTAACATGTGTTTGAATATATGGAAGACCATAGATACAATGGGGTTTGTCCGGGGTTTTTTCGTGACAACCCCAATCATATCTCATATCTAGTTGTTCCAAGAATAGAACAGTTCATTGTTCGCTTGCCTGGGAAAACGACTGGTAGCCATCTTGTAGGGATAAGGATGCACTGCTCTGCTGCTAAACGTGGTTCGTCTAAAAGTCACTGGGCCTCATTACACGGTAGGAGGTAACCATGCCGCTATTAGCGGCATGGCTACTCCCTTACCGCATACCGGGGCCGGGTAGGCGGTATGGGGACTTACCGGGTCTTTCCGAACCTGGAGGACCCGGTATGTCCACATTCCAAATACCATTCCCCATTCCCATTTGAGCCCCCATAGGGCACAATGGGAATGGGGAAGGAACTAATAATGGTACCGCAATTTGCTGTACCGTTATTAGCTCTGAAGTCCCTCAGTGGGTCCCATCCATAACGCCTGGTCAGGCCGGGCGTTAAGGACGTGACCCGCTGAGGGACCTCGTAGTAGGGCGCTAAGGGATTACCGGCACCGGTGACCTTACCAGTGCCGGTAATCCCTTAGCGCCTACCGTGTAATGAGGCCCACTGTGTTTTGGATTTTTTTTATTCTAGAGCAGGTCATGTATGTTGTAACATAAGAAAACAATTTGTATTTTCATGTGTCACACACATTGTCTAGTCATGTTGGGCCTATATTATGGAAAAATATCTTCAATACCTTACTGATATAATCGCTAAAAGCCTAGTTTATAACGGACAAAGCTCTGTATTCGTCCTGCCACTGTTTTCCTGTTATGAATTATGATGCACGCAAAGTGGGGAGAAAACACTATACCATCATACTATACCCCAATAATATCGACTAGTGTCTGAGAACATACACCCAGATAATCCTAGCATATTGCTTGGCCGTAAGAGTGCTCTTGCTTAGTCAAATGAAAAGTATGGCAAGCATCAACAAGGTCTATACTATCTACCATGAAAGTGTCATCTATAATCAATTTGGGAATGGGACATCTCTGGTTTTCAGGTGTTCTATCAAGGTCTTCCTCAGGAGGGACCTTAAAATTCCCACAAATGATAAATTCCCCTCGCAAGAGTCCATTTCACATAGTACACCTTTTGTTTCATGGCATATCAAGAGATCATACATAAAAAGAAGGAGCTAAACTCTATGCTTAATGATTTAGAGAACCCTAATGCACAATAAGCATAAGAAACCAGATGACTGAATTCCTCAAGTGCAGAATAATAATTTGGTTTTGGTAACTAGAGAGATCAGATAGAATGTTAAAATTACACACAATCTGGGAAATTATAAAGCTGATTGATACAAATGTAGTGACCAAAGCAGTAAGCTGTTGGCCCTCTTGGCAAAGCATGTTATGTACAACAAAAGATAAATAAAGTCTATGATTTCAAGGGTTCCCTGGGCAACCCTGCTTGATGTTAATGCATCATTTGCTGAGTGATCACTACCCTGTATTATCAGAGTACTTATACATCAGAGGAGAGCAATCACTTTATAAGAGAAGCCTCAGTCATTACCCTTTCAGTAGACATTTCGGCAGCCTATAATATGCCCAGTATGGATAATGAATTAAGGCATCATTTAAAGATCTTGCCACAAGTAATGCAGCAGGAGAAATGGAATCCCAATGGAGGTTTAGACGCAATTTGGCCAAGCGTTGGGGAAACATTTATGTGAACACTGTAGGTAGGTATAGCTTCAGGGATGACCCCCAAGGTCACAGCAACATTCTACGATTATATATTTTTTAGAAAAAAGGGTAAGTACCCTAAGATTCCTTCCTCATACAGTCTCATAACTGTACGTACTGCCTATGGGGCAGACTGGGGATCGGGAACCCGGCATTACCGCCACCCTCGAATGGGCAATTACCGGCCCACTCATCTCGTAATGGGTCAGTTATTGCCCAATCGCGGGAGGCGGTGCTGGTAGCGAGCATGGCGGTAGCCGTGCCTGCCATACAGGCATGGCTCGTAATGAGGCCCAATGTCTCTGTCATTCGGTAGCTCTAGGATAACAAGGCATACGTGCATTAGCAGCTAGCGTTGTTAATGAACGCAATCAATCGTAGCAGAAATTGGTGGAATTGTATGTATCCTGCAAAAAAAAGGAGAAGGCCTCTCTCCCTTGTCATTCCCAATACCAGAATCTCCCATTGCTTCCCAAAACCCTCTATTCAGCTGTCAGGATGAGGGACAAGGGCAGGAACGCTTTATCCGGATGTCAGCAGCAAAAAGAGGAAGTCCCCGGAATGAGCCTTTGCCACTCCTGTGTCTTTCCTGTCACCAGCGCCCGCATACAAGAATGGGGAGACAATAGAAAGGAAAGCTCTCTCTCTCACTCTCTCTCTCCATCTCTCTCTCTCTCTCTCTCTCACTCTATCTCTTTTTCTCCATCTTTCTCTTTCTCTCTCTCTCTCTCTCTCTCTCTCCGTCTATCTCTCTCTCTATCTCTCTTTCTCCATCTCTCTCTCTCCATCTCTCTCTCTCCCCATCTCTCTCTATCTCTCTCTCTCTCTCTCTCTCTCTGTCACTCTCTCTCTCATCTCTCTCTCGCTCCTTCTCTTTCTCTCTCTCTCTCTCTTTCTCCATCTCTCTCTCTCTCTGTCACTCTCTCTTTCTCCATCTCTCTCTCTCTCCATCTCTCTCTCCCCATCTCTCCCTCTCTCTCTCCCTCTCTCTCTCTGTCACTCTCTCTCTCCATCTCTCTCTCTCCCTCTCTTTCTCTCTCTCTCTCACTCTGTCTCTCTTTCTCCATCTCTTTCTTTCTCTGTCACTCTCTCTTTCTCCATCTCTCTCTCTCTTTCTCTCTCCATCTCTCTCTATCTCTCTCTCTCTACCTCTCTCTCTCTCTCTCTGTCACTCACTCTCTCTCTCTCATCTCTCTCTATCTCCATCTCTCTCTCTTTTTCTCCATCTCTCTCCCTCTCTCTTTTTCTCCGTTTCTCTCTCTCTCTCTCTGTCTCTCTATCTCTCTCTTTCTCTATCTCTCTCTCTATCTCTCTCTGCCACTCCCTTGTTATACAGACCCCTGCCTTTCCAGTGTCACCCACTCCCACTGAGAGCCAGGATAGTAGTGGTACGAGGCAAAGGGCCCTGAGTCACGCCTCACTTTACTTCCAGTTTATAATGTTGGTTTGAAAGTTTCAAAGTTGTATTTGTATTCCTTTCTGTCACTCGAGCTTGACTAAGCACGGATGTACATTTTAATTAATTAGACTCCATTCTGGGGGGCTTCAGCGGGTGGTAACAGCCAGGGGCCTACGTTATAAGCCAGGGCTAAGCAATGGCTTTGACTCTGGGCCGGCAACATCGCCAGCCTGTGTAGTCCCCAGAATGGGTGCTTATTTGTATCAGCACCCTGAGGCTAACCCGTGGAGTGCTGACAGCAATGTATTTGTGTGAAACCAAAGCTTGCATCGAGCTCTCATCCTATTGTTTCTCATAAATGAACCCTCACCTAACATGGCCACCATATAAATGGAGGGTAGGGTTCTGTGCAGAACCCCTCTTCAATTTCCAAAGCGGACATGGCTGGGCAATGGGATGTGGCACCGGTTTAGGTGAGTGGGCGCTGGCGCTGGTGGAGGAGAGGGTGGGACACAGAGAGAGCGGGGAACAGGTGGGTTCCGGGGAAGGAAGATGGCCGGGTAGTGCCTCCACTGCTCGGCTTGCTCCAAGCCTGGGCTTCTATCGTGAGATTCTGGCCACGTTTAGAGCAGCCTGATTAGTTGAAAGCAAATTAACAACCTTTATTGTAATGTTAATGTTTCTAATTGTAGAAAGTTCTATTTCCTTCGTGGAGTCAGGTTTGTGCTTTATAAAGTCGAACATACTTAAAATACATCTTTAAATATGCAGTAGTGTAGTTACTAAAGTAATTTACACGTCTTCAATTATGTATCCACTTTTAACATGCTTTTGCTGTCCTATTATACATTAATTGTAAGATTTCAGCCATTCAAGAAACGTAATGAGTGTCTCGTTTCTACTGTGGAACAGTGGCGATTCAGTGACCATGTTGACTTATTAATGATAATGTGTTATTTATATAGCGCCTTAATCCAAAGCACTTTAGAGAGCACATATTTACATACAATATCACCCAACCGAAATTGGTACTCATTTATCGGCCTCACAAGGATGAAAGGCTGAGTTGCCCTTGCCAGGATTCGAACCTGCGACCTTCAGATAATGCTCAGATTGCAGCAGCGAGCGCTTAACCCGCTGAGCTATTTTACCGGCCTCAATAGACTGTGCCAAGCCTTGCTTGTCCACTTAGGTTTAAGTGATGCAGACCACATGCATTACAAACATGACAAGTTGTTGGAACTGAAGTACCTGGAGGCTTTTGTGGGATTTTTTTCTATCACTGTATTTTCTGTAATAATCCGCGTGTTTGGAGGAGATTTTAGGAGGGCAGGTGTTGGATCGTGCACACGCCCTACAGCATTGCCAATAAACCTATGTCAACACAAATATATACCATTGCACCTTTATTTATTTAGTAAATACTTTTTTTAAGGGATGGCCTATTAAGTCTGAAGTATTGACACCATTTAAATAATAAACATAAGCAACACTAAGACATTACGCAACTACAAAAGACATCCCAGGAGATACTGCAGCTACAAGACTCTCTTCACAATGAAACCATCCCCATGAGATCTTAAAATGCATTGTGTGACTACAAAACCGAACATTGTCACTCATTCTAAAAGGATTAGCAGTGTGAGATGTCTGGCATCAGTAAACAATGATTTCTACATTGTAGTGACGTCATCACTTTTTGTGGTCGGAGGAGAAACGCTTTCATCATGATATTGGTGGTCATTTTAAAGTAAGCACTATTACTAAATACCACTTGAGTATCCCCACAGCAGATTACAAATTGCACTCCACAGGTGGGATTGATCGCATTAAGCCGAGAAGATAGCTCAGCGGCTTGAGCACTTGCTGATGCGATCTGTTTGTAATCTGCAGGTTGGAACTCAGCCTTTCATCCTTCTGAGATCGATGAATGAGTACCAACTTTTGAAGTGTGATACTTGTATGTAAATATGGTCTATGTGCAGCGATTTGGGGTATTTCGCTGCTGCTGCATGTGGAGAATACAGCATGCAGTCTTTTGCTGAAATCCACGTGCGGTATCTACGGTCTAATTATGAATTGAGAAACAGTCTGTAAATCGCCCATAATGCCGCCAGAATTTCACTCCAGGCGAAGCGTGGTGAACATCATATTCTAGAGAATCACGTGGACACAGGATTGAATCAAACGAACGATGTGTGTTGCTTTTATTCAATCCTGTGCTTATGTGATTTCCTACAATATGATTTTGCATTCGCACCCAGGGAAGGGTGCTTAGCCAATCAGGTGGCTGGAACAGTGGGTGAGGATACACACACATTCTCAGCCCGCTGCTTCCAGCCACCCAAAGCCCTATCCCAGGTGGCGCCATTTAAAAAAAAAATTAGGGAGGCAACAGGGACCCTCTCTCTGTTGCCTCCCCACACTACCCCAAAACAATCTTTACCCCTTCCCCACACCCTCCCTCCACTCCTTCCTACTTACCTGCTGAACCAGAGCTTTGTTCTGCGGTCCCAGCGTTCCTCCCACCTCCCGGCCGCCAAGTCCATTTTTCCCTAGGGCGGCGGCCATCTTTTTTCCGTTTTTTCTTTCTTTGCAGAGATCTCTGGTGGACAAAAAAAACATTTGCACCCCAGATAAACCCTGGGTGCGAATGGCTTTCACCCCCACTGTGGGGGACGGGAATGACCCACAGCAGGGGTGAAAGCCATAATAGATCCAATAACTACCTTCAAGGTTTGGCTTTCTATTGCTGCTTTGATAAAAACTCTGTCTTTTCTGTTGTGTTCATGTGATTTGTTTCTTTTATTTTCAACATTCATTGCTGTCTTTGATGTCAAAAGATAGGATACACGTACAAATGTAAAAATACATCTAAAATGTAACTTGTACATTTTCGAACAGGAACTTTGCTGTATTTGTTAACCGTATTTACTGTATGCCTACTGTTTCAGATACAATCCACCAAATTCGCAATGCGTAAAGTCTTGTGAAGGGGAGCAGCAACTGCGAATCAAGTTGGGGCAGATGAAACAAAAGTAAGCAAAGTCTAAACTGTTAGCTCAAGCTATAACATTCGATGTGTATACATCAAGTCACGCAGGATTCCTCTCCCACTTCTAAACACTGCAATACCATTATCATTATCCATTTTAGTGATAGTCAGTGTATTGTTTCGGAAGTAACAATGGCTGGGTTGACCCTTCTTAATTGGAACTCATGCAGTGCACTTTGCGCCATGGCAGAAGCAAGCACTTAATCATGAACTACCCACCTACATACACATAAGGTATATCGGATATGCCAACAGTGGGCACGTGTCACATACATGGCCTCTATGAATCCGACACTGTGGATGTCTTACTCTGTCCATGGAAAGGTTTCTCACTGTCCATTTCCTTTCTGCTCTGATCCTTCCCTACCTTCTCAGCTGTCATCACCCCTACCCTCTGCAGTCCAGTAACCTGACTTCTCTTTTAGATATCGTGTTGTTATGCTGCGTTTGCATATCCACTCTTTTCACACTTGCCCTTTGAGTATTTGTGGTTCTGTCTCTTTTTATGTGCTATTATATTGCCCACAAAAAGAAAGCTTTCACCTTCTGCGGACTTTGAAGATAAATGAGTAGTTGCTATTTTTTAGGTCTGGATTGAAGATAAATGAGTAGTTGCTATTTTTTAGGTCCGGATTGAGATGGCTGTAGCTCTCTTGCAGACCTCTTGCTTTGTATGCAGATTGACCCTTGTGTGAAACAGCTGCTCTTTAATGCAGAAATAGTGTAACATTGTGAACACGTTGTTACAGTTTTGGTCACTTTGTATAATCTAGTGTAAATGTTTAAGTTGGGGGATTTGTCGAGTTTTTCTTTTAAGAGTTCCTTTTTGCTTGGTATGCTGATGCTTTGTCCACTTATATGCTGCTTGACATCATGGTCAAATAGTATATAATGAGGCTCCCAATACATAGCAGCCAGCTGTTCCAAAATGCGGAGAGTGCCTTATTTTGGGCCATCGCAATTTAAATAAAGCTGAAGTCTTTCCATGAGCACCATCTTGGAATGATAGGGCACGCCAGACAATGTTATTGTTACTTTTGTGTGTCAGGTATGTGGTAACATCTCTATTCAGTGTGTGATTTCCTTATGTGTGACAACTTTGAGCCGACATATGAAGGTTGAAAGGAATGAATAACGGCTTTCTATTATGCGAACGCTTGCTGTGTGCATTTTAAATTTGAGCTCTGACATGTAATGTAATGATACATTACAATGGAGTAATCTCTGTTGTAGTATAGGTGAACATTTTGTGCTTACAGAGTCACGTTTTTAGTGTAATTCAAAGGTGCAGACAGGATGTGGATCTTCAGGGCAGGATCTGTGCCTCTCCAAGTCACTACAGATGTACACAGAAGAGCAGAGTGCTTCCGGTTGTTTGATCTCCAAACGTTAGAAAGCAGACAACGACAGCAGTGTATTACGACAGGTTGAAACACGTTTAATCTCTACGTGTTAATTGTAATATAATGAAGAAGAACACAATCATTACACCAAATGAAATAAGTGTTTCTCCAGAGTAGGACGTGCTTTGATTGTGTCACAACAAGCAAAACACAATAGGAGAGGATGAAGGTGGCTTCAAGGGGCTACAGACACTCCTCTACATACAAGAATCATCCAGCAAATTAGGAAATACTTCTGATGTACTTATTAAAGACCCGATAACACAATGCCAAATAACACCCTTCCCCTATGAGCATATCCCCGGCAAACCACCAATTTGGAAATCATAGGTTTTCACCGTCACAACAAACAGAAAGTGTGACAAATGCCCTGTCCTTCTTTCCATTATGTTGTGCTGACACAGAACGTGGTATTGGTTAAACTAAACTGGAGTCTCCCGCAAAATTGACAGATGCCGAGAGGTGTTGCTAATGCACGAGAGTGATAATTTGGAGTAAATATCTATTGCTTAAAAATATTCGTGATGAAATCAGACAAGTGGAATTGCCTCAGAAGAAGAGACTTTCTCGAAACACGTGTCAGACTGATCCGATCTACCATTAAACTATGCATAACTATGCATTTTAAAAACCCATTGTTTGGTGCAGTGTGATTGTATACATTTTGTGTGATAGCAATAATATAAACAGTTATAACAGTTAAATTGGACAGGAGAACAGTGCTCCTCAGAGCACACACCGGACATTTGCAACAGAAAGTGCCATTTGGTATTACATTTAACGCACTGCATGACAAGCATTACAATAACATGGTGTCAGAGGGTGAGGGCTATTCCTAACCGTAGCAACTAGCACCATGGGAAACAGGCATATTCAGAGCTCTTGAAATCATGTGGAGGAATGGAAAGCAATCAGCACTAGCAGACAGAGGGATGCATTGCAGCTCAGATGGGTAACTTTAGACAAACAACACAGACAAGGAGCTCATGTGTTCCATGTGGAGGAAAGGGAAACAACAGAACTGGCACTCATTACAGTTCATCCTTGTGATCTTTAGCAAGGGGGTATATTATGAGCTCTTGTGTTCCATGGGGAGGAAAGAAAACATTTGGTACTGGGAGATGGAAAGATTCATTACAATGTTGCTTTGTGATCATAGTCAGGGGTACATTGTGAGGTCTTGTATTCATTGGAGAGGAAATAAAAGGAATCAGCACACCTAGGTGGAAGGGTTCAATGCAGTGTTGCCTTTTTGTCTTCGATGAACAGTGTATTCGGAGCTCTTGTGCTCAAGCATAGAGAGGAATACAATTAGCACATCAACCAGTTATGTGGTTGGAGGGATACATTACAGTGCAGTTTTGTTTTCATAGGCAGACAGTACATCAAGAACTTTTGAGTTGCAACCAAGGGGTGGGGGGGGGGGGGGGGAATTGAATCAATCAGCACTGGAAAGTGAATGTATTATTTGTGAGGAAACTGAGGGCACCCTCACTTCTTTTTCCCCTGGATCCTCCTCTCAGGTGGCCAGGGAAAGGCCATCGCTTTCGGATCCCGACCCTGGGGATGGATACGCGAGGGAGGATCACCTGGGTGGAGGGAACCTGGAGAGTGGGGAGAGTACGTCCTTAGGTGAGACATGGTAGCCCCCTTTCCCTTTTCAAAATGAACCTTCTGTCCCAACAGCCTTTTTAGGTTACTGTCAGCCTTTCCCCTTTTCTTCCTTACAAAATGTCCCACAGAAATGCCATTTTTATACTGGGACGAGGAAGAGGCCAACTAGGAGGACACATCCTCATTTGGGTGAGTTAAACATATTTCCATCTCATATTCTTAATGCAAACACATATAAGCCTCCTCTTGTTAACTCAGCTGCTCGCTGCAGCACCCGCTAGAGTGAAGTGGAGCGAACAGAAGCCGGAAAGCAGATCGGAGAACCCCGAAGAGCTGCCCTATACAACCGGTGAGTGAAAAGAAGGGAGCACTCATAGTGGAGAGCTCTGGGAACTGGAAACAAGCATGTTTAAATGCTGAGCAAACTGAACACTGTTGTAAGTACTTTGGAAGGCCAAAGCAAGTGTCTTTGAATACCAAACAACCTGCAAGTTATTATGAGCCTTTTTGAAAGTTGAAAAAAGCAAGATTGAATACGGAATTGACTGAAAGACATTGTGAGAAAGACATTGTGAGCATATTTGAATACCGCACAGAACAAAAGCAAGTGATGACCACTTAAGAATGAAGTGAAAGCAGCGTGGTGGTAAGGGAAAACACCACCTAATAAATTGTGGGAGACGCAAGTGGTGACAAAGCCAAAAAGTTACTAAGAAGAAAATGAAATGAAAGTGAACAGGTTAAAAGAGAAAACCTGTGTTGGCAAAAGCCAGAGGAATACAGAAAGTGTGTGACCTGTAATGGGTGGACTGTGTTGTCCGACAACTGCGCCTAGACTGAGTGCCCTTGCTTGGAAAGAACCAAGGAAACTAAGGGTACAGAAGCTTATGTTTTGCAACAGCTGTTGAAAGTGAATTTGAAATAAAGAAACAGAGCAATCTATCTAAACTAGTGAAAAGCCAGGATGACCTAAGACTTGAGCTGTTAGAAAATTGGAAGATTTTAACTGGTATTAGTTTTAGAAAGCTGGAAGATTTGAACTGGTATTGTTTTATGAACTGCGTAGAACTCTCGGGGAAGGGTTTTCTGAATGGTTCTGAACTTGGAGAAGGGAAGCTGATTACAAGCCAAGAGCTGGAAGAAGCTTGGAACTTTATTTTGATCACTATTCATTTTGCTGCTGACATCCCTACACATTTATACAGTTAGTTGTGAGGGCAAGTATAGGTTTTGGACATAGACTTTTGAGTTGAACCTACTGACACAGACTATCCTTAGTTTTCTTTAGGTAGGGAAATCCCACCTTAGTATAGGGCAAGTTAGGCCTTACTCCATCCTGACATTTAAGTCAAATAAAACATTTGATTAGAAAGTTGAATCTGTTGTCTGTGTCTTACTTCATGATGCTTTCACATATTGCAGAGCAGTCTTTTGATCTTGTGAAAAGTGTATAAGCGGAGCTGTGTGCTCTGTTCTGAAACATGACACACATCGCTGTCAAAAACCCTTATTCATTTGTGATTTTCTTCCACAAACTCTAACACTTTCCCTAATAGAACACCCTGCAAATGGGCCAGATATCTTCACCTTTCCATATCCAGGAACCAGGTAGGAAGGCTATTGCCTGCAGGCGATCTCAAGACTCAGTGACTTGTGTGTTAGATGGAAGGCGGTTGCTGACACTTAATCTGCCCCTGCTCTCTAATCAGCCTGTAGCTTAGAATGGTCCATAATACCCCCAAGCCACTCCTGCAACATTTCTACTTTCTACCAACTGCAAAATAGATTTTGATCTTGGAGATAGCTGCTTACTTGCCGTAAATTCTAGGCTTGGGGGTCCTTTCAATGATAATGTTACCAGATGACTCAATTTCACCTTCGGTACCATATTTCAGACCTGTGCTTTGCATTTCCTTTAGTTTCATTTAGGCAAATGTATTCAAATGATGTGGCCCAAGACTGCAACTCCTACAATACAAATAGTGGAGAAAAGAAAGCTTAGAATTGGGCCTATTGTCCTCTGTGACATTGCGTCATCTGCTAACCTTAGTCAGTAGTATTTATGTTCGGTTGACCAAAGGCCTCAACTACTCTCTTCACTAACCTATTTTACATACTGTTTTATTATGTTTCTATTAAACGTTACACATGTTTATCAGAAAATTCCACGGGTTAGCTATGATTCATGCACTCCTTATCTCCCATTAAATGCATTTTGAAAAATGTCTCAAAAGTAATTTTACTGTTTTACAATCTTTGGTCCAAAAATCTAAAGAATTAAGTATCAGTTCAACACACAAAGCCGACACGTGTTTCAACCTCCATGAGGTCTTCATCAGGGATGGACACATCATACATCATAGTTTAGTAGTAACAAACAATTGTTTTTTCACAAAATATACAAACACCACATTCAATTGACCCCAATGCACATACATGTTGTTGGATCAGAGGGTATGTAAAAAATACCAAAACATATGTATATCCACCATTCCAAATATCAATCACAAATATCACGTGAAAATGGTAAAACATTGCATGGGCCACACCCATCACCATTGGGTAGCCCATGTTGTCATGTAAACAATTGCTAATTAGTACACACCAATTTTGTATGCAAATGTTTACATATTATTGGCCAATTGGTTAAACAGTTTCAATGTTAAGCAACTCATAGTAACAGAAAAAAGGGGAGAGGGAAAACAAAAGGGGAAGGGAACTGGAAAGGGACTAGGAAAATGAAAAAACACAACTTCATTAATATGATATCCGATATTCTTCTAATGTAAATATATCTTAATCTATAGCCTAGATATTATTGATTTAGTCGTGCCACATCAATCCAACACCCTCCATATGGTCATTCAAGATCGCTTAGGGGTGAGTGTTTTGTTATTGGTTTCCATATCTTTACGACCTGATATCCCCCTACTGATGTATTTGGCATCTGAGTGTGTGCTTACATTTTGTCATCACCTGTACGCGTTGTTATTGTGCCCTTGAATTAATCTGTACTTTGAACCCATTGCGAGAAAAAAAAAAGTAAATCATATGTTTGTGAGCTTACCACCCCCATTTTGGTCGTGTTTGAGTGCTCCAAAAATGCATTAATCTTTGCAATCACCCACAAACAGTGTAATTGTTCCATTGTAATGTTTGGAACCTTAACCCTCCAGTGGGAATCACGTATATTCACCAAATAATGGATTCACATTAATAAACTCCTTGCTCGTGCAAATTGTCAGTAGTGAGTGTTTCCTCCTACTGTCTGTAAATTATTTGAAAAGTGCAGAGAATCTCTCATTAGAGATGGTTCTAACATAGTTGAAGCATGTGTTCAAATTTGCCAACAAAACTCTGTTTCTAAAATGATTACTGGTCAAGCTTACCTGTTATGTCTGGTTGTATCTCAATACCAAAAGAGTTTCCAATTCTAATTAATCCTCTTGTGCTGATAGGAAATCCTCTATTCAATCATTTCATCTATTAAAGGAATGTATTGTCCAATGAGTGGGATTGTCTCAAATAATCTGGTATTGCTGATCTACGTTTTGGTTAAAAAAATAAAAGACCTAATGTGTTGCCTTTACATTGTAATACATGTAATCCAAGAATTGCTACATTACAGCATTACAAAGGAAGTGCTTTAAAACTACCCGCTTAAAAATTTGCTTGAATTCTCATTCAATTTGCAATACAAATGGAGGGTCCCTGCTAAGTAGCTTAATGTGGTATTGCATTCAGCATGCTTAATTGCTGAAACCATCTGTTCTAAATGGTCTACTTACCTTGATCAGGTGTTTCTCTATTTGGAAAATAGTGCTAGAGTCCCGCTGCCTATCTAGCACAACCGCCACTTTGTTTGGGCTCCATTTATAGGAGCATGATGTCGCACGTAACGCATATGACGCTAGTTACCGTATGTCAACAAATCAACTAATTATAGGCTTAACATGTCTCAGCATCCTTATGCCACCTAAACACTTAATTGTCAACGTAAGGTGTCCCTATTTATTAAGCGTGGTACTATTATGATACTCTTAAATATAATTAAGGAAAATGCTGAGTATCTCGAAATTCATAAACCCTGGCCAATTCTCGTGTTCGTACCAATAAAGTGGAAACACTGCTATGTCACCCTCCCATCATTCTCATCAAGCTTGGATCTCTATTCAGTGTAAAAATTGATTAATTTTCCTCACTTGGTATCCTCACTTGTATGGATTAATTTCAGTCTATTAATAGCATGGCCATCTGGCTGTTGACCTCCTTGTGATTAATCTGCATTACAAGGGTGACACTTCGGGCTTCCAAATCGGAGTGGGTCATGTTCAGGCCCATCCCCCCTGGCGATTAATATGAATATTCCTTGGATCCTGTTCAATTATACTAGTGTGTATCTTTTAATAATGACACACCTCCAGGGTAACTATCTCCCTGGTGATCTAAGATGGAATGGGATCCTTAACAATTAGTGAAGCTCATTAACCCATGTTTGCAGAGTCCCCCCATTTGATGACAACCAAAACATTGTTTTCCCATTAGAGGGATGTGGAATTGCATTGACATGCATTTTCCAACTGGTCTTGCAATCAAAGTAAAACCCACCAATGCAGATTCCAATGTTATGCACCAATGCACATTTAGTTGTGCACCACCTCATTGGCTATAAAAATCACAAATGAACGCCATTTTAATGTTCCGAGTTGAGACCCATTGGGATGGTGCAAAATTGGCATATCATTCTTGCTTCAACTTGTCAGAGACTCTTTTCTATCGTCCCCTCTAACTCCACATCAGACATGTTTCAACCCAACAAAACATATGTCCTCCTTGTTCCCCATCTGATGATTCTTCAACCAATGTACAGAGAAGGAAACCTCATATCGTCATGTCTCAAAATACTCAAATGCTCTCTTAATCTCACACAGAGTTCCCTGATAGTAATTCCCATATATATGTCCGTCCACACATACAAATTAGTCCATATACTATAAATTTGGAGATTTCTGACCAGTAGGTTCCTTGGGGAAAGCCAAACCTGGTCCCCGACATGAAACAAGCTTCCTGTCAGCCTGTACTCTCATGCGTTACTGTGCCTGTGCCAAATCCCCCACAGTCTTACAATGTGGCTCCTGTATCTGGAACATCATGGTATCTACATTGGGAACAGGACTTGGAAGTACTGGTTGGAAAGGCAACAGTTTAGAGTGTTGTCCAGAAGAGCAGTAAGGGACTAAGACCAGTAGCAGACTGTACAGAATTATTGTATGCCACCTCTGCTGTGTTCAGATGACTGTACCAGTTGTCTTGGGAGGCATTTGTGTAATAACCTAGATATTGCTCCAAAATCTGGTTGGTTCGCTTGGTCTGTCCATTAGTCTGGGTATGACAACCGGAGCTCAATGCCCGCTGAATACCCAGATGTTTACACAAACGAGTCCAGAAGTTTGAAAGAAACTGAGAGCTTTGGTCGTACAGGATCTTCTCAGGTAAGCCATGCAGATGATAGACTTCATGTAAAAATACCTGAGCTGTTTGGGTCGCCATAGAAATGGAAGCCAGGGGTATTAAATGTGCCATCTTGGTGAAACAGTCTACCACCACCATAATACATGTGTGGCCATCAGATGCTGGTAGCTCGACGATGTAGTCCACGGCTATGGTGTGCCAGCGATAGGGAGAGTTTTGATGATCTGTATTAATCCGAATTGACGTTTTCGTATAGTCTTATTGTGGGTACAGACTGGATAAGAACTCACATAATACTTTACTTGAATTGCCCATCCGGGCCCCCAGAACTGACAGGCTATTAATTCTTGTTTGGCCTTTACCCCACAATGTCCGCTGATCCTATAGGGAAGCCAAAAAGACTAAGATGTCATCCAAGTACACCCAAACGGACAGGCCAATAATATCCATTATTGTCCATGAAACATTGGAAGATGGCTGGGACATTACACAGGCCGAAGGGTATAACCCGGTATTCGAAATGCCCCATGGGTGTCTTGAAGGCCGTATTCCATTTGTCTCCCTCTTTGATCTTCACCAAGTGGTAGGCCCCTCTTAGGTCCAGTTTGGTATATATCTGGGTCGCATGTAGTGACTCCAAAATGTCACAGATACGCGGGAGAGGATACCTATCTTTTTTGCGTGATTTCCTTCAACTGGTGATAATCAATGCAGGGACGTAAGGTCCCCTCCTTCTTTTGTACGAAAAACAATGGAAATCCTTCAGGTGACTTAGACTGTACTATTTAGCCTTTACTCAGGTAGTCCTCGATGTGTTGCTGTAGCACCCCTCTCTCTAATGGCTTGAGAGAATAGATTTTTCCATGAGGTATCGTTAAGCCGGGCTAAAGGACTATTGAGCAGTCAAAATGTCTATCCGGAGGAAGAGGTATGTCTGCTGGTTCAGAAAAGACTTGGTAAAAGTCACAATAAGCAGGGGGCACTGACTGCAGGATAGATAAACGCTGGGATCTGATTCCTCCGCATAGGGTTGAAAGAAGAAGTGAGAAAAGAGTAGTCATGGGTGGGCAACAGGTCTTGGTGCAACGGGAAGAGGCGAAAATAACAGTTTGAGTCTCCCAATTGATGTGCGGATTATGACACAACCAGGGCAGACCTAAAACCACTGGATCTGAAGGGGACTTCAACACACCCAAGGAAATCTTTTCCAGATGTTCATTCACTCATAAGCATACCACCCCAATCTGCTGATGAGTCGGCCCTGAGGACAATGGGGTATCATTGATGACTTCTACCATGGGCTTACTGTCTTTTTCGTACAAGGGCAAGATGATCTTAGTGGCAAGCTCCATGTCGATGTAATTTCCACAGGCTCCACAATCCAGTAGTGCCAGGGTTTCTTCACTCCTTTTCTGCTCCTCAATCTTGATTTGTAATACCAGTAATGCGCCGGTTGCATAGGTCTGACAACCAGGTCTGGAGGTAAAGAACTGGAACAAATGGTAGGCCTGCCATCGCCTTCCTTCCTAATGACAAGCTGATTTGTTTTTCGACTTCCTGGGTGGACGTGAAGTGCAGGTCCCCAAAAAATGCCCTGTTCCGCAATATAAACATAAACGGAGAATCTTTCTCCGTCTTTTCTCTGTTGCAGACAATGGACCACTCATTACACCTAGTTGCACTGTTTCAGGTGCTATGTTGGGTGGTTTTTGGGTCTCCCCCGGAGGTACCGATTGTCGGGAACATATTCTGTCTTCTCTTCGTCTTTCATTTCTTCTTTCGCTCAATCAGTGATCGATTCGCAATACTTGATCCATTAAAGCCTTTATTGAATCCGGTTCTGGGATATGCAGCAGTTCGTCCTTGTATTTGTTTCATAGCCCACGCGGAAATAAGGCTTTCTGTGTCAACTGTGGCCAAAGGGAATCGGTGGCTAGTTGCCGAAAATGGCTTATGTATGCGATTATATCGCTGCTGCTTTGCCTGATGTCCATCAGCTGGTTTTGAGCCACTAACGCCTGATTGGCTGATTGGAACACGTCCAAAACAGCTTTTAGTATGGGACTGTTTGAATACACGAGGGGAGCTTCCCAGGCTAACGCTGCTCCTGTTAGATTTCCCAAAATGTAACTGATCTTTGCTTTATCTTTATTGAAATGCATGGGTCCAAAGTCCAAAGTGAAAATGGATTTTACAATGATTACAAAACTCTGCCAGACTACTTGGGTCTCAGTCAAACTGCAATGGCGTGGTATGTGCCATGGCACTCTCTGGCTGAAGAGCGGGTCCGATACCTTGTACCATCTGTCTCCAAGTGACATTTTCCTGGCGTAATGAAGTAACTTCTAGACGTACCTGTATATCATCCTGCAGGTCCTGAGATCTTCAAAAGCAGTCTGGGCACTGCCCCCCCAAAAAAAGGTGCCTTGGTACTGGTTAGAGAGGACATAATAGAGGCAGAGTGGGAGAAATGCGGAATGAAGCACCGCTAGGAGTTTGCAAACCCCAAAAACTGTTGGAGGGCTTTGCGATCGTGAGGTTGCTTCCATTGTTGTATGGCTTGGACCTTAGCTGGATCCATCTGAATTCCGGTATGATTGACTAGCCAAGGAATCCCCTCTGTTCCTTGTGAAAAGACATTTCTCAGGTTTTGCAAAAAGATGATTCTTGGCCAGTCTACGCAGTACCTCCTTGACGTGCTCAATATGACCCTGTAGCACTGGTTCAGATTCCAAGGAACATGACAGGGCGTCTGCTTTCTGATTCAGATCACACAAAATTTAAGTCACTCTGAAGTCATATTGGGAAAAAAAGAAGGCCCACTGTGCCTGTCTGGATGTTCGACAATGTAGGGATCTTAACTGTAAATGCAAATTTGTACGATCAGTTCGCACCTCCACAGTAAATCGACCCCCAGCAGATGATGTCACCATTCCTCAAAAGCGGCTTTTATGGCCAATAGTTCTCTCTCGATTACAGAATAGTTCTGTTCACTGGCAGTCAATTTCCTGAATAGTAGGCAACATGATGTTCCATACCTGTTTCGGGGTCTGATTGAAGCAAAACTGCCCCTTTGGTGTCATTGGAAGCGTCAGTCTGTGCGATAAAAGGAAATTCTTTGTTGAGAAGCAAGGAGAACCCCAGAGCTGGCAGACAGTACAGGGAAGAAAGTTTGAGGCTGACAGCGGGAGGACCCAGGCCAGAAGTGCGGTAAGCAGGTCAGGGAGGACAGGCAGTAGGAGAGAGGATCCAGGCTAGAAGAAGCAAACTGAGAGGGAGTCAGTCAAAACCTGGGCGAGACAAGGAACAAAGGAACCTTGAGACACAATGTACTGAACACACCAGTTCCTTATAAAGTGGTATTGGACGAAAAGGAGGCTTGCAGCTTCAATGGAAGCTTCTGCATGGCCCTCAAGACTGTGCATGTGCGGCACGAAGAACACTGACATATGTGCGTGGGCAGTGCCAAAACAATGGTGGCTCCCAAGGAAACAGAATCCCGCACCGGGCAATTAGGGGAAAAACGTCATTGGGGATAAATGCGCCTGGACGGGTCTCTGGTGCATCCGGTAAGTGGCCCATTAGGATAAACTCCACACAGTGTCAGGTGAGAAAACATTGTGTAAACTCACCATCTGTAGTCATTAGTGGTATTCTGTAAATCCAAATATATAAATAATTGGTGTTAGTCCTCTGTAGAAATCTAAACTATGCCACACCTGAAATTAGTATAGTGTGCCTTCGTACACTTACCTATTGATGATTGGGTTAACCTTAACTGTTGCTGGATATTTAAATGGACTAGTTTCCTAGAATCTACTTTATTAGCTGTGAAATTTGCCAAATATTCTAAATGCAGATTCTGTTTAAGACTTTAAATAACTCGTAAAGATGTAGTTCTATGGACTTACCTCTAAATGTTTAAGGGGCCAATTCATAGAATTCGGCGCACAAGTGGGGCACGCGGCTGGCGCACAGTGTGCGCGTGCGGTAGTCTGCGCCAGCCGCGTGCGCCGAAACACATTCAGGCGCACAGCGTATTCATGGATTCCAACATCCACAACCAGCCGTGGCGCAGAGTGGCGCAGCGACCCTGCAGCAGCGTCAGTTACGCCCCCAAGAACGCCCCTTGCGCAGGGAAAAGCCATCAAAATCCCCAATCCAGCGCAAAGGGCAGCAGCAAACGCAGAGCGGGGAGCGTGTATTTCAGGGGTGTGCGGGTGTCCCCACACGCGATAGGCCTGGGTACGTGTATTACAGGGGTGCGCGAGAAAATCTACACGCGATTGGGCTGGGTACGTGGATTTCAGGGGTGCGCGAGAAAATCTACACGCGATTGGCCTGGGTACGTGTATTACAGGGGTGCGCGAGAAAATCTACACGCGATTGGGTTGGGTACGTGATTTCAGGGGTGCGCGAGAAAATCTACACGCGATTGGCCTGGGTACGTGGATTTCATGGGTGCGCGAGAAATTCTACACGCGATTGGCCTGGGTACGTGGATTTCAGGGGTGCGCGAGAAATTCTACACGCGATTGGGCTGGGTACGTGGATTTCAGGGGTGCGCGAGAAATTCTACACGCGATTGGCCTGGGTACGTGGATTTCAGAGGTGCGCGAGAAAATCTACACGCGATTGGGCTGGGTACGTGGATTTCAGGGGTGCGCGAGAAATTCTACACGCGATTGGGCTGGGTACGTGGATTTCAGGGGTGCGCGAGAAATTCTACACGCGATTGGCCTGGGTACGTGGATTTCAGGGGTGCGCGAGAAAATCTACACGCGATTGGGCTGGGTACGTGGATTTCAGGGGTGCGCGAGAAATTCTACACGCGATTGGCCTGGGTACGTGGATTTCAGGGGTGCGCGAGAAAATCTACACGCGATTGGCCTGGGTACGTGTATTACAGGGGTGCACGAGAAATCCTACACGCGATTGGGCCTGTGCGAGTGGGGCAGTGTATTACGTGGGTGTGCGGGAAGTTGAAGAGGTGAATTGCCAGTGTGGGTCCTCCCAGGTCTCCCCTCTACCCCCTCCACGACCTCTGCAGGCAGCCCACACCACAGGGGACTACCCTGCACCCCTGGTCATGTCCCACAGGCAGCCCATCCACCATGGGCATGCCCCCCAGCCAAGCCACATGTCCCCTTGCACCCCCACCCCCCAGCACCGTGGGGCACCTGCCAGCAGGCCCCCAACCATGTCCCACTCATGTCCCCTTGCACCCCCACCCCCCAGCACTGTGGGGCACCTGCCAGCAGGCCCCCAACCATGTCCCACTCATGTCCCCTTGCACCCCCACCCCCAGCACTGTGGGGCACCTGCCAGCAGGCCCCCAACCATGTCCCCTTGCACCCCCACCCCCCAGCAGGCCCCCACTCATGTCCCCCTGCACCCCCACCCCCCAGCACTGTGGGGCACCTGCCAGCAGGCCCCCAACCATGTCCCCTTGCACCCCCACCCCCCAGCAGGCCCCCACTCATGTCCCCCTGCACCCCCACCCCCCAGCACTGTGGGGCACCTGCCAGCAGGCCCCCAACCATGTCCCACTCATGTCCCCTTGCACCCCCACCCCCCAGCACTGTGGGGCACCTGCCAGCAGGCCCCCAACCATGTCCCACTCATGTCCCCTTGCACCCCCACCCCCCAGCACTGTGGGGCACCTGCCAGCAGGCCCCCAACCATGTCCCACTCATGTCCCCTTGCACCCCCACCCCCCAGCACTGTGGGGCACCTGCCAGCAGGCCCCCAACCATGTCCCCTTGCACCCCCACCCCCCAGCAGGCCCCCACTCATGTCCCCCTGCACCCCCACCCCCCAGCACTGTGGGGCACCTGCCAGCAGGCCCCCAACCATGTCCCACTCATGTCCCCCTGCACCCCCACCCCCCAGCACTGTGGGGCACCTGCCAGCAGGCCCCCAACCATGTCCCACTCATGTCCCCTTGCACCCCCACCCCCCAGCACTGTGGGGCACCTGCCAGCAGGCCCCCAACCATGTCCCCTTGCACCCCCACCCCCCAGCAGGCCCCCACTCATGTCCCCCTGCACCCCCACCCCCCAGCACTGTGGGGCACCTGCCAGCAGGCCCCCAACCATGTCCCACTCATGTCCCCCTGCACCCCCACCCCCCAGCACTGTGGGGCACCTGCCAGCAGGCCCCCAACCATGTCCCACTCATGTCCCCTTGCACCCCCACCCCCCAGCACTGTGGGGCACCTGCCAGCAGGCCCCCAACCATGTCCCCTTGCACCCCCACCCCCCAGCAGGCCCCCACTCATGTCCCCCTGCACCCCCACCCCCCAGCACTGTGGGGCACCTGCCAGCAGGCCCCCAACCATGTCCCCTTGCACCCCAACCCCCCAGCAGGCTCCCACTCATGTCCCCCTGCACCCCCACCCCCCAGCACTGTGGGGCACCTGCCAGCAGGCCCCCAACCATGTCCCACTCATGTCCCCTTGCACCCCCACCCCCCAGCACTGTGGGGCACCTGCCAGCAGGCCCCCAACCATGTCCCACTCATGTCCCCTTGCACCCCACCCCCCAGCACTGTGGGGCACCTGCCAGCAGGCCCCCAACCATGTCCCACTCATGTCCCCTTGCACCCCCACCCCCCAGCACTGTGGGGCACCTGCCAGCAGGCCCCCAACCATGTCCCACTCATGTCCCCTTGCACCCCCACCCCCCAGCACTGTGGGGCACCTGCCAGCAGGCCCCCAACCATGTCCCCTTGCACCCCCACCCCCCAACAGGCCCCCACTCATGTCCCCCTGCACCCCCACCCCCCAGTCACCAGGGGCAGCCTCCACAAGGCCCCCACCCATGTCTCACACCACCCCCACCCCTCCAGTCACCAGGGGCAGCCTCCACCAGGCCCCCACCCATGTCTCCCACCACCCCCACCCCTCCAGTCACCAGGGGCAGCCTCCACCAGGCCCCCACCCATGTCTCCCACCACCCCCACCCCTCCAGTCACCAGGGGCAGCCTCCACCAGGCCCCCACCCATGTCTCCCACCACCCCCACCCCCCAGCAGGCCCCCACTCATGTCCCCTTGCACCCCCACCCCCCTGCAGGCCCCCACTCATGTCCCCCTGCCCCCAGGTCCTGACGAAACGCAATCATGGCAGTAATGGGCAGCATACCCAGCACAAACACCCAGCCAAGGATTGCATCCACCCACATAGTAGATGCAATTACATGATACAACCCCAATGGCAAGTATGTAAATGAACACATGTCCGTCACACACACATACACAATGGGTGCAAGTGAATGTCAAAACCCATATCATGACATGCATGAAACCAATGAGAAAATACCACAAATGTAAGTAATAAATATATGTATTAAAGATGAAAATGAAGTAAAGAAATAAAACACACAACAATGGGGATGACAAAACAAATGGTCCATGTCCGAGAACTAATAGAAAAAATCAAAAAACAAAGGAATCCAAAAACTAATGTAGTCCAAAGCAAAATAATGGGGGGAAAAATAAGGAAAAACCATTGCCTCATGGTGAACACAAATATAAATCCAACAAATGTTTTCCAAACATCAAACTATGTACAAGAATAACCCAGGGTCCATGAGCCCAACACCATAAATGAAACCTACTTCTACTAACTAATAAAAAATATATATACAGAAAAGTGGCCATTGTCCGAGCGGTCCAAAAAAAACTTTAAAAATAAAGGAAACCTAACACTAACTAAAGAACTATATACAATGGCAGCGGGCAAGTCCTGCGGCTCACTCTGTGATGTTGCCGGCCAGGGCATCATCGAACTCCATGTCGATGTCCCGGAGGCGGGACTCTGTCCTGGCCCCGAGGTCTCGCAGGGACAACCCCGTGTCCACCTCAAACTCCCTGCGAGTTTCCTCGAGGCACTCAGCCCGCCTCAACGCCCGACGCATGGAGAACTCCGCCCTGACCATGGTGAGCCGCTCCTCTTCCGCCCGCTGCCGCTCCGCACCTATCCGCTGGACCAACTGCTCCCACACGGAAGACACTGCCATCCCAGGGTTCTCCTGCCCTCCGGCCGATGCCTGCCCCTCTGATCTTGATGGCCCCGAGCCATGATGCCTCCCACGTCGAGCCTGCTGCTGCCTCCGACGCCACTGCCTCTGCCAGCACGACGGCATCCAGGCTGATGGAATCCACCGATGCCGTCGTGCACGTGCCCTGCCAGATGATGCCGGCACATCCTCCATCTGCAGGGGGACAGTTGCTGGTGTGTCCACCCCTGCTGGACCTTCGACTCCCGACTGTGGCAGGGATGGGGTCCCCACCGAGCTGGCTGCGTTGGTCGGGGCAGGTCCACAGGGGGCCCTGGTGGCATCTGGGCCGGAAGACGGCATGGAGCACGACTGGCGCATAGCCTCCACAGAGGAGGAGAGGGTCGCCAGAAGGCCACACACATGTAGGAAACCCCCGACCATGGCGGCTCCCAAATGGTTCACGTACGCACGGTGCTCTTCGTGATGATGTGCATGCTCCTCCCGGGAAGCATGCACCTCATCACGAATGCCAGCCATGCGCAATGCGACACCAATCAGGACCCTCTCCACACGGCCAGGGGTCCCCTCGTCCGCAGGTAGAGGAGTGTCAGATGACATGGACATCTCCCCTACCTGCGGACGGGCCTGGGATGGGGCATCCCTGCTGGTGCATGGTGGTGCAGTCACAGTGTCAGGGACAGTGACATGCACAGGCACCTCCACGGCGACCTGTGCTGCCTCCTGCCCCTGGCCCTGGACTGCACCACTTGCACCAGCGGGGATGCCCCCACCAGGCCCCATGTGTGGCTCAGTAGCGGCCTCCTCCCCCTCTGTGGAAACCACCAACCTGGATGTCTCCACGCCGTCTTCCGCCGGTGCAAGCCCCTGTGGGGGCTCACCCACCCCTTCCGCTGCAGCCGTGGCGGCATCCCCGCCGCTCTGCTCCACAGCGCCTTCTCCGCCCTCTTCTTCACTTGCCACTGTGTAGAGGGAGACATAGAACACAAGCATCAGGGTACTGTACAATGGTCCCCTAGACAGGAAGCAACAGCAGATGAGTGGCACTGTCATACATCACTTCCATCATGTCCCTCCACAACACATGGGTCAGTGCAGGCAAAACACATACAGTAACAGGCACGGCGCATGCCATGGACATTGGCATACATGACCAAGGGACTCATGATTCATGCAATGTTGGTTTTAAACTCACATGCATCATGGGTCTTGCCATCACATGCACACACCTCACCGTAGTTCCATCCATCTGGCCTCGTACACCACAGACGCAGTGGATACAAGGATGACTAGGCTGCATCAGTGAATCTGAACATTGTCACAGACATGTGTCATGCATCCATGGCAGTTACAAGTCACAGACACGCAGGTCAGACACACACACATGGACACCATACGTGTACATGGGACCAGCACCCATCCCTCACCCCCACCCATGTCCAGGAACAGAGACTGCCATGCTTCCATGTGTCCATTCCGCACAGAGCCCCCCATGTTGCAATAGAACACATGCACCAACCATGTGGTTCACACATCACTGTACTCACATGCCTGACCATGATGTCCCTGCACACACACATACGTACATGGCCTATGTCACACATACAGGCAGGTATCAGACAACCAGCACACTGCAACATGCCCTGTCTCACACAGTAATGCTTGGCCACTTACCGGCCAACTCCAGATGGGTCTGCCTCCGAAGGATCTGGGCGTGGAGCGCTGGGTCTACGCGTTCCAGGACCCTCATCTGGATGTCACTCAGGCGTGCCCGGCCCCCCTCCGCGAGGCGCCGGGCCTTATTGAGGGTCCTGGACCTCAAGTCCTCCCAGCGCTTCTTGATGTGCTTGATGTCGCGGGTTGCCACCCCCTCCGCGTTGATGGCAACCACTACATCGTCCCATATCCTCTCCCGTCCTTCCTTGTTGGCGCGTGGTCTTCCGAAGAGGGCATCATAATGCCCCAGGACATGCTCCACCAGGACACCAACTTCTTTCTCACTGAAGCTGGTGGCCCTCTGCCTCTCTGGCTGGGGGTCGCCACTGGTCTCAGATGGTGCTTGCCCCGACATGGCGACCCCCGAGGCAGGCGTGGGTGGGCAACTGGGTCCTGGGGCTGGGCTGTGGAGCGATGGTATCCCAGTCGGGAGTCTACTGTTCCAGCAGGGGTGGACACAGCAACTGGGACCCTGCAGATGGCTGATGTGCAGGCACCAAATGGCAGGGCACGGTGGCAGCAGGCAGGCAGGCAGGCAGGCAGGCAGCAGCAGATGGCACGTGGGAGGCTGCTCGGGGCACTGGGGGGCAGTGATTCGGCCTTCTGGGCAGGAGCGTGGTCTTCCGTGTGTATTCGCGTGGCCAGCTTGATACGGAGTAATTTGGCACGTGAAAAATCTGCACGTCAGCGTGTAATTCGAGGAAAGGCCCTTAGCGCGTAAGCGCGTCTGCACGCATACGCATTTTCATTGGACCAAAGGCCCTCAGCGCGTGAGCGCGTCTGTGACGTGTCGTGCGAGGGTGT
Source organism: Ambystoma mexicanum (assembly GCF_040938575.1). NCBI lineage: Eukaryota > Metazoa > Chordata > Amphibia > Caudata > Ambystomatidae > Ambystoma > Ambystoma mexicanum. The sequence continues at coordinate 1,147,673,984 of NC_090927.1, forward strand.
ATCCCTCATTGCACGTGATGACAGAACACACGTGGATTTCAACCAATCGCGTGTGAAAGTTCACGGCACCCCGGAACACACGTACCCAGGCCAATCGCGTGTAGATTTTCTCGCGCACCCCTGAAATCCACGTACCCAGCCCAATCGCGTGTAGATTTTCTCGCGCACCCCTGTAATACACGTACCCAGGCCAATCGCGTGTAGATTTTCTCGCGCACCCCTGAAATCCACGTACCCAGCCCAATCGCGTGTAGATTTTCTCGCGCACTCCTGTAATACACGTACCCAGGCCAATCGCGTGTGGAAAACTGCACGTCCGCGTGTAATGCGCGTAATCGCGCGTGAAAAACTGCACGTCCGCGCGTAATCGCGTGTGAAAAACTGCACGTCCGCATGTGACGTGACGCGCGCGTGCGTTTCCCTCAGCACGGGTTAAAGGTGAGCGGGCCCAGCAGTTCGCTGTACGTGCCTTCCGTGGAGACCGACGTGTGTTGCTGCTTCCAGTTGTTTCGCGCGCCATCTACTTCACAGCTCTCAAGGACGTATCTCTTCTTTTGGCGGGGGTATTGGCTACGCGTGTTTTTCTGCATCGCGCTAGTCAGACGGTGAGTCGCAAACGCTCCTTTTCCCACTGCGGGTGCCCCTGTGTATTGCACCCATTTTCGATGTCATCGTAGCCTGCGTGTCCCACGCGTACGCGTTATTCGTGTTACTGGGTGCCACCGCGTACTGCGGGAGGTTAAATCCACGCACGTAGGCTGCAGGGTTGCGTGCACGGTTTTACTGCAGTTTTGGGGTGCCTGAGCGTTGCGTGACCCGTCACCACATCACCGGGGTCACATACAGCCTTGCAGGTGCAGGGGGGCTGTTAACATCTTGCTTCCCACCCCCTTCACCCCAATTGCCCAGGTCAATTGTGCTGTACACCTCCCATTGGCACCACTCCATCTGTGCCAGCACTATTACATCTGTGCCATGGTTGGGAGGCCACCAAAGGTGAGGGGCGCCTCAGCTGGGCGTACTCCTCGTGGCGGGCGTGGTCGGGGACGTGGCCGTGGTGACCAGGGAGTAGGGGGACTCCAGGGTGTCCAGGGCAGCCACAGAGGGGGAAGAGGCAGGGGTGCGCCACTTGAGCACAATGTTGTGCCATGTGTTGGTGCAGCCATGCCACCACCCCCTGTGGTTCCGGGGGATGCAGCTCCTGCATCTGGCACTGGCACCCGTATGACCCGGCAGTCCGTTCCATCGACTGCCACGGGCCCAAGGGTAGCGGTAGCTGCAGGTGCAGCTGTGGACACCGCCACCCAGGCTCAGGGTCTGCCAGCGCAGGCTGCGTTGGCACTTGAAGAGCCCTTGGTAGATCTCCAACAGGCCAGGGGGGAAACCATAGGGGCACGCCGGGCTGCTCAGACCAAGACACGTGTCCCTGGGGCAGTCATGTCATCTGCTGCCCCGAACAGCCGGGTGTTGGCAAGTGCAGGGGCAGATGCACCCAACAGCACCCCGGTTGTGAGTCTGCCAACCAGGACCGTTGCGGTCAATGACCCTGCCACAGCTGATGTTGCTGCGCAGGGTCCATTAGTGGGCACCCAGCTGCCACTGACACAAGTCAGGCCTTTGGTCATCCCTCCACCTGCCACTCCCTCGGCTCAATCCACCGAACCCACTGGCCATACTGGTCAGGGCGGCATTAGCCAGCCAGGGTCTGCGCCACAGTCCAAGAGGAGGAAGGTTGCACCTGCAGCACAGGCTGGGACCCCACACACAGCCACGACCTCCTGCACGTCGAGGAAGAAGCCTTTCTGTAAGCAGGAACTGGACTTCCTCGTGGACTACGTGCGGGGACACAGCCGTGACATGCTAGTGGGTGCCAATAGTCAGACTACGGCTGCCCAACGTGACACCCACTGGAAGCATGTTGCGGAACATGTCAGTTAATTCGGCCATGAGGTGCGCACGGCGCAGGAGTGCAAAAAGCGCTGGAATGACATCAAGCGCAGCACTAAGGCTAAGCGTGCCTCAAATTACAACTTGACTCTGGTGACTGGCGGTGGGCCTGCACCAGAGGAGGAAGAACTCACTCCGCATGAGGCTCTCGTTGCGGAGTTCATACCACCAGAATTGGTCGAAGGTGTGGGAGAGATGCTGGACTTTGATGCCCAGTCCAGTGAGTGTTGATGCGTAGTTGTTGAGGACGTGTGTGTTTCACTTGTGGGATGTGTTGTGCATGATTGCTGCTACATGTGACGTGTACATGGTTCTGATGTGTAAGTAATGCAATGCTACCGTCATGCATGTCTCCTCTGCCTGCATGCGGGACTCCATGTGGGCATGCTCCCTTGCCCCTCCTCCGCCACTCTGCACCCCAGTTCCACCTTTGCACTGGTCTGCTACATTCTTGCCAATGTGTAGTTTCTTGTTCATGTGTCCTGTGTAGATGCTAACTTCCAGCTTAGAAACTGCCAGACATATGCCGTGTGGTACAGCCTTAGTACTCGATGCAGGGTATCCCACTTGTACTGTGCATGGGTCAGATGTCCCGCAGGGACATGAGTGCCCATTCATGCTCCATGTGCATTGCACGCATGCCCCTATGTGTCCTTGACTGGATGATCACTTTAATATGAGTCCTTGGTTACATACATTGCCTGCCATATTATCGGCCTCCCCATGTCAACTGTGGCTCAGTCCTGCGTTGCACACATGTTTAGGCTCTGACAATCTGTGTGGCTCACAGGCCTCAGCCTGTTCAATGGCCAATGACTCTGTCCAACTCTTGTCGTGTCTTCTTCACACGTGGCTGGCCTCCGGATCTTCCATCATGTGTCCTGCCCACTGTCCCAGCATCATTTGCAGTGTTGCAATTTGAATCACATTAAGCTGTTGATGCCAGTCAACACTGCTTGTCAATACACAGGTGTATGGGCAGCCTTTTGATACCATGCTAGGCATCCCTGCTTTGGTACTGGGGTGGAGGGGTGCTTGGCTGCTAGACATGGTACACATTGAATACACAATGCACGTGATGTCTGAATTTGACATTGCACTGCCTTCACATTTCCTGGCACACACCATGGAGTGCTTGTATATGTAGGTAGTGAGTGGCGTACACATTTTCTGCACTGCATAGACCCACTTCCATGCAAACTGCCACCTTTCAACAGGTCTGATCACAGTAGCTATTCAAAGTAGACCCAGCATGCATGCCAGGTCATATGTTGTGTCTCACATGTCTGCCGGATGCCTTTGCTGTCGGTGTGTGTGTGTGTTGTGTGCTTCTGACATGTGTAGTGACCTTTTCCTCTCTATTTTTCAGGTGATGACGCAATGGATGCAGAGGATGGTGTTGTCATGCCAGACACAGGGTTGGTAAAACCACATCAACCCGGCACTAGTGGGGGTCGTGGGGTGGTAGGCCACGAAAACCCCCAAGTGCTGCAGTCCATCCTGTCTCTGGCTGCCTATGAGTCCAGCCTTGATGGCGACTCTGACGTCCATGTTGAGTTGGATGAGCATCAAGTCCATGTGTCAGGGGTGAGTGATTCTGATGTGGACACTCCTCTGTCTGCGACACCTGCACTGAGGGATCAGACAGTCTTGGTTCCTCAGCCCGTGGTGGATCGGGACGCAGGGTCACCCTCCACACCAGTCACTGATGTGCCTGGGACATCACGTCGACGGGGGCATGTAGTCGTGCAGACGCAGGCGGTGCCAACACAGCGAGGACCTCCGGTCCTTGGGTCCCGCAGGGGTCAAGCCCGGCAACGCGGTCGCCGCGCGCAACCGCTGTATACTGAGTGGGAGCAAGACATGACTGCCAATTCTGAAAGGCAGGGGGCAGCAATGGAGAACATCGCTGACAGCATGGAGCGTGTGGCCCGATCTGTGCTCCCCCCTGCTAGGCAGCTGCTTCTCCAGCAGCAGGCGGCACGGTCCACGGCCCGCTCGCTCAGGCTGGGCATGGCGGCCTCAGACAAGGCACGCCAGGCTGAAATGTCGTCTCTGCGTCAAGCAATTGCTGCTCACGCAGAGGCGCACATGGATGCCCTGAGGGAGGAGTATGCCTCCCTCAGATCCACTCTGGGTGTCCTTATGATGTCCCAGAGGCAGCAGGCAGAGGAGAGGTTTGAACAGCTTGAGCGCACCATCTCGGCTGAGCTACAGGCTTGCCGGGAGGTGCAGCGGTTGTCCAGCCAGGCCTTGCAGGAGGAACTCCGTGTTACACGTGCTACCTTGCAAGAGGAAGCACGTGTATCACGTGAGGTTCTGCATGCAGACCTATGTAACATCGCCACACAGAACCAGGCTCACCTGTCCGGCAGACTTGCTGCCGACGAGGGGCAAGCTGCGGCTAGGCGTGGCCAGGCTACTGTGCCACGTCCTCCTTTCCGGGATGAGCCAGACTCGGACGACCATCTATCTCCCACATAGGTCGTGCTGTGCAGGCGTTGAGCCCATGGAGGTATTTTTTTTTGGCTCAGCATCATCGCATGTGGATGTTGAGCAGCACCCTGTACCTCCCCCCTCCTGGGTGCCTCCCCTCCCCCCCGGGTCGTATGTGGCCATTTTTGATTTTTCATTTAGTTTAGTTAGTTAAGTTTCTGTTTGATAGTTAGTTTAAATAGGTAATGTAGGTTTTCCATAGTTAGTGTAATTAGTTAATAGTTGAGTTAGTTTAAAATTTGTAGTCTATTGTGCTTTCATGTGACAGTGCGGTGCCTTGTGGTTTTTGAAGGCATCCACTGTCTGTTCCAGCTGGGCCCTTCATGGTTGTCTTGTGTATGTGTTTGCTGCTTGGGTTCCTTGACTCACATATGCCACTCCTGCCTCCCTTATCCATGGGCTCGCAAGGATGGTTCGGTGTTACAGAATTTTACACAAGGGCTTTGGACTGTCATATCTGTGGCATGTCTGGTGCTTTGTGACTTGTGTTGACACCCCTAGTGGGGATGATTTAGGTGTAATTGTCCACTGTTCAGCTTTAGCTAGATGGGGTGTGTCATGATTAATGTGGACATTGATTGCTATGCATTGTGTATTATGTCTCATTTCTTTCCTGTACACGTGCCTGTTGCAATTCATGCTGTAGATAGTGTTCCACACTTTGGAAGTCAAAGGCGGACTGATGGTGTGATTTGTGATGTGACTCTCTGACATGGTCAAGTAATGAGATGCCTGATGAGACACACACAGATCACTTTGATGCATTAATCATTTGTTTCATGCACTTTCTGCAGGGGGATGAGGCACCAGAGCACCTTTGCCAGCAGACATGGCCCATTGGACGACGGAATTCCTGACCTGTTTGTTGGTGCCCACATGCACATGTGTGCACGAGCAGAGCCACAGTGATTGCAGACCCACATCCTAGAACTGCTGACATGTTTCAAGGAACTCCAGGCAAGGTGAGCATCACAGGGGGGCCACGACACAGCAAAGCTTGCACCAGGCGAGTTGTACATGCAGGCTTAGTCACAGCACTGAGGGTGAGCTTAGACGAATATTGGTGTTGAAGCACACAATGCAGCTCAGATGTGTTTGTGGACTGATGGCTGTTGATAGTAGGGTTGTCTGGGACACATGCAGGGGCAGTGGCACATACCCTGCGGTACACCAAGGTTCATTGAGGCACTTGTATCAACCATGTAGCCTTCCGAGACATGGAAAGGGGCAGCTCACAGGGACATACAGCAAGGGACATACTTGGGTGCAGTGCATGTCTATTCCACGTACCTCATGATAAATGCACTGCCAACTTTGTTTTGGTCATGGTGGTACGCAACTTGCTCTGTAGTCATGGCTTGCCATATGGGTCTGTCTGCTTACCCAGGGAACATTGCATGTTGTGTGAATTGTGACACATTGGTGTTCAATTTGCCACGCACCCACCAGCGCCTGACTTACTGCATTGACTGTGTATGACCCGTCACAGGGGTGATGTTATATATGGGTATGAAGCATCGAGCACTGATTGTCTGTTTGTAGAGTAGTTTGTTGCTATGGGGCATGTTTTGTGTTGTGTTTTTGTGTAATTGGCACATACAGGTTGTTGACTGTGTCTCTCTTTGCAGCATTGGAGTGCTCCTGTAACCGGCCCTGAGAGTGCGCAGGCAGGAGGCCAGCACTCAAAACCAGAGCTAAGTGTCTTGTTGTTTTCCTTACAAACTGCCCTGCATAGGCTTCCTGGGGAGTGTACTGATGCATGGATGTATGTGTGGTCCTATTTGGTATGTTTTTTTCCCTAATCATCTGTGATCCTATGCAATTATGAAACCTGTACCCTCTACCCGGTGTTCCTGCTTCCCGTGCCTATCCAAGCAACGTTCCCTGACCCTCTTTCCCCACTGGGGTTGCGGATGCCTGTGTAAGCCCCGAACTTGCAGGCGCCAAAACCCTAGAGGGGGTGGTTGGTTCGTACCACTCCTGATCCTGGACTACAGAAGGCCATGACAATGATGTCCAAGTTTGTTTGGATTGTGTATGTGTTCATGCAGGTTGTACATTTTCGTGCATTCCCTAGTTTCATGTGTCATTCCTCCTCCCCTCACCTGCCACTCATTCCAGTCATCCAGTGTGTCTACACCTGTCCCGACTGCATATCCCTGAACCTCATTCCGCACCATGATCTCAGGGGCCTGTGTGAGTTTGACCTTGCAGGCACCCGGGACATGGTGTGGGTGGTTGTTTCATGAGACTCCCGCGCCTGTACAGGGGACCTGTGACAGTACACATCCATTCATGGTGCATCATCCTATGTCATGTACCACACATGTCTCACATCCTGTCGTGACATTGTTCTGCTGTGCTACCTTGGTTGTTGCATCATTGTGGTAGTATTTGGCGTTTGTGAGGTACTGCTACGTCAAGTCATCTACTGGAGGGTGTTTGGGTTCGTTTTCATGAGTTGGATTTTGTGATTTTGGAAATGAGTGTGGATTCTGAGGGTTCAGGCATCTTTTTACACACAAGGTGGGAGATGGACACGAAGGGTAAAGGTGACCCTGTGGCCAGGTGGAAATGAGGGTTGGAGGCTCCATGACCCAGGTGCAGTTGTTCAGTGGGTCATGGTCATTTGCGTGGGAGGGGGGGGTTGTTGTTGATAGTTGCATTGCCCTGCAGTGTGATGGGAACTCTGACATTGTAATGTTGTTGTCCTATGTACATGTTGTGTTCTGCTGATCAATGCCTGTTCATGTGTTGTGTTTTCCTTTCAGGTGCGAGGGGATAGTTGTGGTTTGACATGCTGGGGTGTACACATGGTGGATGTTCACATGTGATGTGTAGGGAACACTAATGGTCACTTGAGTGCACATGCATATGTGGAGTGCATGTCCCTGCAGAACCACACACTTGCACTCGGATGCACTCCATGTACTCCCACCCTTGCATATCCACGTGTACACTGTTTGCCTTCTCGTGCCCACTGTGTCCCGGCAGCACATGTTCTGTGACCGATTATGGTTCCAGTACCTGCCAAATTTGATGTTTGATGTAGTCTGTCACTTAGATGTGATGCTCAGGGTGTGCATCACACGCAATGGCTGTTCACTGTGCTGTGCGCTGAGCAGTGTGATGCAGGAGTGGGACACTGCACACATGAGCAGCAGTGTTGATTTTGCAATGCATAATGTGCATATAGACAGGCATTCATTGTGATGTTACGTCTACGACTGTTGCAATGCATTTGGAAACGACTTATTTTGGGTGGGACATTTTGTTGGTCTGTCATTTCATCTGATTCCCGGTCAGGCATCATTGTCCGATGCCACTGTACATTTAGGACATGTCAATGTGTACCTTATTGTTACTGCGTCAGTGTATGGGTATTGCTTGCCATGTCATGTTGATGTTTGGGAGGGTTTGACTGACATGACAGTGATGGCCATGGCCTGTTTTGCAGGTGTGTGTGATGCACACCTTGCATGTCCAGGTCATCCGCTTCTCAGAGCAACTAGCTGGGGGTAGGTTTCTCTCCGCAGCAGGGCCCTCCCCGTGGAACAGACTTCCTGCCTGACTTGAACTTGAGGGGAACCATCTCCAGTTCTGGAAGCACCTCAAGACCTTCCTCTTTGCTTCTGCTTACTCTCAGCCTCTCCCTTGCAGAATTCTTCATTGGAACTGCACAGGAGCTGCTACTGGGACACTCTCACCAACCTCGGTCCCTGGCCCAGCCACTGTCCACTTGCACTGCCACCCTGGCAACCCCTGCACTGCAGTACTGTCTCTCTATCCCTACAGCCCTCCCTTCCCAGCACTTGTCTGCACTTACCTTTGCAGTTGCCACCAGGCGACCTATGTATTATTCTTTTGGCCTACTTCCCCTGTACTGGACTCCCCCCCACCCTTCCCCTTTTCCCTTCCCCCTACCCCTGCACTTGCACAATCTCAATGACACCTGGCCTAGTAGTACCGTTCTCTGTGTTCCCTTATTCCCCCCCCCCTGCCTCATTGCGCCTTGGAATACTTGTGTATGGCCCATGTCATGTCACATGTCATATGTGTGCATTTTGGTTGCACAGGATAGCTTGTGTTTAAGTAGCTAGGGATGCAGACGATGTGGCACTTCCATGGCAACTATCTCAGGGTGGTAGGGTTGTGACAGTTGACTGTCACTTTGTCATCATCGATTGTCACCTGGTATGTGCCAGGCCTGTGTGCACTCCGCAGGGGTGGGAGTTTAGGTGAAAAATGTGGCCACAAGCTGGGTCCGGGCTTCCTCGCCACGTGCCCTGTCCCCTCCCATGGGCAGCGCCTGTGCCTGTGGTTGGGGATGTGGGGGCACCACCATGTCCACCGGGACGCCCTGCCATGTTGCAACATTGTGCAGGACACATGCTGCCACAATGATCCTGCACACTACTGGTGGTGCATAGAGTAGTTGCCCACCAGAGCGGTCAAGGGAGCGGAAACGTGACTTGAGCACTCCGAATGTGCGCTCCACTATGCCCCTGGTTGCAATATGGGCGGCGTTGTATCTTACCTGGGGTGGTGTGGTAGGGTTCCGGATTGGAGTCATCATGTGGTTGCTCAGAGGGTAGGCACTGTCCCCTGAGGAGGCGATAATAATTGAGATTATTAGGGTTGGGATGTTTGTGTGTGTGTGACATGCATGCATGTGCAAGGGCATTTGTACTCACCTAGGAGCCATGTGTCGCCATGCTGCCCAGCTTCCAGGGCCCGGCTCAGGGCGGACATTCTGTATATGAAACTGTCATGGGTGGAGCCAGGGTAGTTTGCATAGACAGAGGTGATGATTCCCTTTGCATCGCATACCACCTGTACATTGATGGAATGCCAGTGCTTGCGGTTTCGGTAGATGTGCTCAGTGGCCCTAGGTGGAGGTAGGGCCACATGGGTGCAATCTATGGCACCGAGCACTTTGGGGAAGTGTGCCACCCTGAAAAAATCCAGGACAACGGCCTGCCTTTCTGCGGGTGTTCTGGGCATGTATATGTGCCTGCGGACTGAGGGGCGCGCTGTCATGATTGCCAGTACCTGGTGTAATGCAGCGTGACTGCGTGGCCTGTGAGACCCCCCCCACTATGGCAGTGGTCCGCTGAAACGACCCAGTGGCCAAAAAATGCAAGACATTGAGCAGCTTCTCCAAGGGGCTCAATGCTTGGGAGCAAAGGGTGGGGGATGTGAGGTCATCTTCCCACTCCCTGACCAGGTCTAGGATGATATGGGGTGGAAACCTATACCTGCCGTAGACCTGGTCGTCAGGCATCCCAAAAAGGCTTGTCCGTGGTGCAAAAATGCGTGCCCTGGCTATTCTCCTCCTCCTGCGGTGTCCCACAATCAGTGCAGCAACAAATGGGGCATTCATCGTCGCTGTATATATGCGTTTGTTGTTTGCGCGCAATTTTATGCTGTTCGCGGGCGCGGGACGCCTCCGTGTGGGCGGACTCGTTGGTTTCCCGTATTCGGGTGTCATCGCGTGTGATCGGAGGGGAGCGAGCGTACACGCGATTGGCCTGGGTACGTGTGTTTCGGGGTGCGCGGGTAGTTCCACACGCCATTGGCCTGGGTACGTGTGTTTCGGGGTGCGCGGGTAGTTCCACACGCCATTGGCCTGGGTACGTGTGTTCCGGGGTGCCGTGAACTTTCACACGCGATTGGTTGAAATCCACGTGTGTTCTGTCATCACGTGCAATGAGGGATACTCCCTCGCACGTCACGTCACAGACGCGCTCACGCGCTGAAGCCTTTGGTCCAATGAAAATGAGTATGCGTGCAGACGCGCTTACGCGCTAAGGGCCTTTCCTCGAATTACACGCTGACGTGCAGAATTTTCACGTGCCAAATCACTCCGTATCAAGCTGGCCACGCGTAAGCACACGGAAGACCACGCTCCTGCCCAGAAGGCCGAACTACTGCCCCCCAGAGCCCCGAGCACGCTCCCACCTGCCATCTGCTGCTGCCTGACTGCCTGCTGCCCACGTGCCCTGCCATTTGCTGCCTGCACATCAGCCAGGGGTGCTGTTGGTGTGACCACCCCTGCTGGAACCAAAGACTCCCGACTGGGATTCCATCGCTCCACAGCCCAGCCCCAGGACCCAGTTGCCCACCCACTCCTGCCTCTGGGGTTGTCATGTCGGGGCAAACTCCATCTGTGACCACTGACAACCCCCGGCCAGAGAGGCAGAGGGGCACCAGCTTCAGTGCCACCGAAGTTGGTGTCCTGGTGGAGCAAGTCCTGGGGCAGTATGATGCCCTCTTCGGAAGTTTCCGCGCCGACAAGGAAGGACGGACTCGGATCTGGACTGACATCGTGACTGCCATCAACGCGGAGGGGGTGGCAGTCCGCGACTTCCAACATGTCAAGAAGCGCTGGGAGGACTTCAGGTCCAGGATCCTGAACAAGGCCCGGCGCCTCTTGAAGGCAGCGGATGCCAAGGGGCGCCGGGGCCACTTGTCGGAGGAACAGATGAGGGTCCTGGAACACATATCCCCAGCGCTCCACGTCCAGGTCCTTGAGAGGCAGACCCGTCTGGAGTCGAGCGGTGAGTGTACATGCATCCTGATTGTGAGCAGTGCGTGTGGTGATTGTTCAGTAGTGTGCAGGTTGCACATCTGTTTGTATGGGGTCGAGTATGGGGGCGGGTGTACAGGGCTGTGGGGCTGACACATGCGAGGGCTGTAATGTGTGAGACATGGATGGTGCCTGTGTGTGTGGGCTTGCATGGTCACGCATGTATGTTGTTTTCAGCTGCATGTATCAGCGCTGTGTACATGTGCATGTGTGTGTATTTGACAAGGGTGCAACAGTGATGCAACATGGATGCATGTGACAGCGGTATGTGGAAGCCTGATGGGCAGATGTGACATGGATGCCCGTCTGAACACTGCGACACTTGCCAGAGGTGTACACATGCATGCAAGTGTGGTGGTGTGTGTACATGTGTGGTGCACTTCCTGTGTTGCATGTGATGTCTGGCTCACCTTTGGCTGCTCATGCTGTTGTATGTGTATGGATGGTGTTGGCAGTTGCGATATGGCTGTGGTATGGCTCGTGTGTGCGAGTTGTAATGACATGTGTGTTGGGGATCGTGATGACATGTCTGAGGTTTGCCAATGCCACTCATGTACAACTGTCATGTGTGTATGTGTCCATTGTACATTGCCCTGATGCGTGTGTTCTGTTTCTCCCTGTCTGCAGCGTCAACTGATGAAGAGGGCGGAGAAGGTGCTGTGGAGCACAGCAGCGGGGATCCCACCGCTAGCCGGAGACGCAAGGCCCGGCTCCCCTCCCATGTTGCCATCTCGTCGGGGAGTGAGGAGTCCGGTGCCGCATCCCAGGCCGCAGCTGCCGGGGGGAGGTCCAAGAGGCGGAGGTTGCAGTTGGACTCCTCGGCAGCAGAAGGGGCAGCTGGGACCCCACAGGGCCCAACGGGGGAAGATGGCACAGAGTCATCCAGGTTGGTGGGGGGTTTGGTGGAGGAGGAGGCCGTGCAAGCACCAGAGACGGGGTCTGGGGGTGGGGATCCCACTGGTGCTAGTGGTGCAGTGCAGGACCACGGACAGGAGGCAGCACAGGCCGCCGCGGAGGTGCCTGTGTGCAATCCTGTCCCTGATCCTGTCCCTGCATCATCTTGCACCAGCAGGGATGCCTATGTCCAGACCAGTTTTCAGGCAGGGGATGAGCTGACATCAACTGGCCTTCCTCTGCCTGCGGACGTGGCTATCCAGGCCCGGGTTGAGCCTGTCCTGGCTGGTGTGGCGTTGCGTCAACGGGCCATGCGAGGTGACCTGCAGTCTTTTCATGAAGAGACTGCACGTCATCTCGAATGGCTCGTTGACCACGTCAGCCTGCTGGGACAGGTCACCCAGGCCGGATTCCTCCGTCTGATGGGGCTTGCCACGACCCCCTCCTCAGCTGGACCCCCTACGCGCCAGTCGTACTCTGTGCCATCTTCCCACCCATCAGTCACCTGGGTGCCCTGTGGAGCTGCCTCTGACGGTGCGGCCAGGCTGGTGGAGGAGGCATCCCTGCCACAGTCGGGAGTCGGACGTCCAGCAGGGGTGGCCACGTCAACGACTGCACCCCAGCCGGCGGAGGATGTGCAGGCAGCAGGAGGCAGTGCAGGGGCAGAGGCACAGCAGCAGCAGCACCATGGTGGGAGCCATGAAGGCTCGGGGCCTTCGACATCGGAGGGGCAGGAGGACCCAGGACAAAAGTGTCTTCCGTGTGGCAGCGGTTGGGCCACGCCATAGATGCGGAGCGGCAGCGGGCGGAAGAGGCACGGCTCTCAATGGTCAGGGCGGAGAACTCCATGCAGAGGGCCCTGAGGCGGGCCGAGTGCCTCGAGGCAATCCGCAGGGGTTTGGAGGTGGACACGTCGACGGCCCTGCGGACCCTCGGGGCCATGGAGGAGGACCGCCTCCTGGACATTGAGGAGGAGTTCGATGATGCCCTGGCCCGGCACATCCAGAAGTGAGCCGTGGAACTAGCCCGCTGCCCTTGTACATAGTTATGTAGGTAGTGTTAGGTTTCATTTTTGTTTTTGTTTCATTTGGACCTTTTGGACATTGGCCACATTTTTGTATATATTTTTTTTATTAGTTAGTGTAGTTAGATAGGTTTCCTTTATTTTGTTGGGATAATGGACCCTGGCTTCTTGCATTGTACATAGTTGTAGACTTGTACATACTTTCTTTTTTTAACATTCTCCATGGATCAATGGCTTTTATTTTTATTTCCCATTGGATTTTGTTTTGTGGACATTGACTTTGTACAACATTACTTTGGATTTCAATATTCTTTTTTTTTTTTTTAATTTTGAACGGACATGCTTCTTTTCATTTTTTTACATTCACATTTCTGTTTCTTCATTTTTGATTCTATTCATGTTTCCTTTAATACATTATTTTTTTGTTGAACTTCAATGTGTGGTATCTCATTGTTTTCATGCATTTCATGTTATGTGTTTTGAGATTCACTGACACCCATTGGGTGTATGTGAGGGACATGTGTTTGTTTCGGAACTTGCAATTGGTGTTCTGTGATGTAATTGCAAATTATGAGTGGGTGGATGCAATACTCGGGTGGGTGTTTTGCATTTGGGGACTGACCATAGAGACCAGGGTTCTGGATTGTGATGACATGTTGGGTGGGGAACATGAGTTGGACATGGGTGGGGGCCTGGTGGAGGCTGCCCCTGCACTGCTGGGGGGTGGGGGTGCTGGGAGACATGGGTTGGACATGGGTGGGGGCCTGGTGGAGGCTGCCCCTGGTGACTGGGAGGTGGGGGTGCTGGGAGACATGGGTGGGGGCCTGGTGGAGGCTGCCCCTGCACTGCTGGGGGGTGGGGGTGCTGGGAGACATGGGTGGGGGCCTGGTGGAGACTGCCCCTGCACTGCTGGGGGTGGGGGTGGTGGGAGACATGGGTGGGGGCCTGGTGGAGGCTGCCCCTGCACTGCTGGGGGGTGGGGGTGGTGGGAGACATGGGTGGGGGCCTGGTGGAGGCTGCCCCTGCACTGCTGGGGGGTGGGGGTGGTGGGAGACATGGGTGGGGGCCTGGTGGAGGCTGCCCCTGCACTGCTGGGGGGTGGGGGTGCTGGGAGACATGGGTTGGACATGGGTGGGGGCCTGGTGGAGGCTGCCCCTGGTGACTGGGGGGTGGGGGTGGTGGGAGACATGGGTGGGGGCCTGGTGGAGGCTGCCCCTGCACTGCTGGGGGGTGGGGGTGCTGGGAGACATGGGTGGGGGCCTGGTGGAGACTGCCCCTGCAATGCTGGGGGGTGGGGGTGGTGGGAGACATGGGTGGGGGCCTGGTGGAGGCTGCCCCTGGTGACTGGGGGGTGGGGGTGGTGGGAGACATGGGTGGGGGCCTGGTGGAGGCTGTCCCTGCACTGCTGTGGGGTGGGGGTGCTGGGAGACATGGGTTGGACATGGGTGGGGGCCTGCTGGCAGGTGCCCCACAGTGCTGGGGGGTGGGGGTGGTGGGAGACATGGGTGGGGGCCTGGTGGAGGCTGCCCCTGCACTGCTGGGGGGTGGGGGTACTGGGAGACATGGGTTGGACATGGGTGGGGGCCTGCTGGCAGGTGCCCCACAGTGCTGGGGGGTGGGGGTGGTGGGAGACATGGGTGGGGGCCTGGTGGAGGCTGCCCCTGCACTGCTGGGGGGTGGGGGTGCTGGGAGACATGGGTTGGACATGGGTGGGGGCCTGCTGGCAGGTGCCCCACAGTGCTGGGGGGTGGGGGTGGTGGGAGACATGGGTGGGGGCCTGGTGGAGGCTGCCCCTGCACTGCTGGGGGGTGGGGGTGCTGGGAGACATGGGTTGGACATGGGTGGGGGCCTGGTGGAGGCTGCCCCTGGTGACTGGGGGGTGGGGGTGGTGGGAGACATGGGTGGGGGCCTGGTGGAGGCTGCCCCTGCACTGCTGGGGGGTGGGGGTGCTGGGAGACATGGGTGGGGGCCTGGTGGAGACTGCCCCTGCACTGCTGGGGGGTGGGGGTGGTGGGAGACATGGGTGGGGGCCTGGTGGAGGCTGCCCCTGGTGACTGGGGGGTGGGGGTGCTGGGAGACATGGGTGGGGGCCTGGTGGAGGCTGCCCCTGCACTGCTGGGGGGTGGGGGTGGTGGGAGACATGGGTGGGGGCCTGGTGGAGGCTGCCCCTGCACTGCTGGGGGGTGGGGGTGCTGGGAGACATGGGTGGGGGCCTGGTGGAGGCTGCCCCTGGTGACTGGGGGGTGGGGGTGGTGGGAGACATGGGTGGGGGCCTGGTGGAGGCTGCCCCTGCACTGCTGTGGGGTGGGGGTGCTGGGAGACATGGGTTGGACATGGGTGGGGGCCTGCTGGCAGGTGCCCCACAGTGCTGGGGGGAGGGGGTGGTGGGAGACATGGGTGGGGGCCTGGTGGAGGCTGCCCCTGCACTGCTGGGGGGTGGGGGTGGTGGGAGACATGGGTGGGGGCCTGGTGGAGGCTGCCCCTGGTGACTGGGGGGTGGGGGTGGTGGGAGACATGGGTGGGGGCCTGGTGGAGCCTGCCCCTGCACTGCTGTGGGGTGGGGGTGCTGGGAGACATGGGTTGGACATGGGTGGGGGCCTGCTGGCAGGTGCCCCACAGTGCTGGGGGGTGGGGGTGGTGGGAGACATGGGTGGGGGCCTGGTGGAGGCTGCCCCTGCACTGCTGGGGGGTGGGGGTGCTGGGAGACATGGGTTGGACATGGGTGGGGGCCTGCTGGCAGGTGCCCCACAGTGCTGGGGGGTGGGGGTGGTGGGAGACATGGCTGGGGGCCTGGTGGAGGCTGCCCCTGCACTGCTGGGGGGTGGGGGTGCTGGGAGACATGGGTTGGACATGGGTGGGGGCCTGCTGGCAGGTGCCCCACAGTGCTGGGGGGTGGGGGTGGTGGGAGACATGGGTGGGGGCCTGGTGGAGGCTGCCCCTGGTGACTGGGGGGTGGGGGTGCTGGGAGACATGGGTGGGGGCCTGGTGGAGGCTGCCCCTGCACTGCTGGGGGGTGGGGGTGGTGGGAGACATGGGTGGGGGCCTGGTGGAGGCTGCCCCTGCACTGCTGGGGGGTGGGGGTGCTGGGAGACATGGGTGGGGGCCTGGTGGAGGCTGCCCCTGGTGACTGGGGGGTGGGGGTGGTGGGAGACATGGGTGGGGGCCTGGTGGAGGCTGCCCCTGCACTGCTGTGGGGTGGGGGTGCTGGGAGACATGGGTTGGACATGGGTGGGGGCCTGCTGGCAGGTGCCCCACAGTGCTGGGGGGTGGGGGTGGTGGGAGACATGGGTGGGGGCCTGGTGGAGGCTGCCCCTGCACTGCTGGGGGGTGGGGGTGGTGGGAGACATGGGTGGGGGCCTGGTGGAGGCTGCCCCTGCACTGCTGGGGGGTGGGGGTGGTGGGAGACATGGGTGGGGGCCTGGTGGAGGCTGCCCCTGGTGACTGGGGGGTGGGGGTGGTGGGAGACATGGGTGGGGGCCTGGTGGAGGCTGCCCCTGCACTGCTGTGGGGTGGGGGTGCTGGGAGACATGGGTTGGACATGGGTGGGGGCCTGCTGGCAGGTGCCCCACAGTGCTGGGGGGTGGGGGTGGTGGGAGACATGGGTGGGGGCCTGGTGGAGGCTGCCCCTGCACTGCTGGGGGGTGGGGGTGCTGGGAGACATGGGTTGGACATGGGTGGGGGCCTGCTGGCAGGTGCCCCACAGTGCTGGGGGGTGGGGGTGGTGGGAGACATGGGTGGGGGCCTGGTGGAGGCTGCCCCTGCACTGCTGGGGGGTGGGGGTGCTGGGAGACATGGGTTGGACATGGGTGGGGGCCTGCTGGCAGGTGCCCCACAGTGCTGGGGGGTGGGGGTGGTGGGAGACATGGGTGGGGGCCTGGTGGAGGCTGCCCCTGCACTGCTGGGGGGCGGGGGTGCTGGGAGACATGGGTGGGGGCCTGGTGGAGGCTGCCCCTGGTGACTGGGGGGTGGGGGTGCTGGGAGACATGGGTGGGGGCCTGGTGGAGGCTGCCCCTGCACTGCTGGGGGGGTGGGGGTGCTGGGAGACATGGGTTGGACATGGGTGGGGGCCTGCTGGCAGGTGCCCCACAGTGCTGGGGGGTGGGGGTGGTGGGAGACATGGGTGGGGGCCTGGTGGAGGCTGCCCCTGCACTGCTGTGGGGTGGGGGTGCTGGGAGACATGGGTTGGACATGGGTGGGGGCCTGCTGGCAGGTGCCCCACAGTGCTGGGGGGTGGGGGTGGTGGGAGACATGGGTGGGGGCCTGGTGGAGGCTGCCCCTGCACTGCTGGGGGGTGGGGGTGGTGGGAGACATGTGTGGGGGCCTGGTGGAGGCTGCCCCTGCACTGCTGGGGGGTGGGGGTGGTGGGAGACATGGGTGGGGGCCTGGTGGAGGCTGCCCCTGGTGACTGGGGGGTGGGGGTGGTGGGAGACATGGGTGGGGGCCTGGTGGAGGCTGCCCCTGCACTGCTGTGGGGTGGGGGTGCTGGGAGACATGGGTTGGACATGGGTGGGGGCCTGCTGGCAGGTGCCCCACAGTGCTGGGGGGTGGGGTGGTGGGAGACATGGGTTGGGGCCTGGAGGAGGCTGCCCCTGCACTGCTGGGGGGTGGGGGTGCTGGGAGACATGGGTTGGACATGGGTGGGGGCCTGCTGGCAGGTGCCCCACAGTGCTGGGGGGTGGGGGTGGTGGGAGACATGGGTGGGGGCCTGGTGGAGGCTGCCCCTGCACTGCTGGGGGGTGGGGGTGCTGGGAGACATGGGTTGGACATGGGTGGGGGCCTGCTGGCAGGTGCCCCACAGTGCTGGGGGGTAGGGGTGGTGGGAGACATGGGTGGGGGCCTGGTGGAGGCTGCCCCTGCACTGCTGCGGGGCGGGGGTGCTGGGAGACATGGGTGGGGGCCTGGTGGAGGCTGCCCCTGGTGACTGGGGGGGTGGGGGTGCTGGGAGACATGGGTGGGGGCCTGGTGGAGGCTGCCCCTGCACTGCTGGGGGGTGGGGGTGCTGGGAGACATGGGTTGGACATGGGTGGGGGCCTGCTGGCAGGTGCCCCACAGTGCTGGGGGGTGGGGGTGCTGGGAGACATGGGTGGGGGCCTGGTGGAGGCTGCCCCTGGTGGCTGGGGGTGCAAGGGGACATGCGTTGGCGGGCAGTAGTGCTAGTTGATATGTGGGTTGGCTGGTGGGCATGGCCAAGGTGGATGGGGTGCCTGCAGGACATGTGCTGGGTAGGCCCCTGTGGTGTGAGCCACCTGCAGGGGCCGTGGAGGGTGTAGAGGGTACACCTGGGAGGACCCACACGTGTAATTCACGTGTGCTGCTCCCCGCGCACCCCTGTAATACACATACCCTGATAATATCGCGTGTGTAACTTCCCGCGCACCCCCGAAATACACGTACCCCGCTCAATCGCATATTTGACTTCCCGCGCACCCCCGAAATACACTTACCCCGCTCAATCGCTTGTGGAACTTCCCGCGCACCCCTGAAATCCACGTACCCGGCCAAATCGCGTGTGGAACTTCCCGCGCACCCCTGAAATCCACGTACCCGGCCAAATCGCGTGTGGAACTTCCCGCGCACCCCCGAAATACACGTACCCCGCTCATTCGCGTGTGTAACTTCCCGCGCACTCCCGGAATACACGTACCCCGCTCAATCGCGTGTGGAACTTCCCGCGCACCCCTGAAATCCACGTACCCGGCCAAATCGCGTGTGGAACTTCCCGCGCACCCCTGAAATCCACGTACCCGGCCAAATCGCGTGTGGAACTTCCCGCTCACCCCTGAAATACACGTACCCCGCTCATTCGCGTGTGTAACTTCCCGCGCACTCCCGGAATACACGTACCCCGCTCAATCGCGTGTGGAACTTCCCGCGCACCCCTGAAATCCACGTACCCGGCCAAATCGCGTGTGGAACTTCCCGCGCACCCCTGAAATCCACGTACCCGGCCAAATCGCGTGTGGAACTTCCCGCGCACCCCCGAAATACACGTACCCCGCTCATTCGCGTGTGTAACTTCCCGCGCACCCCCGGAATACACGTACCTCGCTCAATCGCATATTTGACTTCCCGCGCACCCCCGAAATACACGTACCCCGCTCAATCGCGTGTGTAACTTCCCGCGCACCCCCGGAATACACGTACCTCGCTCAATCGCGTGTGTAACTTCCCGCGCACTCCCGGAATACACGTACCCCGCTCAATCGCGTGTGGAACTTCCCGCGCACCCCTGAAATCCACGTACCCGGCCAAATCGCGTGTGGAACTTCCCGCGCACCCCTGAAATCCACGTACCTGGCCAAATCGCGTGTGTAACTTCCCGCGCACCCCCGAAATACACGTACCCCGCTCAATCGCATATTTGACTTCCCGCGCACCCCCGAAATACACGTACCCCGCTCAATCGCGTGTGTAACTTCCCGCGCACCCCCGGAATACACGTACCTCGCTCAATCGCGTGTGTAACTTCCCGCGCACCCCCGGAATACACGTACCCCGCTCAATCGGCTGTGTAACTTCCCGCGCACCCCCGGAATACACGTACCCCGCTCAATCGCGTATTTAACTTCCCGCGG
This sequence comes from Ambystoma mexicanum, assembly GCF_040938575.1. Classification (NCBI taxonomy): domain Eukaryota; kingdom Metazoa; phylum Chordata; class Amphibia; order Caudata; family Ambystomatidae; genus Ambystoma; species Ambystoma mexicanum. The sequence goes on from NC_090927.1 coordinate 1,147,693,509, forward strand.
CGCCACTTTTTTGATGCGCTGGGACTCTACCGCCTGCCTTCGTGTGGCGGCCGTGTTTCAGCTTGTGCGTGGCTTTGGCTGTGCGTGGCTTTGCCCTATTCCATTCCATGAATACGTGTGGTTCGAGTGCGTGTGGGCTTTCCCTCTGCTTCCGTGCAGTACATCCCCAGTTACGCCCTTATTTTCGCGTGTTGTTCCCCATTCCGCGCGTTACGCCCCATGTCCCGCCCACTTTCTGGTGTGTGCGCTGAGGTTGTGCGCTTTCACTGTGCGCGTCGCGCACGCCTTTCGCGATGTTGCAGTGACTTGTGCGCCATGCACGGGTTTGGCGCACATCCCGCGGTGAACACGCGCAGGGACTTCCATGAATCGCACGCGTGCGTGTGCGCCTCTTTTTTTCCGCTTGCGCCTGCTTGCGCCTGCTTGCGCCGGCTTGCGCGTAGATTTTCGGCGCACGTTTGTTCCATGAATCGGCCCCTGAGTGTTCATTAAATATTGCTAAATTGGCAGGAGGGTTTACTCCTCTTCAGACCCGATATAAATTCTTGCAAAAGGCAGGAACGTCACATACATATGACGAACCTTCGCTTCATTTCCCACTGTGCCCATTGGCTATATTCTACCGTGATTCTTCTATAACTTGTTATGACGCGTTACAGTAAAGGCTTCCATAATTAAGTGTATCAAATTTAGGAATGTTCTGTTGCCTGGATAGTGCTTTCCAGGTCAGTCACCTTTCACCGTTTGATGATAGTTTAGACCTGAAAAATATCTACTTAGCATTATTTAACCTATAATATGAACCTTACATTAAATGGAAAGGGTGTACTGTCCGGAATCATCCCATGTGCAGCCTGCATGTGTGCTCCTCACGGGCGCTATTTTGGTTTTATATTTATAGTGATGTCACACCCGCATTTGTAAACAATAACATTGGTGACCGCCATTGAAACTCGGGTACTGCATAAGTAGGTTGATCGAGTCAACCATTATTAATTGGCAAGGCCCCAAACAGTGTGTTATGATAAAGAATTGGATCTTCCATATTCTATATGCTTATAAGGCAGTATACTAATGTGTTTCAGGAAGAACCTGGTAGAGTGAAGGGTATTTATCATCATATCCACACTCCTGCAGGCAAAGTTGTACACCTAAAACTGTATCGGTTACCTGAGGCTAGAAAAGAAACCATAATTCACGAAGTTAAAACCATGCTAGAGGCTAACTGCATTGAACCTTCTAATAACCCTTGGTCCTCCCCCATCATGTTGGTGGGCAAACCTGATGGAAGTTGGAGATTCTGTATAGATTTTTGTAACCTGAATGCCATCTCTGCCTTTGATGCTTACCCAATGCCCTGTATCGATGATCTGATTGGCCGTCTGGGTAATTCTGTATATCTGTCAACACTCAATCTCACATAGAGATATTGGCAAGTTCCTTTGCATGGGCCTGATAAAGAAAGAACTGCCTTTGCCACTCCCCTGGGGTTGTTTCAATACATAGCCCTACCTTTTGGGCTACATGGTGCTCCTGCAACAATTAAGAAACTCATGGATAACATTTTACAACCGTACTCAGAATTTTGCAGAGACTATATAGAGGACATCGTAGTACACAGCAAGACATGGGATGATCATCTATACCACCTCTAGACTATCATGAGAGTATTAAGAAAAGGGAGATTAACGGCTAATCCAAGAAAGTGTAAACTGGCCCAATCGCAGGTAAAATATTTGGCATTTTTTGTGGGTAATGGCACCGTTCAACCACAATGTCAGGAATCGAGTTGGGGTTTCACCTTTCCCGTCTCGCTTCACACAGAGTATGCCTACCAGATCACACGATTCATGCACACAGTCAAGCTCACTACCTCGCGGTAAACGATCTAAGGAAGTTCGGTTACCATCCCGCATTTTTTACAAGAAAACCATGCCCGTTACAAGATATCCTTCTTTTACTATACGGTGACATTTGTCTTGGAGATTGGGTCATAGACATTAATTCCTTCCGCGTCATACGCACGTTATGGTCATGTGATTTTAGGTTCTTAAACCTTTTCTGACAAGTGCCCGGTGCTTCTGATTGCATGAAGTGCACTACATTGTTTATGCTCAAGCTCTCAGTTTTTCCTGTCTTCTCTGACTTTTGAACGTTCTTGTACTTGGTTCTTTTTTCCTTGTTTCCTGACTCCTTGACTATGTTTTGGATCTTGCCTCCCTTTACAGACTCTGTTACTTTTGTTTGTGTTCAACCTCTGTGTAAACTGAACTCCCGTTGCTGACCCGGACCCCGCTAAGGACTGTCTCTTCCTCGTGCTGGCTACCTTTCACAGAACTCCTGCTGACGACCCGGACACCTCTAAGGACTGCTTCTGCCTCACACTTGCTAACTTTCACGGAACTCCTGCTGCCAACCCGGACTCCGCTAAGGACTGCCTTTTGCCTTGCGCTTTGCTACTATTTCTGAACTCCTGTTGCCGACCCGGACCTCAATAAGGATTGCCTCGCTTCCAGAACCCTGCACGCTACAAGTGCTACACAGTAAGACCTACGGCACTCTCGTTCCTGCTTCACCCCAGTACGGACTAGAGACTGCCTGTGTACCATACGGGGGGTGAGTAGGGAGCGTCCTCGTTCCGTCGGGCATTCACCTTGGACTTACTAAACCATAGGCATTCGCGTGCTGTCGGGAATAGCCCTGTTCATTCCCAGTGCCTCGCGGTCTTACCTGTAGCATTTGTTATCCATCTCTGCATAGCTACACGTATCAGCTCATGGTAAGAAATATCTGTCCACTTCCTTTTATATTCTTTGTCTTTCCTCAAAGCATATCTGTACTAAAATTCTTTATACTATTCTTTCTATTGTAACAGATTTTCCAGGCCTTCCATTGATATTTTTGTTGCTTACTGCCAGTGTCTTTATACAATACTAACCATCAACAGTGAGGAGGTTATATTTCTGTCCGCCTTTATTCTTCTTGGCTAACGAAAAGGTTGTGGCTAATTTACCTTTTCATTTCCGGTTCTAGGAGGTCTCCTGCATCGCGTTTGGGTCCATTCTTCCAAATAATTGATCCCTGGTATTGGTTCGTTCAAATCCATATGCAGGGTTACATTGTTGGGTAGAATTTGTCACCTACACTACGTGGACAAATTACACAGGGCAATCCAGACATAATCAGAAGCCTACCCATGGACCCAAACGACGCCCTAGCCCAGAACATGCAGACGGTCACTGATCTACGGGCGGACATGACCGCCGCTCATGATTCCACCCAGCAACATATTAATGAATTACAAGCTGGTATGCAACTTGTGACACCTTCAATACCTGATCCAGCTTTACCTTCAGGTTCTGGAATGGCCATGTCGAGACAGGATTCAGGGCCTATCTATATGACAGCTCAAGTCCCTCTGGCCCAGCTAGAAAGCTTTTGCGGGGACCCACAAACTTATTGCACTTTCTTGAATCAATGCCAGTTGCATTTTTTATGCAGACCATTTTCTTTTCCAGATTCCAAGACTAAGGCTGCATTTCTGTTGTCTCATCTTGGCAGTACGGCAGCCTCGTGGGCTAACCCTTTACTCTAACAGCCCATTATTGTTTGATTGTGATGCCCTGATTGAAGCTATGAGCTGAGTATTTGATACCCGTTATAAGACCCAAGCCACGGATCTTGAACTATTGGGTTTACATCAAGGTGAATCTCTTTTGCTGGCATATTTGTCCAGATTTAACCAACTCATGGCTGAAACCGGATGGCCTGAAGATAAGAAGGCCTCTATGTTTTACCATGGGTTATCTGATTCCCTTAAGGACACGTTATCCACGGTTCCCATTGTGCCTACTACTTTTCCAGAACTCCTAGATATGGTGCTTCAAATAGACGCACGAAGAGCAGAGAGGAAAGGTGAGAAGAGAACTTCTGTACGTTTGGCCATGTTGTCTCTGGCTCCTATTATTGGAGGCCCCGAACCCATGCAGATAGGCGCAGTACGCGATCCATTAACCACAGAAGAAAGGGTATTGAGAAAGAGGAACAATTTATGTTTTTACTGTGGTTCACCAGAACATTTATTGAAGGATCTTGTACTAAGAAGTCGAAACGTCAGGGAAATGCCAACACTCGTCAGTAGAAGGGGTCAACCTGCAAAGCTCAGCACTTCTTGACTCCCTGATTTCAAAACCATTTACCATCCCTACCCGTTGTTCTTGTCCTCCGGGTCATGAGTGGTTTATCGACGCAGTGCTTGATTCTGGAGCCACTGGTAACTTCATTGACGATGCCTATGCCCGGAAATTGGGTATTCCTGTAAAATCCAAGTCTCAACCAGAACTGGTCAATGCCGTAGATGGTTCCACACTGCTTTCCGGTTTGGTCACGGAACAAACAGTCGATCTGTCAGTAACCACGAACCACGGTCATGTAGAAATCATTAGTTTTGATCTTATAGCAGCTCCTCAATACCGCTTGATCTTGGGACTACCTTGGTTACGACACCATAATCCGGTGGTGGATTGGAATTCTGGTGAAGTAGAGTTTGTGTCTCCCCACTGTGAGGCTTTTTGTCTATCCTCTGCTTCAGAACCATGTACACCTTGTCGACCCTTGTTACAAGTCACCTCCTCTATTGGAGCCGTTACTACTACTGCACTACCAAAGGAATATTTGGTTTTTGGTGATGTGTTCAATGTTAAAGGGGCAGAAACCCTTCCATCTCACAGACCATAGGATTGTCCTATAGATTTGGTACCTGGAGCCAAGATACCTGCAGGTTGCATTTACTCACTTATGCAGAAGGAGGACGTGATCCTTAAAGATTACATCGATAAATCATTACAGTCAGGTTTCATTTGTCATTCACTCTCTTCTGCTGCTTCCCCTTTGTTTTTTGTACCGAAGAAGGAGGGTGATCTAAGGCCTTGTATCGACTATCGTGCCTTAAATGCCATTACCATTCGTAACCAGTATCCAATTCCTCTGATATCAGTTCTCCTTGACCAGCTTGGTTCATCGAAAATCTTTACCAAACTGGATTTACGTGGGGCCTACAATCTGGTGAGAATCAGAGAGGGTGACGAGTGGAAGACGGTGTTTAAAACCAAGTTAGGTCTTTTTGAGTACTGCGTAATGCCTTTCGTTTTATGTAATGCTCCTGCTACTTTTCAACACTTCGTTAATGACATCTTTAGGGACATGATGGATCGCTTTCTCATTATCTATCTAGACGACATCTTGATCTATTCTGAATCTTATGAAAGCCATGTACAACATGTTCGTCTAGTTCTGCAATGACTAAGGGAACATGCCTTGTATGCTAAGTTGGGAAAATGTATTTTTCATGTTACTTCTGTTGAGTTTCTTGGTTATGAAATAACAAATCAGGGAATACAGATGAGTTCTGTAAAAGTCAAGGCTGTTCTTGACTGGCCAGCTCCAAAGAACCTGAAATCATTACAGTCTTTCTTGGGGTTCGCCAATTTTTACAGGTGTTTTGTACGCTCTTTCTCTGAGATAGCGGCCCCCCTAATGCGCTCACCAGTAGTAAAAAGTATTTTCTGTGGGATCCTGCAGCCAACAACGCTTTTGAATCATTCAAGTTAGCGTTCACTACGGCCCCAGTTCTACAACACCCGAATCCAACTCTACCCTTTGTGGTCGAGGCTGATGCTTCGGACAGCGCACACCCGGGTGCCAGAAAAACACTAGAACTGATGGTGTTGGTGGCAAACCATGTCTGCGGATACTAGTCAGTATATTAAGACTTGTACTGTTTGTGCTCAGGGTAAATCCTCACATGCAAAACCCATGGGCTTGTTGCAGCCATTACCCGTTCCTAAGATACCATGGACTATGATGTCTATGGATTTCACTTTGGCCTTACCACCAGTTCAGGGCTTTGATACCATCTGGGTCCTCGTAGACTATTTGACCAAGTCGGCTTTGTTCATTCCTTGTTGAAGATTACCATCCGCTCCTGCTCTGGCGGAGTTATTCGTTAACCATGTCTTCAGGCGATTCAGTCTACCGAGTATCATCATTACAGATCGTGGGTCGCAATTCACCTCACGTTTTTGGAGGGCCGTTACCACAGCGTTAGGCATAGAAGACAGATATTCCAGTGCATATCATCCCCAAACAGATGGGCAGACTGAGAGGGTTAATGCCACCCTTGAGCAATATCTGCGTTGTCTCTTACTTCACTATCAGGGTTCTTGGTTGTCTTGGTTAGCCATGGCATACGTCTTTGCATACGGCTACCAGTACAACATCTGTCTTTGCTCTGTACGGACATCACTCTCGCACTCTTTCCTTGCCTCTCTTATCGGTTTCCAGTAACCCTGCTGCTAACTCTTGTGTCCAGTCCCTTGCTAATCTACATTCAGATGTCAGACAGAATCTCAAGGATGCGCAGCGTCGCACCAAGTGCCATGCTGATGCCCACCGCCACAATTCACCAGTTTATTCCAAAGGCATGAAAGTATGGTTGTCCACTAAGCATCTACGATTGCCAGGGCGTAGTACTCTGTTGCCACGCTTTTCTGGTCCTTTTACTGTCTTGGAAGTGATAAATCCAGTGGCTGTCCATGTGCAACTTCCGGCTTCATGGAAAATTCATGCTGTGTTTCATGTTTCTCTCTTGAAACCCGTACAGGGGGGTACTCGATTCACCATTCCCAAGCGTCCCCTCCCTGTGCTAGGATCAGATGAATACGAAGTGCAACAGATCCTTGATACTAAGGTTCGGCATGGGGTGCGTCTTTTTCTTGTGGATTGGAGGGGTTATGGCCCGGAAGATCGGACTTGGGAACCTCTGGCCCACATCCACGCCCCTGCTTGTTTGCGGGATTTCTGGTCCTCCTGTTGGGGGAGGCATTCTTTGAGGTGGGGCACTGTTAGGAATCGAGTTGGGGGTTTCACCTTTTCCATCTCGCTTCACACAGAGTATGCCTACCAGATCACACGATTCGTGCATACAGTCACGCTCACTACCTCGCGGTAAACGATCTAAGGAAGTTCGGTTACCATCCTGCATTATTTACAAGAAAACTACGCCCGTTAGAAGATATCCTTATTTCACTATGCGGTGGCAGTTGCCATGGAGATTGGGGCGTAGACATTAATTCCTTCCGCGTCATACGCATGTTATGGTCATGTAATTTTAGGTTCTTAAACCTTTTCATTTCCAGTTCTAGGAGGTCTCCTGCATCGCGTTTGGGTCAATTCTTCCAAATAATTGATCCCTGGTATTGGTTCTTTGAAATCCATACACAGGGTTACATTGTTGGGTAGAATTCGTCATCTACACTACGTGGACAAATTACACAGGGCAATCCCGACACACAACAGGAGAAGGTGATCCTGGATACACCTCCTCCAAAAACAAAGAAAGATCTAAGGGCCATTTGGGGACTAATTGGGTTTATTCAAAATGTTTCTGGCAACACATCCAGATTGACAGACAAATTGAAAAATGCTGAGCCTCAAAAGATCAGGCGGGAAGAAGAGGGTGAAATCTGTTATATGACCTTGAAAAAGTCCCTATGCTAGAGAATTCATTCTTCAGACTGATGCTTCCTTAATAGGATTAGGAGCTGTTCTGTCACAAAACTATGATGGGTTCGAACATCCCATCCTATACATCAGCAGAAAATTCTTCCCCAGAGAGAAAAACTATTCAGTCATTGAACTAGAGGTGCTAGAAATTAAATCGGGCATAATTCACCTAAAGTATTACCTCTTCGGTTGCAGGTTTCACTTAGTGACAGACCACTCTCCACTAGTTTGGATTAGTCAGAGGAAGGAGTCCATCCCTCGGGTAATGAGATGGTTCTTCGACCTTCAGCCATATTGCTTCACAGTTGAACACCGGAAAGGCCGATAGCAAGGTAACATGGACTTCCTCGCCCGGTTTTCCTGTGAAACACTTTGGTCCAACCTGCATTAGGGAAGGGTATGTGAGAAACTTGAGGGTATTCTCACTCCTAAACCCCTCGGATCATCTGCACAGGTGGCCAGGGAAAGGCCATCACTCTTGGATCCCGACCCTGGGAGTGGAGAAGCGAGGGAGTATCATTGGGGTGGAGGGTCCTTGGGGACTAGGAGTGGGGAGCCCGTGTGCGAGACATGGTATCCCCCTTTACTTACTGACAAACAACCCAAACCTTACCGACCTTTATAGGTTATTGTAAGTCAGCCCCGCATGTTTCCCCATGTGTAAAATCTGACAGTACTGAGATGAAGAAGAGACAACTAAGAGCAATGAAGACTACACTCTTTTACCACTATGGTACTGGGATGAGGAACATGTCTGTTAAGAGCAGTGAAGGTCAGGTATGTCCCTTTAATTGTGGTCAGACAGGGCTGATTGGGCATCCACACCTGCAGCCTGTCAACAGAATGCAGGTGTGTAAAAGGAGACCAGCCCAGCTGAAAAGAGAGCCACAGGAGAAGCAGCAGGAAGGTTGGTGCAAGCAGCAGGGAACTTTATTTGGAAAATACGCAGAGACGCTGAGGTCTGCAGAGAGAGTGGGTCTATGGAAACATGGCGTTGGAGCTGAGACTCCATGGTGTAGACCGAACATTGTGAAGGGAACCATGTGGAGAGGCTGTACCTTTTCCTTGTGGTCAAGGTCCTCATTCCCCTGCGTCAGGAGGTCGCCACAGGAGTGCCTGATGGGCAGGAGTTGGATCCCTGATATCACAAGCAGAAGGCTGTGCAATCCGTGCTGCTGGAAAAGCTGTGAGCACGACCACTGAGTTTCTAACAAGTAGGAAACCCGTTGTACAAAGTTTTGAATTCTTTTATTCTAAAGGAGTACTTTTTATTGGAGTGGTCGCATGTTTAAGGAAACACGTTATCGAAGGTCTCAGGTATGAACCATTGTTATCTAGTGAATTACCTGTAATTTTTTTTTTCGCAGTGATTGCATGTTTAAGGAAACATATTTTCGAAAGTCTCTGAGTGCTGGGCTCTAAATTTAAAGTATACAGAAGCATTATTAAACAGCAGGTTGAGTTGAAAGTGCATTCTGAATGCTACCCACCTTTATTGAATACCAAAATGAATGAAAACACTACAAATACGCAGAACTGTTACATATTGAGTTCAGAAATGAATGAAACTTTACAACCACGGGATGTTGAACTCTAAAGTGAAAAACCATCATATTTTGAATCCTAAAATTAATGAAACTTTAAAATCATTGGAACTTTAACATTGAATAAAAATGAAACTTTAAATCCAAGTAAAACAATTGTATGCTGCACTGTAAAATGAGCGGACCTTTACCATTAAACCAAAAAGAAAGGCATATTGAATACTAAATTGTGTGAAAACTACATATAACAGAAATATACGTTGAAAGCGGAATGAATTGGAACCTGAAGTTTAATCTAACACAGTCAAGATATTTACATGAAAACCAACAATAAAAAGAGGGTGCAAGTGTGAAAAAGGACCCTAAAAAGATCAAGGATATTTTTGTGATACTAAAACTAAGTCTTGGGGAAGGGAATCCTGGACTTGAAGCCTTTACAGACTTGAGGTGTTTGGAACTGTGTCACTTGGAACTTGGAGAAAGAAACCCTGAATATTGGTTAAAACTGTATCACCCTGAACCTAAGAAAGGTAACTTTGAGACTTTTTGTTGGAACTGTTTTATACTTGGGGAAGGGAGCTGAAAGGGAGCTGTGAGTAAGAAGAAGCTCAGAACATTATGTTGGACACTGTTCCTTTTAGTGGCTGACTTCCCTACACATTGTATAGATTAGTTGTGAGTGCAAGCATAGGTTTTGGACACAGACACATTCTCAAATTGACTCAGAATCTCTTTAGTTTTATTTAGGTAGGGTAATCCAACCTTAGCATAGGGCAAGGTAAGCTTTTTTTTCCAATCCTGACATATAAATGAATAAAAGTATTTGTTTTAAATTCTGAATCTGTTGTCTATGTCTTGCTTCATGATGCCTTCACAGTTCCTAGAGAAAGCTCTTGTGCACCCCTATATATATTACCATAACTCCAGCAGTATGTACTGACTGCTCTGAGGGAGTTAAGGTGTGACAATGAACTTTGTGAAACTTTCATATTTGTATAAAAGGTCGATTTCGGAGATTTTAAGAGCAGTTCTAAGTAGGATGACTTTACAAATGGAAGACCAATTTTGGTGAGTGGGAGCACTAAAGAGGGGATATATTTCTAGAAGTCATTATTTCGATGCTTAATGTTTGGAGGAACATTACTTCCAAGACAATATCAAAATGGAAGCCATTTGCAAGGTAAAAATAGAGAAGTAGTATTTCCCTATCTTCTGTTTGTCAAGTCTAAGAATAACATGGAAGAGAAAAGAGCACTTGGATATGTAAAAGTTCTGCTCAACCACAGAGAGTGAAAGGAAGGACTCCAAGCAAAAAAAAAATATTATTAGCATATTTACGAATACTTTTGAGCCTTCAACACTGGAAGTCATATTTTAAGCACTGTGCAATCCTTGGAAGTCATTAATTTCTTGGCACCTATTTCTTCTGATGTTTTATTGCTTATTCTGAACGTAAAAACTTCTAGAGAGGCGTAATTGAAGCACTGGCTGTAAGCAATAGTTGAGGTAGTTATGAAACACAAGCCTGAGCTCTTTAAGACACAAGCAGAGCATATTCCGTGTTAGTGGGTGTGATGCTGGAAATGCATCGGAGGGACAGGGCCTCCGTATCCTTGTCCTTTACTGCTTTTTATCGTGTGTTCTGTTGTGATTTCCGCGCAGGAGTTCATGTGGGACTCCTGGTGGTGCAGCTCTCTTTCTTTTGGTTTGGTGAACGGACCCGTGGGATACCCTTATGGCACCCATGGGTGGGGGTACAACCCTGTGCCCCTAGTGTATGTTTTTGGGCACCTGTGGGTGGTTCACAGAGCAGGATATGGGCTGGTGGCAGCTCATGCTGAATTTGACAGGTGTGCAGAGTATCCTCCATTTTGGGATATCCCGGCCCTGCCATTGGGATCAGTTGATTCCTGATGGAAAACAAGATGGCCCCGGTGGCCTCTTGCTTTCTATTACCCATTACCTTGTTTCCCAAAGTCCTGGGAAGCCCTGACTCTGTCCCTTCCCCCTGACTGGCTTTTGGGTGGAAATGCCCTATATGGTGTTGTTGTGAAGGCCCGGCCAGACTAGCTGGAGCCTTCCCGGTGATGTATGTTGTGGGTACCTCCTGTGGGTGGGACCCGGGTGAATAGAGTGTGTGACGAATATGCATTCTGTGTTGTGGGTGTCTAGTATCTGGTGGTTGACACAATGACTGAGACAACCCTGCCCGAAACCGGTATGAATGCAGCTTGGAGTGTTGAATGGCTCGGTACGTGTCCCAATACACATAACGTGTTGTGAGTGTCTGGAGAGAAGTGAATGGCCTGAATACCTCGTGTGCCTGATTGGCTGCCTGCCTGCATGAAAGCCCGTAGTCGTGATTGGATGCTTGAGTGTGCCCCAGCGGAATGAATGGGAGATCAACAGTATATCTGGGGACCTCTCACTGCTAGGAATCGTGTTCAGAAGCTGAAGTCCACCACGACGAGTAACTGGAGTAACTGACGCTTGACCTTGAAGCCCTGCTGGACGAGAAGAATTGCTGTTGCTCTCCTTCCCAATCTGAAAGCTGCTGTGCTTCCAAGGACTGACCCAGAGAGGACCTGGTAAGGCGCCCTCTTCCCGAGCTACGAGGGACCATCGTGCACAGCTGATCTTTGCCAACGCTCCTGGTAGGCACACCTTCGACAGGCTGCAGACCCGATACAGGGACTGCTGCGGAACTCCAAGGAAAAGCACTCAGACTGTTGTCCGCCACTGTCGACGACCGCCGTCGCCGACCAAAGCCGCCGTGCTCCCGTTTGCCTAAGAACTTCCAGTGATCATCGGACGCTCTCGTCTGCATCGTCACCCGCTTGTCTCCAGCTGGAGAAGGCCTGACTGTCGACGCGCTGAGGAGCATCCACCGGTGGGTTTCCCGCCACCTAAGGACCACAGAGACGCTGAGGACTCGACGCCCTTGCTGGGCCACAGTTCTTCATCATCTCTTTGCGGTCCAGAACTAACGTCACCGAGGTGCCCCGCACGCCTCTTCCTTGCAGGACGGCAACGCTCTGTCGTCGACGGGTACCGCTAGAAACGAAGCTGCCACTTCCCTGCCGTAGTTCACCCTGTTCACCGTCGGACGTTCGACGACCCGTGACTCCTGTCTTAAAGGGAGGGCATTCAAGAAGGGCCGTCGATTCCCCGACACCGAACGCCAAGTTCCCCAACACCTCTCGACGATCCGTGGCTCCCGCCTGAAAGGGAGGCACTCAAGAAGGATCGGTCGACGCATCCTCAGAGAACTCTACTCCACCAGGTACATTGGGGGGGGGTAAAACCTTAATAGGAAGAAGTGAGACTATTGAACATATGGACTGGGCTTGTGCGATATATCTTATTTTACAGGTTGCCCAGGTGGGGGGATCTCCACACAGAACTGTGCCTGGGGTACGGGGCCAGTATTCTGCCTACTGTTTCAACCATCTTGCGTTCCTTCCTATCTCTATTGCTGGTTTCCTCGTTATTAATCTGTGTGACATTTTAACTGTACAGTTGATGCACTTTAATGAGATTTGATAATAGGGGTGTCACGGTATTAGTTTTATGACGGTATGATAACCTTCTTGTCAAATGACGGTATATCATGGTTATCGCGGTATAGCAGGTGGAGTTAACTAATCTTAACAAATATTTTCTAAAAGGTCATAAATTGTCAGATTTATCATCACAAACAAAACTAGGCACCCAGGTCCAGAATTGGGCTTTTCAACATACTTTCCACAGAAATGTCAAAACTTGCTTCCAACAAACACACGTGTGGAGAGGAGGTGGAAGAGGACGGGGGGAGCTCTGCTGCGACTGGCATAGCAAATTGAATAGCTTTTCTTAAGTGGTCAGTTAGGCTTTTAGCTCCCCCACTAGCTACTGGTGAACATGAACATGTTGCCATCTTGATAACCTGCATGCCACAGATCAATGGAGGCTGATGGTAGTATAAACATGCACGTGTGGTTTATGGCATGGTATTAAAAACTGCGCCAACCGAAACTACTTGGCAGACGGCTCATCCAACAGTGCAAGACCAAGACTGCACAGCACTTGCTTACTGCAGCCTTTCCAAATCAGATTGAAAAGCACACTTAACGGTATAAACGGTATACAGGTATAAACAATGTGACGGTTATTATTGTTCAATTAAGTGGTTCACGGTATCTTTAACGGTATACCGTTATACCTTTGCATCCCTATTTGATAACATTGGTGGTACCACTTTAGAATTGTATATATTTATCATTATTGACTTCCAAATACAAAGTGCGTTATTGTGATCGTGTAGATACCATTGAATATTAATTATATAAAGACTGTGTTTTCAGTAATACAGTGTGTGGACATTCCTTTGTGGGGGTTCGGGGACTACACTGTACTTAAGAACCAGCCTGCATCACCTCCTGAGAAGTTAGGCCTTGATTGCTCGTCCGTTGCTACCGTAATACAGAATCTTGGCTGGGATCTTCTGTGCCTCTCCTCTACCATATAGAGAGCGGAAGTACAGACACCCCCTACCAGTCTTTACACTGATGGCAGCCGTGGGATGCTTATGGTTTTAAGAATCAGTGTATAACCGTGCCACTTACAAAATATCTGCACCTTATTAGATTAAGGTTTGGGTGTGTACAAAATAACTGCATTACAAGCAATGGAGTCTATCGCAAATGGTAAATTGACTCGGATGAGCTTAGAGGCTCTCCAGAGTGCTTGTGAAGCCAGGGAGTTAGACTTTGTGGATAAGTCTAGGGCTGAGCTGATAGCTGCCCTGGTGGACTACCAGACCGATGGTGAAACTCTTGATGAGGGGGGGAATGCAACCAATGAGGACTCTGCCTCTGGGGTTTCTACTGAATCTGTTTCGGGGAATGCCGCCATTCCTGCTGCCTCTGTTCCGAACCCCAGCAATTCCTTGGAGCTTGAGTTATTAAGGATGAAATTGGCCTTTGAATATCGCAAGTTGGAAATAGATGCTGAGCTTAAGAAGGAGGAGCTGGCTCAACAAGTTGAACTCAAAAATAGGGATCTTGAACTCAAAGACAAGGACACTGAATGTCAGAGAATCCAGCTAGAGAAAGCTCGAGTGGAGACTTCAGCGAAACCCAGTGAGAGTGTCAGGTCCCCGGCAACTAAATTTATGAAGGATTTGGTTGGTGTGTTTTCGGAGGGCTCTGATATCCTCCAATGGATTGAAGCGTTTGAAATGGCTTGTGCAATTCATGATGTTGACAAAAGAGATTGGGCTAAGTGTTTGCTAAGCAGAGTGCCTCAAACTGGATATGACTGTATTCTGAAGCTGAGTGTGGAAGAAAGGGGTCAGTATGAGTTTATGAAATCTGCTTTGATTGCCAAGTTTGGCAAGACGCCTACCCAATACCTTGAAAGGTTCATGGATTTTAAGAAAAGAGAGAATGTGTCTTGGGTTGACTGGGTGAGTGCTGCGCACATGAATATGATGGAGTGGATTGATGGTTACAAGGAGAAAACTTTTGTTGAATTGTCCCACCTGTTTTTTTTGGAACATTTTTCAGAAGCCGTTCTCTAGAACTGCGTCAGTATGTTGCTGACCAGAACATTTTGGATCCCTTTAAGCTGGCTAGGTTGGCTGACAAGTGGGTCTCCCACCGGGTGTCACCTAAGGACTCCAGTGGGAAGGACAAGGACAAAGAAAAGGGGGCCTCTCAGAAAGCTGAGGAGTCCCAAAAGCAGTCACAGTCGAATAAACCTAAACCCTCCTCTCCTAAGACCCAAAAATCTAGTGGGGATAAGTCATCTATGGGTGGGAATAAGAGTAGTGGTCCACCTGCTGCAAAGCAGGCTCCCAGTGGTTCCAGTACCGTACCCTGCACTCCCGGCACTTGTTGGGACTGTGGGGCTCTGGATCACAAAAGGGGTGACTCCAGTGTAAAGGTAAGGCGCTCGGAGTACAGGCTGTCAGCCTGACCTACCCTTACCCCATGTCTGAGGTGGAGGCCACTGTCCTCCCCTCCTCTACAGGGATCACTTTTGGTGCTCCCATAGAGATTTCCTTAGTGTCCCTTGGGGCCTGGGACCAGTACCCGGAAGTACTGGCGACTATCCCACAGAACACCCGTAGATTTTTGAGAAGTGTCCTCCTGAATGGCCAGCCTTCTACTGGCTTGAGAGACACTGGGACAAGCATGACAGTGGTGGACAGGACCCTGCTCAAGCCAGAGGACTATGTAGATGCTCCTCTGAGAACCACCAGGTTAGCTGGTGGGCCTCCCAAATTATCGCCTGTAGCCCGAGTCACACTCGTAATTGGAGACAAGACAGCAAAGCTTCCTGTCCTGGTGCAGGACAATGTCCCTGCTAACATTCTGTAGGTAACGATCTAGTAGAGATGGGATTGGTCGCGGATGGTCTTCCCAAGACTGCTGCTGCGGTCACTAGGTCACAGGTGACACTGGGACTGGCTGTGAGTCAGGTACCCGAGCCGAAGGCGCAGCCCAAGGCAAGACGAAGGAAGAGCAAGAAGGCCACCTCTGTGGAGGGAGCTCCTTCTCTTCCTGCTGTTCCTACAGCACCCATTGGGATCCATGCTCCGGACGGGCTGGGTCCAGTGGTAAACCCTGTCTCAACTCCTGTGGGGGAAGAGCCAGAAGACTCACCTGTGGGAGAGGTTCTCAACCCGGAGGATCATCCCGATCTTCAATGCTTGTTAGCTGAAGGGGGACCCTCCCGGGCAGACTTCTGTAAAGGACAGAGAGAGTGTCCCTCTCTCGAGGGTCCGAGGAAACAGGCCCTGTCCCAAGCACGAGGAGAAGTGCCTAGGACATTCCGGATTTTTTGGGAGGGTGAGCTCCTTGTTAGTGAGCCCAATAAGCCTGAACCTGGTGCCCTCAAGAGGTTGGTGGTACCCCAGGTTTACAGGCCCTTCCTACTGCAGTTGGCGCATGAGGTGCCCTTGGCTGGTCATCTTGGTACCAAGAAGACTAAGCAGAGGCTCTCTGCCCATTTCTACAGGCCTCGGATGGGAGTAGAAGTGGAGTCCCACTGCA
The DNA here is from genome assembly GCF_040938575.1 of Ambystoma mexicanum. NCBI lineage: Eukaryota > Metazoa > Chordata > Amphibia > Caudata > Ambystomatidae > Ambystoma > Ambystoma mexicanum. The sequence goes on from NC_090927.1 coordinate 1,147,709,653, forward strand.
GGACCTGCCCAACTTGTCTGGCAAAACTGGAGGCAGTGTCATTGCCCCACTACAGCCATTACCAGTGGTTGGCACACCATTTGAGAGGGTGGGCATCGACATTGTCGGTCCCCTTGACCCTCCCACATTAGGTGGACATCGGTTCATCCTGGTTTTGGTAGATCATGCCACCAGGTACCCTGAGGCTATACCCCTTTGGACTGTTAGTGCCAAGGTGGTTGCCCGGGCCCTCCTGGGCATTTTCCCCCATGTTGTATTCCCCAAGGAGGTTGTCTCTGACCGAGGATCCAACTTCATGTCTAGTTACATGAAATCCATGTGGAAAGAGTGCGGGGTAACCTACAAGTTCCCCACTTCTTACCACACCCAGACCAATGGTCTGGTTGAGAGATTTAATAAAACTCTCAAGGGCATGCTAGGTGCTTTGGAAGAGCCCCTAAGGAGGAAATGGGATCTCCTCCTGCCATGCCTGCTGTTTGCTTACAGAGAGGTACCTCAAGAAGGCGTTGTTTTCAGCCCCTTTGAGTTACTCTTTGGACATCCCGTGAGGGGGCCCCTCACCTTGATCAGAGAAGGTTTGGAAGCCACCCCTCCCGGTCCCGCCAAGCAAGTGGGGGACTATGTGTTAGGCCTCAGACAGAGGATGACACAGATGATGGGTCAAGCAACGGCGAATCTCAAGGCCAGCCAGGAATTGAACAAATACTGGCATGACCTTAGAGCATCGCAAGTGGATTGCACTCCGGGACAGGAGGTCCTCGTGATGGAGCCTACCAAGCCGCGGGCATTGGCAGATAAATGGACTGGACCTTTCCGGATAGTCTCCAAGATGGGCGAGATCAATTATCTGGTTGACATGGGAGTCCCAGGGGTAGCCCCTCAGGTATTCCATGTCAATAGGCTCAAGCCTTTCCACAGGCGAGCAGAAGTCTCATGTCTCTTGTTAGCATCAGAGCAAGAAGAGGATGAGAGTGAGCCCCTTCCTGATTTGCTGCATAGCAACCCAAAGGATGGCTCAGTGGAGGGAGTGCAGCTCTCTCCAGATTTGACAACCGAGCAGCAGAGGGACTGCAGGACTTTGCTCCAGCAGTATGCCTCTCTGTTTTCGCTGACGCCAGGCCTTACACCGTGGTGTAAGCACGAGATTGACACTGGTGACAGCGTGCCTGTCAAGAGCAGGAGCTACCGAATGTCAGATACGGTTAAGAACCACATCCAGGCTGAGGTCGCCAAGATGTTGGATCTGGGTGTTATTGAACCCTCAACCAGTGCCTGGTCCAGTCCCGTGGTCCTTGTCCCCAAGGCAAGTTCCCAGGCAGGTACCAAGGATTGGAGGTTCTGTGTGGAGTACAGAGGAGTCAATGTTGTCACCAAAACTGACGCGCACCCATTGCCCAGGGCTGATGAGCTCGTGGACACCATAGGTGCTGCCAAATTTGTGAGCACCTTTGACCTCACCTCAGGCTATTGGCAAATAGCTCTGACGGACCATGCCAAGGAAAAGACGGCGTTCTCAACACCAGAGGGACTCTACCAGTTTAGGGTCATGCCTTTTGGGTTAAAGAATGCCCCTGCCACCTTCCAGAGATTGGTCAATCATGCTCTCAGTGGGCTGGAAGCCTTTTGTGTGGCTTATTTAGACGACATTGCCGTCTACAGTTCCACTTAGGAAGAGCACTTGACACATCTGGGTAGAGTGTTGCAGGCCTTAAAGAGGGCTAACCTCACTATCAAGGCCACCAAGTGCCAGATAGCTCAGGGGAAAGTCACGTATCTTGGTCATGAGATAGGAGGGGTCAAATCCAACCTCTCCCCAGTAAGGTACAGGATGTACAGGACTGGGAGACTCCCACTACTCAAACCCAGGTGAGAGCCTTTTTGGGCCTCACCGGGTATTATCGCAATTTCATGGCGGACTATGGAACCATAGCTGCACCACTGACAGCTCTGACTTCACCCGAGCAGCCAAGGAAGGTCAATTGGACTGAAGACTGTCAGAGGGCCTTTGATGGCTTGAAAGAAAGTCTGTGTCGGGCACCCGTGTTGTGTGTGCCTGACTACAGCCAACACTTTATCGTCCAGACGGACGCCTGCGACACCGGAATTGGAGCTGTCTTGTCCCAGTTAGATGACAAAGGAAGAGAACATCCGATCATATTCATCAGTAGACAACTTAAGGGTAGGGAATTTAGGTGGGCTACTGTTGAAAAGGAATGTTTTAGTATTGTTTGGAGCCTTAGGCGTTTTAGACCCTACCTTACCGGGTCTACCTTCAAGGTCCAAACAGATCATAAGCTCCTAAAGTGGCTTATGCAGATGAAGGGTGAGAACCCGAAACTGCTCAGGTGCTCCATTAGCCTGCAAGGGCTAGACTTCACCATAGAGCACAGACCAGGGAAGAGTCACGATAATGAAGATGGCCTTTCCAAAAGGTATGTTGACCGTCTGGATGAGGGTGTCTATCCCGTGGGAGATTAGGCACCCTACACCTCAGTCTGGGGGGGCGACTGTGATGCTGGAAATGCATCGGAGGGACAGGGCCTCCGTATCCTTGTCCTTTACTGCTTTTTATCGTGTGTTCTGTTGTGTTTTCCGCGCAGGAGTTCATGTGGGACTCCTGGCGGTGCAGCTCTCTTTCTTTTGTTTTGGTGAACGGACCCGTGGGATACCCTTATGGCACCCATGGGTGGGGATACAACCCTGTGCCCCTAGTGTATGTTTTTGGGCACCTGTGGGTGGCCCACAGAGCAGGGTATGGGCTGGTGGCAGCTCCATGCTGAATTTCACAGGTGCGCGGAGTATCCTCCATTTTGGGATACCCCGGCCCTGCCATTGGGATCAGTTGATTCCTGATGGAAAACAAGATGGCCCCGGTGGCCTCCTGCTTTCTATTACCCATTACCTTGTTTCCCAAAGTCCGGGGAAGCCCTGACTCTGTCCCTTCCTCCTGACTGGCTTTTGGGTGGAAATGCCCTATATGGTGTTGTTGTGAAGGCCCGGCCAGACTAGCTGGAGCCTTCCCGGTGATGTATGTTGTGGGTACCTCCTGTGGGTGGGACCCGGGTGAATAGAGTGTGTGACGAATATGCATTCTGTGTTGTGGGTGTCTAGTATCTGGTGGTTGACACAATGACTGAGACAACCCTGCCCGAAACCGGTATGAATGCAGCTTGGAGTGTTGAATGGCTCGGTACGTGTCCCAATACACATAACGTGTTGTGAGTGTCTGGAGAGAAGTGAATGGCCTGAATACCTCGTGTGCCTGATTGGCTGCCTGCCTGCATGAAAGCCCGTAGTCGTGATTGGATGCTTGAGTGTGCCCCAGCGGAATGAATGGGAGATCAACAGTATATCTGGGGACCTCTCACTGCTAGGAATCGTGTTCAGAAGCTGAAGTCCACTACGACGAGTAACTGGAGTAACTGACGCTTGACCTTGAAGCCCTGCTGGACGAGAAGAATTGCTGTTGCTCTCCTTCCCAATCTGAAAGCTGCTGTGCTTCCAAGGACTGACCCACAGAGGACCTGGTAAGGCGCCCTCTTCCCGAGCTACGAGGGACCATCGTGCACAGCTGATCTTTGCCAACGCTCCCTGGTAGACACACCTTTGACAGGCTGCCGACCCGATACAGGGACTGCTGCAGAACTCCAAGGAAAAGCACTCGGACTGTTGTCCGCCACTGTCGACGAACGCCGTCGCCGACCGGAGCCGCCGTGCTACCGTTTGCTTAAGAACTTCCATTGATCATCGGACGCTCTCGTCTGCATCGTCACCCGCTTGTCTCCCGCTGGAGAAGGCCTGACCGTCGACGCAGTGAGGAGCATCCACCGGTGGGTTTCCCGCCACCTAAGGACCAGAGAGACGCCGATGACTCGACGCCCTTGCTGGGCCACAGTTCTTCATCATCTCTTTGCGGTCCAGAACTATCGTCACCGAGGTGCCCCGCACGCCTCTTCCTTGCAGGACGCCAACGCTCTGTCATCGAGGAGCACCGCTAGGAACAAAGCTGCCACTTCCCTTCCGTAGTTCACCCTGTTCACCGTCGGACGTTCGACGACCCGTGACTCCTGCTTTAAAGGGAGGGCACTCAAGAAGGGCCGTCGATTCCCTGACACCGAATGTCAAGTTCCCCGACACCTCTCGACGATCCGTGGCTCCCGCCTGAAAGAGAGGCACTCAAGAAAGATCGGTCGACGCATCGTCGGAGAACTCTACTCCACCAGGTACATTGGGGGGGTAAAACCTTAATAGGAAGAAGTGAGGCTATTGAACATATGGACTGGGCTTGTGCGATATATCTTATTTTACAGGTTGCCCAGGTGGGGGGATCTCCACACAGAACTGTGTCTGGGGTACGGGGCCAGTATTCTGCCTACTGTTTCAACCATCTTGCGTTCCTTCCTATCTCTATTGCTGGTTTCCTCATTATTAATCTGTGTGACATTTTAACCGTACAGTTGATGCACTTTAATGAGATTTGATAAACTTGGTGGTACCACTTTAGAATTGTATATATTTATCATTATTGACTTCCAAGTACAAAGTGCGTTATTGTGATCGTGTACATACCCTTGAATATTAATTATATAAAGACTGTGTTTTCAGTAATACAGTGTGTGGACATTCCTTTGTGGGGGTTCGGGGACCACACTGTACTTAAGAACCAGCCTGCATCACCTCCTGAGAAGCTAGGCCTTGATTGCTCGTCCATTGCTACCGTAATAGAGAATCTTGGCTCGGGTCTTCTGTGCCTCTCCTCTACCATATAGAGAGCGGAAGTACAGACACCCCCTACCAGTCTTTACAGTGGGTGAAAAACACAATTTCTGTTGTTTGGTAAATAAAAACCAAGAGATGGACAAGGTGGCATTGTGTTCAAACGTTTTTCTATTTTTAAATCATAAGAAACCTAAATTGTACCTGTCTCTAACGTGCTTGGTACTATTCTATAAAGAAAATTGTAAAAAGGTTGCTTGTCAGGATGTCCGTTATCAGTCAGAAAGTCCTCCTTGTGGAATGCTATTCTACTTGAGTTCTGTCCCTACCACTTAGAAGAGAATCATATTAACTCAAAATAATACCCTTCATCTTAGGTCCTAAGCAATTGACTAGTGTTTGGCTTCTGACCCCTGCTTTGTATGTCTTTTCCAATTGAGGCTCCTTGCTCCTGTGTTAATGGTGAGTCAGGAGGTTGATTGACTTTCGCAGATTTTCTTTTCTGTACTGATCAAGTCAGTCGGATAAATGTCTCTTTCTCTCTGTCTTGGGACCTGGTTTTTGTTACCATGTTTTGGTGTCTCGAGTCTCTCAGACTGGCTTAGGGTTTTGTTTCTTTAACCCCACCCTCGAGTCTTGGCCCCTCATCCTGCCTTAGGGTTTTGTTTCTTCTACCCCGCTTTGTAGAGCCCTCTAGGAAAATATCATGGAAATGACCTGAGGTTTTTACTTCCAAATTCTGATCATTAGATCTTCCACTTATTTCCACCTATTGATTTGACAACCTATGGCAGACATCTTCATTGCCCTGTTGTGCTTCTTGTCTCTTAAAATCACAAACTAAAATAGAACATTTGGGTATTTCATTCACATTCAAGGAATAAATGCCTTAATGTAGGGCTTGTTTGCTGCTGACTGATTGACCAGTTACTGATAAACCGCCTCCTTAAATAATCTGAACATGACATATTTTACCAACGCATGATCAAAAATGACTCTTTCTGAGTCAAGCCATTACCAAAAGATAGGCAGCCAACGTCTGTGGACTCATGTTGGCTTCTAATTGATTAAAAACTGTTAAAGGCAGATGAGACCCCAAAAAAGGAATTTCTAAGTAAGGATGCCAGAACAATTGGTGAAGGTGATTGAGCAGTTCTATTTGGTCATTCTAACTCTGTCCACTGAGAAGGCAATGCATGTAGTGGATTACTACATTATAAATGGTCTGTCAAGAAAAGAGGCCAATGTAAAGAGTTCACATTTAAGGAGGGGCACATATCAAAGGGAAGGTGTAAAAGGGGAAAAAGGTCATGTATTTCGGGAACTAAAGGAAGATTTGTTGAACAACCTTGAGGAAAGAGATTTAAATCTTTGGTAGGCCAGAAAGGTCCTGGAAAGAGGGGGATGGCAAATAGAGAAGTAGCTTCTTCAACACTTAATGTTCAGGGGTGGGACATTGCATTAAGTTAAAGCTTGATTGGAGTGGAGGATAAACAAAGTCAGTGAAAATACTGGCTAGAGGAAACAATTTATGTCCCAAACCCAGAGTACCAGTGACCTCATAGCACTTTCCTGACTTACATTAAACAATTCACCTGCAAGAACCTATTTTATACCAAAGGAGCACAATGAATATGATAGTTATGAGATATCCCATTTAAAAATGCCATTTTAAATAATCAATGACACAAAATTCAACCTTTTGTTGCGGTAAATGGTAATTGTAATGCTACCGTAGCCTGATAGTTAATGCAAGCACAGTGGCCTGCCATGCAAATTCCCTGGAGGAGCATAATGTCAAGGACTATATTAGTAGTGATTCTACTGTGGGGTGCCAATTACAGTATGTGTAAACTATGTGCAGTGTGTTGACATGTCAGCTTCCTTGTAGAAATGCGCTCTGACCATTTGTCTATCAGACAGGAGGATTAGAGGCTCAGTAGAGTGAAATGGGGTTCTGTTAACATTTAAGCAGGACAAGGGTGTTGCATCTTGTGTCTCTTTGTCACTCAGTTTCTATGGCAGGATATATTGATGACCCTGACCTTTCTTGTGGATTTACCTCTTTATTGTGGTTTACTTTTTACCGGCCCTGTAGTTCAACCATTAATGTGGATTTGCCTTAGGTTTGGTGGACAACTGGCTTGGAGTGGGTTGCCGTGCGTAATTTCTTCTGGTTCGAGAATTTGCGTACAACTGCCCATGGATTGTTTTTTTATTGTTTCTGGAATGCCTTGTGGAATTTCTTCTAAGTTGGTGATTTGTGGACAACTGGCTATGGATTGTTTTGGTCGTTTCTGGATTGTCTTGAAGGATTTCTTCTGGCTCAGTGGTCTGTGAACAACTGGCATGGGATCATTTTGTTTTGGCGGTCTGTGCGCCATTGTTTTTATAATTTCTTGATCGCATTGTGGGGGTTCTTCTCATTCTATGGTCTGGGGGAACTTGGTGTATATTGTTTTCATTGATTCTTGATTGCCCTGTGGGATTTCCTCTTGTTTGGTGATCTGTGGGCAAATGGAGGTGGATTTATTTGACTGTTTCCAGATCGTCTTGTGGGATTTCTTTTAGTTCTGTCATGTGTGGAAAACTACCTGTGGATTGTTTCTATTGTTTCAAGATTTCCGTGTGGGTTATCTTGAATTGTGTAACTATATTCCTCTAGAAATCCTCGAAAGCATAGGTAAAGATTCTTTTATAATGCATTGCTGCTATATCACTCAGAAATCTACAGAGGGAATCTTGCAGATTCTTTAGTATGCCATCCTTCAAAGAAAGAAGCTTTGCTAAAAACTTCCCTTTACTTCCTGATGTAAAATTCCATAGCAGGTTTATTTTGTATGAGGAGGCAAGGGGGTTATCACTTCACTGGGCTGGGCCAAAGATAACATTCTGAACAATTTGGATGGAAAACAACTGGGAGCATGTGAGGGGAATGGTTGAAATGACCATAAGCTCTAGCGCTGGAGAGAGAGTGTGCCACTCAAGACCTTGAAGGTGACCAATGGGCAAATGCCAAGGGCACTAAATGGAATGGGTGAAGGATGTAAGGGTCAATTCAACATAAGCACATAGAAGGAAAAGGATTACTTGGGGAGTTGTCAGTGTATTTTAGGAATAAATGTAAAAGGAAATAGCAATGGCAAGAACTGGAGTTCATGTTGTTTTATAGAACAGCATCTAAGACAGCTGTATACCTACAGTGCTTCTCCAGGAAATAATTGCAGAATAATTGCAGGCCAGAGCAATGCAACGCATTCGGGGCCCAAATTTATTCCATAGCTGGAGGATGTTCTGAGTATGTAGGCGGGGTAGACAACTTTGTTGTGTTTGACGCGCCTACTTGGCAAATTGGTCAGAGAATAATGCACAGTTTGTGTGTAAGAGAAGTTATGTTTGTGAATGTGAGTACATACACACACATACAGACTTTATTCCTAAAAAAACAATCTTTATGATTAGCGTTTGTTCAACACTGCAGAGCCCTCACATGGGATTGCCAGATGGTAATGCCAAGCAAAAGTGGAAGGAGAAGCCCAAGTGGATGCCTGACAAATATCAAAGATGACAATCTCTTGTAAGGCTTCCCAGGAAGTGGCCACTGCCCTGGTGGATCTGATGACCCCCCCGCCAACTCCCAGCAGGTGGCATCCTGGTAAATTCATACCATGACATAATGTCAACTTAATACATGGACTAGTGGTAGCCACTGATGGCCTATTGCCTTCGAGGCCCGCCCCAAAGGTTACCAGCAGTGAGTCACATGACTGAAAGAAGGACATTCAGTCAAAATATATCTGCACTACCTGCCCCACATCGAGCCAACCAAGGGCAGATCCTGCTCTATGAAGTCCTCCTCCCAAAGGGAAGGCTTGACAAGATCCTTAGTCTGGTGAAATTAGGAGGTCACCATTGGACAGAACTCAGGTTAGGGGGTGGGCAGCACAAGACCCTCTGGAATGAAACAAAGGTAAGGAGGGACACAAAGTAAGGTTCCAAACTCACCGAAGTGCCTTATGGAGGTGATAGACAGCAGAAAGACCCTCTTAACAGTCAAAAACATCGGCGCAACCAAACCCAAAGGTTCCAGGGGGTGCAAGGACAGGAGGCAGAGGATGAGATGGAGACTCCAAGTAAGGCACGAAGGGGTCTAGTCCTGGTGAAATTCTTAAAATGACCAGTAGAAAAAACCTTAGCCTCCCCAATTACCCTCCATCATTCACAAAAAGCCCAAATGGCTGCCAACTGGGCCCTAAAGCAGGAAACAGCCAGCCCCACATCGAGCCTGCTTCTTCATAAATTCACAGACCACAGAGTGAACACCAGGCTGAGAAGGACTGGCAATTTTTATTGTAAGCCTTCAGGGCGGAGGGCTTCCAGCACCTATGAATATCAGCAGCCTCAGCAAGGGACACGCCCTTCCTTACAAGCTCCTCTAATTAAACTTCCATACCCTTAGGTTGGGGGAGCGTAGGGAAGACCAGGGAGGCAGAGGAGTCTCAGTGGGCAAGGGGACTGAGGAAAAGACCAGGGAGGATCTAATGCCCATTCCGGAATCCATGAAAACCACTCCAGTTGCCAGGCTGGAGGTACTAAGGCTGCAGAAGCCCCTTCCCCCTCACCCTGAGAAGGAAACTTGAAAGAAGCGGCATTGATGGGAAGGAAAACAAGATACTCAGGTGCCAATGAACAGACATTGCATCCTAACCCTAAGCTTCCTGCTCCCAGGAACAATACGTGGGAAGGTGAGTGAGGCGGGAGGCACATAGATCTATTACAGGTACTCCAAACATCCCGATTTGGAACTGAAATGCTACCTGAGTTAGAGCCAGGTCCCGCAGGGAGGGGAAGACCCTGCTGGTGGTATCTGCCTCTGAGTTCTCCTCCTGAGCAGGTAGGAGGCTTCCAGAGACAGGAGATGTCCATCTGTCCAAGTCATGATCCTGGACATGAGGAGTGCAAGTAAGGCACTCCTGGTACCCCCTGGCAGATGAGATACCACTTGGTCACCATATTGTGTGTCCTGACCACAACTGCATGTCCTGCCAGATGATGATGGAAATGCAGTAAGTAAGCCCCTGTGGACTGCTGATAGTACTCTCCAGTTTGAGGAGACTCTGACTTCCGTTCAGGACCAAAGAACACTGAAACAGTGTTCAACGTGGCCCTCTCATCCTTTTGCTCTGGCATCTGTCATCAGACGCTGAGGGGCTGGATGCAGCAGGTGTCACGATGCCTGCCCCCGGAAAGCCAGACCAGGCCCAGCAACCCCGGAAGCAGGCATCATGCCACTTGAAGCATGCCCAAAAACCCCAGTTAGGGGCTCTTTGGCTACAGTCCTGGCGCCTATGGCGCCAGGCTCATAAGAATAAAGTCAGTCCTGGCGCCATGGGCGCCAGGCTCATTACAGAAATCTTAACTGTTGCAGACCATGCTGCATACCTACCTGATGCAGACCATGCTGCACGAAGCCACAAGCCAAATGAGGCTTAAAGGGACTACTTTACCTCAGGGACTCCTTTCCTCTCAGGTGGGGCTGTGGAAGAATACTTACCTGGGACTTCTTCCAAGGCTATTTAAGCCAAACCCGGACAGCCACACGTGCTTCGCGTTATTCTGCTTGCTGCAGCGTAACACTCACCGTGTCTTTAGCAGCTCCAGTCTTCAGCCACGCCCGCTTCAGCCCTGGAACACCTGGAACAAGAAAAGGAGAAGGAGAAGAGGTCAGAACAAAACCCTTACCTGAATCCTTGATCCAGCACATCGTCGATCTGGAAGAGAGAAGCCTTCTCAGGTGCATTGCCACGCACCTCGCAGAGCCGCGCTGAACTCACCAACCGGGGCTGCATTCCTTTAATCCATCGCGAATCCAGCTTCTCCAGGACATTCTTCAACACCTGGGGGAGACAAGAACAGATAGGTGAGCAAGGGCAATACAAACCACCCCCAAAGACTTACCTGATTTACCGCAGGGTACTCACCTCATCTCGGGTCGGCGTAGTCAATTCTGCATCACTGCCGCACCCCGGCCCCTAAGGGGAAAACAAGGACAATACACATCACCCCCAAAGACTTACCTGATTACCACAGGGGGGTACTCACCTCATCTCGGGTCGGCGCAGTCAAAAAACCGCATCACTGCCGCACCCCGGCCCCTAAGGGGAAAAAACAAGGACAATACAACCTACCCCCAAAGACTTACCTGATTTACCACAGGGGGGTACTCACCTCATTTCGGGTCGGCGCAGTTAATTCTGCATCATCGCTGTACCCCGGCCCCAAAGGGGAGAACCACAATAGACTTACCAGGATCTTACCAATTGCCACTCAGAACTCTTCTGGAGGTTTAAATCCGCAACCTGCAAGGAATCTGGCAGAGTGAAGATCAGACTTTTGAACTCTTACGAACAATTGGACTTAGAGTCAATACTGGAACTCAACAATTCCTCCATGCCAGTGAAATAACTGGTCGTCTACGCGCCCCTGCGCTCGGCGCAGGATGGAGAGCTCATCTTTGCAAATCTTCAGGTGAGATTTAGAGGGAACTTCAGGAGTGTTCTGTGGGCAGACAAGGGGAGTGGGAAGGCGGGTTAACGCTCAGATTACGGGAGGTTAATTCCCTTTCTCCATTGCAGAAAGATATTCGTACGAGTCCAACAAACAAAGCTAAGTGGGTCTGTCCAGTCTGTCATCTCGGCTCTACGTGTTACTCTGGTGGAAGCAACAGCGGGCCAGTCCAGATCGACGCCCCCGTGGGAATCAGGTGGACGTAACAGAACGCGTAGCCTACCCACAAATACCCACCTGGGCGTCATGGAGACCTCGGAAACCGATCAGTTGGCCCAATTATTAGGGGAACTAAGGGCCGAAGTGCATTCCGCCCGCCAGGAAACCAATGCCCTCAGGAGGGAATTGATAGTGTCAAAAGAACAAACTGATGTTTTGGCCAGACAGCTATTACAAAGCCAGGCTGGACAAACGCCTCTACCTGGATTCGGGGCCAGCCCAGCTCCGGTGCCACCGAGTAACCCGGTGCAGATAAACCTTCCTGGAGCCGTTCCCTTGGCTCCGCCTGAACGCTTTGCCGGAGACCCTAAAAGGTTTGCTATATTCATTAATCAATGTCGCTTACACTTTTTATGTAGACCTGGAGCTTTCCCAAACGATCAAGCCAAGGTAGCTTTTGTACTGTCATATCTCAGTGGCAGTGCAGCGGACTGGTCCATTCCGCTAGTAAATCAGGATGACCCGATTCTTCGAGATTTCCAAGGTTTTCGAACTAGCATGCAAAGACTGTTCGCTCGACATTCCCAAGAACAGGCTTTGGATAACAAACTTTTATCCTTACGGCAAGGTAATCAGGATCTTTTATCATACATTGCAACTTTCAATAGATTAGTTGTGGAAACCGAATGGCCTGAAGCCAAGCGAATTACATTATTCCATCGAGGGCTTCGGGGAGAACTCAAGGATGTTTTAGCCCAAGTCGTGAACCCGCCTTTAGACTGTGGTGAATATATAGATTTTGTGGTCCAGTTATATCACAGACTTCAAACCAGAAAGGCTGATCGAACCAAGTTTGAAAACAAGGTCTTGGTTAAAACCTACGTACCCTCGAAGGGGGGTAGATGCCTCAGAACCCATGCAAATCGGGGGGGTTAGAGGACCCTTAACCCAGAAGGAAAGGGAAAGAAGACGGCAACAGCAATTATGTTTATATTGCGGAGCTACTGGTCATTTCCTTCGGAACTGCCCTGTAAAACCACCCAAGAAAACTATAGGAGCAGCAGACGAAAACCACTTGAAACCTGACTCGGGAAACGATCACGCCCGGCAAGCGTAGAGGTCAGCTTGCCGAGCTTAAAGAAGGACACTCTGACCTTGCATTTCACCATACCCATGGTCCTTATAGATCCAGAGCAGCCATCACGCATGCACACGGTAAAGGCGTACGTAGATAGTGGAGCCATAGGAAACTATTTGGACTACGGATTGGCTTCCAGGATGAATCTACCTCTCACCCGAAAGACCACTACCGATGTCGTCACCACTGTTGATGGAACTGAAATTGCCTCTGGGCCCGTAACTCATTCCACTGCAGAGATGACTTTGCTAGGTCAGGATGGACACCGAGAGGTTATGGTGTTTGATTTAATCAAGGCTCCACAGTTTCAACTGATACTAGGAATCCCTTGGTTGGAAAAACACAATCCTGTATTGACTGGCGAGAGAAGAGACTAACCTTCCCACAATGTGCTAACACCTGTTACCCAAAGAGAACTCTAAATTCAGTACTGGCCCCAATAATCCCAGCTGCCATACAATTACCTGCTGAATACCAAGACTTTCAGGATGTCTTTCAAAAGGAGCAGGCAAACACCTTATCACCGCACAGATCGTATGATTGTCAAATAGATCTCATACCAGGAGCACAACCACCTTGCAGCAGAATCTATGCCCTCACAGAACCTGAAAATCTCCACTTGCGCCAGTACCTAGACCAGTATCTCGCTAATGGCTTCATCCGCCCGTCCAAGTCCCCTGCATCTTCCGCTTTGTTCTTCGTGCCAAAAAAGGAAGGCGACCTTAGAACATGCATTGACTACCGCACGCTGAAACAGATAACTATCAAGAATCGGTACCCATTGTCTTTGATCCCTGAACTACTAGACCAGGTAAAGAACGCTTGTATATACACAAAACTAGACCTTCGGGGGGCATATCATCTGGTACGCGTCAAAGAGGGTGACGAATGGAAGACTGCTTTTCGCACCAAGTACGGATTATTTGAGTACCAGGTGATGCCTTTCGGACTGTGTAACGCACCAGCAGCCTTCCAGTTCTTCATGAACAATGTCTTCCGAGAGCTCATCGATGTTTGTGTAGTCGTTTACATCGACGATATCTTAGTATACTCCCTATCAGAATCCGATCATGTAAAGCACGTCCGAGCAGTCCTAGAAAAGTTACGCCAGTATAAGTTATACGCTAAACTGGAAAAGTGCCTCTTTCACACTACGGAAGAAGAGTTTCTTGGATTTATTCTGACCCCGAAAGGAATCCGGATGGATACACGGAAGGTGGATGCAATTCTTAATTGGCCTTCGCCAAGCTCAGTCAAAGGAGTTCAAAGCATGCTCGGCTTTGCCAATTTCTACCGCAGGTTTATCCCGGACTTCTCACACATTGTACATCCCATTACAACACTATTGCGAAAGAATAAACGCTTTAAATGGACAGAAGAAGCCGAGAACGCCTTCCAAGAGTTAAAAAAGAAATTCACGTCCGCTCATGTATTACTACACCCGCGCCCAGAGCTTCCCTACATAGTGGAAACAGATGCATCCAGTTCAGCTATGGGAGCAATGCTCTCCCAAAAGGATCCCGAAACTAACCAGCTGCACCCAGTGGCGTTTTGGTCAAGAAAGTTTTCGGCTCCCGAATTAAATTATGCTATAACCAACAAGGAACTGTTGGCCATCAAGTCCGCCTTCAAGGCTTGGCGGCACTATCTGCTGGGCGCCAGGCATACCATTACGGTCATCACTGATCACCGCAACTTACAATACCTAAAGGTAGCCAAGGCCCAATCTTCACGCCAACTCCGTTGGGCATTGTTCTTCGCCGAGTTTGATTTTGTAATAACCTATCGACCAGGTTGTAAAAATGGAAAAGCTGACGCCCTGTCCCGAATAGGAATGGGAGAAACAGAAAGAGCTTTAGAACCTGTACCCATAATCCCTGAACAGAGGATCCTTGGTCTGACATCCATACACTCTCTGGTGGACATTCAAGAAAAGGTCCATCAACTCTTTGATTCCGATGCCTTACAGGGCTGGGCAAGGAAAGGCCCAGAGTATTCTGTCACCAACAGTCTACCTTATTACCAAGGCCGGCTATTTTTGCAACTAGAGGAACTACAGAAACTTGTCATTTCTCATTCACGACACCTTGATGGAAGGACATCCTGGCATTGCTAAAACTGAAGCCAAAATCAAGAAACAGTTTTGGTGGCCCACCTGGCGAAAAGATGTCAAGTTGTTTGTCATGTCTTGTGGCATTTGCGCTCAAAATAAAGGTGAAAAGAAAAAACCTGCTGGATTATTACAACCGTTAGACATACCACCTACTCCTTGGCATACCTTGTCATTAGACTTTATCACCGATTTACCCCCGTGCAAAGGTTATAACACCATTCTAGTTATTGTAGATCTTTTTTCTAAAATGGCCCATTTCATTCCTTTAAAAGGAATACCTTCAGCTTCAATCCTGGCCAAGGAGTCCCTAGAAAATGTTGTCCGTCTACATGGCTTTCCTTCTGTGTTAATTTCAGACCGGGGAAGTCAATCTATTTCACATTTTTGGAGGAAGTGCTGCCAGCTGGCACAAATTGATGTTAGACTTTCAACCAGCCACCATCCCCAGACCGACGGTCAAACTGAGAGAACCAACCAGACTCTTGAGCAATACCTACGTTGTATGCTACATCAATCTGAGGAGGATTGGAAAGACATTCTTTGGATCGCCGAGTATGCATACAATAATTCTGTACACTCAGGAACTAAACAAAGCCCTTTTTTTACCATATATGGTCACCATCCTCGAACCTCAGACTTAGATTCTCCCCAGCATTTAGAGATGCCTGCGGTGGACCATCTCCACGCTGATATCACACAAGCCTTTAAAGAGGCGACTGCACATTTACAAAAGGCTAAGTATAAATACAAGAAGGATGCTGATCAACACAGGAGTGAAGCACTGCAATACCAAGTAGGGGACCAAGTATGGTTAGCCACCAAGTACTTACCACTCAAGGGAACACGGACTTTTAACCCCAGGTACTTGGGACCTTATTCTATTAAGGCTATTAATAACCCAGTGGCCGTCAAGTTGGACCTGCCTGGTCATATGCGTGTTCATCCTGTTTTTCACGTGTCTCTTTTGAAGGCTGTGCAACCAGGAACTAGACTAACCACCCCACCTGAACCTATCTTCATAGACGGGGAACCCGAATTCGAAGTCAAGAATATTTTGGACTCTAAAAGGGTGAGATCAAAACTCTTCTATCTCATTGATTGGAAAGGTTATGGTCCACAAGAAAGATCTTGGGAGCCTAGTGACCATGTGCATGCACCTCAATTACTGAAAAGGTTCCACCAAGAATTTCCAGACAAACCAAGGCCGAGAGGGAGAACAGCTTTAGGAGGGGCCTTGAGGGGGAGTGCTGTCACGATGCCTGCCCCCGGAAAGCCAGACCAGGCCCAGCAACCCCGGAAGCAGGCATCATGCCACTTGAAGCATGCCCAAAAACCCCAGTTAGGGGCTCTTTGGCTACAGTCCTGGCGCCTATGGCGCCAGGCTCATAAGAATAAAGTCAGTCCTGGCGCCATGGGCGCCAGGCTCATTATAGAAATCTTACCTGTTGCAGACCATGCTGCATACCTACCTGATGCAGACCATGCTGCACGAAGCCACAAGCCAAATGAGGCTTAAAGGGACTACTTTACCTCACGGACTCCTTTCCTCTCGGGTGGGGCTGTGGAAGAATACTTACCTAGGACTTCTTCCAAGGCTATTTAAGCCACACCCGGACAGCCACACGTGCTTCGCGTTATTCTGCTTGCTGCAGCGTAACGCTCACTGTGTCTTCAGCAGCTCCAGTCTTCAGCCACGACCGCTTCAGCCCTGGAACACTTGAAAAGGAGAAGGGGAAGAGGTCAGAACAAAACCCTTACCTGAATCCTTGATCCAGCACATCGTCGATCTGGAAGAGAGCAGCCTTCTCAGGTGCATTGCCACGCACCTCGAAGAGCCGCGCTGAACTCACCAACCGGGGCTGCATTCCTTTACTCCATCGCGAATCCAGCATCTCCAGGCCATTCTTCAACACCTGGGGGAGACAAGAACAGATAGGTGAGCAAGGGCAATACAAACCACCCCCAAAGACTTACCTGATTTACCACAGGGGGTACTCACCTCATCTTGGGTCGGCGTAGTCAATTCTGCATCACTGCCGCACCCCGGCCCCTAAGGGGAAACCAAGGACAATACAAATCACCCCCAAAGACTTACCTGATTACCACAGGGGGGTACTCGCCTCATCTCGGGTCGGCGCAGTCAATTCCGCATCACTGCTGCACCCCGGCCCCTAAGGGGAAAAAACAAGGACAATACAACCTACCCCCAAAGACTTACCTGATTTACCACAGGGGGGTACTCACCTCATTTCGGGTCAGCACAGTTAATTCTGCATCATCGCTGTACCCCGGCCCCAAATGGGAGAACCACAATAGACTTACAAGGATCTTACCAGTTGCCACTCGGAACTCTTCTGGAGGTTTAAATCCGCAACCTGCAAGGAATCTGGCAGAGTGAAGATCAGACTTTTGAACTCTTACGAACAATTGGACTTAGAGTCAATACTGGAACTCACCAATTCCTCCACGCCAGTGAAGTAACTGGTTGTCTACGCACCCCTGCGCTCGATGCAGGATGGAGAGCTCATCTTTCCAAATCTTCAGGTGAGATTTAGAGGGAACTTCAGGAGTGTTCTGTGGGCAGACAAGGGGAGTGGGAAGGCGGGTTAACGCTCACATTACGGGAGGTTAATTCCCTTTCACCATTGCAGAAAGATATTCGTACGAGTCCAACAAACGAAGCTAAGTGGGTCTGTCCAGTCTGTCATCTCGGCTCTACGTGTTACTCTGGTGGAAGCAACAGCGGGCCAGTCCAGATCGACGCCCCCGTGGGAATCAGGTGAGCGTAACAGCAGGGGAGACCTTTCAGCAGGTTGGGGAGGGATATCCGAGAGGATGTATTAGTTTTGGGAAATTATCAGAGAATAGTCAGGTGAGGCCAGGTCCCATGACCTCAAGATGTGTGCAATCAGGGGCTGAAGATGAGCCCTGGCCCGGGAATGATGAAGATTGCAGCAGCCATGTCCCCCTGGCTCTGGAGCCATGTCATGATCTGGAAAGGAGGCACTTCAATCGATCCTGAAGCTTGACAGCGCATTGAAGAGGTAGTGACACATGGCCCTGAACAGTGTTGAAATTCACTCCAATAAACTCCAGGTGAGAGCAGAGACTGAGGGAGCTTTTTTCTAAGTTTAATATCCAACCAAACCTGACCAGGATTCTCCAAACAATAGTCATGTTCTATAAGGCCTCCTATCTGCAGGGGGCATAGACCAGCTAGTCTTCCAGGTATGGACTCACTTGAATACCCTGTGCATGAAGGATTCCCACCAGGGCACCAGACCCTTGGTGAAGAACCTCTAAGCTGATGTTATCCCAAACATAAGCACTCGAAATCAGAAGTGACCCTGCGGGGTGGCAAATATCAGGAATCTCCAATCTGCCCTCTTGATGGAGATGTAAAGATAGGCGTTCACCAGGTCCCCTGACACAGAAAATCGCCTGGGGAAACCAGGAGAATGATGGACTGTAGCGTCTCCATCCTGGATTTCCTCTTGGTGACAAACTGAGTTACTCTCTGAAGATTGATAATGGGGCAGGAGTGGTCCTTAAGGTTTTGGGGCCAAATACACAATGGAATAAACGTCCAGACCTTGCTCCACCGAGGGTCCCAGCTGGAGTACTCTCTTTGCTTGAAGATAAGAGTGATCCTAATGCCAGAATCTGGAGGATAGGAGATGAAGTCTTTAGACAGCCCTTCACGGACGACTGTGCAGACCCAGGCATCTGAAACCTCAAGATACCAGACATGAGAAAAAAGGCATAGGCAGCCCCCTACTGGAAGATCGGGCTGAAAACAAGAGCAATGAACCCCAGACAGTCATGTAGAAGGAGTGTCTGGGGCGATGGTTGTGACTTGGCTGTCGGGGAGGTCAATCCGCCTCTTCCTTTACCCCTAAGATCCACTCTCTGGCCCACATAGGCAGGGGGCAGGCTAGAAAATGCACAGTCTCCTAGAAAAGACAGACTTTCCCAGGTTTAATGGGAAGAGTGAGGCCAGAATCCTCCTGAGCCTGCTTAACAAGCTCCCCCATTCACTACCTTAGCAACTTCTGACAAAGAAAGGACATGTGGAGAAGAATCACTCTTTCTGAAGCCTGCCCTTTCAACCTCTTAAGCAGAACTGTCTCCTGCCGGCCACCACTAACACCTCATCCAAGGTGAAAGCACGTAGGACATTGCAAGTTATATAGTGGCAAACATGAGTTCTTTTCCTAAAAGCTCAATCATTGAAGACAAATCAGCTCCCACATCTATAGCTGACAGCAGTGCTTGAAAATCTTTGAGAATGGATTGTGACAGGTAGGCAGCATGGACTCATGTACAAAGGCCAAATGTGGACACTGTGTGTGCCTTCTTCAGAGAACCCTCAACTCTTCTATTGACCTGATCCGATGGTGAGGCCTCCTCTGATGAAACTGACATTTTGGAGGTTGCACAAGCCAAAAGATAGTTGATCTTAAGGTACTCCGGAAACTCAGCTTAAAAGCCCTGGAGAGGGCACGTTTTAGGCCAATGCCTGGGGATTTTTGCTTTTTCTGGATCTACACTCTGGAGAATAGGAAAGCCCTGAGCTGCTTTAGGCACTTATTGACTGTAGGAGTCAGGAATTTCTGAAGGAAGACGAAAAGGATCCTTGACATCCACTAGCTCCAAATTAGAAAGCAAATGGGCTGTGACTTCTTGAATAAAGTCTCTCCTAAGGTATTTGGCCAAAGTAACCCGGCCTTCTTGATGCTCAGGGTGCCATGTGCCAATAACGACTCCTGCTAATCTTTTATACTTACATGATAATTTAGAGAAGTACAGTGTGCAAATATGCCCACCTTCCAGACCCCCTAACCAGATCTAGGCCTTACTGGCAAAAGTCTTGCTCCTAGACTAAAATCAAGCCACAATTCGTAATGAGTATGTCTGTCATGATCAATTTTATTATCATTGCTGTTTTAAAATAAAGAAATACCCAAGATTGATTAGAGTGATCAGTAAACTCTACGAATTCAATCTCATACATAGTAATAACTCTTAATGATGCAATCTCAAAGAGTAGTTGTAGCACATGGTTTTAAATTAGTAGCACATTATTGCATTTACCAAAAAATGCTTCCAAACCTTAATGTAAGTGGGGTATCTTCTCTCCAAACAGCTTGAAGGTAGTTATCTCTCTCTGATCGGTAATAATCAAGTCTCTCCACCCTAGTTTTAAAAATTTAAGTTAGACGACACAGAGGCCTAGTTAGCAGTCCCTTAAATAAGGTTCCTAAATTAATCCCATAAAATATCTCGTGGGTGCTCTCCACAGAACCTGGTTTTAGGACAACAACATTTTCCTGAACGTCATCCTCATGGATAATTTTCTCTGAGTCTTTTAAGAAAATTATTATATCCTTTTTCTTACCACAATTTCTTTTGGTTCCGCCGACGAACATTACAGGCAGCTAATTCCACTGAAGCATTAGATTACACATCAAACATGTGATCTTTATTTGAGGCCAAAATATATAGCTCACAGCCTCTCTAAAAATGACCTCCTTTAGAACTATTTTGTATGGGTCTTACCCCTTTTCCGAAAACATTATTGAAAGGGCACCTATTAATTCTTTATAACTTAGAACCACATTTAAAAGGATATCATACAGTTTTACTAGGGAGTGCAACATGATGTACATTGTGCCCAAAGACGGGTTGGTAGGCATTAAAAACCTTTGAGGATATTCTTGGTTCTGCATTGATACAGCTCGAAGTGTGGCACATGCCATGGAATAGGGTGATTCTCCAGGTTGCACTCCTATTGCATTTGCTGGTCTGACCACCTATCCAAACTCCAGTTATAGATTTTGAGATCACAGGTCATCGTTGACAGAAGCACGGGAATAAAAGAAATCATTATTTCTAAACAGTAAACGAGAGTGAGCGGGCCCCCAATTTTTAAAGACAGCTACTAGTCATACTGAGAAAGCATTGTTTTCCCGCAGAGGAAAGTTCAAAATGAAGCATAGGCCTGAAACATGTAGGGAATTAGTCTCTGGCATGGGCTATGGAGACAGCATATTTTTATGAAAAAAGAAATAGATAACACTCACTTCATCATATTAGAAGCTAAAATGTATGTGTTATTTTTGATCTATGTTAAAATACATGTTCGGCGATTGTAATACTGCTGACATTGTTTATTTTTGTGCTTTGCTTTGTTTTTAGAAAGGTTGGTGTGGCATGCAAAATGAAGAGAATGATGTCAAATTAAATAAGATAATTTAAATATACAATTGCAGTGCAGTACATGTGTTAATAAGGAAGCACTCAAGAGACAAGGATAATATAACCCAGAGACACTTTGAAGTTGTTTGTCCACCGTCACTAAACACTCCTTACAGTGACCCTTCTTGAAGCATTGGACATAGTGGTTGCCCATCGTTTTTACAACATCATTCGCACATAAATAATGAGAGAGGTCCCAGCTGTTTCTTGGTAACAAATTTGTCAGTAAGAAATGATAACACAACCATATCCTTGGCCTCAAGCCCAGGGGCTGCATCCATCTGGTGCTGAAATCCCTCCACTGGCTCAAAGCGGCTGCAAGGATCAAGTGCAAGACCTTCTGCATAATCCACAAGGCTTTCTGGGGCCCGGGACCACACTATCTACAACGCTCTCTTCCTAAATACTCTCCCTCTAGTGTATTCCGCTCATCCAACTCTCTGTGGGTGCGCCGCTTTCAAAAACAGAGATTTGGGGTAGATCTTTATTTTCTGCAGGTGTCTCCCTCTGGAACAGCCTCCCTGCCTCTCTCCGTCTTGAGCCAGAGCACCTTAAATCCTGGAAACTCCTCAAAACCTTCCTCTTCTCGTCCTCCTTCTCTCTCCCTCTCCCTGCTAACTACAGTTTTTTTTCTATCTACCCTCCTTCCTCCTTCTCCTCTCTAACTCTGTTCAGTTCTTGCTGACTGGTTGCCCGGGTCACATCCAGAGCCTAACACGTCACAGGCCCCGGCCAATCTTTTGCACTTTCCTCTGGGCCACTGCACTATGTTCAGCATTACTGCACTTTCAGCTTACGCTCCATGGGCGAGGCAACTTCTCTGCCCTTAACCCAGGGCCCTTTTGGACTGGACGTGTTTGTTCCCCTCAAACCCCCTCTTCCTTGCACCTCCGTCTGCAAACATACATGACCTAAATGTACTAGGACTAGAAAGTTTGACAGTCCTGTCCCCACCGCCCACCCTTTTTTCTGCCCCGCCCCAAGCTTGGTCGCAACTTTAACACTTCTAGGAGAAATGCTGTCAGACCTAGTATGCTAGTTTTTCTGTTCCGATCATTCGGATACTTCAAGGCCTAAGAATGATAACTTGTATTCCCTTGTTCCCTTCCCGCTTTGAAGCGCTCCACCTGTGTATAAGCACTGTATAAAAAAACAATTACAATACGGGTATGTTCGGCAGGCCTAATTTATATTGCACACAAATACATTGTACTCATATTCAGTATTCTGTGCCTCATGTCATGAATGGCACGCACTTAATTTCACTGCTTCACCACTATAGCAACTCAGCTCTGCCCTGGTATGAAAAAACAGCTCTGTTAGATGTGTCAGGGCACAGGTTGTCTGTCGACCTTGAAACACTTGTGTATGGGCGCGATATAAATAAAATATCATATCATATCATATCTTGAATGTTAATCTAGGCCCTATCATATTCTCACTACCTTTGTCTGACATGGCAGTGACTTTCCAGTTCCCGCACTGTTCCAAGGGAGCACCCATTCTTCCAGGGCAGCGCAGAAGGCAGTGTTCATCATGAGAAGTAAGTGAGATATAGAAGGGTGTGGAATGGAGCAAATTCTGTGCTTGCAGCCTGGATCCGACCCAGTCAGAACCAGTCTGTAAGAGCTAATCACTTGATGACCCTTTGGGTGAATGAGAAAAAGCAATCAGCCTTCCAACTAGGGTGCAAGTGACGAAAATGAGCTCTAATGTCTGTGACGCCAGAGTTGTTTCTCCACTGAGCATCATCACTAAGGTTCTACTAATGAGCCTAATTTGGAATGCCAGAGAAGCTGACAAACAAATGGAATACAGGACAAGCATGAACTGTATGCCCTGAGAGTGCCCGCGAAAGTCTCACCAAACTAACAGCCGATGACAAAACCAATCAGGATGCCAAACAGAAACTGAGGAAACCTCCATCAGCACGTGGTGCACCCTACTAATAGAAACTACAACAAGATTACTCACAAATAAATAAAACATGATACTTGGTCCTCTAGGAAAATGTATCACAATCTTTCAAAGTAGCCGCATAATCTTCTTCAAAGCTGAAAAGGCAGACAATGCTTCCCGATGCATTTCGGACCAATCGGCTCCACCATCAGGGCCTGTACCAGAAAATAACATAAAAGAATATGTATAGTAGTGTATCAAATTATATGCTCATGATTTAAAAGAAGTTAACAAAGCAGTGCAACGAGGAATCACTGACTTGTAGATGTGCCAGATTTAATGGCAAACATGTACATGTTCCAAAAAAGGTACTGACACATAGATAAATGGGTGATGTAAGAGCGCAATGCATCATATTTTAATACAGGGTTTTTGTAAAACGAGACATGAAGGCAAAACGTATCTATATGTATGCACTAACGTTTGTTGTAAAACCGCTTGTGCTTAAAGGATAATTGGAAAGAAAATTGTAAAACAAATAATGTAAAAATACTTTTTTCTAGAGTATGTTATCTGTTCACTAGTCGCCCTGAGGAAGCGCAAAGTCAAATAATGGATTACCAACCTTGTAGTGTGCAGACCACTAGCAGCAACGGCCTGGGAGAAACTGCTGCAAAGATGT
The DNA here is from genome assembly GCF_040938575.1 of Ambystoma mexicanum. Lineage (NCBI taxonomy): Eukaryota > Metazoa > Chordata > Amphibia > Caudata > Ambystomatidae > Ambystoma > Ambystoma mexicanum. Next base: position 1,147,733,185 of record NC_090927.1, read on the forward strand.
GCTGAGCAGCCAAAAAACAGCGTTTACCGTGTTATGCTCGGCGTGCACGTGCACACGCAATGACATCATTGTATAGTCATAAGTAGGGACGTCATCAACACGAAAACGGAACCCAAATATTAGCAAACATATGAACGAAATGTTGTCCATAAAAAAAATGAAAAATTAAATCTTCTGTGAACGTAATGTTGTCCATAATAAGACATTTTTAAAAATGAAACCCCCTGATATACATTTTCAAACAAATATAGAAATATGGGGGGGAGGAAACGCATACTTAAAGTAAAAATAATTGTTCGGATCTCGCGGGACGCGTAGTCTCGCGAAATTTCGTGAGGAACCCGGAAGAGCCGGGAAGGAGCGCAGCAGCGCCATTAAGACGGCGCAGAGAAAAAGGAGTAGGTCGTGGTCCCGGTGCTCCTCACAAGGGAGGCATAACAAGACTTATTGGGACATGATCCATATTACCATATTACCTTGGCATTCACATGGCTGCGCGCTGCACTGCCTAGCCTTCCCACTCTAACAACTTGACTACTACCTGGTGCATGCTGCACTGTCCTACTCGATATGCCGGACACTCGAATCTAGCTACGCTGTATTTTGCACTACATTCCCTGATGTGCCTGACATTTGAATCGAGCTGCACCGTATTTTGCACTGCATTTCCTGTAGGTGTATTCTAACCTATGTGCAATTTCGAATCTAGATTTGTTTTCAACTGTAGTTACTATAGCGCCTCAAGGCGTACTTTGACCAACTATGCTGGATCTGGCTGCGTTTCTAGCCAAATATGTTATCCTGAAGGTAGAGGTTGCCCCCCCCGCTCTCTAGTTTAAACTATCACTCCCTGAACTCAACTCAAAACTACTGCACCTCAGCTCGAGGGCATTACTCTTAAACCAGCTCCTGCCCCTCTAGACCACTCTACCCAGCTCAAACTAGCCACTAACAATCATAGTTTGGCCCGCTCCCCCACTAGCCACTAGCCTCCAGCATCACGCACCGTTATTACCAGACCACGATCTTTTGGCTTGCCCTAATCATGTTCCCTTTCTGCATAACACTGGACAACGTACCCTGTAGCAATAATAGCTACTGAGCCTACCAGGATGGCCTGGCTAAACTAGGATGCCCCAGACACCACCCCCTACCCTGCCCCACACCGTTCCTACCCTCCGTATCCCCCTTCCCACCCACTCACCACCACCCTCACACCTCCCAGTTGAACCTAAGCCCCCCCACCAACACTACACATAGCCACCCCAGTCCTATCGCTAAGTCCAACCAAACTAAACTGAATACTAAACTACCCGCCTGCAACAAGCCTCCCGGCCTAACCCCCCCCCTCCTTTACTCCCAACCTCACAGCCCGAAACGACAGATTAGGCTCCAGGCTCCCCACTACAACTACTAGGCCCAATTCCAAACCTAACACCAAAACCATTACAAAGCACAATGCGCCAAATAAGTCCATACCTCCCCCACTAAAAGGTGCCCTACTCAATGTCAGATCCTTAGTTGCCCACCCCACAGAAATTGCAGACATCATCCTTACCAATGACCTCGACTTCCTAGCCCTAACAGAAACCTGGCTTCATGAGGCGTCTGGACCTCATTTATCGCTAGCCATCCCAGACAAATACTCTATCCTCAGAGCTGATAGACCTAACGCTAGAGGTGGAGGTGTGCGATCATCTCCAAATCCTCCCTAGACCTCAGATCAGCCTCCACAGTGTCACTTACATCCTGCGAGACACTAACAGCCAAACTGAAAACCTCCCCCACAACCACGATCACCCTCCACCTAATATATAAACCCCCAGGCCCCCCTGGGGTCTTTGAAGAAGACATCACATCCCTCATCACCGAAAATTCCAAACCATCAGCACAAATCATGATCCTTGGGGACTTCAACCTCGGTTACCAGGACCCAAATGATGCACATGCTGCATCCCTAGCCAATGTCCTAACTGAACATGACTTCACTCAACTCATTGTACTCCCCACCCACCAAAAAGGCAGAACCCTTGACTGGATAGCAACCTACAATTGCAATACAACCTGCAAAGACCCCCAACCTCTGGCATGGACTGATCATCACATGATCCCTCTTGAGGTCAACACCAATCAGGTACTGCCCAATAAATACCCCCCGGCACCAGCCTGTCCCACCAGGAATAAATGCAACATCACTGCTGAAGCCCTATTACCATTGGTCCTACCCCCCTCAATGCTCTCCCAGCCAACGCTGACTTAAACCTGCGGATTGACACCTTCAATGACTCCATGGCTAAGGCAATGGATACCGTTGCACCCCTAAAAATATGCAAAGACAAACCTAAAGCTCATCTGAACTCGTGGTACAGCCCTGAGCTCAAATTACTCAGAAAAGAGAAAGCCAAGGCACAACACACTTGGAAAACTAACCCCTCCGCAGTAAACAAATCCAACCTCAAAAACTTATCCTCACTTTACAAAAGCGAGATAATTCTCACCAAAAAAGATGTATACAACACCAGGATTGTTCAGGCAGGCTCCTCCACCAAAGAATTATTTAAAATTCTGAAGGAACAAGAAAACCCTATTTCACCTCCAGACACCTGTCTGAAAGACAAATCCTGGTGCACCAGCATCCAAAACGCTCTCAACAATAAAATCTCAGGACTCCAAACCAAAATTGAGGACAAACGCCTACAACTCTCCAATAACAAGGTCACCAACCCTAGTCTACCCACGCCTAACAGTGCTAGTTCGGGCTTCTCGTTTAAGAAAGCCACCATTACGGAAGTCCAAAAAATCATCATCTCCTTGAAACCTTCAAACTGCAAAGGAGACAGCTGCCCCGCCCAGATCATAAAAGATGCAGCTAGAGAGCTCTCCCCCTTCATCACCAAACTTATCAACCTATCCTTCACCAATAACTCGATCCCTAGCAACCTAAAACCATCATGGGTTCTCCCACTCCTGAAAAAACAATCCCTCGACCCAGCCATACCCACCAACTACAGGCCCATCACCACAGTCCTCTTCCTACTAAAAATCCTGGACAGAGTTGCCTACATCCAAATTCAGGAATACTTGGAATCCAACCAACTGCTAGGAATACGTCAATCTGGCTTCAGACCTCAACACGGAACGGAAACCGCTCTTGTTGATCTCAAAAGCCAGATTGATTAAATTAAGACAAAGGCAATGCCGCAATCCTACTCCTCCTAGACCTCTCAGCAGCCTTTGACCTGGTCAGCCATGAAATCCTTTGTAGCCACTTAGCCACCACAGCCCACTTCTCCTCCTCTGCCATCACATGGATACAATCCTTCCTGGCAAACAGAACCATGTGGGTTTTCTCAACAACAGCTGCAGCAGACCCCACCCCCATCACATGCGGGGTCCCACAGGGATCCTGTGTATCCCCCACTTTGTACAATATATTTACAAAGCCTCTATTTCCTCAACTGGACCGTCTGGGTGTCACCTACACAAATTACGCCGATGACACCCAGATACTCCTCACCATCACAGGCAATTACCAAGCAGACGTCGCCCGGATCAACAAAATATTCTCCATCATTCGGGCATGGATGGCCTCTGCCTGAATGATGAGAAGACAGAGCTCCTCGTCGTCGGCTCACCCAACACCCTAACTAAACTCAATCCTAGCTACAATAACATCACGATCGATGGTCACACCATACCCATTGCCAAAAGCGTGAAAACCCTTGGCTTCTATCTGGATGCTAACACCAACCTCTCCAAACACACCAATATGACCGCCTCAGCCGCTGCTTACACCGGCAAGCTCATTAGGGCCAGTAGACCATTCCTATCACCCAACAGCTGCCTCACCCTCGCTAGAGCCCTCATACAATCCAAATTGCATTACTGCAACAGCCAGTACATAGGTGCTAACCAATCCGTACTCAACAAGTTGCAGGTACTACACAATAACGCTCTGCGCACAGCCCTCAATATTCCTAGACGAGAGCATATCTCCGCTACTAGGAAAGCCTGCAAATGGCTCTCCATACGCCAAAAAATAAATTGACTTAAAAACCATCTGCCTCACGTACAAGTCCCTCAATCACCTAGCACCACCATACCTAGCTTACAGATTCACCATGAAACCTGCTACCAGATCCACCAGATCCTCCAACACTCTATGTTTGACAGTGCCCAGATTCCACCTAATAAGAGCTGGAGGGGCAAGCTTCACAGTACTTGCACCCCAACTCTGGAACACCCTGCCTCTCAACATCAAAACTATCAAGTCCTTCCAGATCTTCAGGAAGCAGGTCATCAGCTGGCTCCTAAACAAAGAGTAGCCCCACTAACACCAGACCTCACACCCCCTGCGCGGTAACTGGCTCATGTACTGTATGTATATTGTAACTGTATATTGATAAATGTATATATATATATATATGTATGTATTATAAGTATGCACGAAGTATTCAACACAAAGATACTTCTCAACGCTGTTACCGTATTCTTAAGCACCCCTCTACCCTGGGTTTGGAGCGCTATACAAATAAAATAAACAAACAAACATACCAGCCTGCACTGTTTATGGTCTGTCACTCATGGACTCCAGCTGCACCTTTCCACGTTGTTTGCACTGCTAATGTTACTGCCGTAATAAAGTTATAAATCCAGAAGCCATCTGACCATTTATTTACTACACTAATAAAGAAAGCAAACAAATTGCAGCAAGTTGCTGAAAAGCGAAAGCAAAGTGGTTAAAAGGTGTTGTCCATATTATCGCAATTTGCAAATTATTAGAAAAAGATAATCAAATTCATTTTTTTCTATACATTATACATTAACATGCATGATACATCAGAACATCTCTCACATCTGTGAACATGCCGTAGTAAAATACATTTTTTTCTTCAAACGGCCGCACAATGCCCTCTAGGAAACCCAGGGATTGAAAGTTATCTTCAAAGGGCCCTGTACCCTTTCCAAAGAAGTAAAGATGGGTACATATTCCCGTAGGTCGTGTTATGTTTAGATATGTTATGTTATACTGCATCAAAGCAGCACTGTACTAGTTTCAGAGTATCTAGGAGTGTCCATGGCGTGGCGTACCTGACAAATGTATCCCCGAACAGTAAATCCTCATATTTTGTAATGGGTTGAGATTCTGGTAAACCATCCAACATAGGACTCAGGTGAGAAGAATGCTTTTCCTGTGTTCACGTGACAATAATATATTTGCATCCTCTAAGAAGCAGGTTGCTCTTTGAAACCGTTCTCTCAGTATTCGCTTGCTCCTTGTGTTGTTTGGCTGCTTTTGCTAGGTGCAAAATATAAATGAATGGACACTCAATATTCTATCATTTTTCCTGGCATGAATTAAGGGCATTTTCCATACTTTTTCCTGGATGCCGCCAATATCTGGAGTGAAGCACACACACATTTGGTTCCATGATAGGAGTGATCCCCGCCGTTGCCAGCTAGAGGTTGCCCTGAGCATTTGGATTTCCTTATACTCAAGGATGAATTCTGAAATTAAAGCTAAAGCCTGGCCTGGGAGTAATGGCCCATGTCTGCTAATGGGGTAACATTCTGAAGAATTTGGATGTATCAAGCCACAAGGATTAAACATTAGAGCCTCTCTGGTATCCTTAATCTGGGTGGGGTCGTGAATACATTGCTTGCACTGTTGAGAATCATTCTGGTGTGAGTCTTTGTGTCCTGTCAGGTTTTCGTCTTCTTGAAGATCATCCTGGGAAAACGCCCACTCGGAGTCACCTCGACGCATCGAAGGAGCCAGCAGACACTTTTTTGCCACTTTTTCACCCACCTTGTGTCTGATGGGTCTCGATGGTGAACAGGAGTAGCTCAATAGTGGAATTGAACTACTATCCCCAGGAAGAAAAATATACAACACATATCTCTACTGGTGCCTGGACTGTGTTTCCTTTTTTCAGAGGCCTTAGTCAGATGCGGTGGGCACATCGCACCACTAGAAGGACCAGTTTCTAGGGCCATTGGAGGGGGAATGAAGGATCCGGGTGCAGCAGCTTTTGCAAATGCTTCCTCTGCGCCTTTATAAATATGTGAGGTAACCCCAACCATAGAGGAAGACCATGTAACGACGACTGCCTCAGTCACAGATGTCTTCATGAAGGAGGTGAATTCTCCTTCCTAATTACCTCACGCCTCAAATTTCTTTATCACAGAGAAAATACTAATCTAGGTGCTTCCCCTGTGGAGCAATGAGATACTACTTATTCTATGGGAGATCTCTAATCTCATCATTGGTGTCCCCTGCCGTATTGCCTAACCCCTGAGTATCGTTGCTGATGCCGGGGGTGGGATTACTGACTTGCTCACTCAAGTCTTTTCCCTTCGCTTTTGTCTTGCTGCAGCCTGCCGGGTGGATCAAGTAAGTCGAAAGGAGTGACATTGTGATTCTATTGCAGTCAGGGGAATGCTATCTTTTGTTCCCTGGAAAGGACAGCTGTGTAAGTAGCGCTTCCTAGCCCGGTATCCTGTGAGAGTTAGTGGTCTTCCCTTGTTAGTCAGAGAAATCTTCGCCAAAAATAGTATTAGTATAAAGTACAAAACATGATCAGAAAGAAATGACTCTGCAGGAAAATAATACTTTTCTTTCAGTCAGAGCAGCAAGAAAAGATATTGGGGGGCAGGAGCTTAGTTTTGTATTGTTATTGATATTTTATTTCTATCGCGCTCGTACACAAGCGTTTCAGAGCGCGACAAGGCAAGGGAGGGGAACAGGGGAGAACAAAACAGCGATCTTACTAGGCCCAGTGACATTGAGAACGCGCAAGTGCATGGGAGAGGGGGTTGGGAAAAGTGCAAGGAAGGGGGAGAAGTGGAAAGTGCGAAGCAGAGGAGAAACAGATAAATAAATAATAAAGGCAACAAACAGTGGTAGTGCAGCCAGAAATTTGCAAGTGCTAGGTTTAAGGCAGCAGACAGAGTAGGTCTGATAAGTGCAGGAAGAAAAAGGGGGGGGGGCTGTAGGGGTACAGAGACAGACTGCATTTCAATGGGGTGGCCCGGAGGCAGTGCGGGAGGGTGGCAAGGTGAGCAAGTACCTGGGCTCGGAGGACAGAGGGTGGCCAGGTGCACGGTGCCAAGAGAGAACAGATCAGCAGGGGAGAGGGGGAGCGAAGGCAGAAGAAAAGAGGAAGGTCTCGAGGTGCTTCCGTAGATGGTTCTCCTCAAGTTTTAGCGTGGCAGAGAGGCTGTTCCAGAGGGAGGCCCCAGCCAAAGACAGAGATCTACCCCCAGCTCGTTTCTTTGAAAAACGACTGACCCTGAGGGAGTTGGAGGTAGAGGAGCGAAGAGCTCGCGAGGGGAGGTATTTGCAGAGGGATAGCTGAAGGTATTTTGGACCCAGGCCCCAGAAAGCCTTGTGGACAATGTAGAGGGTTTTGAATTTAATCCTTGCATCCACTGGGAGCCAATGGAGAGACTTCAGAGCTGGAGAGGTACGTTCCCAGGGCTTGAGGTCAAGGACAAATCTCGCAGTCCTGTTCTTGATTAGTTGGAGAGGGCGGAGAGTAGAGGCAGGTAGATTTATAAAGAGGCTGGTACAATAGTCCAAGCTAGAGAGAACCAGAGCTTGGGATACCATGAGCTTCTGGGTGAAGGAGAGGAAAGGCAGAGTACCTCTGAGGAGGTGCAGTAGGACATTTGACTTTTTAGAGACCTCAGAGATGTGGGCAGAGAAGGAAAGGGTGGAGTCAAAGATGACCCCAAGGTTCTTAACCTCGCAGGTGGGGGTAGGAGGAGGGCCAAGGGAGGCCGGCCAGAGAGTGAGGGGAAAGGATGGTGAAGGTGTGCCGATGAGGAGGATCTCCGTCTTGCTGGCATTCAGACAAAGATCATTGGCGGCACACCAATCTTGAATGGCAGTGAGGCAATCAGAGATAAGAGAGGGAGAGGAGGTGGCAGAGGGCAGCCTGAAAATTAGTTGAGTGTCGTCAGCGTAGCACTGGAAATTTGAGCAGAAAGTGGCAATGCAGTGGGCGAGAGTTGCCAAGTATTGGTTGAAAAGCCAGGGCGAGAGGTTAGACCCCTGGGGAACACCACAGGTAGAGAGGAAGATAGATGAAAGGAAGGACCCAAGCTGGACCTGGGAGGGTCTATCTGAGAGGAAAGAGGTCAGCCAGGCCAGATCCTGATCAGTGATACCCAGGTTTTCACGGAGACGGTTGAGCAGGATGGTATGCTTGACCGTGTCAAAGTCAAAAGAGAGATCGAAGAGGATGAGGACAGAGGCAATGTTAGAGTCAAGGTTGGAGAGCAGATCTTCATGGATGTTCAGGAGAGAAGTTTCTGTGCTTCTGGCAGCTCTGAAGCCGGACTGGTGGTCATGGAGACAGCCAACAGAATTGGAATGAAGGTTAAGCTGACAACTTTTTCAGGAGTTTGCCCAGAAAGGGAGTAATGGAAATTGTTAGGTGCACCATGATTGGTGGAGTTAAAGTAGTGCATTATGGGAGCAGATGTTTTTTCCCCACTGGCTTGTGTTAAGAAAAGGAACTGCATAATAGGAGACTGCATGCTTTCCCATCACATTCTGGTCTTGAAGGCCAGATGGACTTCAGTTGTATGTGATATGTACGCAAGATATCTAGTGATCTGATTGATCACTGAGGACAATGTGCTTCTAATAGGCTAATTCTGAACCAGCAGTTACATCCAGCAGAGCGGGCTGCCTTGCAACCATGTTCACATCTGCAGTCGGGTTGGGATTATTTTCTGTCCAGGGCAAACAAATGCATAGGAATCCGAGCGGATTTCATCATTTGCACTGTGGAATGCAAAAGAGAAGTGTAAAGAGATGACAGAAGCTTCTTTGCACCTCCATTTTTGCACTCTGCAGTCTGCAGTGTAAACAGAGTAAACAACACCTGTCATGTACGCATGGCAGGCAGCGTAAAACCAATGATTTCCTACAGAATATACCTGCTGTCTGCTGGTGCAAAAAGCAGGCGTATTGCACAGGAAGTCATTGGTTTTACGCCAGCATGAAAATGGCATGCTGGTGTAAAACCAAGTTGTTTTTGAAGGCGGAGGCTAAAAAGGAGGCAGAAACGTAACTCCCATACCATCCCCACCCTCCACAAACAATTTTAGACAGGCATAACACTGGTATTGCTCGTGTTTAAGGCCTTCATGTACGCTACAGGGAACTCCAAAATGAGCTCCACAGAGAACTTGTCTCTGTATGATTTTTTTAAATCTATGTCAGTCAGGATGAGTGAGCATTCTTGGTTCAGTTTCGAACCATGCATCTGATTGGAGAAATGTGCTCTTATGAGCAACTTTTGATGTTCACCACCTGAACCATTTTACACAATTTACATATGTTCACTCTTTTGAACCTCAAAATGTTGGTATAATACCTGGCACGGAGAGAAAGGAATGTTGGGAGAGTTGTGGTTTGTTATATTAAAACTGATTAATTTCATGTTTTTGGAGAATATCATCAGGTTTTCCGATGTGGTACGGAAGAGCATTCCAAATGGCTGGAGGGTGAGGCAATGAGCAGACACTCAAGTTGCCATGGTTGATCTAAGACACTGATAGGAAAAGGAAAATAGATGATGGGAAGGAGTTAACTTGGCCTAGGACGGTGCTCATCCAGGCAGCAGGATGGCTGCTTCATGTAGTGGTCGCTTATGTATCAAGGCCTCTAAAGTCTAGTCTTATAGGTGGGTTTGATAATGGTATGGAGATGAATTATCGGCAGGGGGCTTAGTCATCTGCACATTTATTTGTCAAAAAATCTATTTCTGTAACCTTCTAAAATGTGTAGGGTGATGTTTCCATTGGTGTCCTTCTAAAATGTGTAGGGTGATGTTTCCATTGGTAACCTTCTAAAATGTGTAGGGTGATGTTTCCATGGGTAATCTTCTAAAATGTGTAGGGTGACGTTTTCATTGGTGACCTTCTAAAATGTGTAGGGTGATGTTTACATTGGTAACCTTCTAAAATGTGTAGGGTGATATTTACATTGGTAAGATTCTAAAATGTGTAGGGTGATGTTTCCATTGGTAACCTTCTAAAATGTTTAGAGTGGTGCTTCCTAGGACTGAGCAAGCTGCTTGCAGGTAAACAGATTTGCTAACAAGGAAATCGTGATGAAGCCCCTCTTTACTTTTCTCATTTCCTCCTTGCCGGGAGGGTCAACCCTTTGCATCCAGCAATTTGACATGAAACCACAATGATACTACCAAAAAAATGGCAAAAAACATGTTGTGGTTGCTGCGCTCTTGAAACATGCGCCTGCAGCTGGCAGGCCATGGTGGGTCCAAGCATGCTCTAAGACTCATTTTTATGGCGTGCCTCGCAAACCGGGCCAATTTCAAGCATTAACGTGAAATAAAGCACAGAATGAAATACATGCATGTATAGTCGATAAAGAAAATAATGATAGTACTGACATAACCCAATATTGTTGATGCATTCATTATAAGCTCTTGCTTTTGCCTGGAATGATTCGTAGCAGCAATGATTATTATGGCTGCGTTCTTTATTCAAATCCAATTTCAGGCTATCCATAATGAATGCTTATGAGACAAATTGACATAGGATGTATTGCAGTAATAACAATTCTTTGTCTTAACTAGGCATCTTTGTATTGAGTAAAGCAAAAGGTTTGCACTGAATACAAATACCAGTTGAAAGCACCATGTTCTCCTCCTTTGCCCCTAACCATGCAACAGTCTCAGTTTCAACTTTTAGATCTCCTAGCAAGACCAAATTGAAAATATCCTCCTCCTAACCCGTGAGATGGCAAAGGGAGAGGGGTGCAGAATGAAAGTTGAAACTTTAGAACCCTCCGTACCCTGGGTCTGTGACACCAAGTTGTGCTATTTTGTCCGATGGGGGCTAATAGAATGACATCCAAACCACCTGTTGCCAGAGGGTAAACCATGAAGCATTAACCCTTTATCCCAAATAACCCTGCTTTAGTGGACAGACATGTTTTCTCCATGTTAACCATCATCCTTCTGGTGTCCAGTGATTGTACCTAATAACAAATAAAGAATGAATTTATAACGAATAAAAACCAATGAAAAAATACTAAATAAAAATATATATATGTGTGGGGCAAGGGGTTACATCTGGTGGGGTGGGGGTTGGGTCTTAAACATGGGGAAACATGGGGGCTTTCCCCCAAAAAATCGGTATTTCTTGCAATATTTTGGGTTTGTTAAAACTTAATTTTTTTATTTTTGTTTCGTTAAAATCACATAGAACCCATCCTTACATTATCTGGACGAATCTCTTACCAGATCACTGTTGCATCACAGGACTTCCTCAACTTGGCTGCGGAGCTGGTAGGAAAGATTTACACTCAGCGAACTTCACCCCCGTGAACAGGAAGGTCCAATTCTCTTACATTGGGCTCCCTTGAGTTAGGTTCCATTGGTTCCAGCCCTTGTGCTGCACATCTCTGAAATGTACCTGTGGTGGCCCATTGGATCTTGGCTTCTACGCCTGCATCTCCTCTTTTTGCAGTCTCCCCGCAATGATTTCCACTGATGTTTCATTCTGAGCAATTCACCCTGTGGGCTTCACCATGGGACCCCAACATTACATAGTTTGGGGTCTGCTCTTTTAAGGTACGGCATACAGGAATACTAACAGAAGCCTCGTCCAGATGCCATATCATGTCCTTCATGTCCTCAATATCCTGAGAAGCTGCTATCTCCTTACTCCACCTGAAGGTTTTTGGGAGATATTCCTTAGTGTTTTTACATGTGGAATGCCTTCTTGATCCACTTCTCGGTGCCAAGGGTATTCCTTTGAGATTGATTAGCTGCTGGTGGTGACCACTCAAGGGCCTCAGAAGATATGGAGAAGGGTCATATAGTCACAAGAAAGCTAGTCCCTAATGTAGCTTGCCACCATTTGCTCTTGTACCTTCATTCATCCAGAGCTGCTGCCACTCCAATAGCTGCCTCTACACTTCAGGGCTGCATCAAATTGATCGGTCGCTTTCTGCACCTGTCTGTGCCACATTGCCTAGGCTCATCACTCTTCTCCTGCAGCTCATTCTGCTGCAAGTCATCAGAGTGAGTCCACACCCCTGCATCCGCCACCTCAAACAAGTGTTCACCTAACACTCAAAACTTCGGAGTGGATGTCGGCAACATCTGAGGACCTTCAATGCTGCAGTGGCTTGGAGTGACTCCTTCCACAGGTTCAGGGTCCAGAACTGTTGCTGATACCCTGGACATTCCATTGGAAACTCACGGTGCAATGCACCTTCAGCACATCTACCTGTGATTGCATGCCTCTGAACCCAGGGTAGATCTGCGTTGACGGCCTCGGGCAGTGAAGCCACACCAGAGCTCTGTTTAGGTGTTTCCTTGCAGAGTCATATATATACGTCTCCCCTGAAATCGCACAGAAGAGTGCCAAATTGTACATGAATAATTTATATTGATGGATAAGACATCATATTATGAATTTGAACTTCTAGAATACCACAGCTACCATGTTATCAGGTCTTCCTCACTCCAATGGTACTAGCTACTTATAGTGTGGCTAAGTAGCTATTCCAGTAGGTTGAGCAACAAGCGGGTCATACCAAACTGGAAAATGAAGATGTAAACTACTTAACTGAAGTGTAACAATTGAATTGTCATTAAAAACTGGCAGCTTCTTGCCTCTCTGAGCCATGTCCATCACCACGATCATCGTCACCATCAGAATGCATATGTTCAATCAACAGGTCATTACAAAAAATAAAACAAGAAAAAATATACATAAAAGGATAAAAACATTAGAATAATCAGTTAACAAAAACCCAGCAAATACTTTCAAACTTTATCCCTTCAGGACATAGGGCTCTTCTTCCTAGACACGTCTACTAAGCATATCGCACTACCCCTAGTAAAGTGAAGTCATCCTGAACGCAAAGGGTTAACACTATTCCTGTTTTAAACAGTTTTTCATGTGGTCTAGTGAGCAAAGGAATGAGATTACTTCTGCTTAGGTCACCAGAACAAGAACACAAGGACAGACAATAAGCTTCATTTTGTCAACAGTGCAACATTTGAAATCTTCAAAAGGGAGATGCGTCCCCCTGGCCATCACTACCTCTAACCACAGCTTCAGAATACATCACGCTTAACTCTATGGGTCAGCAGGTCACGGTCTGCCTCATAGCCAACAAAACTCTTGGCCCCTTTGCAAGTCATCCAGCATGCTGAAGCACACCTCATCAAATGGCCAAGAAAAGTTGACCACATCGCCCCCATCCTCAGGGTGCTGCACTGGCTAGCCCTTTAAGTACACTTATCTCCTGACTCAATTAAGAATGTCATTACTAGAGATTTCAGTACGCAAAATACAAATGATACACACACACGTCAATTATCTGCACCTGTGTTATTTGTTGCGGTCAATGTTGCTTGGTTGGCGTAGTGTTTAGGTGGGCAGATGACCTTTGTTAGGACTGTATTATCTGTAAAGTTGAAGCAAATAATGTATATAGTGTGCCCATAGATGGGGGCCACTCAGAATGTTGGTTCTGCCGGGGAATACCGTAGATATCCTGGACAGATGGTCTGCTCTGGGCTTCCCGTTTTGGAACGGTTAGGAAGGAAACAAGAAGAGGGAGCTAATTGCCAGGGCCGACCGTATGCTATGGCATGAAGGGGTATGGAGAAGATGCAAAGAAAGTAACCGTTCCCCAGGTCAGGGTAAGGCCATGCCTGGGTACTTCTATCAGAGGGAAAACTACTGCTGTTTTTTATTTTGTATTTATTAACCGGGTTTGAAAATATAAATCAAGAGGCAGCCGTCCAGAGGAAAGTAAAAGGTATCGCATACCATGATAAATTTTCCCAGATGAGAGGAGTATATGATGGCATTTACAAGATCATTCCACCATCGCTCAGGTCTACTCTCTGGTGGGCAGACATCCCATAAATCAGAATCGTTCGCGTATCTTGTCGAGAACAATAAAGCCATCGAGATCCCATTAATTAATCCAACCGTTGCTTATCTGAGCCCACTCTGATATTCCATGATAGGGGCCTACACATGCCCGTCAAGAGATCAGGTCTGTTTTCTTTATTCCATTAGTCCTTCACAGCGTGCATTAACCTGTTACTGTTGGGAGGTGGTCCGATACTCTGTCCATATATTCCCATGCTCACGCATTTCTCCTCTTACCTTGCATTCCATTACCAATGCCTCCTCCATGGTCACCCATTTGGCCATAACTCCCTTCCATCTCTTAAAGGTGGGAGGTGAAGAGCTTATCCAGCATTGGGCAATCAGTGAATAGGCCCAATGGTGTTACCTTCCAGAGTTCCATTTTTGATCCCTCATTCTATCTATTCCAAGACACACCCCATGAGGCTGTGAATGTGACATGGATTGGAATGAGGACTGCAACCCCAGAGGCACCTCACGGGTTACCTCATATAGGGATAAACTGTTTGGGAATCTTTGCTATATATGGTTCAAGATAACAATATAGATATCCTTTGAGGGCAAAAAGTATCCAAGTGTCACCTGCTTTATTTCAGCAAACAGCATTTGTATTTCATAGGTGATGGTATAGACTTAGCATTGTCAGTTCACAGGTATTATTAACGTGATGCTGTACTCACAGGTGCTACAGTGTCCGGGAGTGACCCTGGTGTTGTGGGGGTATGGTTCCAACGTACGTATTCAGAGACTGGTGTAGGCGGGCACAGCAATTTGAATTTTATCACACTTTCTATAACTTTTAAATACTTAGCCCGCCTCTTACCGTTCTCTTACCTGTCTCGGGCGGATAGCTCAAGGGCAACGTGCTCACCTTGGAAGCAAGACATCACGGAGTGGCACAAGTTCGATCGCTGGGTCCTTGCTTAGAAACATCTGGGTATTAAACGCGTTATAAATAACCAATCATATCATATCAAGCAGCCCCCGCTTACTTGAGCTCTGGATCCCCTTGGTGCACCTATGCGGGAAATGGATATGGTATAGAAAGTCAAAGGTTAGGTTCCCCAACCCCCTAGGGAAGGAACAATAGGTTATAATTTAAACACACACATGGAAAAGAAAGCTAGGCAATGAAATCCTGGTGTATGGTTTCTTTAGTTGGTATTTAACTATCCTCTTTCTCCAACTACAGCAGCCATTTTTTTTATTTTTGCTATAAAAAGGGGGATTGCAAGACACTATGTACACTATCACTATCCTAAGCAAATGCGTAACAAGAAAAGAAGAGTTCAAAAGTACTATGAAGAGTCCTTTAAAAAATATAACGTGTTCTTTAAAGATATAAGAAAGAGTCCTTAAAAATATATAAGAATAGTCAGGGATGTCATTTCACCTAAATGCCAGGGGTAGCGGAAGTGACATCACACACCCAATGGCAGCACAGGACGTGATGTCATATGACCTTTGACCTCAATACCATCCCATGACATTTAACCCCGTTGGCACCTAAAGTGACAGACCAGTATAAAAACGCACAAAAGCTTACAATTCATGAAATACCAAACTGGTACACATAAGACTTTTTTTTAGATACCAACCACATTTTAAGAATGGAGGTGCCTCAACATGCCTCAGAGGGGGTCACAGTAGAACCAACAAAAGCCAGGGACACTGCCATGCATATGTTACTTTAGCCTCCTATGGCAATGTATTGCCAACTTATACCAAATATGGCTGCACATGTCAGGTCCAAGCAGGAGGCGCGTGCTTTGATGGCATTTGCCCACTCACCCTTACCCTTCTCTCCCCCACGTTTGGCTTTCAACAATACTCTGTTTTATATAAAGAACTTAAAAAGTACACAAACCATAGTAAAGTACTTACACAAATATATAAACCCTTATAGAAATATGCTAGGCAAAAAATGTACAATTCTGGCATTATTCCACCCACCTTGAATGGAAGACTAAAAGCACCTGCATGCAATTCAGCAGAAGGCAAAAAAATGACCTGTGGATTTTGAAAATGTTCTTTAAACACTCCCAACAGAAGGTAATGTGGGAAAAGGTTATCTGTTCGTGTGTCAATGTTTGACAAAGGCATGCTTCATATGCATAGCATTCAGACACTGCTGCAGGCCCCCATTGTTAAATCAATGAAACTCTAATGTTTGCCTGTGTATGGCAAGCATTATCAACTTCTGTCACCCAGGCCATCATCAATGTAGGGCTCTCCTCCTGTAGCTGACTCTTTTTGCCTGAGTGGCCCCTGCACTTCTGATATGATATGATCGTTTATTTATATAGCGCCCATACACAACGTATTTCAAAGCGCTTCAAGGCAAGGGAGGGAACAAGGGAAAATACAACCACATTCTTACAGGCCATGAACAGTAAGGATGTGAAATTAACTATCGTACTCGGCCTGATGACATTTCAGTTAGTGCAAGAGCTAAGACATAGATAAGGAAGGGAGGGGGAGAGTGGGAAGGAAATGGAAACAGACAGGAGACTACCGTACTAGGCATGACGACATTTCTGGTAGAGCCGGAGAAAAACAAAAGGTGAGGGAGAGGGGTGCAGAAAGGGAGGGGAGGAACAAAACAAGCGACTATCATACTAGGCCTGACGACATTTCAGATAGTGCTGGAGGGGTGGTGGGGAGGAAAAAAACAGTAATGGGAGGGTGGAGGAAACAGACGAGGTTGCTATCATATTAGGTCCAGGGACAATTCTGATAGAGTAAGTGCATAGAAGAAAGTAAGAGGAGGAGATAGGAAAAGGGAGAAGGGAAAGGAGGAGAGAAAAGAGAGTAAGCAGTCAAAAAGAGTGGAGAAGCAAGAGTGGAGAGCGAATACAATTGCAGAAGTCAGTAGTAACACATAATGTTGCATGCCAGGATACAAGATGAAGATGGGAACAGCATGATTCAGGGCCACCATTCTGTCAATTGGTTTTTATTTGTACCTTACCACGTTGTTCTGTCCAAGTGCCAGATCACCCCTCTCCTTCTGTCAGCAGCTCAGAGCACTTCCAATCATTTCCGCAATATCCAACCCTTAACTTGCTGAACTTCTGCAGCGAATCTGCAGTCAATACTTCACGTCATGTGTCTGCCGCTAACGCATAAGCAACTGTACTTTCCCTCACTTTTCATTTGGAGCACTGTTACGCTCGGGGACCCCACACTGCACGTCTCTGCAGTTGCCCCCCCAAACCCCCATATTTTCAGGGAACACTTGAGTTTCAGCAATCTGCTTCTGTCACTCTGCTGCGATTCATCACAGCTCTTTTTTTTTCTTCCAGGTGTTTACACTAGAGAGTTGCACAAAGATCCTAATATTTGTTTATTGAAATATGTAAATTGCATTTTTGTTTGCGTATATAGCGCTGACATCTTTGGAAGGCTGCTTCACAGCCCTGTCATGAAAACGGAGAGGGGCAGGGGCAGATGGGAGAGCTTTGACCAGGGGAGGGGGGGAATCATTCAACCTTTTATACATATCATTGATTAAAAGGGACATATAAACTTTCTTTTGGAATCTCTGGAAACCTTACAAATATGCCATACGCTCAGCACGTGTTGTGTGCTGCATAGAAGCAAACAATGTCCAGTGTTCCTCTCGCAAATATGTCTACCCAGAACCATCTTACCTAATTCAAAGCAAGGACAGGTTCGCTCCTATGCCAGGCTATTATGCACGTCTGTGCCAAAATGGCACTTAAAGGGTTAAAATAAAACACCTCTGCTGCACGAGGCAAGTAAATAGGTGCGTGTCAGACCCAAGCCCATGTGCCTGTTATCTTTCTCCCTGCCTCTCTCTAGTACATCTCTCCCATTCTTTCTTCACCCCATGTCCCCTTTCCCTTCCTGTCTGATTCCTGGTGGCTGCTCCATACCTTTTCAAATAGAGGTACTATTGCTGACAAAATGGCATTTCAATCATGTGTTTAAATCGGAGTTTGTGAGAGCACCCTACGGCCGGAAAGGGTGTCTTGAGGTACTGCCTGGCGACCGGAAATAGAAAAACGCCAAACATGCGAGTCGTTTAAATTAAAATGCAGCAGCTGCAGGTAAAATTTGGAATTAATATGCTTGCAAAAAATGAACAAGTTTCTTCTTGTGGTAGGGTTTTTTAAATGCGCCCTTCGCCGTTATTTGAATTTTTCCTCTGTAATTCTCTACATAGAGGGTGATGACAGCCAAAGCCTAATGTGTGACAAGGAAGGCACCTCTAGGATGTCCAATTAAGTTCATCACAGGTGACAGGGTATGTTTTAGGTCGTCTTTTAGTGATCTCCTTACGCGGTTCCATGGATAAACACATGTAAGACTTTGTGATGGTTGGGCCGATTACGTTCGATTAATGGGAATTTTGAAATCTATTTAAAAGTATGGTGGCCAGGGAGGTTTACAGAGGAAAAGTCAAAAGCCTTGCAAACCCCATAAACTGGACAATGCTGAGAAGCTTCGCTTTCCTCACTCCCTTGCCCCTCAGGAAATCGTGAAGACAGCAGCCTGCACATGCTTATTGACGGCGGGGAGGGAATCCTTTCTCATTCAGTCTTCTACAACACTACCTTTCTACTCCAGTCCCAGAGTGGGATGTGTGCATGGCTCGGGCCGGTGCTGCACGCACTGGCAAGGCCTGCTGCCTGGCCTAGGCCGTGTGCAGCACTGCGGCTTGGTCAAGGTGTGGAGCTCTCCAGTCTAGTGACCCACGCGCCCTCCACAAGTAATAGCCTCCACACACACCACACCTGAAGTCTCCAAGACCTCTCTCACAAACGTCGGGGGATCAGGTCTGACAAAGTAGTTGCTGAGGTGGCGAGCTGGCTCTGGCTGCTGCTAGCTACTCCTAGTGGTGGCTGAAAAAGAATGGAGTCCAGCAACATGCCTTGTCGTGCATCTGCGCGCAATACGACTTAGTCACGGCCCACGCCATTTTTCCAGCCTCTGATTGGTGGAGTGGTCGTGGGTTCACAGGATTGGCCAAGAGGTCGACAAAAAAACAGGGGTTGTACTTGCGACCGTTGGTGACCGCTAAATGATGTCCATAAAAATAGTCTTTATACAGTGACTATATTACAAAAACCTTACTTGGGGAGACACCCTGGCCAGGGCTCTCTGAAGGTCCTTCTTTGCTGCAGGCCTTTCTTTTTGTGCTACAAGATGGTTATCTGGCTGGCAGGCAGGGCAGCAGCATGTTGGGGACCCCATAGTTCTTCTATGCTGGGCTGCGCATGGCAGAAGCAGCCCTACAACTCAGAAGCAGTGTAGGGGGTCTCTTTATGTCTTCATAGGAGGCTGCGCATGCCAGGAGCAGCCTGGTATTCAATTGCAGTGTGGAGGGAGCCCCCAATAAATTCCTCAACCTGGCCACATCTGTCAGCAGCGGCATCGGGATGTTGTTGTGTTGTGGCCAGCCATGCAAGGGCAGGTCCAAGATAATCACGCCGCACTCTCCTCTTTCTCATGGGAAGCGCTGCCTATGGCATACACCGCCCAGGAGGCAGCAATGAAGTTGGGTGCTCCACATCCTAACAGACAGCGTCAGTGCGGAGGCTCCAGGTCCGCAGTGGGGAAGATAGGTGCTGTGGGCAGAGGTGAATTTGGGAGCTCCCCTCCCTGTCAGAGCAACATACTTTGAGCCCAGGCCACGGCAGTGTAATTGCTGGCAGGGGCTCGTGCCACTGGGAACATTCTTTTTTTTTGTTTTGAAGGAACATTTTAAAAAATAAAGGCTCATCTGGTGCGTGAAGCCATGCACGGGAGCCTTTATTTTTTTCTTTTCCTTTTGTTTATTTTCATTGATTTTCCCTCCTGCAGAGCATTACATTAGGATGTAGTGTCTGGTTTCACCAGTTATACACCTTACTTAGGAAGAAAATTTCAAATTGGTCACCTTGGATGTATCATCTCTTTATACTAGTATATTGCACAGCAAGGGCATCGAGAACACTCAATATTTTTTGAAGACACGCTCTGTTTCATACTTTTTACAGAATGCAATGATACTAGAGATGCTTAACTTTGTGCTACATAACAATATCTCCCTTTTCAACTCCAAGATCTACAAACAGAAACAAGGAACTGCAATGGGGGCCAAATTTACCCCCCATATGCCAATCTTTACATGGTCCACTATGGGTTACAGCATGCATGGCAACATCCGGCCTTCACACACAACAATAACATCATATTCTGGGACCGCTACATCGATGATATCTTGTTGATTTGGAATGGAACATCACAGCAACTCCAAGATTACCATCATTACCTCAACAATAATACTTACAATTTACAGCTCATTATACAAGAAAGCACAGAGAGGATTAAATTCCTAGACCTTGAATTGTATGTTGCCAACAACATCATACAGTCTACAACATCATACAGTCTACACTTTACGTCAAACCAACTGCAGGCAATGCTTTACGCGACAAGTAATCACCCACATCACACCATAACCAATATCCCCTATGGGGAATTTCTCAGAATCAAGAGGGACTGCACAACTACTGCAGAATTTGAGAAACACATCAGTCAAGCAAAACAGACATTCCTTGACAGAGGCTACAACAACTTTAGCCTAAACAAGGCATACCAAAAACCACTACAAAGATCTAGGAATGAACTATTACAAAACAAACCTCCAACTAAAGCAACTTTGTCTCAAGACATCAGATTTATCACAACCTACAATTCGGAGGCATCCATCCTACCCAAAATTCTACTCAAACATTGGTCCATCCTAACAATAGATGATGACCTCAGACCATACCTGGACAACCATCCAAGTATAACGTACCGAAGAGCACGTAATCTTAAAGATCTGCTATGTCCCTGCAACTTTCAAACAACAAAGGACCATAAAGGTTTGCCACAACTCTGGAACATGCCCAAACTCAAAGGCAACTACAAATGTGGATCATGTTCAGTTTTCAACTACTCAGAACATTCTAAAAAATAACATAACTCTCCCAAAATGGACAAGAACATCATCTAAAAGATGCCATCAATTGCAACTCAATGGTATATGGTATAACATGCACATGCCAGAAACTGTACATTGGCAGTACAATAAGACACTTAAAAACACGCATATTAGAACACTTAAGAACACTGAGAAATAAGGATCTGAGATACCCACTTGCCAATCACTTTTTTCAAGAACATGCCCAAGATTATCTAAAGGGTATTTCATTTTTTGGAATCGAGAGATTTGCCAAATTGGCAAGAAGAGGCAATAGAGAAGAGAAACTGCGACAATGGATCTGTTTGGCAGACTAATCCATTACATCTAACACCACGTTTTAATCTTTCTACAATAATTTTCCTTGCTTACAAGACTATCGAATGTGTACATTTGAATTACGCAATAGTCATATATACCTTCCTAGCTCTTTGTTCTATGTTATGTGATGTATGGTTTTTCACATCTATTACTTTAGTTCGACACTCACCCTGAACATCTTAATCAAGATTGACCAAATTGCAATACTTATCATCTCTACAATCCACAGATTCTCTCCTACACTTTCTTAATTTTAACTACACTATGGTATTTGTACTCACCAATTAACAAAAGAGTGCCTCAAGGATTACAACGTTAGACACAAAAACAACACAATAATAGGCTACCTCTAGCCTTTGAGAAAATATAGAATTACGATTGTATGAGATTGTCCTGTTCTAAGATGGCGCCTGGCATGATGACATCATCGCGACACGTCAAAATGCGTGACGTCATCGCGCTAGCATAAATAGCGGCCGTTTTGTCAGGACAACACAACACAGCCGCGGTTATCAAGCCATTGAGTAGCTGACCACCTACCCTTCAATATTTGGCAAGTAGAGAGTCAATTTCAGCACATTAAGGTAAGAAGGATGGATGAGAATATCCTTGATTCCCTTAGGGAATCACTCGGAATAACTAAATAGATATTACTAGTCGCGTTAACATCTAACCAGAAAGTTACCTTCTTTACCCAATTAGAGCCAAACAAAAGGGATCATTCTATCACATTCCTTATATGGAAAGAAGTGACAAACACCAGAATATCATCAGTATCCAATTACAATTAAGTGACTATCAGTCCTCTTAGTCTTTGAGCCACTCATGCACACTTAATGACAATGTGCCCCTTCCATTACATGCACTTAACCTCTCTATTTCTTCTTGTTCACTATAATAACAATCAAGTATTCATAATACATATGGTGTATTTATCCACAGCTATTCTCTAAAACCCTCCTGAAGAACCAGATAACCCTATACGGAGAAACATGTGTTAAGGGCACTAAGGACAGAATATATACCTGTATACATTTGTATAATTTTGAAGAAACTTTTCTTTAGGACTAAAACATGTGGAGACACATGTAATTAATACTCTCAAGGCAATAAGGGCAACCTCTAACATTCTGAAAACATTAAGAACTATGTAAGAATTCTTCACATATCAAGTGGAGCAACATGTAATTGACTTTTGTTTTGAACTCACAACCTTAGAAAATACAAACTTAAATCACAAAGAAGTGTCCATTTGATGATTTTTCTTTTTCTTTTTCTTTGCTCCTCAAAAGTAAAGGGCGCAGGGAAGTATAAGGTGTTCCTTTCTAATCAAGCATTTCACAAACACTGGGCAGCCTCAGTGAATAACACCACATATTGCAGCCCTTTACTCTAATTAGTACAAACAGAATTGAAATTATTTAATTTTTAACTCGCCATAGGTTGCCTTCAAGGCTGCACCACTGCTCCTTTCCTTCTATACACCTTAGTTAAGAACATGTCTGGTACATGCATTTCCTTTGCAGGTTGCCGTAAGAAACATGTCGCGCCAGCTCAGCTGGTGTAGGGTGGGCCCTACCTGTTTGTAAGTGGCTGGAAAACTGCAGACGTGGAATTCGCTAATCACTGTTGGTGTCTTCCTGGAACCTTAACAAGGGCTGTGCACGAATCATCTTGCAGACATCCCGCATCACCAAAGCAGTCACAAGGCCTCTCTACCTGGCAGAGAAACACACCATCTCTGGAGTCCAGCCCACCACTAGAAGCCACAACATGGCCAAGTTGGAAACAAACAGCTACAAAGGGGAAACATTGAAACAGGCCTTCTGTTGCCTTGTGCTCACTCTTCATGTTTGCAAGTTTCGAACTGCCACTATATAAAGTAATGTGTCCCTGGTGTGTCTAAACACAAAAAAAGGCATTACTGCGGAAGCCAGCATGTTCCGAGTGTTGCCACATGTTTGGAATCGAATGCCCGTTTCTCATGGAGCCCAATATCTGTCATGGTTATTCCCCATCCAGACCATGTTGATATGGAAGTAAATTTAGTTCTGTCGGTCTTTTGTTATACATACAAATGGTATTGGTAACAGTATAATGAGATTATAAATATTTGTGTTTCCTTTTTGTGGAGCTTGTGTGATAATGTTCTGGTCTTGGTTAGGTTTTTCTATATATATTTCACAATAATTACTGCCATTTTGAACTGGTGTAAGTACCTTCAAATCCTATGAAATTAACTGATGTGCTAGGATGTTAAATTAGTATGTATATATGATTCTCTAGGCAGGTGGCCAGGGAAGGGCCATTGCTTTTGGATCCTGACCCTATGTGGTCAAGCGAGGAAAGATCACCTGAGTGGAGGGTCAAGGGGGATTAGGAGGAGAACATCTGAGGGCGAGATATGGTATTCCCCCTTTTTCCATCCCACCTCAAAACACTTTCCCTCAGTTTTCATTCAGTATTTCCAAACCCATTCCATCTGTCCCTCCCTATTTCCAACAAATACTGGGACGAGGAAGAGGCAGGGAAGATTTCCCATAGGAATAACATGGGTAAGATTTCCCGTAGGAATAACATGGGGAGTGTAAGGCAAACCGACTGTAGAAAGAACTTAAGTTGTCCCATTGATAGAGTCAGGCAGGGTCAGGCAGAGTCAGGCAATTACTCATTATCACTCACATCTGACTCCACTTGACTGTTTATCCAACTATAAAAGTTGTGGTTCTACACAAGTGAAAGGACGAGCTGGGGATGTTGTTTGGACCAGAGAAGCCAGGGAGCAGAGAGCAGCAGAATCGACGGCCCAGAGGAGAACAGCGTGCCAAGTCGCTGTCCCATTGTTTGTGAGGGGCTGCAGCGTGGCTGAGAAGCCGTGTCTGCAGACAGCTGGAGCGAAGCACCCTGCAGGCCCAATGGTGGCTGAGGGACAGTTGGTGAGACCCTGACTTCAAGCCTGCACAACCAGAAGGGGACCACTTGTCACCACACTGCTGCCCGGATTAGTCTTGTGAAAGTAAGAGAGACAGAGACTCGGGAGCATGTGGCTGACTGAAGGAGGCGGCGAAACAAAATGCATAAAGTGGCACAGAGCGGAAAAGAGGAAAGAAATTAAAGGAAACTAGTAAAGCAATGCAGATTGAAAGAAGAGTGACAAGATCAAGAGAAAGTAAGAGAAAGCAAGAAAAGCAGAGCATGCAAGGGGCGTGAAGTGAAAGAACTGTAATAAAGAGGACGCAAGCGACTGGAAATAAGAAAGGAGGGAAGCAACCCGGTAGAGTGGAAAGTGTGTAAGTGTACACGGGAAAACTGGAAAAGGTGCCTGTGGGCAAGGAAAGGTAAAGAGAGTGCAACAGTGCACGTGAAATCTGGAGAAAGTGCCAGGGGGCACAACAAGGACAAAGAGGGTGCAAGTGTGCACGGAAGAAGTAGTTAAAAAAGGTGTCAGTGGGCATAAGAAGGACAGAAAGGTGCCAGTGGGCATGGGAAAGAAGTCAAGAAAACTGAGGAGAACAAGAAGGGATGCAGAAAGCCCCTAAAGGCAAAAGGATAAGGGCAGGAAATAAAAGGGAGGGGTTGAAGCTCGGAGTGGTCATTCTTAGGAGGAGCAAAGAGCCTGGCGTTTTTGAAAGTCTCTGATGCTACCCATTGAAAGAACTTTATATGAAAGAAAGATATATCCTGACAAACTGAGCAAGTGTTTTCAAACTCAATAGAGGCCTCAGCTTGGGGAAGGGAACCCTGAGAGGCCTATCAAAGTGGAACCTTGATTATTTGGTGTTAGTGAAGGAATTGAAGCTTCGGGAAGGGAACACCAAGGCATTAAGAACATTGACTTTGTTTGAACTATGAAGATCCTATGAACAGTCCCTTTAGATTGAGCTCATTCTTTTAAAGCTGACCAACTTACACCTGGTGAGAAGGCCACCTGAAACCGAACCTGGACTTCCAGACTAAGACGGCCGTTAGAAACATAAGTTGAGGGAGCCATCCCTTTAGTGCTAGGGCCAGTTAGGCATTACACCAAAGCAGGAACTTTAGTAAATAAAGGTTTTGAAACGATTATTTTTGAAGAGTCTGTGTCTCTCTTGATGCCATGCCTGTCTCACAGTTTCTAAAATGAGTTCCGTCTTGGACTAGTGTGAGCATGTGCAGCTTCCAGCTCCCGTTAGTATAAATAGGAGTGGTACAGTGACTGAGACAATCCCACTAATTACAGGCCTGAAAGACAAAAAAGGACACATACACACCAAATGTTCTGACAATGGCAATACCAACTTCAAATAATTGACTTGGCATTTGAGGAAGCATAGCAACACAACAAAAGTAAAGTGACACCCACTGTACTATGTTGAGATTCCTAAAGCGAAAATCAACAGAATACATTCATTAAATGCTTACTGGAGGTTGTTATACAGTGATTAATAGTAGTCAAAATTAGAGTTGTTACATATACTTGCAATATTTAATTATGAAAATAACAGCAAACAATTTCCAAACAAATGTCATCCTTAATATGTGTGGCTATAGCAATTGTCTAGGCTTTTAACACTTTTTGTTCCATGATGGCAGCCCTTTTTTGTGTGGATTCAGGTGCATCCATTGTGACTGTGGTCTTCCCACTATGCCTATACCCCTCATCTTGAGGGGCAGGGTTTTAAACTATCTAAGAGCTCACGTGACAAAGTTGCTGCTCAGCAGGTTCCCAATCAAGCAGGGGGACATGTGTAGAGCTGGTGTTGCTGCCACTGAAGGAAAAGACAGACACATTTTAGAAAACAAAGAAACTAGACCTTTTAAAAGTGAACTGCTGACAATTAGAATGAAGTTTAAGGGTATCCCCCTCACATACACATAGATGTTGCATGCTTATTGATGTTAAAAAGCGGGATACATAGTTAAAGATCACCTGCAGACTCTGTGTCATTTATGGTATACCATCAGCCCTCTAAAGACATGCTCCCACTAATAGTATTGCCTCAGTGGGAGTGCTACAACCCCACCTTTGTGCCAAATCTAAAATTGGTACAACCATGTTTGAGGCAATAGGCCCTACTTTATGGTTCAGAGGGAGGCAGCCAATCATAGCCTAAGGTATTTTACAACCCTTTGCTCCTAACTGGATCATCTTTACAGTACCAAGAAATGTTGTTTGTTCTTGTGATATAGAAAGAGTGCAAAACATTCCTTCATTGTGGGATATACACATTGATGCTACTAGAATACACTTAGTATACATTGCAAAGCATTTACTCAGTTGTAACAATGTGTTTCTGAAAAAATCTTAGTCAACCACAGACATACAGAATAAAGGATTCCAGAAGTGAGAAAAGCTTTGACCTAACCATCTGTTAGAACATTCAGTGAGACCTAAATGTTGACTGATTATCAAAATATAGGTCCTCTAGAAAAATCAGGGACCAATTTTCAAATGGTAGGCTAGTGCTCCAATAAATGGGGCCTTTACTGAGAAGCAGTGGCAGAATAAAGATTTGTAGTTCCTTTTGCGCAAGCTGTTGGGGACAGATTAAATTGGCTGCTCCTACCCACTGAAGGGAATAATAGAGCAGTGAGTGAGATGTTCTTGAGTTTCTGCCCCCTAACCCCTCTAATTAATGATAAATTGTTAGTTAATAAGGACAGTGTGATTGTTTGAATGTGGTCAGGAGAGGGAGAAATATGATTGTTATCGATTTAATTGATAACACTCTAAGAAATATGTGCTAATGTTCAAAAAGACGTGTCTTAATCAAGAATTGTCTATCAGTCATCATGTTGTAATATACATCTTCCCATTAGCCCTGCGTCCATGGGCAGACCTAGCAGTGTGCCACCCACATATATCTCAATTTCTCTAAACTGGCAAACCGGTGGCATAAAGACACTTAACCAATTGACTGCTGGACATGTAAGGGGCCAAGAAAGTAAGAAATGATACCCAGCAGAAATTAGGATACATCCGCTGACAAAGTCACAAGCGGGAAACGAAGGGATGTGAATGGGGAGAACCTTGAGTCTGGGCACCGCCATCTTCTCTGTGTTGCAGACTCCAGGGGTGGCACATAGCTGATTCCCCAGGTATTCGATTCCATTCCTAGTCTTGATTGTAGGTAGCCCCGACTTCACAGGGAATCCTGTATGGCCTGAGAATAAGATGTGCAAGGTTGAATCTGAATCTGAGAAGAACCAGAAGCAAACTCCTTGTTGATCCACCTCCACTGGAGTCTGCAAGCCATGTTCTACCAATAGAGAATTGTGTCTGTCAGAAGGAAAGGAGTTTTCAACCATGACTCTGGTACAGTGCCCGAGGCCCCAGATAGGCATTTTCAAGGGGGTGGCGCAGGAGTCAGAAAGGAGAGAGAAACCATACCAGAAGAGATTCCAAAGGAAGGATCCACCGGTCTTCAAACAGAGCCTCATGATCCTGGACATTATACAAATAATTTCAAGATGCTGGACAGGCAGTATCTAACTTCAGCTATTGGATACAAGGGAGGACTGCCACGCATTGGAAGCAAAAGAGAAAATGGTACTACACCAGGGGTTTACCTTATCAGACACCGCTCACACAGCTGACACCGATCACACAGTTACACAGCAAGCCACAGAGCCAAGACAGAAGTATTTGGCGCACTATAAACCCAGATACTGTGAGCAACTGAAGTCATAAAGCTATGTGGGCTCTACAGAGAGGCTGAACACAATTTCTCAGGTAAAAACAGGCTGAATAAACATGAAAAGGTTCTTGTTGCGGGGTGAAATAAAAGGTCTGATACTCAGGTAAGGAAAGTGAACTTCTTTACTAAGTTACAGTGACAAGGTATGTACATCAGGTAAGTCCAAGGGTAAGTAAGTAGGAAGGTACATAGGAGAGATCCACTGGCCTCCTCTTTCACAGGATGCTTCACGTCAATTGACCTTCATGGAGCTTATAGGGGCACTCACACCACAACATTCCATAGGCATAACATTCCATCAGGCATTCTCTCAGGCAAGCTTTCATGCAGGACCAAAGCAGGGAACGCAAGACACAACACATCTCCCTCCACAACAAAAACCAAGATAAAGTTACAGAAAGAAGTGTGAGGGAAAATACACAGGGTAGTGCGACCAAAGTATGAAACTAACAACACCTCCACTCCAATCTCCAAAACTCAAATCCAAATCCTGCTCACTCCATTCCGGAGAACAAGGAGTCATGCCTCATGCTCCCACCAACATAGTCCCTTCAACGACCTGCAAAGGGGCCAATCCACTATCCAATACACTCAGAGTCTGTGGCATGCCTACCACAGACACTCAGCCCAAGAAACCAGCCTTAACTCTCAATACACCAGCATTGCCACAGGATCCCAAAACAACACCCTCATTCATCCTGCTGCCAGCAACTAAGGTGTACTGAAACACAGCACACCCTCGGGTAGCTGGGCGCATAATCATATGGACAACATAGTTACATATTGTTGCGCACAGCAGGAAAAGTACATACATTCAATGGTGCAGACAGATGGTGAAGTAAAAAATAAGCAAAGAATACAATAGAAAATAGCGGATCGGGTTACATGGTGATCCGTTTCACAGTATAGTTAAGACCAAGGGTGCGTGAGTAAGTAGCACAGTGTTTAGGCAGAGAGCCATGATTCCACCATGGCTCTGCATGGCCAAAAGGAAGCTTCCAATCTGATTGCAAGAGGGAGGGTGTTCCAACATTGAGCTGCAAGAACCGGGAAACTGGAACCTCCTGCTGTTTTTAGATTGAATTTAGGGACCTTGAGTTGGTGCAAGTAGGGAGATCTGGTGGGTCTAGAAGTGCTGTGTTTAGCGAATTTGTCGGATAGGTATCGCGGGCAGTCAGTGAGAGGCACTTGTGTGTAATGACAAGAACTCTTAGTTTGATTGTGTCTCGAATTGGGAGCCAGTGGACATCTTTGCTAGCCCTGGAGATGTGTGCCTAAAGGCGCATCTTAAGACATTGTTTTGGAGGATCTGGAGTCTATCTAGATTTTTGGTTGTAGTACCTAGGAAGAGTGTGTTACAATAGTCCAATTTAGACAAAATCAATGCTCTGGATAAGGTGAGGCAGCTGGAGGATGATAGAAAAGGTCTACAGGCATTGATAAGTTTGTTGGTGTATGTGGTAGATGAGATGGTGGCATTTATTTGTTTTTTCAACAATAGGGTGGAGTCGAGGTACACACCTAATGTTTTGACCTCTTTGGAGACTTTTATGATGTTGCCATCAATGGTAAACGATTTGTACCTAGAATCTAGTTTGTTGAGGCGGGCCTGGGAACCTACGATGAGCAGTTCCGGCTTATCGTCATTAAGGCAGAGACTGCGTGTGGCCATCCAGGCTTGGATTTCTAGGTAGATTTCATTAAGCTTTGCAACATCTTCTTCGTAGCAGCCAGTGAGTATGATGAGGACCTGGGTGTCATCTGCATAATTAGTGTAGCTGACACCCAGTTTGTCAAGACGGTCGAAGAGAAGCTTCGTGAAGATGTTGTAAAGTGTGGGGGAGATGCAGGAGCCTTGGCAAACTCTGCATTGGATTGGGATAGGGTCAGCAGCCGCTGAAGGGACGAAGACCTTAGTCGATCTGTCAGACGGAAATGACTGAATCCAATTGGTGGCATTCTGTAAGAATGCAGCAGCCGAGGAAAGGTGTTGGGTAAGGATCTGGTGGTCAACCAGGTCGAAGGCCGCAGAGAGATCCATCAGGAGCAGGATGGCCAAGTTGTCCTTGTCTTTGGCTTCATCCATTTGGATTTTTAGATCCAGGAGGGCAGTTTCTGTCCTGTGCCTGGGTCTAAAGCCGGATTGTCGCAAGCCTAAGAGGTTATTGTCTTCCAAATGTTGTTGTATTTGGAGGTAGGCGACTCTGTCTAGTATTTTGAGGAGGAAAGGGACCGTGGTGATGGGTCCGTAATTCGTAGGGGTGTTAGGGTCTAGATTGGGCTTTTTGAGGAGGGGGAGGACCCACGCTTCTTTGAGGTTATTAGGGACTAATGAGTTCTTGAAGGAAGAATTGATCAGTGAGGTGATGAGGGGAGCTAGATCTTTGGCTCCATCTTTGATGACAGAGGCGGGACATAAGTCACCTTTACAATTGGATGGTTTAAGGCTAGCGATTATCTTAACTACTTCCTCTTCAGTGACTGAGGAGAAATGGAAAGGGGGCAGTTGGGAGTGGTGTGGTCATTTTTGCTATTGAGGATATCTTTGGCGACCAAGTTGGCTTTTTTAGCTTCTATCTTTGCTTGAAGCAAGGCAATTTTGTTAGAGAGAGCTAGTTGGATATTATTGCACCATGCCTTCGTGCAATAATATCAGTCATGTACAGAGCACAGGCACCCACTCCGTGCACGGCAGACGGAAAGGACCACCCCCTAAGGTATCGGCATCCAACTCCCCAAGGCACTGGCAGGAAACCCCCTCAAAGGCGGTGTCCTAATACCCCATTATTTGTGGCATGGCTTGCAGAACACCCCTATAAAACTAGTGACGGATTCCAAATCCCAAAATCTGTGGCACAGGTGGCAGAACACCCCTATAAAACTAGTGCTGTGTTCCAAACCGCAATATCTGTGGCACGGGTGGAAGAAAACCCCCATAAAACTAGTGCCGGTTTCCAAACCCCAAACCCTCTGGCACAGGTGGCAGAACACCCCTATAAAACCAGTGCTGGGTTCCAAACCCCAAAATCTGTAGCACGGGTGGCTGAACAGCCCTATAAAACTAGTGGTGGGTTCCAAACCCCAAAATCTGTGGCACGGGTGGCAGAACACCCCTATAGAACAAGTGCTGGATTCCAACCCTCAAAATCTGTGGCACAGGTGTCAGAAGACAGCTATAAAACTAGTGCTGAGTTCCAAACCCCAAAATCTGAGGCATGAGTGGCAGACCACCCCTATAAAACTTGTGCCAGGTTCCAAACCCCTGAAAATTGTTACCAAGCAAACTTCCACCATTCTCCCAATGCACATCACCCTCAAGCACACACAAGGTGATACATTACAATCCATATATCGAACTCTAAACATTTTGTGAAAATAACACCTTAACTTTAAAGACCATAATGTACACGTTGGTCCTGTGAAAGAAAATGTTAGTGCAAGATACATCCTGTTAATTAATGCACTGTTGTCACAACCATCAATGATAAGAAAACATTGCAACTCTCCTAAACAGAGGCCACTTCAACCACACCATAGAACACTTCAACCACAACCAAGCCAAAAGAGAACTGACCCAAACATAACCAGGCAGGACCCAAGACATATCACAGGCCTCACATCACACACAATAACCAAGTCAGTATTCCCTGTTATATACTGAAAGCTCTTGGACAAAAGCCAAAAAATCAGGATCAAGTTCTTCCAAAACCATGAGATATGTGCTCTCGGGATCCTGAAGGGTAGAACCACAACATCTGCAATATCCCAAGTCTCCCTCCAATGAGCAGATGCCTCCTCCGATGCCAAACAGCATGCAGGGCACAGAACGAAATGCTTGCAACAGTACCTTTTCCTTTGATGACTGTGAGCGTTCGCTATCTCCCCATTGTCTGTGCCCACCTCCTGAACTGCATACTTGATAAGGCCATGGTGATGTAAGATGGCCCCTCTGGTGCCTGATCCTCTAACCACTTAATCGCTCCAAGGCTGTAACTGTGCCAATGATCAGGTGTGTTGCTCCAGTGACCAAAAATAATTTCAAGGTGGACCTACTGGGAAATGCTTCTACAAGAGCTGCTACCATATGTTAACTCCAGTGGCCAGAAATTGCAAGGTGGCCCCGCTGGGAAATGCTGCTCCATTCATCAAATAACGGTAAGGTGTCCCCTCTGGAAAATCTGCTTCAGTGGCCAAAATCTGTAAGGTGGCCCCGCTGTGAACCAGTGACCAATTCTGCACGGTGGCCCAGCTGGTAACTGCTACAAATCTTTGTAACTCCTTTTCCAGTGGCCAAAATACTAAAAGGTGGCCCCACTGATGCTCACTACTATTTCAGTGGCCAGGATGCTCAAAGTGGCCAGAATCCGTAAGGTGGCCCTGCTGGGAAATGCTGCTCCAGTGGCCAATTACCTTTAAGGTGGCCCCACTGGGGTGTGCTGCTCCAGTGGCCAAAAACTGCAAGGTGGCCCCACTGGGGTGTGCTGCTTCAGTGGCCAGAGACTGTAAGGTGGCCCCACTGGTACTCCAACTGCTACCACAGTTAACTCCCACCCCCAGCTGCCTCCTTCCTGCCATGCAACCACTGTTGGGCTATGGGACAGGGGTCAGCTCACCTTTGCGGGGCAGGGGGCCGGTGGATGTCCCCTGCCCTGGTCTCACTGCTTCCTTTCTTCCTTCAGGCACTGCTTACCATGGACAGCTGTAGAATCCTGGCCCTTCCCTCAAGCCAGCTCGTCGCCATTGTTGCAGGGTGAAATGAAATGGTCTGATACTCAGGTAAGGGAAGTGAACTTATTTACTAAGTTCCAGTGACAAGGTATATACATCAGGTAAGGCCAAGGGTAAGTAGGAAGGTACACAGGAGACATCCACCGGCCTCCTCTCACACAGACGGCTTCACTCCAACTGACCTTCATGGCTTAGAGGGGCACTCACACCACAACATTCCATATGGGTAACATTCCATCAAGCATTCTCTCAGGTAAGCATTAATGCAGGATAAAAGCAGGGAACACAAGACACAACAGTTCTCTCCTGGGTCAAACTCAAGACATAAAGTGCCGGGATAGTCTCTTCACCAGCTCCGACAGTGTCAGGGTTTCCTAATGAAGTGCACAAGGTACTGGGCAGCGTCCTGTCGTTCGGTGCCTCAGGGATACTTTCTGGCTATGGCTGGGGGTGGGCTACAACTACTTCTGAAGCATCTTGTAGTTCCTGGAGAGATTGCTGTGTTGCGTAATTTTATTTGGATGTGTACCGTGCGCTGCTGCCTTTTGCATGGTCTCCGGTGGATCTAAAAGAGAGCTTGCATAGTTGGATTAGTTAGGGGGAGGGAAGTCAAGATTACATTGCATTTTTTTGAGGTTGCAGATCAGAATTACCCAGAGCTCTGCATGCATGTAAGCTTTCTAGGCATGACATGCAGGAAGAAGTGAGGGCTTTGTGTCCAAAGAGGCAGTCTTTTGCTTGTAGTATGTAGGTGCATTGGCCAGGGGCTGAGTATGTCAGCTGGAGTTAGAGGTCTACACTTTGTGTTGTTTAAAGTCTGGCAAGAGGGTCTTTTTTCATTGAATCAGTGTTCTAGCAACTAGTTTTCCTTCATGCATGCTGAGTAAAGTGGAGAGAGATTGAGGAGTAGTCAGAAGGTAGGAGGTGTCCGTGTGGGTTTCTGTTGGACTTTCACATTACTGGTCTTGCTATCAGTTGCATGTGGGGAGAAGTGTTTGGCTTTTGAGGCTTATGAGCGAAGATTTCCTGTGTGGTGGTTCAGAATTCTGGAGACCGGGAAAGCATTCTCTTAGATATTGGGAGTGTAATCTTCATGTGGTATCTTCTCGTCATTGTAGTTCTCGGAACGCTGTATGTTATGTTCTAAGTGGGCGGGTGGGAGATGGTATTGAGTCCCTTTAGGTTGTGGCTGCATGAGAAAGTTGACCAGTTGAGAGGTGTGGAGTCCAACACTTGGTGGGGGTAGGTTAAACGTTCTGACCATTATGAATAAAAGAGCCAGATTGTGCTGTGGTCTAGCAGAGTGTGGATTTCCCTTGGCAGCGTCTTGTAGCGTTTGGCTACCATTAATTGGAAAAAGGTAGCGTGTCTTTCTCTGCAGAATATTCTGCGTTCCAATAAGATGATAGAACCCAGTACCACATTGTGAAACTGTCGTCATTAAAACTTTGTAGTGAAACCTGTGTTCATGTAACACCATCCAATGTTATAACCAAAATAAAATCACTGGAGTGTAGAAGGATTGTCCCGATGATTAGGATAAAATACCTGCATGTATGGGCTAGAATAAGTTGGATGGGCATAGATAGGCAATGTGATTGCGGGCTGAGTAAAGATGAGGATGTTCTACTATTTTTTATGAATTCTTTGTATGTTTTTACAAACATAAGAAGAAAATGGCTTATTCCTGTACTGATCCTATTTTTCTATTTATGCATTACAACTGTGAAGATTTTATGTATGTTTTTTTAAAATGTGTAAATCAGGCTTTTAGAAGACGTTTTAGAGTTCTTTGAGGTTATTAAAATAGTTTAGATTACCTATGATGTATATGATACGTATGCTTTGGTGTGTTACTTTTGATTTGTTAATGGTGTACTCCGAATAAAGAATTATTGACTTGAATAGTAGGTCACTTCTCGCTCTTGGGTCTCTAGTTGATTGGTAGAGTGAGATTTTGTTTTGAAGAACTGTTGCTCCTTGATCTTTAAGGGCTCTGTGGTCGATGTAAAGGGCCTTGAAGTGGATTCTTTTTTTGATTGGCAGCTAATGGGGTTGAGAACCAGAGTTATGTGTTCCCTCCTATTGAGTCTCTATTGAGTCTGAGTAGTAGTCTGGTTCCTTTGAAGTTTTTTTGTGAGATAGTCCAGCATAGCTAGGTAAATGCTGTTTGCATAGTAGATTCTTGAAATAATTAGAAAGAAGACAGCCAATGCTCTGTGTGCAAAGTATAGCCAGAGCATAATCACTGTATGGCAGGGAGATTGTAGAAGCACTTTTTAACTATTGCTCTGACGTTCCAGCTTCAGTCTGTTGTCCATTAATATGCCTTGGAAGCATAAAAGTTTCTGTTGAAGGCTGAGACAGTGCCAAATGGTTTTGCCCTCACCAGTTTTCACAGGTATACCACCTTTTCTACTGGGATACTTCCGGCCTACCCCCCTCAACACCTCAGACTTCGCACTTGCCTCTCCCACCATCTCCACTAATCCAACCTTCCCTTCCCCTCTATTCCAAAACCATGTGCCAAGAAAACAATTTGACTACCTATAGTTCTATTCAGAAGTTGCCCAGGACGTATAATGGCTCTGTTACAGAAACATAGGCAGAGAGGCCAGAAAAATGCCATAAGCGAGTTTTAGGAGACCATATTACATAGCCTTAGTGTCGTATTTGCTTGTTCTGTGGGTATCATGCACAAACAATTTTGTTTGGTCGGATATGAAGCACAGTCCTGGTGCCTGAAAAACCACCTTTCAGACTCTGAGGGCTTTTTTCTAAAAAAAGGGACACATTTGTCATTCACACCAAATGGCTACAGAATCTAATCGTCCATTTGGCTGTTTTATCATAAATAAACTGTTATTTTAGTCACAACCCTAAATCCGTTTTTTCTTTGGCCAACACCACAGAAAACCAAAACTCCAGGGTCACAGTTGAGCTCTCTCAAGCAATATGTAGAAACAGGATGTTTTGTATTGCCCGAATGAACCCATATGTTCAACATGCTTCCTTCAAGTGCATCCTATGTAAAAACAGCCCTGCGTATTCCAAACAGCAGACCTATATTATTACAACTCGATACCAAGAAACGAAAACATGTTTTGAAGACTGCCAATTATTTCTTCAGTTTGATGTAGTCTATTTCCACACTGGTTTTATTTTTCACTTGACAAAATCAGATTAAAATGGACCACTAGTTATTGCTCAAGCAAAGTTATAGACTTTAGTGTTTCGATTCATGTTTTAAAGTTGGTCCTTTTCAATTGATAGGAAAGATACTACTCAAGTTAAGGGATATCTATCAATGTGTCTCAGTTATCTAATTGTCCTTACTTTTTATTGATTACACTGTTGTGTGTTTTCTCGGGAGGATAGCTCAGGGGCAACGTGCTCGCCTTATAAGCAAGATGACACAAGCACCACACGTTCGATCCCTGTGTCCGCGCTTAAAAACCTCTGGGTATTAAAAAAACCTCAGGATATTAAGCGTTCTAAATAACCTATCATATCATTGAATGGTTAAAAGCAGACTGACCAAAAGTAGTACACAATGTGGAGTGAGTTTGTTTAATTAAGTATTTGGTTTATTAAATCCTCTTCAAGAAGGCCAGTGTTCTGTAGTTTGCCACCTCAATATTAATGCCCTTTTAACACTTTTAAATTGTTTTATTGAACACATTTTTGTTGAGAGATTCTTGAACACAACAAAAATATCAACCAAACCTTTAAACACTTTTACTTTAGCACTCACCGATCTAAACAAGTCGGCAAAATGAGTGTTTGTTTCCATATTACTAACAGCTGTAC
This sequence comes from Ambystoma mexicanum, assembly GCF_040938575.1. Lineage (NCBI taxonomy): Eukaryota > Metazoa > Chordata > Amphibia > Caudata > Ambystomatidae > Ambystoma > Ambystoma mexicanum. Next base: position 1,147,769,638 of record NC_090927.1, read on the forward strand.
TGACATCTCATTGAACAGAGCTCTTATGAGAAATAGAAACTGAGGTTGTGACATTGAATGGCTGTGTGTAAAGACATTATTCCAAACAACGCAAATAGTTCACAACAAATTCTCTCAAAAGCGCCTTCAATACCTGGTCTTTTTGTCCATTTATTTTGCTGGCGGCAAATACTCTAGTCAATGCATTCCCATTCCTCCCACCAATTCTGGGGGTAACAGGAAGGGGAATAGATGGATAGAGGATGGGGTAAAGAGGGGGTAAAAGGGGTACAGGAAGATACTCCCTGTAAAAAATAAGCAGAAATGCCACTCAAGTGTTTTCCCTGAGCTGTCCAAACCGCAAAGGACAGGGTATTCACAGGTGATTTTCCCAAGGCAACCCTGGAGACTTTTCATTATTTGTCTTGGTGTATGGAATGTTCCATTATCAGGAACCCTTATGGAGGTACTGGGAGGTTGTAAACTACATTCGTTTTTTCTTCACAAATGGTGGCATGCGAATTTAGCCAACAACTGCTGTATCATACTGTATGCTAAAGATATAAAGGACTTGTATTCCCGGTCACACTAAGTCTTTGTAATGACTAACTTTAGAATCAACGATACTGCTAATAGTAGCAGAGTGTTTTAAAAACATAATTGGCCCAAGCATAAACACTCTTTTCCCATGGATATAAAAAAAAATCCAAGTAGTGAGACCACCCCGCAGAAAATATATAGCTGTTCCCACCTAATTATTCCAATTTTTATTTACTGGTGATTTGTAAGGTGGCATCTGCAAACATATGTCCCTTTGCAGCACCACTAGAGAAAAAGGGGAAAGGGGCAGGGAGAGGGATGGGGGGTGATGAGATTCTGACCATTCCCGACCTTGGAACATTGCAAGTTAGTTAAGTGAAGGGAGGGGGTCTTGGGGGGAAGTGCTAGGACTCTTGGAGTACAACAGCCAATTAAGTGCCACATAGCAGAAAACATAGGACAGGTGAAGAAGCATGCCTCAGAAGTGTGTGAAATAAGCGCACTAGGGGTCAAATAATATATGGGGGCAATAGGCAGTGCCACCATTTTGTTTTTATTAGCAGAACTGATGGAGAGAGACATGGAGCTAGCATTCCTTAGGTAGCTCGCAGGATAGCACTTTTTGATCTAGTAGTTAAGCTAGTCAGGGCCGGATTCCCAGTAAGTTCAGTGAATGACAGAGAGCTTATTAACATATCACGAATTGCCACAGGGAGCCAATAGAATTTCAAAATTACCTCTGGGCTTTAAACATCAGGTCTGTCCAGCAGCTGGGTTTGGAATGATCTGAATTTGGTGGCTAAGTTGTTTAGGGAGGCCAATGGTAAGATTTTTACAATAATACAGACGCGCAAGACACGTAGGTCTATTGACCTCCATATTAAAGAGAGGGGTGATGTGCTGTGGGCATGTATAATGGAATTGTACCATCAAAAATAACAGCCAAGTTTTTGGCTGATAGGGTAACAATAGGAGGGTGGCCCAAAGTGAAAAGGAGGGAAGGTGCGGTCGATGCGCCGAAATAGACTATTTCAGTTTTTGAAGAATTTAGGCATGAACTTCTATCAATCATTGACTCATTGATGGAAAGTGCAGGGAGTTTGGAAGAGCACCTCCCAATTTGAAGGCCATCTGTGTATCGTTAGAGTAGGTAGTGGAGGCGCAGGAAAAGGGATCAATGAGGTCAGCCAGCAGTTTCAAGTAGATGCCAAAAAGCCAAGGTCAAAGATTTGCCCCTTCGGGAGCAACACAAATGTAAAATCCTGCTATAGAAAGATAAGGACAAGATCTTTCTGGCACCTTTCTCTTGACAAGAAAGGAAGACATCAATTTTGAGCGATTTATAGACGATTTAGTCGAGTAGCGTGGTTGACAGTGTCCAATGCAGCTAGCAGGTCTACATGAAAGATAATTCTTCATGAATAGCAGGGCTAATTCAGTCCTCCTTACAAGCTGGGACCCAGACTGATGGCTGTGGAGATGATTGTAAAACTCAGTGCTGTCTGGCAGTTGTTGCTTGGCCAAACAAATACAATCATGGTCAAAAACATATAAACTGCTACTATGGTTTGGGGGAACCACGTGGGAGGCTCTTCACTCACTGGAGCAGATCTGGAAATGTCTGGAGCACCTTAGAGATACTCATATACAAAAAAGAATGTGTTAGCCCTATTGGATGCAGCCCTGATCATTTCAAGATGTTCCGGGCATCTGCAGGTGTGCTCTGGTCCATCTTTCCATAATTATGGCAAGGTACACATGGGGCCATATTACAAAAGACTGGGTGGTACAAATGTGGTGCAATGATCAGGCCCCCAACCAGATTAATCTAATGTAATCTATTGCAATACCATGTAAAGTGATCTGACATAGGACAACTTCTGCCATTAAGGCGGCCTCTTGGTGCACGGTTCTGGAAAAAATGGGGAGGATAGAAAGGTAAGTGGGAAGACAGGGCACCCTCTCATGCACTTGCGCATTCTCAATGTCACTGGGCCTAGTAAGATCGCTGTTTTGTTCTCCCGTGTTCCCCTCCCTTGCCTCGTCGCGCTCTGAAACACTTGTGTACGAACGCGATACAAATAAAATATCAATATCAATAATAGCACATTCCATGCCTGCTTAGCATGGACATGGATGCCCATTATGATTAAGCACACAACCCCCTTTCATCCACCCCCACACATCCCCTATGCTTCCCACTCCCATCCCAACTCCCAAAATCAGCTCCTTGGCCCAGAATTACCTCGACGTCGCTCTTCCTCATTCCAGTGCTTACGTATGAGACAATTGCCTCATATGTAAGTACTGGGCTGAGGAATAGTGGGACTTGAAGTAATGAAGATTGCAGGTAACTAAGCCAATCATTACCTCCATGCCCCTCTACCTCGTCCCAGTACTTGTGTATGAGGCAAATTGCCTCATATACAAGTAAAGGGACTACCCTTTGTTTTGGGTATAGACTCTCCCAGGGCACCTTTTACATGATAAAAACACCCATGGTGTCTGATCTAGATCTCAACTGCATAGTCTCCCCCATTCATCCTCGTAGGAGAGAAGTGGCATCAACATCCCTTTACGCAAAGACTAGACCAGAGTCAGAAGGAGCAGTGCACCAATATCAATGTTCCCTCTTGATCATGTGCCCTCCACACCAGCCTCAAGCCTTATCTTCCGCCACAACAAAGTTCTTGCACTCACACTAACCAAAACGCCACTGGGCTTTCTCACCCATGAATCAATCATCGTAAAAATCCAACCAAGAAAAAGAAGGACCTGCACTCTGACTAATGCTAGCAGGACAGGACCTCCACCTTCTTACATGCTTGGGGACCAAAACCCTACACTGTCAGTCTATCTCCTAAGGAGCCACCCAAGCGACCTCTTCTACACCCCCAACTAAAACAATCAGCTTCCAGCCTCTTATGCCCTTTACACTAGATACACAGGGTTTAAGTCAGAGATGTGTTCTATCCCTAACAATTTTTTACCTGTGCTTATCAGATGTGGGCGATGTACTGAATACGACACATTCCTCAATGATGAACTTTGGTTCCTCTAGAATTTCATGGTTATCTTATGCTGATAACATCATAACGATGGACGCTACTCCAAGTCCATCACTATGGGGGTCATTCTGAGTATGGCGTTAGGGGGTTAACGGCACCGGTAAGGATGCTGGTGCCGTTAAACCCCTATCGCCACATTCCGAGGTCCCTTAGTAGGTCCCACCAGGGCCGGCTGGTCTGACCATCCGTCCTTAGCGGGACCCGTTAAGGGACCATGGACCTAATAACGGGCCCGCTATTTGCGGGCCTGTTATTAGCTCCTTCCCCATTCCCCATGAGGAATGGTTTTCAAAATGGGGACTTACTGGGTCCGCATAGGTCGGAATGTCCCGGTAAGTCCCCATTCCGACTAATCGGACCCGGACCCGAGTTTGGAGGCAGCCATGGTGCTTGTAGCACCATGGCTACCTTCAAACTCGGAATGACCCTCTATGTCCTTTCTGCATTTTGAATTTGTCCTACCATCTTTCGGGCCAAGTGCCAGATGGAAAAAAAATTACGATACCAAGTAAGATACTACCTCCACCTCCCAACTCTATGTTTGAAGTCATAGTAAAGAATATGCAAGTCACTCTGTGAAGGAGGTGGAGAGTTATATGAACGAGGGTTTTTCCTTTTTACATTTTACAAGAGATTGGTTCTAACTCTGATGATCTCTTAGCGAACCCCTCTAAAACCAAAAAGAAACTCTTTGATTTTGAATGGGAATGTAATAAAGCAATACCTGATGCATATTGTGCAAGAAAATATTGTTTTTCTACATAATAAAAGGGAGTTTGTTCCCATGTTTACCAAGACATTGCCATCTAGTAAACCTTGTGCACACCTTCTGCGGTTTCATTACTAACAGTTACCATGATTAGCAGTATCTGGCCCCAGAGGGGGTCTTCCTCCAGAATGTAGGACTTGCAGATTCTGTAGTGACGCTGAGATGGAGACAATTAAACATCTACTGATAAATTGTTGTAGTACCGAGGACTTAAGGAACACATATTTCAATATGAGGATACATTTTGACACTATACTACCAGCAACATTTATTTGGGAAAGGTTTTTGTCCTCAGACTAACAATCTTTAAACATAGCCCTTGGAAAAGTGTTAATAGAATTGCAACATTGTGTAATGGGGGAACATTGTACATGTTTGCCAGAGAGAAATAGTGAACATTTAGAGGAGGGGGTGGGAGTATGTCAATGTTAAATTGGTTCTTACTCTGTATTTTCCTCTTTTTCCTTTTCGTTTATTAGAGGAACTCATTTTAAAAGATAAATGAATTTTAATGGAGTTATGTATGTATGTTTGTATAAGAATGGCAAAAGGGCTCTTTGAAACCATAGCGCCAAATAAAAGAAAAAAAGAAAAAGAAATAATACAAAAACAAACTACCTAGAATCACAGGTGGTACACAGGATTTGGGCACATTTGGCCTGTACCTATCAACAACTCAGTTTCGCACCTGCTTCTCCCTTGACCCAATTAACGCCCCCCCTCTACTATTTCAATCCAGAACCATGTACCAAGAGGCTGACAAAATGGCAAAAGGCCCACTTCAAATTACTTCAATTTACTGTATGCTAGATTACAAATTATACACCAGAATAATTAGAGTGCCTGCAGATTATTTAGGAAGTTGCCCAGGATTTATGATACAATTGTGGATGGTGATCTGGGAAACAGACATCAACCAATTTTATTAGCTGCTCCGCTGCCCTTAACTAGAAAAGGTACATTGTATGGTCTCACAAAATCAAAGGCTTCACATGAAAGAACTCCATGAATCTAAGCCAGTGATGGGAAGCTAGAAGATCTCCACCAGAGCGCGAGCGGAGTCACCTCAGCAGCAGAGCGCTTTCACATTGCAACACAATTTGTCTAAAGCGCTGTGCCCTTAACTTTGGTAAAGACAGTGGGCCTCATTGCAAGTGTGCCGGTCCAGCAACAACGGTGCAGGTAAGCCTACCGGCACCATTGTTTCAAGACAGGCACACTACGGGTTTGCCTGCCGGAGCCGCTGTTCCCGACAGGTCTGACCTTGCCAGGCACAGCGGCCACAGTAGGCAAGCCGCCACGGAAGCACCACACCATTAACAACGGTGCCGGTGCTTCCATGGTCCCCATTCCCATAGAGTCCAACTGGACTCTATGGGAATTTACAAATTTCCGGCGCCTAATTTCCCGGACCGCTGGGGTTGTAATCCCCCGGTGTTACTGGGAAGTCTGGCAAAGGTATTTCATTCTGAGTCCGGCGGCAACCCGGACTCGGAATGAGGCCCACTGGGCCTCATTCCAAGTATGGATGTAGTCATGGCGCTATTTGTGCCATGACTACCTCCCATACCGGGTCCGGGTCCGACCTAGTACAATGGGGACTTACCAGTCCATTCCGACCCTGGAGGGATTGGTAAATCCCCATTGAAAAAATCCATTCCCCATTCCCATTTGAGCCCCCATGGGGCTCAATGGGAATGGGGAAGTAGCTGCAATTTACGGTACCGTTATTAGCTCTCTGGTCCCTTAGCGGCACCCGCTATACCATTATACCACTCGGAATAGGGCGCAAAGGGATTACCGGCACCGCTGTCCTTAACGGTGCCCGGTATCCCTTTGCGCCCACCTCGGAATGAGGCCCACAGAGTCTTCCTCTGCTGGACAGGTCGGGTGCAGATGGAAAGAAGTGAGTGGGGCAAATTTCCAATGAAGTATCATTAGTTTGGATGGGATAGCTCTAACAGATCTGAAATGGTTGAACACCATCAAGGGCTATTTCTGCCGTTGTATTTTGGGCCTCCCGCACTCAGCTCCTACTGAATAGGCTCGATTGGAATTGGGATTAATTTCCCTAAAGGCAATGCTTATGAAGCGTAGAGGGGACCTATATTTAAAAGCTAAATTGTGCCCTGTATGTCCCCTATTAAAGCTACTTGGGGAGAGCTATCATACAGAGACTAACTGGGTAGCAGTAAACCCTTTCGTGAACATAATTAATGATCTGTGGGTAGCGTTAAATTGGTCTCCCGATTTCATACGATGTAACCAACTTAGTGCATTAAAAGGAGCATTTGCCAGAAGGCTCTCCAGATGGGATTTGGGGGGGAAAATATGGACACTTGTATGAATTACATGGCTATCCTCAGGTAGCCATGGTAGTACATAAGTAAATGAAGCCCCAACTTTACTTGATGAGAGGCCCAGATCCAGCTGTTAGTAAACTGCGTCATCAAATGAGCACCAACCAGTTACCGGTACGTGTTACCTGTGATGTGCAGTGGCAGCTACCCCCGGAAGGAAGATTCTGTAGAATTTGTCAGATTCAATCGAGCAAGGAAGTTGTAAAACATCTTTTTACAGAATGTCACAAATTGGGTTCGGAATATACGACTCTTCTGGGCAAACTGATACATAATTATGAGTCAATTAAATCCTGAGAATGTTGGTTCTAGTGCCTAAATACAGAGTCAGTGGCGATGCACATAGCACTTTATAGGATTTGGGAAAACATACACAAATATTTACATTTGTGAATGAAATGCACCAATGGGAAATGTTGAGATTGATTTTATCCAATGTGGTTTTTAGTAGTTCTGCAAAAATTGAATGAATTGTGATTAGGATATGATTTTAGAGTAGTATTTATAAATTATATTATTTGAAATTATTGTAAAATTGTGAAAAGTTCCTGATGGAATTAAAAGACAATAAATAAATAAATACGTACCATTGTGAAGGTCCTTGTGTGTCAGGATTAAAGCTTTGGCTGCACGTCTGTCCTTCATTGTGCCAAGAAATGTCATGGTGCCACCTCTGGAATTATCTGAGATGTACACCTTGAGCCACAAGAACAAGACTCCTTCCTAGGGGAAACATCACAAGGCAGAAAAAGACTCAACTAGTCAAGAAAGCCATCGGATCAGACTTGAGCGACCACCACGGCCAGGGCCAATTAGCCCGAGAAGCAAGAGCGCACACAGGAATAGAAGGAGTTTTGTCCTATCTTCCTTCCTTCCATCCGCTCCTTATAAACGCTCATGCACTACATATCCAGCAGGATGATTTGGGTGAGCTGCCAAACATCAAAGTGCAATTGAAACAATACCATAAAGCATGACAGATATCTGAGATTGCAGTTTGCATCAGATATATCGGCTCCTACAGGGCAACCCAATGACATACCCTGCAGCACTGTATGCCCACAGCCGCAGGCCACTTTTCCAAATGAGAGGCTTATGCCCATGATCTAGAAACAGACAACTACAAGGTTTCTGCAAATGCCATGGGCTGCTGTGTTTCTCCCAGCAGACAAAAGAAGAATGGTTATGGTCAGGAAGGGCCCTCTGCCACTTCCCTGTTCAGATAGAGGTGAATTGCGCACTAGTCAGTGGAATATGATATTCATTTCACATCTGTGAATATTGAGAATGTTTTCAAATGGATTCCACTTGTTATGTGTGGCAAACTGGTACCATACCTCTACGCCATTTCCGAGGATGAAGCGAATTTGAAGTGCATGCTGGAAGTGCCGACTGGAAACTGCATTGGGCACCTTGTCTTGTGGAAGAAGCTAGACATGATGAACCCTGAGCTGTGCTGACCTACAGGAAGCCTGCCAGGGAAGGACTTGCGTTTTGGTGAGGGTCCATTGAGCATGTCTTGTTTGTGTCCTCCAGGGAACACGGATGTGAGCATTGAAGCCCAAACTCCTTTGTGGGGGACCTCCTAGCCTGCGGGAGGTCTCTGTCAGAAATGTTGGCAGATCCATCAACTTCTGTGTGCTTACGTCTACTAGCATGCTAGAAATATAATAACGCTGGCGTCTGCTGGATGGAGTCCCAAGATGTGCTTCAAAGACACTCATTGGCAATTTACAAATCACCTATCACATAGTGGCAATCAAATGAAGCTGTACCTTCCAAGACAAAGGTACAGCTAATTTGACGGCAACAGGATTTATTACCTTGATGATACGGAATGGACCCATGTAGAGTGGGGAAAGCTTGGAGGGCTTCAGTCTTCTGGCTAGATATTTAGTTGAAGGCCAGAAAGAATCTTTGATTAAAATACAGAGGTTGTTGAGAACTATTTTTGTCTTTTCACTTGTTCGCATGATTTTTGTAGTTGTTCAGGGATGAGTTTCTGTCCTTCTTTTATGGAAGAGACATGCTGTTTAACAGAAGGTATGTGGGTGGTGGTAGGCACAGGTATTGGAAAAGCACTAGGGTGAGATCCATAGGTACAGAAGAAGGGGAGAGGGTGCAAGGAGGAGTTCAAGGTGTTATTGTAGGCAAATTTGGCAGTAGGTAGTAATGACATCCAGTCTTCTTATGCAGATGCAGATAAACAGCATAGATACTGCTCCATGGTTTGGTTTATCCTCTCTGTAAAACTGTTAGTCTGGGGTAATAACCTGAAGAGAGAACCCGTATGATACACAAACTGAAACAAACTAAAGACCAGAATCGAGCGGTGTACTGGGGTCCTCTGTCAGAAATAATAATAGAAGGCAGACCATGTAAACAAAATATTTCCTTCATGAAAATACAGGCCATTTCAGAGGCGTTAGGAAGTTTTGGCAAAGAGACGAAGAGAGCTTGTTGGTGAAATGATCATTGGTTACCATTATAGTGGTAAATCAGTTACAAAGTTAGTAGCTATTATCTCCCAAGGTCTAGAAGGGAGGTTAGGTTGTTGTAGTTTGTCCACAATGGAAGTGGTAGGCTGTTTGTTTTAGGCACATAGATGACAGATTGAAACAAACTGATGGATGTCATCTTTCACTGTAGGCCCCCAGAAATATCGGAGTGTAAGCTCCTGAGTAGGTAGAATGCCTCTATGTCCAGCCCTTCTACTGTCGTGACATAGTAACAAGATGTGTTGTTGTAGTGCTTCCTTGGGAACAAAGATTTGGTTATTGTTGGTTAAAACTCCTTCCTTTAAAGTGAAAGAACCATCCAGAGTGTTAGTTGGTGTAACTTCGAGGTACTCTATGGTTTCTTTTTGCTGGTCTCGAAGAAAGGCGTTGACATGAAATACCATCATCCGTGTTCTAAACATGGCCTTTCTGGAATAGCTCTGAAAAAAATGCTCTTAGCCTAGTGAGATAACGCGTCAGTGATAACACTGTCGTTACCTGGTAAATAAGTCATGAAGAAGTGGTACTGGGCAAAAAAGTATGCCCACCGGGCTTCCCAGCTGTTTCTACATTTCATATTCTGCAGTGCTTGCAAGTTCTTGCAAGTTCTTGATGTCAGTTTGTATTTCCACTGAATGCTGTAGTCAGAGCAATAGGTGTCTCCACTCCTTAAATGCAGTTTTAATAGCCATAGTTATTTTTCTAGCACAGGTATGGAGGGTGAGGGCGGGTTGGTCTTGAACAGAGGGGAGAATTGGGGCAGCAGGGGGAGAGAGTGAGTGCTGCGGATGTGAGCTTCTAGGTGGTATCCAAGAGGGTGGGTCGGAGTGGGAAGGGGTTTGCATGGTGGAGGATGAAGGGTGGTAGAAATAGGGGGGGTGCTGGGGGTGTTCTAGGGCTGAGAGGGATGAGTGTTAATGTGTTGGAGAGTGGAAGGGCTCTATAGCAGTTACCCCAATTACCATCAGAAAGACACTCAGGCACTTCAAAAACACCCAACCGCAAGAACGGAAGACTCATCCATGGGGCAAAGTTTACTGTCTTTATTATCTAACATGTGACAGGGATCACACCAGAAAAACATTTCTTCTCCAGGGTTCCAGTCTTCTGAGCGTGTATAACCCGGTTTTATCCAGGTGTGACATCACAAAACCAAGCTCTGTCCCAAAACCTTATTCGGCATTCATATTGGTCAGTTTAGACAAACTATGTATGGGCCTCATTACGACCCTGGCGGTAAGGGGTTAACGCCAGCGTTAGCTGCGCCGACCCCTTACCGCCAATTACGAGGTCCCCTAGCGCCATGGTGCTTTTAACACCTGCTTTTAGCAGGTGTTAAAATCCATGGCGCTAAGGGACCATGGAGTTAATTACGCCACCGTAATTTACGGTGGCGTAATTAACGCCTTCCCCACTCCCATTATGCCCTATGGGGCAAAAATGGGAATGGGGAAGGGTAAATGGGGATTGGGGACTTACCGCCCCGCCTAGGTCGGAATGGGGCGGTAAGTCCGCCAACCACCATGGCGTAAACGTAGTTTACGCCATGGTGGTAAAGTCACGGCCCAGGCGGTAACTTACCGCCTGGGTCGTAATGAGGCCCTATGTGTCCTATATGACTTAATTCTACTATTGGATAGCCATATCTGGTGGCTCCACCTGGGCCCACCTCTACATGTTTCAATCTAAAATGCTGCAAGGTTGCAGGAAGACCACTGGCTCCTGCAACATATGATATCTTCACGTGAAAGGTGACTCTGGATTGGGTAGAGTGGGTCCGCCCAGCCCTGGGAGCCTAGACGATTACCAGGCTGAGTGTACTTTCTCAAGGCAATGAAAATTAATACGGAGGGGCTTTGTGTTCCCTAATGTTGCCATCTCTGATCACCTAAGACTGGGAGAGTACATTCAGTTGGCAGTTTGTGAGCAACACTTGTATCTTTCCACCTCTGATTTGGTGGAAACAGCTTCTGTTCATCCACCTCGATTGAATGGGCATTGTCTTGTTCTGCTGGGTCAAGTGTGTTGAGACCACGAAATGAAGCTCTCTTGCCTGTAATTATGAGGATTTTAGTTTGAATTTCTCGCAGGTGGCTTATCGTCTGGATAACCAGGAACTTTCTGTCTCCACTCGTCCTTGGCTGGGTGCATTGTTTCTGCTTGCCTCTGGCTGCAGTGATCATGCAAGCCCTTCCATGTACTCAAAGCTTGTCTCCCCTTGCTCATTCATTTCAGTGGACCTGGGGCTTCCATGTTTGTCCTTATGGCTTTTCCATGATAGTGGCAGTCAAGCATATGCAAACCTGGTATACGTATACTTTAGCGTCATGCGGTTCACCTTTGGCAGAGAGTTTAACTATATTTAGAGATATGTATATGTGTCTGTCATCAACCTGTGTGAGTCATAAGCATGTGCATTGTGTCTAATGGATGTTCGTTTAACATCGTGAATGGATGTCTATGTACTTCATGTCTAAGTTCGGCTATGTTGTGATGCCAGTGATTACATCAATGATTTCTTCATTTGTGGTCAGTCGACTTGTTTGATTGATGGCATCTCCCTCTCCTCCAGCTCATTGACTGGGTATGGCCTGAATGGCTGTGAGAGAGAATAACATTTCCAACATCTGTGATACATCAACGATGGCCGTGAATGACCTAAGAGTGAGGTCATCTGTCCTTTCTCAGTCTTTGGGCTGAGAGTCGTGTGGGGTCAAGAGGTCCATACTTGGACCTCCGTCTTCACATGAAGGACAGTTGTATCTGAGATGGGGATAAGTGGTGGGCTAGGGTGGCTTGTAAGGGGGTGACAGTGGGCGCGAATTTGGAGAGAAAAAAGATGGGAGGTGGGGGGAGGTTGAAAGGGGGCAAGTTGGTATTCAGGGGGTAGGGTGAGATGAGGTGGGACAGGCATGGGAGAGTTTGCAAAGGGAGGAGAGGTGTGAGTGGAGTGGGTTCGGAATTGGAGGACAGGATGGTATAAGAGTTGGGAGCGGGGTGGGATCTAGTTGGGAGAAGAGGTGAGGAATGATATGACGAGATCATGTAGTGAATGTGGTCTCTGTGTTTAGAACGGTGCTCAGATGCCAATGGTGTGTGAGTGAGTGTTGGTGGGGCTGGAAATGTTGGGGGGATGGAGATAAGAGGTGTGTGTGTTTTGGTGGGGTCTGGGGCATTGGAAGGGAAGGAGAGGAGGTGTTGGGGAGTGGAGAGGATGGGGGAAGAGAGGGGCAGAGGTTTGGTTTCTGAAATGCTATAGTGCCCCTCTGACCTTGGAGCTGCTAAGCATGGTCGAAGGAGGTGCCTGAGGAAATGAAATGGAGAAACAAATGCCTGGGGGCTGGAGGTCCTATCTGTCTACTCTGGACTGGAGAGGGTAGGAGAGAAGCAAGTGCTATGATAGTGGGCAATGGAAAAGGATGATTTCAGAGAAGGGCGACAGGGGGATGTACGTATGTATGGTATGTGAGAAACCTAGGGGTATTCTCCAATTCCAACCCAGAGAGCTCTTTATTCAGGTGGCCTGGGAAGGGCCATCGCTCTTAGATCCCAACCCTGGGGTCGGACAAATCAGGGAGGATCACGTGGGTAGTGGAGTCTGGGGTTGTCCTCGAGAGAATTCCCTGGGTGAGATGTGGTATTCAAATGGGGCAGTAGAGAAGAAGGAGGAAATCCCAAATGCCTTCAGGGGTTATTGCCATCCAAACCCAGTCTTACCCCATGACTTTACCTCAAAAAGAAGGAAGAGAAAGAAGCCTCGATATAAAGGTAAACTAAACCTTTCCCCAAACATTGACAGTAACCTTTTCTCTCTTTCCTCAAAACCTAGAGGATATTTTGTAAGCCAACTTCCTCCTTCTCGGTTACCTTCCTCTGATATAACTCTAGGATTAGGGAAACAGGAACAAACACCCATTCATTCTACTTACCCCCAGTGGTCGAAGTGTAGGACAAGAAGTAGTGGAACTATGTTCCCTACTGGCCTGCACCTCTCCCCACAAACCTCATCGTCACAAACCCTCCCACGCACAATACAAACACCAAACCACATGTTCCTGATGTTTAGGGAAATGCTCAGTGCAGTGCACTGAATGTGCAAGTTTCAACTTCTTCCTATACTTTTATTTTAAAACCAAACCATTCCGGAACGGTTTCTTTTGAAAATAAAAGTATAGGAACTGTAACACTTAAAGGAATGGTTCGCCCATAAAATTTTATTGCAAAATAAGATGGGCAATAATAAAAAAAAATAAATACAACGTTATTGTGTTAGAAAACGCTGCGGTTTTTCTTTCTAAGTTTCTCAGGCTCCTCCGAGCCGGAGGAGCCTGAGAAACTTAGAGAGAAAAACCGCAGCGTTTTCAAACACAATAAAGTTGTATTTATGTTTGCGGTAGCTTTAAAAGCTACCGCAAACATAAATACAATGTTTTTAAAGCTGCAGTTTTATTTCTAAGTTTTCCGGGCTCCTCCAGAAAAAAAACCGCAGCTAGTGCTTTTTAAAAATAAATAAATAGCACTTACCGAGATGCAGCTGCAGCTTTTCTGCCTGTAGTCTCCGGTCTGCGTCCTCCGAGTCCTGGCACCAACGAAGGAAAAGCCACCCAGTGGTAGCTTTTGTTTACTACAGCTGGCTGGCTTTTCCTTCATTAGTGCCGCAAAAGCAAAAGCAAGAATATGCGGGTATCGATTTCACAAAATGGATGCCCCCATGTGCTTCCTTTTGTACATTTTGAGCTTCATTTGCTCAAAATTTTACATAGGGACTTAAAAAAAAAGTGGCAATCTATTTTTTTTATTATTTCTCATCTTTTTTTGCAATAAAAATTTTTGGGCAAACCATTCCTTTAATTAAAAGAAGTAGAGGAGCACCGCTCCCGATCGCTCCCACCCACTTCGACCACTGCTTACCCCAATAATCCCAATCAGAAGAAAGGTCAAACAGAACAGAACCATGATACTAATATCCATCCATTTTCTACCCTTCTAAAATACTGGGAATATTTTCGGGACCCGCTCTTTTGGGTAAGAACAGCGGAGAGGGGAAGTGGTATGCCAGAAAGAAGCCCATTATATTCTATATAATGTCGACCCCAAGGGTTCCTGAGGGGCAGGTGGTCTAACCATGACCTCTATCCCGCATTGCCGGGAAGAGCCGCCTGTCTACGCACCGCTGCCCCGTGAGTTTCAAGAAAGAATCTAAGAGAAACTTCAGAAGTGTCCGTTTAGGTGAGAGCAGAGCGGGAGAAAGTCACGAACAAGAAAGCGGCATAGAATCGGAAAGAAAGAAAAATGTGAAAGTTAAAAAAGAAAGAAAAGTGAAAAGGCTAAAAGTGCAGCAAGGAGACAGAAAGCAAGAGAAAAGCAGTAAGAAAAGTAGATTGGGCCGAAAGGCAAACAAAAGCCTGATCGAAACGGAAGATGAGAGAAAGTGTGAATGGCCCCTAAGAACAGAGGGGCACGAGAAAGGTAAAGAAGAGTGCCTGGGGCACGCAAAGGAAGGTGTAAGTGTGCACAGAACCAAAAGACGGTGCAAGGGTGCACAGAAAGGACAGTAAATCAGTAAAGAAGGTGCAAGGGTTCACAGAAGGAAAAACAGATCAGCAGAGTTGCAGGGGCACATTAAAGAGGGTGCAAGTGTGCACGTGAAGGAAAGCAGAAGAAAACAAAGTGCCAGGGGAACGTTAAAGAGGGTGCAACTGTGCATGGAATCAAAAGCACAAGAAAAGGGATGCAGAGAACATCAGAACAAAATAAAGGGGTAATAGAATAACGTGGGAGCAAAGAGAGGGGCAAGAGGGTTAGAGTGGTCACACCTAGGAAAAACGAAAAAAGCCTGGCATTTTCGAAAGCCTCTGATTCAACCCGATGAAAAAATGGTTTATGAATTCAAGACAGAACTGTAATAAGTCATATGTTGTGTTTGGAAACTGGACGAGGCCTAGAGCTTGGGGAAGGAAGGAAACCCTGAGAGGCCTATTTAAGAAATCAAAATACATCCCGATAAAGAACTGAGTTTTGTGTTTAATAGTTGAAAGGGGCCTGAGCTTGCGGGAGGGAACCTTAAGAGCCCCAACCAAGTGAGAGACTTGTTAAGTTTTGTTGAACTAGTAAAGAGGATTGAAGCATGGGGAAAGGAACCCCGGAAGACGTGCAAAAAGGAACTATGTTGTTATTTTTGAGTTGTGTTTTGAAACCTGATGAAGCTGAAGCTTGGGCAAGGGAACCCCAAAGAACTTAAAGATATTTGAAGGTAGTTGGAATAACTACAAGGAACCTGTGGAGAAGGTCTCATGAATAGCTTTGTGGAGAAAACTTAATTGTATGACATGACCCAACAGCACCTGGTGAAAGACCACCTGAAACCAATCCTGATTTCCATTTTTGTTGAACCACTATTTTTCTTATTTTTTTAAAATACTTCATATCACATTTTTGTATAGAATGAGGGCAGCATAGGTTCAGACACACACATACTTTTGTTTTTTACTCTTAGACAACGACTGCCATTAGAAACATCAGTTGAAGGAATTACCCCTTTAGAGTTAGGGCCAGTCAGGCATTACACCAACTGTGATGCTGGAAATGCATTGGAGGGACAGGGCCTCTATGTCCTTGTCCTCTACTCCTTTTATCATGTGTGTTTTGTCTTATTCTCTGCACAGGAGTCCATGTGGGACTCCTGGTAGAGCAGCCCTTCCTCTTTTTGGTTTGGTGAACAGACCCTTGGGATACCCTAATGGCACCCATGGGTGCGGGTACAACCCTGTACCCCTAGTGTATGTTTTTGGGCACCTGTTTGTGGCCCACAGAGCAGGGTATGGGCTGGTGGCAGCTCCATGCTGAATTTGACAGGTGCTCTGAGTATCCTCCATTTTAGGATACCGAGGCCCTGCCATTGGAATCAGTCGATTCCTGTTAGGAGACAAGATGGCCCCTGTGGCCTCTTGCGTTCTATTGCCTGTTAACTTGTTTTCCCAAAGTCCTGGGAAGCCTTGACTCTGTCCTTTCCACTGACTTGCTGTTGGGTGGAAGTTCCATAGATTGTATTGTGGGGAAGTCCGGGCCAGACTGGCTGGAGCCTTCCCAATGACTGTATGTTGTGGGTACACCATTGGGGTGGGACCTGGGTGAATGGAGTGTGTGACTAATATACATTTCCTGTTATGGGTGTTTGGTTTATGGTATGTGACACAAAGACTGAGACAGCCCTGCCCAAAACTGGTATGAATGCAGTGTGGAGTGCTGAATGGCTGGGTACTTGTCCCAATCCACATTCTTTGTTGTGAGTGCCTGGATTGAGCAGAATGGCCTGAATGCACTGTGAGCCTGATTGGATGCCTGCCTAAATGCCCTTCTGAATGATTGGTTGCCTGAGTGTGACCCAGCAGAGTGAATGAGAGACCAAACAGTATATCTGGGGAACTCTCACTGATGGAAATCATTCAGAAGCTGAAGTCGAAACGTGATGCTTACTCTTGAAGCTGAGCCGGAAGAAGAATGTTAATGGCTGTCTTTCCCTTCGACGCAATCTGAAAGCTGCTGTGCCTTCAAGAAACTGATCCAAGGGAGGATCTGTTTAGGAGACCTCTTTCTGAGATACGAGGGACCATCGTGCACCAGCTAACCTTCGCCAAGGCTCCCCGGACGTCCGTCCTCGAAAGGCTGCCAACCAGAGACGGGGACCGCCGAGGAAACTGAAGAGAAGTGCCCGGACATCCATCCACCGTCATCACCCAGGTTTCAGAGAACCGCCCTAACCGCTGGAGGCCCGCCGAAGCTGTGTTGCCCAGAAGCGGGGACAGCTTGGTGCCGTGCCACCGACGACTGGAGCTGCAACGCTCCATTGCCTAAGGACACTTTTGAATCAAGGACTCCCATGCTCATCACCGTCGAATGCTTTGTCAAGCCAGAAAAAGTCAAAATCACTGTTGAACCGAGGAGAATTCGCCGGTGGGTTTCCCGCCACCCGAAGACCACAAAGACACTGACGACCTGATGCCCTTGCTGGGCCAAAGTTCTTCAATTACTCTTTGCAGCAACAAAGTATCATCGTCGAGGTGCAGCGTGCGCCTCATCTTCGCAGAACGTCCACGACCGATCGTCGACAAACACCTTTTTTCACCTTTTTCTTTTAGGGATCTCGACGATCCGTGGCTCCTGCCTTAAAGGGAGTTCCCTCAAGAAGGATCCACCGACGACCTGGCGTCGAACTCTGCTAAAGCAGGTACATTGGGGTGGTAGAATTTTATTGCATTGTATTGTATTGTTTATTTATTTATAGAGCGCACCTGGCCGTTAAGCAACTGGGCGCTTGCAAAGAAATAAAAACTTGGGTTACAGGTACAAGAATGTTATACAATTTCTTATATTACAGGTACAAGAATATTATACAAATACAATTTCTTATATTATAGGATCATATATCGGGCATTTCTTATGTCACAAAGTCCAAGAATATTTACAATTTCTTATGTAACAGGTTCATATGTCAAGCAATACTTATATTACAATGACACATGGATTGCAATGTCACATGGCTTACAGGTAGGATATGTTTCATATATTTACATTGGATATACATAATATTTGATGCAGTTGAGGCATTTAGCAGTCGTTAGTATGAAGCCATAATTTGACGTTAGCTTTGAACACATGTAGGGAAGGGGTAGCTCTAAGTGAGTCTGGGATAGAGTTCCAGAGATGAGCTGCTAGTACTGGAAAGCTGGACCCTCCAGTTCTTTTCAGTTTGAAGTTGGGGATTTTAATACTATTTGTGTGGGCCTTTCTGATGGGGCATTCAGAGGTGTGCTTGGTGAATCTCTCTGTGGGGTATGCAGGTGCTTTGTTGTTCAGACAGTTATGTGTAATATTCAAAGTTTTGAGTTTAATACGTTCGTTGATGGCCAGCCAGTTGACAGCTCTTCTTTGATCGGATATGTGCTGCCCTTTAGGTATTCCTAATGCTGTTCTAAGGGCGTTGTTCTGCAGGGTTTGGAGTTTGTTGGTGTTGTGTTTACTGGTGCCTAGCTACAGTGCATTACAGTAGTCTCATTTGGAGAGCATGAGGGCTTGTGCAATGGTGGTACAGCTGTCTGTGGATAGGTATGGTTTGCAAGCGTGGATAAGTTTTCAAGTGTAGCTGGTAGCAGAGGCTGTAGTGTTAACTTGCTTGTCAAGGGTAAGAGCTGAGTCTAGGTGGAATCCTAGGGTTTTGACTTCCTTGGCTACCTTGATTTTGATACCGTCAATAGTAATGGAGTTGTATAAATCGGATAATTTGTTAAGTTTACTGGTAGACCCGATGATTAAGAGCTTGGTCTTGTCGTCGTTGAGACAAAGGCCATGTGTGGCCATCCAGGTTTGGATAATTTGGTAGATTTTATTGATGTGGCTAGTGTCATTGTCGTAGTCTCCCTTGATTGGGATAAGAATTTGGGTGTCATCAGCGTAGTTGGTATATGAGACCCCTAGTTTGTCCAATATGTCAAAGAGAGGCTTTGTAAAAATATTGTACAAAGTGGGGGAAACACATGACCCTTGCAGGACGCCACAGTGATGGGAAGTGGATCCGCTGCTGATGTGGGTGAGAAGACTCTTATGGTTCTCTTATCCAGGAATGAGTTTATCCAGGCCGTGGCTTTTGTGGAGAAGTTGGCAGCTGATTTAAGATGGTTACAAAGTGCCTTATGATCTACCAGGTCGAAGGCTGCTGATAGGTCTAAGAGTAGGAGAATAGAAGTGTCTCCTCTATCTTTACGTTCATCGAGTTGGTTTTTAAGATCAAGGAGAGCCGTTTCGGTTCCATGTCTCTGTCTAAATCCTGATTGTTTAGTCCCTAGTAAATTGTTAGTCTCCAGGTAAGATTGGATCTGTAGGTATGCTGCTTTATCTAAGATTCTGAGGAGCAACAGGACAGTTGTTATGGGCCTATAGTTCGTTGGGACATTAGGGTCCAGATTTGCTTTTTTCAGGAGAGGTAGTATCCAGGCATCTTTGAGGTTGGTTGGTACAGAACATGATTTGAATGATGCGTTGATAAATGATGTGATGAAAGGGGCTAGTTCATGTGCAGCCTCTTTAATAATTGGGGCTGGGCAGGTGTCGCCAAGGCATCGAGACGGTTTAAGAGACGTGATGATGTTCTTAGTTTCCGCAGTGGAGATGGCTCTAAAACTGAATTGCTTAAGAGGTTTAGTTTGATTGGCGGCAAGTTCCTGAAGGATGGTTTCTTGCGTGGAGAGGGCAATGTTGTGGAGGGAGGATTTTTTGGCTGATATTTTGTCTTGTAACATTTTGATTTTGTTGCATAAGGCCTTTTGAATGTCTGTGCACCAGGCTTTGTCTTTGGTGCAAGAGTCTATGGGTGCAATTGGGGATTCTAATTCTCTCAGGTAGAGAAGATTTCCCTGGTGTTCGAATTCGCTTTTTTGATTCTGTCATTAAAGGTATCTTTTTTTGCCTGAATGATTTGTTTTTTGTAGATGTTGGTAAGGGTAGTGAGGAGGTTTTTGTTATGGGCAGAAGGGTTTTTTCTCCAACAGACTTCTGCATGTCGTTTCTCCTTGCGTAGGGCTTTTAGCGTAGGAGTGAACCAAGTATTAAGATGGGCAATAGGTCTAGATTTGGTGAGCTTCAGCGGCGCAATGGCGTCAATTGCTGAGTTAATGGTGTTGTTGTACAGGTCAGCTAGGTCATTAGGGTTAGTGTTTAGGTTGGAGTGATTAGTGATAGGTTGGATCAGTGGGAGGAGGTTTGGGAGTGTTATATTTTTTTTACAGCGGGTGAGGGTAGGAGGAGCAAGTAGTTTGGTGGATTTAGTTTGGGGAATGTCTGAAATGGTCAATGAGATCAAGTAGTGATCAGTCCATATGCATGGTTCGATGGCTGTTATGAGGGAAGCGCAGTTGATGTCTGCAACCCAGTCCAATGTGCGGCCTTCAGAATGCGTGGGACCGTTATTCCGTATGGTTAGGCCTGCTTCCAAGATGGTGTTGGCTATGGTGGAGGCATTGGTGTCTTTGGGGTCATTGTAGCCTAAGTTGAAATCGCCTGGTAGAATGATTTGTGTTCCGGGTTTGGCATTGGTGTTTAAGAGGGTGGTTACGTCTTCTTCAAAGGTGCCTAGTGGACCAGGGGGTCTGTAGATGAGGTTTACCGTGATAGTATGTGAAGCGGACATTTCTAGTTTTAGGGAGAGTAGTTCAGCTGATGGCATAGTGATGCTGTCTATTTCTTTAATGGTGAGGATGGCTCTGCAAATCAGAGCTATGCCACCTTATAGAAGGAAATAAGACTCTGAAAGGCAATATATGGACTGGGCTTGTTTATTATCTTATTTACAGGTGGGAGGATCCTTACACAGAACTGTGGCTAGGTAACAGGGCCAGTTTTCTGCCAATTGTTTAACCAACTTGTTTCCTCCTCAAGTCTATTGTTGGTTCACATTATTAATTGATTTGTATGCCATTTGAAACTGTCTACAGTTGATGCATTTTAATGGAATCAAAGAAGTAATTGGGTTACCACATAGAGACTGTATATTTTTATCATTCTAGAATTGCCTGAGCACAAAGTGTGTTATTGTATGTGTATAGGTTCATACCTGTTCCTCTAAAACCACCAAGGACCACATTGACACTCTCTCTCCGGCCCTTGCTGATTTTTGCAACCACTCCTTTGCCTCGGGATCCTTCTCCTCCCTTCTGAAGCACTCCTTTGTGCATCCTCTTCTCAAGAAACCCACAGCTGATCCTTCTTGTCCAGCTAACTATCGCCCAATTTCCATTACTCCCTTTCTTGGCAAACTCCTGGAAAAGTTGGCCATCTCTCAGCTTAACCTTCATTCCAATTCTGTTGGCTGTCTCCATGACCACCAATCTGGCTTCAGAGCTGCCAGAAGCATGGAAACTGCTCTCCTGAACATCCGTGAAGATCTTCTCTCCAACATTCCCTCTGTACTCATCCTCGATCTCTCTTCTGCCTTCGACACGGTCAACCATACCATCCTGCTCAACCGTCTCTGTGAAAACCTGGGTATCACTGATCAGGTTCTGGCCTGGCTGACCACTTTCCTCTCAGATCGACCCTCCCAGGTCCAACTTGGGTCCTTCCTTTCATCTATCTTCCTTTCTACCTGTGGTGTTCCCAAGGGGTCTAACCTCTCGCCAAAGCTTTTCAACCACTACCTGGCAACTCTCGCCCACTGCATTGCCACTTTATGCTCAAATTTGCTACGCTGATGACACTCAACTCATTTTCAGGCTGCCCTCTGCCACCTCCTCTCCCTCTCTCATCTCTGATTGCCTAACTGCCATTCAAGATTGGTGTGCCACCAATGATCTTTGTCTGAATGCCAGCAAGACGGAGATCCTCCTCATCAGCACACCTTCACCATCCTTTCCACTCACTCTCTGGCCGGCCTCCCTTGGCCCTCCTCCTACCCCCACCTGCGAGGCTAAGAACCTCAGCGTCATCTTTGACTCCACCCTTTCCTTCTCCGCCCACATCTCTGAGGTCTCTAAAAAGTCAAATTTCCGACTGCACCTCCTCAGAGGTATTTCCCCTCTCGAGCTCTTCGCTCCTCTACCCCAAACTCCCTCAGGGTCAGCCGTTTTTCAAAGAAACGAGCTGGGGTAGATCTCTGTCTTTGGCTGGGGCCTCCCTCTGGAACAGCCTCCCTACCACTCTAAAACTTGAGGAGAACCATCTCTGGTTCCGGAAGCACCTGAAGACCTTCCTCTTTTCTTCTGCCTTTGCTCCCCCTCTATCCTGCTGATCTGTTCTCTCTTTGCACCGTGCACCTGGCCACCCTCTGTCCTCCGGGCCCAGGTACCTGCTCACCCTGCCACCCTCCTGAACTGCCTCTGGGTCACCCCTTGCACTGGGGTCTGTATCTGTACCCATACACCCCCCCCCTTTTTCTTCCTGCACTTATCAGACCTACCCTGTCTGCTGCCTTAACCCTAACACTTGCAAATTGCTGGCTGCACTAAAACTGTTTGTTGCCTTTATTATTTATTTATTGTTATTTATCTGTTTCTCCTCTGCTTCGCATTTTCCACTTCTCCCCCCTTCCATGCACTTTTCCCCTCCCCCTCTCCCATGCACTTGCGCGTTCTCAATGTCACTGGGCCAAGTAAGATCGCTGTTTTGGTCTCCCCTGTTCCCCTCCCTTGCCTTGTCGCGCTCTGAAGCACTTGTGTACGAGTGCGATAAAAATAAAATATCAATATCAATATATAAGCAAAGCCTTATTTATATAAAGAACTGTGTTTTCACTAACATAGTGTGTGGGCATTCCTTTGTGGGTGCTTGGGCACTACACTGTACTTAAGAACCAGCCTGCATCACCTCCTGACAGCTTAATTCTTGGTTGCTCGTCCACAGCTACCGAATAGAGAACCTTGGCTGGGGTGCTCTGTGCTTCTACTCTGCCATATAGGGAGCAGGAGTACAGATACCCCCCTCCAGTATTTACACCAACCCATGAACCTTAAGTAAGTAAAGGTTTTCCAATGAACCCATTTGAGTCTGTGTCTCTCTTGATACCATCCCAGTCTCACAGGTGCTGTAAATGCATGGGTGTCACTGTGATTCAGGGCAGATATGATACTCAGATACCAGCTAGATCCATAGCCTCATTACACGGTAGGCGGTGGACCAAGGTGCTAATAGCACCTTGGTCCATGCCGGTAAAATACCGGCACCGCCTTGGAGGAAAGGGGAATTACCGCCCTATTCGAAGGTTTGCGGGGCGGTAATTCCCCCTTCCCCCATTGCCCTTCCCCATTCCCATTTTTGCCCCATAGGGCATAATGGGAATGGGGAAGGTGCTAATTATGGTACCGCAAATTGCTGTACTGTAATTAGCACCCTGGTCCCTTTGCGGGTTGGTTTTTAACGCCTGCTAAAAAGCAGGCGTTAAAGTACCAACCTGCAAAGGGACCTCGTAGTAAGGCGGTAAGGGTTAACGGTCACCGGTACCATTACCGGTGACCGTTAACCCTTACCGCCTTCCGTGTAATGAGGCCCTTAGTGTCAGAAAAACCATTACCATATAACTAGATTCAAAAGTTACAATACACTTAGAAGCGGATGGAGTTGGAACAGTGGTTGTACCTAGTGCAGAGGGTTCAGGGCATTTTGTTGTACCTGAATGGAGCTAAATACAAAACAATTGTAGTACCCAAAATGCAGCCAGATTCAAAACAGGAGCAGCACCCAAAATGCAGCTAGATTCAAAGCATTTGCAGTACCTAAAATGTAGCCAGATTCAAAACAAGAGCAGCACCCAAAATGCAGCTACATTGAAAACATGCTCAGTACCCAAATTGCAGCTACATTCAAAGCATGTGCAATACCCAAAATGCAGCCAGATTCAAAACAAGAGCAGCATACAAAATGCAGCTATATTCCAAACATGTGCAGTTCCCAAAGTACAACTAGATTCAAAACAAGAGCAGCACCCAAAATGCAGCTAGATTCCAAACAAGAGCAGCACCCAAAATGCAGATAGATTCAAAACATGTGCAGTATCCAAAATGCAGCCAGATTCAAAATGGGAGAAGCACCCAAAATGCAACTAGATTCAAAACTTGTACAGTACCCAAAGTGCATCTAGATTCAGAACAATTAGAGCACCCAAAATGCAACAGGACTCAAAAATATCTGTAGCACCCAAACTGCAATGAATTCAAAACAATTGTAGTACCTAAAATGCAATAGGATTCAAAACATTTGTAAAGCCCAACATTCAATTGTATTCAAAACAGTTGCAGTGCCTAAAATGCAGATAGATTCAGAACAATTGTAGCACCCAAAATGCAGCTATACTCAAAACATGTGCAGTACCCAACGTTTGTTTTTTTGGTTTATTTTATTTGTAATGCGCACCAGACCCAGGGCTATCAGGGCGCAGAGGAACAAGAAGAGACATGCATACTTTCAGCTTATAGTTACACAAGTTACATAAAAAGGTTTACAGTTTACAGGTAAAATACAATAAGGAGTCAAACGTGTCACAAACATACATGCACAGGGAATAAACAGAGTGTAAGGTTACATAATTTACAAGGTTAACGTTAAACAAGTACTAAGCTTAGCAATATCTATTTACAGTGAGATCAGGTGGGTAATGCTGCATTAAGATAGCTTCGGTCCCTGGGGGGAGTTAGTGGTCATTATCTCTGAGCCATTTAATGGTGTTCTGTCTGAAGTTCATAAAAGTTTGATCTGCCCTCAGTGAGGGGGGGAGGGAAGGAATTCCATAACTGGTCTGCTTTGACTGGGAAGCTGCTCCCTCCGGCTTTGGTCAGTTTAAACATGCATCTAGATTCAAAACAATAGTAGCATGCAAAATGCAACAGGACTCAAAAACATCTGTAGCATCCAAAATGCAATAGGATTCAAAACAATTGTGAACCTAAAATGCAATAGGATTCAAAACATTTGCAATGCCTACAATTCAATAGGATTCAACACATTTGTAATGCCTAAAATGCAACAGTATTTAAAACAACTGTAGTGCCTAAAACACAGCTGGATTCAGAACAATTGTTTTACCTAAAATTCTAAAGGATTCAAAACATTCGTGAAGTCTAAAATGCAATAGTATTCAAAACAATTGCAGTGCCTAAAACGTATGATATGAATATGTGTGGAGCATTCATTTATAGTTCTTATCAACTTATAAACTTTAAAATAATCATTGCAGGGAAAGTACCTGATTCTGGTAAATCTATTTCAGGTATTTCAAACATTATAAAATAAGTATATGTAGTAGTAAAAGAAAATAAGAATAAATATAAGTAGAAATATGTTTATTCATGTCAGGAAAATAGGCAATGTTCACATTTACATTTACAATTCTCCTTACAGTAATAACATTACATGAACACATTGGTTTCTAAATGACAAGTTTAATTAAAAAAAATAATCACATTCAAAAGAAAGTGGGTGCCCGTTAGCATTGTGATAATATAAAATCTAAGATTTCTAAGTTTGGTTAATATGCTAATAGAATCATTTACCTATGCTACATAATTAAATGTATAGGAAAGAAATAATAGAAATGAGGATAAGTAAATATTTTATTATAGACATAGCAATAGTATTGCTAATATTTTGTCATTTGTTTTGAAAATAAATTATTAATTTGCATTCCAATATAAAAGATCACCTTCCAAAGTATATAGATGCTTACATACTATCCTTCTTTGTAATAATGTCTGTATGTACTTACAATTGTACACTACAAGTTACATGTAAAGAAACAAGTATGAAATATGTACATATATGTTATATTAAAGTTGTCATATTTCAAAATGTAATTAATCAAACCAGAGACCCCAGTGAAGTCATGCATGATGTAATTAGTCACGCTATTGGGGATGTCAGCAGTGATGTCATGCATGATGTACTTCGTGATGTCACCAGTGATGTAATTGTCTGATGTCATCACTGTAGTCAGACGCTGCGCAACATGGGGTGCATAGTTAAGGTGGACTTGATCAAAATGTGATTGCTGCATTTCAGGGGTTTTGTTGCGTTAAATCTGATCACCTTAACTCTCTCTTAACCAATGTATTTCTTTTTATTAGTATTGGACAGTTGACAAAACAACTTTTAATACATAGCACATAAATTAAGAAAATAATCAAATCATTCATAAATTCCCGGATGTCATACAAGATTTACAAATTCATCACACAATCCCCAAGCATAAGAGGCATGTGGAGATTCAATGACCAGGATTCTATAACATTACTAAAATCTGCTTCCAAAAATGATCAAATATAAAATAGAAGTGGCATGATTACCACTCATAAATGTAGCCCACAATTCTTCTGCATTAAAATTCCAAACCATGGCAGCATATTTGAGTGCTTGATGTTTGAGCCTATCGAGGCATGCACACTCCGTCAGGAGATGTTTCACAGTCTCAATGCCAGAGACGCCACATATGCGATATACTCTCTCAATCCTAGGGATTTTTCGCCAAGCCCCCGTAAGACCAAACCCTAAGGAAAGTACTTTAAGAACATATGACAAGGTTAACGTCTAGTTATTGAGCACCTTTTGAATTTGAATATTCTGAATGTCAATGGACAAAACCACCTGGCCTAGATATTTCAGTGAACCAAATTAAGTGAGCCAAATATGTGATGTCATTAGTGATGTCATCAATGATATTTGTGATGTCATCTTTGATGTCCTGGGTGTTAGTCTTAGCAGTGCACGGCGGTGGCGCGAGTTATGGTTGCTTAGCTTACCATAACTGACGGATTTCTGAGGTTTTTCGGTTTTACCTGTAACCATAATGTCCCTATAACAACGTTTTTCCATTGAATTTCATAGGTTTTTACTAGTACAATTTAACCATAACGTCCCTTTAACAAAGTTTTTTCATTGAATTTCATAGGGTTTTATTAGTGCAAATTAACCATAAAGTACCTTTAACAAAGTTATTTCATTGAATTGTATAGTTTTTTATTGGTGCAACTTAAACATAATGTCTCTTTAACAAACAACATTTTTTCAGAGAATTCCATGGGTTTTTACCAGTGCATGCTATTTTCCTACTACTTACTAATATCATACTTACCCCAATATAGCAACATTTGTGTCCAATTTACACAAATGGAAAAAAACTTTGCTCATGCCTACAGCCCAAACCGGTGGACGAATTTTCACCAAATTTGCAGCAGGAGCAGCGGATTGGTCCCGAAAGCGTGCTTTTGTACATTTGGTGGAAATCCGTCCAGTATTTCTTTTTCAAATGACCAGAAAGCAGGTCCAAAAAAATGTGTGATATCTGTGTCTGGTCCGCAGACTCATTTCCTTGTTCGGTCCACGGACCAAACTCTCAGTGGCTTAGAAGGCAACCTGTTGTCCGCGGACATCGGACGCGCTCACTGATTGGATGGTGAAAAGCATCAAGTGCGTCAGATTTTTGGAAACGCCCGCCATCTTGGATTCGCAGACTTCAGCCGCTGTCCGCGGACATCGGGGTAAAAACATATAAAAAACACAACATTGCACTTGTCAAACTTATCAAATAATCTCTGGGTAGGTGAGGGGTGATGAGGATGGGATGGGATATGGCTGCAAGAAGCAACAAAAACTGGTGCTTTTTGACATTAAAGTCTGTTAACAGTCTGGATGTTCACGAACAGTCCTGTGAAGTTTGTGGACACCTCTGCATTACAGGGTTGGTGAAAAGCCGTTCTTGGATCGCTTATAACTTTGGCGCCACTTAATAAAACTGCATGAAATTCTGTTATTATATTCCTGACCTGTTCCCAAATGAGTATGCAAACTTTGGTAGGATTCTGTCAAAAGGTGGGCCAATCTACACTTAATTTAGCAAACTGATAATAGATCTAGATATAAATGTTTTTCCGAAGTTTGGTGGGATTTTGTCAAGAGGGGGCAAAATTAGAGGGGGGTCCCAAAATATTGTAAAAGCTTATAAATGTGGTGCCATTTGACAAATCTACACAAAGATTTGCAAAACGATTATAGATCTAGATATAAATGTGTTGGCAAAGTTTGGTGGGATTTTGTGAAGAGGGGGCAAAATTAGAGGGGGGCAAAATATTGAAAAGGCTTATAAATGTGGTGCCATTTGATGAATCTACACAAAGGTTTGCAAAAAGAGGATAGATCTAGATATAAATGTTTTCGTAAAGTCTGAATGGAATTTGTCAAGTGGGGGCTAGGTTATATGACTATTGTATGTGCATACATTTGATACTTTTGAAAAAACAAAACATAGGTGGATTTCCAGCAAACTTGTGTAAGTAGCATTGGCAAGGATCTGAAAGCATGGTTTTGCAAATGTGCCCGTGTTTAATTTTTTGACAAGAGTCATAATGTAGGTACAAACAATAGTGATATACCTTTGGTGACTGAGCTGTAGCCTGTGGCCATGGGCAGTGGCCAGATTGTCCGGGTCATGGAATAAGGTCATGATCCGGACAATCTGGCTACTGCCATGACCACGAGGGACAACACATGGGGTTAAAGTGGCCAAGTCCACCTAGGACTGGCTTTGTGATAAAGTTATTCGAAATTGGGATAGGTTTGAAAGAGAAGAAAAATGTGCTCGTGGTAATATGGTCATAGGGTTCTATTTTCGCCTTCTGCAGGTAGCCGTGGAAACCAAAGAGGGGCCCTGTATGGAACCCAGCCTTCCCTTTCCATGGTGCCAATCTTGAAAAAGGATTTTCCTTCCTACACCGGGACTTTCCCGCTTTAGGAACCTAGGGTGCTTAATGGCCTTCATTCCCCATTACAGGGGCTGGAATGGGGGGATAATGGTCTGGAGACCTTGTTATCCACCCTTGCTTAGCTTGGGCTGATAACTTGGGCTGCCGCGCCGGTAACCACCATTTCAGTCCCTGGAACGGGGGATGAACGCCACAATATTCCCATTAGCATAAAACAAAATGCAAATGGAAATGTTGGAAAATCTTATTGAGTCTATGTACTTTACTGAGAAATGTAAAGTAGATGGAGTCTATACTTTTTTTTAGTTCTATTTTTTAGCTGTGAAAGGTGGTTCCTAAAGGAACATTTCTTTTGTTGTTTTTGGATGCATTTATCTTTTTGGCAGGAGAGCTTAGAATGAAATGTGGGGAGGGAAATGAGGGAGGAGCCACCAAACACTAATATGGAGGGGCTGGTGGACAAGGGAAAAAGTTGCGTATGTGTTATTTCTAAGGTAGGGGGCAGTGTTTCTCCTGCTCCTTGATTACAGCAGTGGTGGTGGCTCTTGGGGTGGAGGGATGGCATTAGCTGATGCCATTTTAAGATAAATAGCAGTTTTGCTAAAAGTATGTACTGTGTACCACATTGTTAATGGATTATGAGTAGGAATAGTTGTAGGAGCTGTGCAAGGGAAATGTTGAAGTTGAAAGTTCCTAGATCAGTAGGAAATGCAGTTCCGAACTGTCTGCAAAGCACAGATCCTATTGTGAAGTGTGGACGGGTTCCCGGACACGTCATCATGTCGCGCGCCAGTGTATGGTCATGTGGCACTGTCAGGAAGGTCCGCAATGAAGTCAGATGTTCGTAGACGTCTACGGATGCAAAACCAGTTGTAATAGTTGCAAAAAGTGTATAGAAGTGTTAAAAATGATTCTAGAAGATGGAAAATGGCAGAGTTTTAAGGTGACACTTTGTAAATTGGACAAAAATATTGCTATATTGGGTAAGTATGATATTAGTAAGTTGTAGGAAAATAGCATGCACTGGTAAAAACCCATGAAATTCAATGAAAAAACATTGTTAAAGGGACGTTATGGTTAAGTTGCACTAATAAAAACCCATGAAATTCAATGAAAAAACTTTGTTAAAGGAATGTTATGGTTACAAGTAAAACCGAAAACCCCCAGAAATTCGCCAGTTATGGTAAACTAAGCAACCATAACTTGCGCCACCACCGTGCACTGCTAAGACTAACACCTAGGACATCAACAATGACATCACATATGTCATTGATGACATCACTAATGACATCACATACCTGGGCCACTTGTTTTTGTTCACTGACATATAGAGGCCAGGTGGTTTTGTTCACTGACAGTCACTGACAGTCAAAATATTAAAATTGAAAAGGTGCTATATATCTAGTCGTAAACTTTGTCATATGTTCTTTAAGTACTTTCCTTAGGGTTTGGTCTCAGCTCATGGTGCAAATACATGGGGAAATGAGCAGGCCTCAAACACACAGTTAATTTGTATACATGTAGATAAACTTTAATGTTATTAACATTTTCTGATGATGCTGTTTCTTTCTTCCTTACTTTAGTTTCCCTGTATGTGCCTCTGATTTGTATGCATTGTGGTTCTTTTTGAATTGTTAGCTAGTTATTACATTTTGAAACAGCCTTGAAACAGATTATACCAAATTGGCACACCATTGTATTGAATGCACAAGATTTTCTTTTTAGGTTGGGGAAGTGGACTCCAGTACCATTCACAGGTAGAGAAGTTACACTTCTCCTGTACCGTTTTGACACTTTCCACTAATTATTTGTAGTTTTGGTTCTGCTTTTTATATTCTGCTTTGCAGCCATCGGTTTTCTCTTTCTCGCTTCTTGTACACCAAAGTGTGTATACCGCTATTGCTAATTTTTCTTTTTTCTTTTTTTAGCTTTCCCTGTTCAATTTTTAACATTCTTTCAATGTCTCACTAGACATTATTATAAAACGAATTACCCTGTGACCCCTTTTCCCTTTTCCTTCTCTCTCATAGCCAATACGATTCACTAGACATTACATACCATGTCACATTTTCTTCTGACTCTCGTGCATTTGGACACTTTCAGTTACAGCTTCTGTCCTGGTCCACCTCACAAGGTAGCATTACAGTTTCCCAACGCTATATTCTTTTATAACAAGACTGTTGGTGGCTTATCAACCGAGGACACGAGTGGCATCGGTTTCTTCCCATCGTTTCACTGGGATTATTCCAGCACCAGCTTTGCAATCTCATGATCAGCATATTTTCACTAACATGTGCTGTTATCATTACGGCAAGTTCTTATTATACACTTTCAGTATTATTGACACATTCTACTGTCTCATGAGGTTTTATTTACTATGTTATTTATTTTTTCATTTTTCACATTTATGGAGTCTAATTACTACTGTTTGCAGTAACTCAGTAACAAAGGCACCTTGAATGGATTGAGTTAACACAGTTCGTGATCAAGACGTGATATACACAGCTTAGCAGTTAAGTTACAATTTGTAAGATAGCCACCGCCGTTTCGAGGCATCTGGCCGTATCCATGGTTACGTTTCCCTAACAATCTCGTTACCCATAACACCAGCTACACGAAGCGTGCGCTCCCGCGGTGTCCTTCGTGGATTTACTTTGGTGGTTGCTAGGTAAGCAGCTACGATGCCATACACGGAATCACAGTACACTGTTGTACTTTTTTAATGCGAGTCGCTATATTAGGCCTTATATCTTTGTACTTTTGTATATTCTTTGTAGCGCTCGTTTTTCTCTAGCGATCCACATTGAACAGATCTCTTTGCTCTGCTCTACAGATCTAAGCACCAACACTGGATGCACACTCAGGTTAGTGCATTCAGCTTACGGTTAACAGTCACACATTATGCCTAACTATACAATTAGCTAATCTAGCATTTTTCTGTTTTCTTTTTCTTTTTTCTTCCCATCCGCTATTGTTTATGTTGATTTACCTTTTGTGCTTCCCTGACTCGGCACGTATGTATGGATTTTATTTATTTTTCCAACTCACCCAAACTTTTTTCGTTTTTCACACGTTACAATTTAATTGGATGCTGAATTGTGTTAATATGGTCAATTGTTGGTGGGGGGGGTGTATACTATCTACCAATCATGGCAGCACTATACTTCATTGCTAAACAATGTTTGTGGTAATTTTTCCCGCTTGATTACTGCTTAATTTATGACCCTCCTATGATATTTGATGATGATGAACCAATACCGTACCAATACCTTCATCGCAATGCATGCGTCTAATGCATTATGTATATATTGTATATTGTGGGATACAGATCCAACCAGTAATGGGTTCTGATGATATAAGCACTAAAATCAGCTGGCCCTGATGAAGGACACTGACTCCGAAATGCATAGGCCAAATAGAGCTCATGTGATGCATCTGCCAAAACAGTGACGCATAACTGTAAAGTACTAAGGAAAGCATGAATAAAACTTTATATTTTTAAACAAGCAACAATAAAGTACTTGAAGAATTATTACCTGCAACTGACTAACATCAAGCAGTTACACCACTTAGTGATAATTGGGAGTGCAGCCCGCACCGCCGGCTTCACGGCCTTGGTCCACATTTTTTGTTCACTATAGCGTGCTATTTCACTGAGGCACCTCACTAGCGGGTTGGAACCCCTCCTTTAATCGCATTCACATTAGACAAGTTGAATGAACAGTACATTAATCCTGGTGGTGCACGTTCACCTCAACCAAACAGTTATTACACGTTTAACATTACTCAAAACTCTGATAAGGTAGCATTCATTATTGTACTATCCAAAATTACAAGATTATAAATATTGTACTTCTATGGTGCATGCTGCAGTCATTGCCTAAGTTTATATATGATTAGGTTTCTGTATTAACAACAACACTCCAAACAATGATTTTAGATGAGTACATTCTTTAATAGATTAAGTAGTTTATGATAGGTCTTCCGATCACCCCTGACATCTTGTTATCAACAATATAAACACAAGGGACTTTTCATCAAAATGTATTCCACACGTGATGTCATCAGTGATGTCATCAATGATATTTGTGATGTCATCTTTGATGTCCTGGGTGTTAGTCTTAGCAGTGCACGGTGGTGGTGCGAGTTATGGTTGCTTAACTTACCATAACTGGTGAATTTCTGGGGGTTTTCGGTTTTACTTATAACCATAACGTCCCTTTAACAACGTTTTTACATTTAATTTCATAGGTTTGTATTGGTGCAACTTAACCATAACGTCCCTTTAACAACGTTTTTTCATTGAATTTCATAGGTTTTTATTAGTACAACTTAATCATACCATAACGTCCCTTTAACAAAGTTTTTTCATTGAATATATATATATGTATATATATGCAGATGTATACATATACATTTGTGATAGGTTTTAAAGCGGCCGTCACCGCCCTATAATTTAGGTGAAGCATGAGTACCTGTAAAGTATGTACCGAGCCCCCAACAAACTTACATTTTTGGGAAAATTCGTTAAAAGGTGAGAAAGTTATTAAGGAAATAATAAAATGCTGATTTCGGCCTTCTTCCATTAATTTTCCCATAGAGAAAAAGTGCATCAATTGAACACCCGTAGTGCATGGATTTACACCAAATTAGAAACAACTTGGGCACCAAGTTTTGCAGATGTGTCTTTTGGTGGTTTGTGGTTAATCCATCCTGTAGTTTTTAAAACATTCCCTGCCCCATTCGACTGAGATGGGTGACCCTGCCTCCAAAAAAACTTCAGATATGTTCCGTGGTGCTTTGCAGCAGAGAGGCTGAGAAGCTTTTTTTCTTTTGCTGAATGCATGCCATTCCGGTGGCATTCCTGAAAGAAGCTGAAAATGAAAATTGCTCAAAATGCTATTTGTAGGAGGACACTGAGTGTATTCAAATCAGGCTAAATGTGGGGAGGGGGTAGTAGGCAACATGTGAAGTGGGGGAGTTTGGAGTGGACTCGGGAGCCCACCTGGAGTAGAATTTATTTTTCGAATTATCAGGGAAATTGCACGTGAATCTTGTGAACTTAAAGCGGTAACGTTGCAAGAAGCTCTTGTAATATAAATAAGTCACACAAAACGAAGGGTGAAAGTGGGTAATGGTAGAAGGTCAGGGAAGGAAAACACAATGGAAATAACCAAGAACAGAGGAGGGGGACACATAGTGAGTGTCAGTGAGGACAGTGAAGGACTTTTTCATTTTCCAGCATTTTCCCGTTACCGTGGGAATCGGCATACTTGGGAGTGATTACTGGTAACATATTGTAGGAATAGTAAAATGGGAGGGGGGAGCCATTCAGATAGTCATTTATACCTGCACAGAATCATTGGTGCAATATGTACAGTGGACACGGCTGTGGCCAATGGACTCTGAGCCTGCTGGCTACGTTTTTAATATGTGGAGCAACATGGACAGTGGCTATGGCTGAAAGCAGTTGACACTAGCCATGGCTGAGGGCCGTAATAAGTGGACACTCAGGCCACCGGCTAAGGCAGTCTGTGGTTTTAAAAATGTGGGGCCACTGCAAATGGCTGAAGGGCCCTGAGGTGGATGGGAGGTCATGGTTCTCGGTCGCTAGGCCGAACCACTGGCTTTTGCCTCAAATCTTTTAAAATAATTGGTGTATCAGGTAATCAGGTACAAAGTCCATGGCTAGTGGGCTCTTAAGAAACTATAGTATACCGAAAGTGTGCATGATGCTTGAAGTTATATGTTATGCACTGTTGGGTTTGTTTTTTGTCGATTGGCTGTTATAAAAATTAATAAAAATTGTTATAAAAAAAACTATAGTATACTGAAAGCCTTGAAATTCAGTGAAAAAAAAACTTCCGCTATGGTTTTCTGATTCACAGCAACAAACCGAAATTCAGCAGGTGTGGCAAATGATGGCCATTTTAATAGTTCCAAGGGTTTCGTTGCTTTCAATCAAGTCTCCTTAACTCTCTCATAATTAACTTTTTTTCCCAAAATATATATAGGTTTGCTTCTTGTCTCTTGGCCTTTACATATCCTGTAATCAGCTCAATACCGACGTTTCTTGCAATAGAGGCCTACAGTATCTTTGACCGATTCTTATATTGGCCTTTCTGTTTATTTTGCTAGATCTCTTAGTGGATTTTGTCTCTAGCACTAATAGAAGGAAAAAAAGTGTTATTATATATATTCATATACGTTTTTTCTTACACTATAAATGATATATATGTATTGAAGGCACACCCATGTATGCTCACGCCAGGAAAAATACAACCTGCTAGGCAAAAAAGCCCAAGAGATTTCTTACAAGGATAACAAGGTTTAATCACACAAAAATAAGGATGCAAGCAAAGAACTCTGCTGCTCAAGAACGGTCTGCCGAAAATTAGTACAACCAGAAGCTTATAAGGCATCACTTTACAGTAGAAACCCACGTGGCTGGTT
The DNA here is from genome assembly GCF_040938575.1 of Ambystoma mexicanum. Lineage (NCBI taxonomy): Eukaryota > Metazoa > Chordata > Amphibia > Caudata > Ambystomatidae > Ambystoma > Ambystoma mexicanum. The sequence continues at coordinate 1,147,804,537 of NC_090927.1, forward strand.
GGTGAGACCCTATAGATGGGCCTGTGCCATAGGGGATACCAGGCTGCGATTGGTCCCAGCCTCGTCTGTCCGTCTTCCATCACCTGGGGAAAGCTGGGCTCATCTCTCCAGGGACTGAAGGTCATGTTCCTCGTAATCTGCTATTACAGAGTTACTATTGCAGGATAATGCTATTGTATCATTATGGCATGCACCTGGGAAACTCAGGGACTGGCACAGGGGGAGGAACATGATCATGCTGACCCACACAACCTCTGCTCAGTTCGTATTGCACTCTTCGCACCCAAGGCTTCCACCCTCGCTTTGGACTATAATTTATTCCTACCTGTACCTTGTACTACAAAGTGTGTCATTATGGGAAAAGGTGAAATGGTTGTGTACGTTCAGATCTTTTATGACCACTGCTTTTATGGTTGGTGGCCTGAGGTCACCTACTATCGGGGAATTCAGGGGTCTTGGAATGGGTCAGTTGTGAGTGCCGTTACTCCTGGTGGGCTGGGTGGGGGGTTGGAAGCCTGCTGGTGACTTGGCTGTGATGAATGTGCGAAGCATGGAGCCTGGTGCTGTCTCGTGGCTTTGCAGGGCGCATTCCTTTTTGGAATAACAAGTAATTGCAACAGTTAAGGAACAAAGGGGAGCTTCTATGGGAATTACAGCATGGGTCTTTCTACCATCAGTGCTTGAGCGCACTAAGGGCCTGATCACAACTTTGGCAGAAACGCCAGCGGGATTACCGCCGGCGGTATTAGCCCTACCGCCGAACTGCCCGGCGCTATAGCGCCGGATCACAAGTTCGGCGGTAATGTAATTCCTCATTCCCAATTGAGCCCATTCGGGAATGCCCCATTCCCCATTGGGCTCAATGGGGAAAATTCGTGCTCTTACCGCCGGCAGATTTCCCGCCGGCGGTAATAGCGCACATTTTCGGCGTATTTTCCCCCAGCCAAGAGATGGGCCGAAATGCGCCTTAGTCCTGATTTGGCTGACCCTTAAATCCGGCGGTAATAGCGCAACCGCCGGATTTAAGGGTTACCGCCAAAGTCGTGATGAGGCCCTAAGTCTATACAAATACAATTCATGCAATATTGTGTTCGTGCAGGGTTTCTCAGTACGGCTCTCTCCCCATGGTACATTGCACGTCTATCTATGGGACTCATCTCACTTTAAAGCGCCCAGGGTGGTGGGAACAATTAATTTCCTTCCCAACAGTGTGTGTGTATATATATATATATATATATATATATATACATATATATATATATATATATATATATATATATGGGATACATTACTCACCGTAATCGTATTTCTGATGCTTGTATCTGCTTAGATCACATGTTGTGCATAGGCCGACATCTAGTGGAAGCTGCGGAGTATTACAGTTTGCTTTTCGAAACTCGAAAATGGGCGTCGACACAGGGCGTGCCAGTAATACTATCCCTAGTGTGACGTCCACTGTACCCAAGATCCCTCACGCCTCTCGCATGAGGAGTAGCGTGAGTACAGATAATCCAAGCAGATAGACAGAAAGGTAAGACTACAAGCAATCATGCGCCTTCTCTCAGAGGGGAGGAAGGGTGGGTCGCATGTGAATCTAAGCAGATACAATCATCAGAAATACGATTACGGTGAGTAATGTATCCCTTCTGAGGCTTGTGGAATCTGCTTAGATCACATGCTGTGCATAGATTAGCGAGCAGTACCTGAAGAAGGAGGTGGGATGTGAGAAGGGTCATGAACAAATAAGTGTCTTAGAACCGCTTGTCCCACTTGTGTATCTGCCTTGGAATGGGTGTCAATGCAGTAATGCTGAGTAAAAATGTGAATAGAGCTCCAAGTAGCTGCTTTGCAAATGGTGTCAAGGGGTACATTTGCAATGAAAGCCAGAGTGGCCCCAATGCCTCTAGTAGAGTGGGCTCTTGGCGTGAAAGGCAGAGTTCTTTCAGAGAGTGAGTAACACAGCTGGATACAGTTAATAATCCACTTCGAGATGGCACCTTTAGAGACGCGATCCCCCTCTCTGCCTGTAGCTACGGAGACAAACAGTTGATCTGTTTTTCTTAGCGGTCTGGTTTTATTTACATAGTAGAGGACTGCCCTACGCACATCTAGGGTGTGTAGTTTCACCTCAGCCGAGCTTTGCGGGTCCTGGAAGAAAGCCGGAAGCTCGATGGACTGGTTTACATGGAATTTTGATATACATTTAGGTGAGCACCTAGGGTGTGTGCGTAAAATCAGTTTGTCTTTATGGACAGTAAAGAAGGGATCCTGCACTGACAGAGCCTGAATTTCACTGACCCTTCTTATAGAAGTAATAGCTACTAAGAAGGCCGTTTTATAAGTCAGGTGTTTGAGACTGCTTTTATGCATGGGTTCGAAGGGGGGTCCATGAGCTTGACTAGCACCACATTAAGGTCCCACCCTGGTGGTGGGTTTGAAATAGGAGGGTGAAGTCTCTTTACTCCTTCCATGAAGGCTTTAATTACTGGTACTTTCCACCACGAAACCTTGCTATGGGAAGTGGTGTAAGCCGACAGGGCTGCCAGGTGTACTTTCAGTGAGTTCAAAACCAATCCTGCATCTAGCAGGTGGAGCATGTATGTAACAATAGTGGAAGGAGTGCAATCAACCGGGTTGATTTGTCTACTCTGGCACCAGATAACGAACCTCTTCCACTAGTGAAAGTAACAGTGCCTTGTGTTTGGTTTCCTAGATTCCTTTAGGATGTCCATTCATCTCTGTGGCAAATTGAGATGTCCAAACTCTATGACCTCAGGAGCCATGCTGCCAGGTTCATTGAGTTGGGTTGCTGGTGCACTGTTTGACTTTGGTGCTGGGACAGTAGGTTGTAGCAGGCTGGAAGTTTGATGGGCTCGCACACCGCCATCCTGCGTAGGTGTGGGAACCATGGTTGTCTTGCCCACATGGGAGCAACTAGGACGAGCGTCATCGACTCTCTTTTCATCTTGTTCACCACTTTCCGGATGAGAGCAGTTGGTGGAAAAGCGTACGCAAACATCCCTGACCAGTTCATCCACAGGGCGTTCCCCTGGGAGTCTGGTTGGGGGAACCTGGATGCAAATCCTGGGCATTGTCTGTTTTCACTTGTGGCGAATAAGTCTATAGTGGGGAAACCCCACTGAGAGAAGATATCTTCTACGACCTCTCTGTGTAGAACCCATTTGTGTTCCTCTGGGAGGGAGTCTCTGCTCAGAGCATCCGCTAGGGAATTGAGCTCCCCTGGGACATGTTGTGATGACAGGAAGATGTTCCGTCTGAGTGCCTATATCCAGATTTTCTGGGCAAGCTTGGACAGATTTGGCGAACGAGTCCCTCCTTGCTTGTTCAGGTAGAACATGGCTGTTGTGCTGTCCGTCCGGATTTGCACTGACAGGTTTAGTAGGTGGGGCTCGAACGCCTGAAGCGCTCTGAATACTGCCAGAAGCTCTAGCAGGTTGATGTGGTTCTTGGCCACCGAGTGAGACCAGAGACCCTGACCTGTGTGGTGGAGATGGTGAGCTCCCCACCCCATCAGACATGCATTGGTAGTGACTACTGCCTGTACTTCGGGATCGTAAAAGGGTTTCCCCTGTGCAAGATTCTCTCTTGTCCACCAGTGAAGGCTTTGTACCAGTGTTGGCGAAACGACCACTAGATCGTCCCACTGACCACTTGCCTGAGACCACTGTTTCGCCAACCATTCCTGCATGGGACACATGCGCAGGCGCGCGTGGGGGACCAGGTAAATACATGACGCCATCATGCCCAATAAACGCATTGCTTTGCGTACCGTTATTTGTTGACCGGATTGATAATGCAGAATTTGCAGTAGTATATTCCGAATTCTTTCTTCTGAAGGAAAGGTCAACCCCTCTTGAGTATCTAGGATTTCTCCTAGGAACTGTTTGGAGGTGCTTGGCACCAGGCTTGACTTTTTCTCGTTGATTGAGAAGCCTAACTCGTGGAGGAGGTCGATAGTCCTTTGAATGTTTGTCCTGCAAATTCCTGGGGTTTCCCCCGTTATGAGCCTGTCGTCCAGATAAGGGTACACTGGGATTGCCTCCCTGCGTAGGTGTGCAGCCACCACCGCCAGTAATTTGGTGAATACCCTTGGTGCTGAAGCTATCCCGAAGGGCAGTACCTTGAATTGGTAGTGTCGACTGTCCACCTTGAAGCGCAAGTACTTTCTGTGCGCTGGAAACATGGAAATATGAAACTAAGCATCTTTCATATCCAAGGTTGCCATGTAATCCCTCTTTTTTAGGAGGGGGATTACCTCTTGTAGCGTGGTCATACGAAACTTTTGGGGCTTGACATACTTGTTGGTAGGCCGTAAGTCCAATACTGGGCGCATTGTCAAATCTTTCTTTGGCACAGGGAAGTAAGTTGAATAAATACCCTTGTTTACCTGGTGTCCCAGGACGAGTTCTATCGCGTCCTTTTCTAGCAGAATGGCGATCTCCTCGAGGAGAATCTTCTGATGTTCTAAAGAGTGTACTCTTTGTCGTGGAGGATGGTTCCGGAGACGCTGCAGTAGTTCTATACAATATCCTGTGGATACTGTTGACAGCACCCATCTGTCTGATGTGATCCCTTCCCAAGCCTGGGTGAAGTTGGAAATGCGTCCCCCTACTGGGGTTGCGTGAGAAGGGACCCTGAACTGAGCGTCACTGCTTTGGTGGAGGCGTGCCGCCTCCCTTGCTAGGGCTGCCTCTGCCTTTACCACAACCTCTCCTATTACCCCTGCCGTAACCCTGGGTAGACTGTTGGTTGTTGTTCCACTGTGTACCCTGCCCCTGGGAATAGTTAGATCCTCTCTGGGAATTTTGGCCGCGTGGGCGACGAAAATTACTATTCCCTCTCTGGTTAGGGGGTTTATTGGTTAACTGGCCAAGGGACTTGAGTGTTTCATATTCGTCCTTGGCATTCTTCAGTGCATCTTCGACCGCCTTACCAAACAACAGATCGGTTTCCACCGGTTTGTCCAACAATGATGCCTGGGTTTCTGCCTTAAAACCAGACTGCCGTAACCACGCATGTCTTTTGATAACAGTGCCTTCTGCTATCAATCTGCCTGCGTTGTCCGTGGCGTCGAAGGTTGCTTTCAAAATGCAACCAGACACGGCTCTACCCTCTGCGGAAATCCAAGCTAACTGGCCCATTAAAGGTTCAGGAGCAGAGGCTATGAGTGCCGCAACTTCTTCCCACTGGTGGCAGTTGTAGCTGGCCAACAGGGTGGTGGAGTTTGCAATCCTTGCTTGATAGGCGGGCGTTGAGGCTACCTTCCTGCCGAAACCGTTTAGTTTTCTGCTTTCCTTGTCGGGAGGAGCTTCGGACGATGACAAGGGTGTTCCAGCCCTCTTACGAGTGTTAGTGACAACTAGGGAGTCTGGCTTCAGATGTCCTCTTATATAGAGAGGGTCAGACTGGGCCGCCCTGAAAAGTTTTTCAACCCTGGGATTGACTGCTCGGGTGAGGTTCGGGTTCACCAGGGACAGGTCTATTCTTCGCTGAATGGACTTAAGGATAGGGATGGTCTGGGTAACAGTCCTCCTTTCTCCCACTAACTCTTCTGCGAAGTCCCTCTCCTCCTGGACACCGTGGGTGTCAAAATGGAAATGTTCTGCTGCACGTGCGAGAACCTCGTTTAGGAGGGGTTGGTTATCGACCGGGGCTTCGTTCTCTACCGGGGAATCTACTCTGTATGTTTCCGGGTCTTCCTCTTCCTCTTCCTGGTCCTCATCATCCCCATAGTAGCCCGTCCCGGTTTGCTCTTCTACCATGCCAAATTCTTGGTCCTCACCAAAGGAAGCCTCTCCTTGATACAGTGAGTATGGTCTTGAGTATGGTTGTACCTCGAAGGGGTCTGGCCTCATCGGTGTTTCAAACCGGGGCTTTTTACTCGGGGGGATAGGATCATTAGAGCCTGAGGGTGTCACCCCTTGTGGATCATACGAGAGGAAATGTTCTGGATTTTTATCGTAAAAATCAGCCAAAGAAGACATCCTTGACATGACCCTATCTATGTCTTCACTCGACCATTTTCTGGAACTGGGAATGACTCTCTCAGCAAGTCTATGGGATTTATCTTGAGTAGATTTGCTGGTTTTAGACATATCAGCAGACCTGGTTTTGTCTGTCTGTTTAGGGGGAGTGGTGTGTTTCACAGGTGTGGAAGGGTGCAAAGGCTGCTTCTACTGCTGTTTTCCCCCCTCCCCGTGAGTGGAAAAATGTTTTCCCTGTCCTTTAGTGACTCCAGAGTTTTTTGAAGCCTGGCGTCGAGGATCGGGGGTGGGGTCCCTGTCCTTCGAGCGTGGGGCCTCGCTGATTTTGACTGCGGGCTCCGACTCCTGGAGTGCGGCCTGAGGGTGGAAGTCGTCTTCGTCTTCCGACAATCGAACTTCTGTTAGCCTAGGGAGAGGGGCACTCTTGGCAAGAGTGGATGATTGCCTGGAGTCATGCGACGATCTTGATCGAGAGCGCCCAGAGGACACCGAATCGGACCGTTCTGTTTGTGCCTCTTTCCGAGAACTCGACGTCGTCGAGTCTCGGTTAGACTTCGTGTGTTTAGTGTGTGTAGTGTGTGAAGCGCTTGTGTCGCCGGGGGTCTTCCCCATAGCCACCCTGCCGGACGACCTTCCGAGGTCGGGGACTTGGGCTCGGCTGTCTTTCGACGCCGTAATGCCCTCGCCGTCCGAAAGAACGGCATCCCTGCTGTCGCTGAAGGCGCCCTCCACTGCCATGGCCTCCTGCCTGGCGTGGAGGGCCCAACGCTTCGTCGAACGGTCCTTAAGTGTCTTAGGTTTAAACCTACTACATGCTTTGCAGTTCGCTTCGGGGTGGTCCCTTGGCAAGCAGAGATTGCACGTGGCGTGCCTGTCGACCCAAGGGTATTTGCGATTGCACTTGGGGCAGAATTGAAAAGGGGTACCCTCCATACGCACCTTGAGGCAGCGGGCTGTTAAGTGTAGGAAATGTATAAGGTGTACCTATATACCAAGAGTGTAGAGTATGTACAACCCCTCACTCTCCCTACTTGCAGGGCCGAGGCCAGAGGCCTTCCAAGGCCCGGGCCGAGGCCAAAGGCCTTCCAAGGCCCAAATCCATCGTGCAGCAGCCGACGGTCGATTTCTTCTCCAGCCGGCGTCTAGTGTCGAAGTTCGACGTTGGCGTGAGGAAGGATGTCAATAGATTAATGTTTTAAGTATTTTAGCAAAAGTATGGCTAAGGCCAGGGGACTCCGCAAAATGCTTCCGACCAGTATGGCGGAAAAAAACAATCTGAGGATCCTAGACGCGTGAGGGATCTTGGGTACAGTGGACGTCACACTAGGGATAGTATTACTGGCACGCCCTGTGTCGACGCCCATTTTCGAGTTTCGAAAAACAAACTGTAATACTCCGCAGCTTCCACTAGATGTCGGCCTATGCACAGCATGTGATCTAAGCAGATTCCACAAGCCTCAGAAATATATATATATATATATATATATATATATATATATATATATATATATATATATATATATATTATTTCATTTGTTGCTTCCCTGCTTTTTCATTTTTTTCATTCATTTGTGTGTTTGCCTATTTTAAAATATTGTCAGACTTTTTGCATTCTCCTTTTCTTCATTTATCTCACTCAAGCAGAAGTATGTGTTCTCCAAACGGGTTCTGTAGACAGACATGATAAACTCTCATTAATTGTTGAAAATGAATGATCCTGTAGGTCGCTGTTCTGCCTCATCCTTGCGTGGTGCAATTCTTTGCGGTGCATTGCAGTGCAAATATCTTGTAAACCGTGTATCCATGACTTTGAGTTTTGTTCCTCATGTCGGGACTGGTTGAGAAACACCATTTTTTGTTTACCTTGCCGGTGAACATGGTTTACGGCTTTGTCGGCAGGCACCGTCTCGCAAAAATCCTCTGGAAAAGTAGGAATGCACTAAGCACAAAAGTGACCTGCGCATCCAACAATATTACCTCAGTGCAGCCTTGCTTACACAGTCAGAAGCAACTTTCAGAAGGAAGTGCAACCTACTAAGAAGAAACCCATACAAAAAGTAGTAAGTACACTACATTTCTTACTGTGACATTAGAGGGTGCTATATGTACATGTGTTGTAAGAAATAGAAGTATCGTTTTGTATTGAAATGGCTAGCACCCTGGAGTAGCTAGAGAAGAATTTCCCCCACGATGAAATGAGTGATGGAAGTAACTCTAATGGTACACAATACAATTTCTAAAGTAGTAAAAGTAATGTAAAGTGCTTCACATGTCACTGAAACATGTTTTTTATAACAGTATGTAGTGCACATGAAGAAAGTGGGCCAGAATTACCACCAAATGTGCAAGAAGATGGCTTACAGACAGGACCAAAGTCCAAATACTGCACATGACCTATTGACTCTGTCTACCAAAATTGACAAACTAAATGCTAATTTTGCAAATTTTATGACATTTATGAAAAGTCATATTACAGACAATGGGCCTCATTACGACCCTGGCGGAAGACCATGGTGCTATTAGCACCATGGTCCATGCCGGTAAGTTACCGACTCCGCCATGGAGAAAGGGGGAATTACCACCCCATTACAAGGTTGGCGGGGCTGTAATTCCCCCTTCCTCCATGGCACTTCCCCATTCCCATTTTTGCCCCATAGGGCTCAATGGGAATGGGGAAGGCGCTAAGTATGGTGTCGCAAATTGCGGCACCGTACTTAGCACCAAGGTCCCTTTGCGGGTCCCTACTTTAACGGCTGGTAAAACCAGCCGTTAAGGTCGGTCCCGAAAAGGGACCTCGTAATTAGGCGCTAATAGGTTAACGGCGCCGCAGCCTTTTACAACGCCGTTAACCCATTAGCGCCTGGGTCGTAATGAGGCCCAATGTTCGCTACCACTACCCCACTAGTACCTGTGTCCCTTCCCCCTGTCCTAGCCAATCATCCCCAAAAAATCCCTTTAATCAACAATGATATGATGAGACCTCAATCCCTTCCTCCCCTGATGAACAGCCTGTGGAACACCTAAATTCCTCCAATTCCCCTATATATGTTTCCCATTCTGCTACCCCTTCCTTTTCCCAATTAAGTGTATTTGTGTGTGTTAATACATTTCTATGAGTATACTGTTGCTGTGTGTGTGTGTGTTTTTTTAAAAAGTCCCGTTAGGAGTCCACGGACAGCGCACCTTTCGGGGCTGCCTGTAATCAAAATGGAGGTGTCCTACGGACACTGCGCCTGCCCGGACATGTCCGCAAAGTCATGATGTACTTCTAATTAGTTTGGTGAGCCCACCCATGTCCTGCGGACACCTGGCCGCATGTGCAGCTCTCCCCTGTGTCCTATGAACACTGCGCCTTTCTGGCATGTCTGCAAAGTTGTGACATACTTTTAATTAGTTCGGGGAGCCCAACCCTGTCCTATGGACAGCTGTGTGCATGCGCATCTCATCCCCTGTGTCCTACGAACACTGTGCCTGTTTGGAACTGTCCTTTGCACGTGTGTCGCACTTTTAATTAGTTCGGGGAGCCCAACCCTGTCCTTCGGACAGCTAGGCGCATGCGCACACCAAATTCCGCGCAATAGGTGTCCTATGGAGAGCCGTCCTATCCGCGAACATTCGCAACATCACCATGGGACCACACTCGCGCTGAGCATCGGTCCTTATCCGCAGACACTGTTCGGACACCCAGACAGTAAAAAAGTGCTTTTTTTGTCAAGGTGTTTTAAGCTGGAACTTCACCCTTGCAGAGGTGCTAGACCATGGCCTGGTCAATCTAGAGATTTTCTGCAACTATTTGGGCCCTGCCTGGGGCTCGAAGTGTCTGCAGAGCTTGTAGCTGTCTGCGAAGCACACCCGTATAAAAGGTCACACCCCACTGCTGCTTCTCATTGTGTTTTTGGCAGACTAGGACACAGCACTTGCTGAGATTGGTGTGGCTGGATTCCTGCTTTTGGTGTGCTGCTTTTCATCCTTTCATCTGCAATGGCATCCATGTCTGCTGCTGCTGCTGCCTCAGCAGCACCACCAACACCATTTCCCCCATCACCAGCACGATCACCATCTGAAGGGCCTGGAGAGGGGAACAGGCGTGGTGATGTAGAGGGGGATCAAGAAGACGATGAGGATGAGGTCACGAAAGTCCGTACTACCAGCTGCCAGTGTGAGTGTTGGGTGTGGAGGCTATTTACCACCGTTGGGGGGTACCCAAGGCACGTGTAGCCAAGGTTAGATGCACTGGTACTTAGTTGCAGAAAGCCTGGGCTGTACAGCTGACCACCTCCATGTGGTTACACCTGAGATCAGACCACAACGGCAGCAGTTTGAAGGCTCATCCCTTTCAAAGGCGGTAGTAGGGCGAGTTCCTCTGTCACACCATCAACACCTGTTCCTGCCACCACAAGAGACACTGCTGTGGAGCAGCGGATCCCTGAACATGCCTCGCAGGCCATACATAACGCAGTGGACACTTCCCTTTCGAGGGTCACTGTACTATGTATGTACTGTGACGCAGTACTCTGCAGGGGGGGCAATTTTGAAGTGTTTTCGAGGCTACGGTCCGGGAGCACAAGAAACACTGCCCCCTACCTCCATGAGGCCCACCCAACATCTTCCTCTCACCACCTGTCCCTTCGTCCCTGTGGTTGGTGCCCCTTCCATACCCTCCCTTCCCTTCTGTGTTATGTCTAAAAAAGCCCACAAAATTTACAAAACACAAAAATAAATCTGTCTCTTTTCAGAGTCACTTTTTACAATTCAAATATAGAAATACCAAAAAACAGGTGCAGGCCCATGAGCAGCCTGCAAAGTCCACGGACAGCACAGTATTCCGGGAACATCTAAAAAATGTGGGTGGTAGCAGCATCTTAAACCATTGCACTCTTTTGCGGGAGAAAGTGGTTGCTCTGAAAAGAGCCTTTTTTATTGTTTTTTGTTTTTGGAAGGTTTGAAGTGGGCAACACCTACTGCAAAAATGCTTGCTATAGTTGCAAAAAGGGTTACAAAGCATTTTGGATTTTCGCAAAAAAAGCTGATTGCAAGCATCAGTAAGATGGACTCCATCTCTGGGAAAAATATTGGTGCTACGAAATGTAATGTTTTCATTGTGGAAGGACGACATGCCAAAATCTCTCAAAAATGTGCAAGCAGTCTTGATGACATTATGCATCGCTTTCTCCATTTGCGGACCAAAAGAACTGGAGCGCAGCCACATCTGTCTCTGGGCAATGCGAGAAAGAATTACTTGGGAGTTTGGAAACATGTCCATGACTTTCCCAAGTGCATCCTTCATCACAAACTGCAGTGAACTTCCAGTAACAGGCCTAAACTGTTCCCTCCAAAATGAACAATAATAATGGACGGATGATGGCGCGTCACCAAAGTGGCACAAAGTGGAAGCAAGTCCACCCACTTCAAACCGCACACTCCATACCACTGCACATCAACATGCTCAAATCCAAGATGTGCAGCCATTCCACAGTGCTTTGCATACACCTGCAACCAATGTATCCACGAGTCCCCCAAAATCCACACACTCTGCGTCCTGTAAGACACAGCCATAGCCATCTGCACTCCTTACAGCAAATAGACCTTCTGCCACAGTCTCTCCTTGCTTACCACACCCAGGAAACCTTATTGGGCAATCCCCTGGCCTCCACAGTCCCATTTCCATGCCTGCAATCCTCAAAAGCCCTGGAGGTGGCACGCATGATCCGCTGACTACCGCAGTATTCGTGGACATATAGTCCAATTCAAGTGGGTGGGGACAGAAATTTAACCCAGGGTAGGAGATTTCCTCTTTAGTGGTGGCTCTAAAAGAGCCTTTTTATGGTGCTTGTAAACAAACACCTTTTGTTTTATATTTTCTTTTGGCCTTTTCTTTTCTTCCTTACAGGCTTATATGAACCTCTTCAAAAGCATCCTTTACAAGGAAAATAGCATTTCCAATGTTGGACAAAGAAATTCCATCTGCAGTGAAAAAGTTCACACTCAGAGAATTCATGTTCTCATTGTGGAGAGAAAACATCCCAACACTAAACAAACATGAAGACATGCCTCTGTTTACAAGACACCTTCCTGCCTCTTGCTGAGGACATAACACATTGGGGTTGTTCCATACTGCTCTAGGTGGTATGTGTGAGAAAACCACCTTTGTACTGGGAAAAAGCAGCATCAGTGCCTTCACCAAGTCCTTCAGTGCACTGAGCAAACTTGCAGCACTGATATAACCCAAATGCACTCCTCCACAGTGCACCACTAAAACATCAGGAGTACTGAAAGTGGCCGTATCTCTGCAAAGTGCAAGCCCTCCTTGAAAATTGCGGCCATGCACACCACACCACAAAGCCTCCCCTCCCTCAAATTGAAGATTGGCAGAAATGCCACTTCCCTCTGCATACCTCTACAGACCACTCAAAAAGGAATCTCTCACCATCCACACAATAACTCTCTCCATCTCTCCAACACCAGCCATCTTCACTACACACATAAATGAAAAAAGTATTGCCCTCTCTTCCTATAAATCACAACCTGAACACCTGATTGGCTAATCCCCACACTCCCATTTCCATGCCAGGCATGCTGAGAAGACCCAGATGTGGCAAGCCCTGTCCGCAGACTACCATGGCAACCCTTCTTCCGTTTCCACTTCACTCTTTGCAGCACTCCCTCATTGGCTACTGTTAAGCAGTCACACACCCATCCACCAATTACATCTTAGAACTCTACATCTAACTCTGTCATCTCAGTTCAACACTTCAGATGTACTGTTCAACATTCAGAGTACAGTTCTCCTGTTCTTCCAAAGATTTCTACTTCTAGATTCATTCACATCTGCATCCATCAACACAAACTATAGGTATGCCTATATTTTGTAAACTACATTTCCAATTATTTTGCAAATGCAGGTGAACAGGGTTCCTGCCAATTACCCTGCATAACCTGCTCAATAATCATACCCTCATTTGTCCCATCGCCTGACATCAAGTGACAGTTACTTACAATGCTGTGTGCTTTGAATGTTTTCTTTTAATGCCCACTTTTATAAGTTTCACAACACATATTTCAATTTTAGCAGCACTCTGAGATTTTTTTGTAAAAAAAAAAACCGAAAACAACACTGGAAACATGTCCACAGCATGTTCAATTGTCAGATCCTATGTGAAATTTCCACATATTACCATGCCATACATGCTTGCCTATATCACCTATTCTAATGTGCAAACTCTTATTTTCTTCTTTCATTCTGTCACTTTTAAAACCACTTCTCCCACTAACACACCTGCAGTAAAACTCCCACAATGCACACAGAAAGCGAAAAGTGCATGAATGTTACCAAAGCATGCCATGTACATGGATTGCAAAATTAACAAAATGCTTTGAAAACTGCAGCCCCATAGGTCATACATATCACAGAACCACCGGCCCCAATACCTACGATGCTGGTGCTCCCAAGTCCCCATTCCCATACAGAGCTATACAATTGCACACACATAGAGACTAACATTTTCCAACACCTGACTTTCCAGGCAAAAATGGCCTGTAATATCCTAGTGAGATTGGGAAGCTTGATGCCAAACAAGTATTAGGATTCTGGTGGCAACCCATCTGCACCAACAGCAGTGTTACAACAATACTCGTGACCAGGTGCAATGTTACTAACTTCTTCCAAACAAATCCTCCTACAGTGTAAAATAATGTATTCTTCTAGTACAATTATTTTGCCATTACCACACATACCCACTAATTTTCTTCTTTCACAATTGCAGTGAAGAACAGCCTCCTGAAAGACAGAAACGTCTCTACTAGAAGATAAAACCTGCAAGAAAACTACTCTTCACATCCAACAAAGTAAGTGCAATAGTGTAGAAGTATTCTTTCTGTTACTCATACGGTGCAGTGTAGCCGTATAGTATCCTACATACTTCTATCCAATCCAACAGCATTTGCTTCACTCTTACTCATTGCACCTCTGTGGGTACACTCTTTGTGTTCTCATCTGAACCCCAGTATCGTAACACCCACTAGTATTGTGAAACCATTGTAATGTCCTTACTTATTCATGCACTCTTGTACACTAGTACAAACTGAAGCAAGCCCTTCACACACCAACACACACAGCTCCTATTACAACCTTCCCAACCAGAACTAACAGCCCATTGCCCAATCACACACCCCTCTATTTATGCCTGCCCTGATATTCAGACACTCATGCACAGTGTACGCAAGTACACTGCACAACTTTCAAATCCACACTTTACTTTTTCCTCCAACAGACAAAAGACAATGCCTACCAAAAAGCAACTCTGTAGAAAACAATGAAAAAATAGAGCAGATAAAACTAAAAGCATGGAAAATAGTCATCCACCTCTAGCAGAGTTTATAGCAAATGTTCAAACAAAACAGCTCATACAGTCACTGAACAAAACTGAACCAGCTAGTAGTAGAAAAAGTATGGCCCCTCTTCCAAAAAGTAAAAATAAAAATAAATGTATTAAGCAAAAAAACTACCAATAGCGCTAGCACTGCATCTACCAATGTTAACGTAGCCACAGTTAAGCATTCCAAAAAATGTATTTGACAAAAAATGTTCCACCGTAGAGTACTTCAGAATCGTATGAAAACAGCAGAGAAATCACACTCAACCCTTAGAAATGACTACAGAAGACTAATCCTGGAAGATCTCATTGACACTGCAATGCTCCTCTAAAGAAAATTGTTCATGTTCATTTTAACCAGAATGAAACCACTAACAAAATTAATCAGTAAACTACAAAAAGTACTTTGTCACAAAAGAGAATAGGCTTGAAGTCCAATTGGTGTGCGCTTTGCACGTATCAGATATGAATGTGGGGGATCTGCAGCGGTGCTATGGTCAGATTGCTGGGTATGCCTATCTCTGCCCCGTAAATAGTAGATTAGTTACAAGTGGTGACCCGCACTATCGCGCTGTCCCTAAAAGTATTCAATATGAGCTCCAGTTTATTGTAATATAACACATATGATCACAATTATTAGCCACATAAAGCGTTCTTATGTGCGGTTTATTGGCAAAGTCTGTCAGCCGACACGTGTTTCGACATTCAAGTCGTTCTCAAGGCTGGCAGGTCCATCATGAAATTAATATCAACATTGACCAAACAAATAATTGTTGACCAAAACAAAAGCAGGTGAGTACACATAGTATTGTGAAAAGGTATTATGCATCCAAATTGTAAAATGTCATAGGTGTTACACCTTTGCACCGGTGGTCGCTTTGGCGACAGCATCGGGTGTACAACACAATGCATTCCTACTCACCCAAGATGGCGGACGCCTCTGAATCTGATTGTGAAGCTCCCGCTGCAGAGGTTGCACGTTGTTTTCCTTCACGCCGCGACGATCATGTGACTCCATATAACCCGACCAGGAAGTTAAGCAAATGCGTCGCTACTCTCCAGATCGGCGCTTCGTAAGTTCGTTCCTAGGGAATCTGTTTCATGTTCCGTCCTCCTATCTATAGTTTTCTGTATCTAACTAACTGTGCTCTCTGCCCTTTCCTCCATTAGGCCATTTTCCGGACTCCGTCTGCTCACCTCCTCTCCCCTAAGGTCCGCTTCCAACCTAAAGAGTGAGTCTTGAGGGTTTATAGTTCCCTTCAATCCTCTCCCCATTCTTAGCTCAAATACTAACATCCGCTTCGGGTTTCCGGAAACTCTCTCTCTTTCCTCGTAGGACTCACCCCCTTCCCGAAGACTTTACACAGACTTCTCGAATCTCTCAACTCCATACCCGGAGTAAGTTAACATAGCTATTCGTATCAACAACAGACGATCGAAAGTGGAGAAAACTTACCTCTCCTTTCTTCCGTCCAGGACCAGCTTCGTCTGCACCGGATCTTTTGAAGGGAAGCTGGCTGATTCATCCTGAAGGTCTACAGTATCCTGTCATTACAACACAGGGTTTTTCTTCCCCGGAGGGTTTTCCCTGGGGACTGTGGTTCCTCCTCAGCTGAAGCTAACGGCTGGGAGGGAGCAGGGTTTCCCGGGAAGCCTTCACTATCTGCCTTGTTGCTGGTACGGAGTCCGCCCGCTGCCCAGGTTAGTGAACTGCATAATTGTTCTGTCTCATATTGGACGCATTGTAATAGTTAGCGACGCCTAAATATAGGAAATATCCTATCACAGGCTCTTGTGCAGACGGTGGACTCCGATGGAGCAACAAATGCAACAATTGATGGCTGCTATGCAGTCTATGTCTCTGGAGATGCAATCTCTAAAACAAGACAATGCTCAGTTAAGACAACAGGTCGCTCGAGCGTTTTCAGAAACTCCTCCTTATGCCTTGCATACCGATAAGTATGACGGAAACCCGCACAAACTCAAGGAGTTCCTGGATAGTTGCCTGGTTCAGTTTACCTTCAAAGCACGTTTTTTCCCTTCTGATAAGGACAAAGTAGGTTATCTGATATCCCACTTGGCAGGCCCTGCATTGGCCTGGGCGACACCCTTAGTCACCTCAGAAAATGCCATTCTAGACTCATACCCAGCCTTTACTAACAGTTTGCGGTCTATGTTTAGTAGGCAGGAAATTTCAGTCTCTACTCAGGAGAAACTGCTAGATTTAAAACAGGGAAATAAAGATCTTATGAGTTACGTGACTCAATTTAAACAGCTATCAGCTGAAACAGGGTGGCCGGATGACGGTCTCCTCACGCTGTTTCGCAGAGGTCTTTCCGAGGAACTGAAAGATGAAGTCTCGAAGGTTCCTCGTCCCGCCAATTTAGCCGAGATGATTGCGCTCACCATGCAGATTGATTACCGTCTCCATGAACGCTTCCATGAGAAGAAGAGAGGGAAACCCTCTCAACTATTCTCTAGTTCTCCTTCCCCGGTTTCTCGATCCCAGAAACCCGACGAACCCATGCAAATAGGAGTGGCCAGAGGCCCTTTGTCAGAGGGCGAAAGAGAAAGACGGATGAGTCAGGGCCTATGTATGTACTGTGGGGCTTCATCTCACATGCTGAAGGATTGTCCCGTCGTCCCTCCTCGTCGGACAAGGAATCCGATGCGGGGAAACGCCAAGACCCTGTCGTAAGGGGAACCACGGCAGGAGGTCCTGAAAGGAGTTCCCCAAAGAGACTTGGTACTTCTCTTAAAGAGGACATTACGGAACACACTATGTTAGTACTTCCCCTGATCTTGAAATTACCAGACTTAGAGCTACGTGGGGTTCCGGCATTGATCGATTGCGGAGCAGCTGGCAACTTTATTGATGACCAATGGGCTGCGAAGCATGGAATCATTAGATCCACCAAGACGTGTATAACACCCATTCAGGGGGTGGATGGTTGTCCCCTTAGTTCTGGACCCATTCGAGAACAGACTACTCCTCTTACATGCCTAATTTCAACCCACCAGGAGACGTTAGTTTTTGACCTGATAAAAACTGCTCATTTTCCCATTATTTTGGGCTTACCGTGGCTGCGAACCCATAATCCTTTTATAAACTGGAAGGCAGGAACTTTGTTTCTAGGTTCCGAATATTGTGTTTCCCATTGTCTTACTCAATCATCTGTTGGCATTCAAGCACCTTCCATGATGGTAGTACCAACCGAAGGCTCCTCGATTGGGATGGTCAGTCAGATCCCGAGGTGTCATCAACAATTTCAGTCCATATTTTCTCAGCCAGAATACCCTACATTACCTCCTCACCGTCGGGATGACTGTCATTTAGATTTGTTCCCTGATCAACCGATACCTTTTGGCCGAATGTACATCTTATCCCAACCGGAGAAAAAGGCTCTCAAAGACTACCTTCAGACTAATCTTCAAAACGGTCTTATAACTGAGTCCAAATCACCCGCCGGTGCTTCGTTATTCTTCATTCCCAAAAGGGATACAGAGGAACTACGGCCATGCATAGACTACCGAGGGCTCAATAAGGTCACCATCCCGGATAAGTATCCAATGCCGCTTATCCCAGACATTCTGGAAGCCGTTCAAGGGGCTTCGCTCTATACCAAGTTGGATTTACGAGGGGCATATCACTTGATTCGCATCGCCCCTGGCGACGAGTGGAAGACTGCCTTTCGGACCCCATTCGGTCACTACGAATATAGGGTGATGCCGTTTGGGTTGGCTAATGCTCCCGCTGTTTTTCAGCGCTTCATGGACCATCTATTCGCCGATGTACTCCTTCACTATGTAATCGTCTATTTGGATGATATTCTAGTCTTTTCACAGAAAATAGAGGAACACATCCGACATGTCAATTTGGTATTAGACCGACTTAAGGCCAACCAGCTGTATTGCAAACTGGCAAAATGCGAGTTCCACAGGAACCAAGTGACGTATCTTGGGTTCGTGCTGTCTGCCCAGGGGATTTCTATGGACCCTCGGAAGATCTCGGCTATATTAGATTGGCCTTCCCCTTCGAACGTCAAAGAGATCCAACGATTTTTGGGGTTCGCTAATTTTTATAGAAAATTCATCCCAGGATTCTCCGAGACCGTGCTTCCCATTACCAGTCTTCTGAAGAAGGGGAAGACTTTCGTTTGGGATGACCCTGCGCAGAAAGCCTTTTCGGAACTAAAGAATCTTTTCACGTCTGCTTCCGTTTTGCTCACCCCAGACCAGTCTCGACCATTCATTGTCGAGACTGATGCGTCTCACCATGCTCTAGGAGCAATACTTTTGCAAAAGGACGAGTCAGGAGTAGAAGGACCAGTTGCTTATCTCTCCAAGACCTTCTCCTCCTCGGAAATAAATTATTCAGTCCTTGATAAAGAATTGCTGGCAATCAAGCGAGCCTTTGAGGAGTGGAGACATCTATTGCTGGGCTCGGCCTACCCGGTCGAGGTTCGAACCGACCATCACAACCTCAAAGTATTGCAACAAGCCCATACCACTAACAGTCGACAAGCTCGCTGGGCTCATTTTTTTCTACCGTTTCGGATAGAATTTACTTTCCTTCCCGGGAATCAAAACCTCCGAGCAGATGCGCTTTCAAGAAAGGATCCTCCTATCAAAAAGTTCCATTCTGAGCCTTTCTTTCCTAAAGCTACATTTCTGGCAACAGTGACTGATTTTCTACATATTGTCAGACAGGAAACGGCACGTCTAGATCCAATCTGCAGGAACTTACAAGAGACTCATTCGCTGACTCAGGAGAAGGGATACTACTTTTTTAAGGATCAGGTATTTATTCCGACCCCGACACTTCAGAAAGAAGTCCTGTTCATGTGTCATGACTCCAAGGCAGCCGGGCATCGAGGATATCAAAACACCCTTGAGCTGACTACTCGTCATTTTTGGTGGCCAGGGATAACCAAGGATGTCCAAGATTATGTATCAGCATGCACGGTTTGTCTACAGTCTAAGACTCCCAGGTATCCACCTTTTGGTTTACTCACCTGTATGCCAATTCCGGACAAGCCCTGGCAAGTCATTTCCACTGACTTCATTGTCGACCTTCCGTTGTCCTCGGGTTACACCACCGTTATGGTGACTATTGACTATTTCACGAAGATGGCCCATTTCATTCCTCTGCAAAAACTCCCTGGGGCTGCTCTTATGTCAAAGATATTTATTTCAGAAATATTCTCTAGACACGGTCTTCCTAACACTATTGTGTCTGATCGGGGTCCCCAATATATCTCGCAATTTTGGAAGGGTATTTGTCAATCATTGGGAATCAATAGAGCCCTTAGCTCAGGATATCATCCCCAAACAAATGGGCAGACTGAGCGCCTAAACCAAACACTAGAGACATATCTGCGCTGTTTTGTTTCTGCGGCACAGGATGATTGGGGAGATCTCCTACCCTTGGCTGAATATGCATACAATAATGCCAGTCATTCGGCACTAAAGACCAGTCCTTTTTACTGTTCCTATGGATTTCATCCATCCTTTGAACCGTCCATCTCTAAGTCCTCTGCCAATTGTCCTGGAATAGACAGTCTAGTCGATGGTATTCAGAAGGGTCAACAGCTCGCTCGAATAGCTCTGCAGGCCGCCCAAGATCGAGCCAAGAGGGCAGCTAATCGCCGTCGACTAGATCTGCCATCCCTTCAAGTCGGGGATGCGGTCTGGTTATCAGCCCGATTCCTCCCGAGACATCTGGTGCCGTCCAAGCTGTCGCCCAGATATTTTGGACCGTTTAAAGTGAAATCTTTTGTCGGTCCGGTGGCAGTCCGACTAGCGCTGCCTCCTTCCTGGGCCCGTCTTCATCCGGTCTTTCACGTCTCCCAGATCAAACTATCCGTGAAGGATAGATTTCAACGCACCCCTGCAGTTCGTCCTCCTCCGATGATGACTGATACGGGACCAGAGTATGAAGTGGCAGAAATTTGCGATTCCAGATATCACAGAGGCCGGTTGCAATTTCTTGTGGACTGGAAGGGCTATTCTCCTGCCGAACGGACTTGGGAATTGGCATCGGGGGTTCATGCTCCCTCGTTGGTTCGACGGTTTTTCAGGCGGCACCCTGGGAAGCCGGGTTGTGCGCCTCGTAGGAGGGGGCATACTGTTACACCTTTGCACCGGTGGTCGCTTTGGCGACAGCATCGGGTGTACAACACAATGCATTCCTACTCACCCAAGATGGCGGACGCCTCTGAATCTGATTGTGAAGCTCCCGCTGCAGAGGTTGCACGTTGTTTTCCTTCACGCCGCGACGATCATGTGACTCCATATAACCCGACCAGGAAGTTAAGCAAATGCGTCGCTACTCTCCAGATCGGCGCTTCGTAAGTTCGTTCCTAGGGAATCTGTTTCATGTTCCGTCCTCCTATCTATAGTTTTCTGTATCTAACTAACTGTGCTCTCTGCCCTTTCCTCCATTAGGCCATTTTCCGGACTCCGTCTGCTCACCTCCTCTCCCCTAAGGTCCGCTTCCAACCTAAAGAGTGAGTCTTGAGGGTTTATAGTTCCCTTCAATCCTCTCCCCATTCTTAGCTCAAATACTAACATCCGCTTCGGGTTTCCGGAAACTCTCTCTCTTTCCTCGTAGGACTCACCCCCTTCCCGAAGACTTTACACAGACTTCTCGAATCTCTCAACTCCATACCCGGAGTAAGTTAACATAGCTATTCGTATCAACAACAGACGATCGAAAGTGGAGAAAACTTACCTCTCCTTTCTTCCGTCCAGGACCAGCTTCGTCTGCACCGGATCTTTTGAAGGGAAGCTGGCTGATTCATCCTGAAGGTCTACAGTATCCTGTCATTACAACACAGGGTTTTTCTTCCCCGGAGGGTTTTCCCTGGGGACTGTGGTTCCTCCTCAGCTGAAGCTAACGGCTGGGAGGGAGCAGGGTTTCCCGGGAAGCCTTCACTATCTGCCTTGTTGCTGGTACGGAGTCCGCCCGCTGCCCAGGTTAGTGAACTGCATAATTGTTCTGTCTCATATTGGACGCATTGTAATAATAGGTTTACATACCCATAATGAAGTGGATTAATTCATTGTCGGAGAAAGGAGATAAGAAACAACAGGAAAGCATTTCATTATTTGCATGAATATCTATGGTCTACATATTAAAGCATGTAGTGATGTGAGCGAAGCGCGCACGCCACAAATCACCTATGCGTGAACCCCGCATCCAAAATGAAACACACCACTGAGTAAAAGTGAAGGGTTAATCAGGGTGATTCAATAAACGGGAATAGTTTAAACTAGGCCAATTCAGTGCTGGTGAGAATACTTATATTCAACATTAAATAAGCAGTGTAGCCCATAATATAATGATATGGAGAATGTTACAGCCTAAACTAAGTGTGGAAGTTCTCTTAAGTGAGAAAATAAATATAAGGTCTCACCCTACTTCTTGTAGTTTTCAATTAAAATTTTGATGCTCCCAACATAATATTGTTTAAATCAGCAGATCACCACCTTCTAATATCATCTGTTAATGTGTAAGAATTTTGTGAGTGGTTATTACTAACAATGACCACGAGAAGGTTACAATATTAACCCTACCACTTTAAAACAATTAAATGAAAAATAGCATGCTCACCATCAAAATGTGAGACATCGCAATCATATGTCTGTGTTGGTTCCAGGTACCACGTTAAACATGGATTCCCCCAAGTAGCTATATCTGTCTCCTAGTTTTAACAGTGTTCATCCTACGAAAGAAAAGCATCTATTGCTAGCCATTCTAAAACGGGGATAGGCGAGTTTAATGTATAATGAAAGTGCTTACCTATATTAATGTGCTTAATCCCAGGCATCATATCCGTGGTGCTGTATTAGGCAACAAAACTCTGAGTGCAGCACATTAAATAGCTTCGAACGCGCAAGTGAATGCAGGCAAAATGAGTGTCTATGTGCATGCGCGTGAGGAGAATGCTACTCTTTCACACAGCCTCACTGTATGACCAGTGTTCCTGACATGCGAGCATGCGTATTGGCTACACGTTCGTAGACAGCCAATATGCACGTTATTTCATATGAGAATTTAAAAGATGTTTGAACCACTTTTTCTATTTCACGAAATACGTGTTATTTAATAGATCAAATGTTATTTAACATGTGCCGTGACTCCGTGTGCAATTAGTAATCCGTTGAAAAAATAAATAAAGTGAATGTTGTACAAATATATCGAATGGGATGACTTCTTGATAGATAGTTTAATGAATCCATGTGCTGTATGGTATTAGGAAAAACAGAAAGAATTAACAACTGGCCAGATCCAGCTAATGATAAAATATCCATGTATATTGGTCATGTGTAAAGTGGTGTTTTTTGGGTGCGCCTTCCACACAAAGCAAAACACGCCACGCGCACTCCGCCCCCCACAGCAATGTAACTTGTATATCTACATACAACATGTGAATGCCAATCTATTACAGTTGAAACTGATTACTCCTGTAACTATCATCAATATTCCACCATATTGACAACTTTTAATCACAGCATGTGTACAACCATCAATATATGTACATGCGCAAAGTGCAAAAAAGTGTGCAGGCATCGTATTGTCCAACAAATTCGACATGGTAGTTCATAAAAACACATGCATCTCGTGATCCGCATTAAGCCCAATTTGTGTACATCGTAAAAGGCAAATAAGCCTAGCTTCCATTTGTCTTAGTTTTAAAATAATATTGCCCCCTCTTTTTCCTAGTTTGGCTTTACGTAGTCCCAAAAAACGAATATGTTCCTTATTATCTAATTGATGTCTAGTTTGACAATGTATTGCCAAAGGCAGCTGGGATCCTGGCTACCCAAACTAGCCAAATGCTCACGGATCCGGTATCTAAGTTGCCTGATAGCGGAGCCAATATACACTTTAGAACAGACACATTTGAGAGCATATACCACGTGTGTGGTATTGCAATTAATATGGTCTAGTATCTGTAATTTGCATCCATTGATTGTTGTATGTTGGGTCGCATTGCTGTCTGCAAATTTGCACATTGAACATGTACCGCACTTATGAAAACCAGCAATTGGCGACAACCAAGTACTTTTCTCCTTTGATGATGTCTTGCTTAGCTGAAAAAATGATGGGCTCGACAAATTTCGAATGGTTTCTGATCTTATGAAAATAAACTTCGGTTTGTCCGCCAGATACGGTCTAATGTCTTTATCCAAGAGTAATGTGCCCCAATGCCTAAGTAGCAACTTATATAAACTTGTGGAATCCTTAGTAAACTTGGTAATAATATCAACAGTATGTTGTTTTGCGATTTTGTGTTTGTTAGTTTGCAAAGTGACATTCCTGTCCATTGAGATGTATCTGCCAAGACTCTTGTTGATACTAGTCTTAGAATAACTCCTTAACTCAAACCTTTCGGATAAAAGTTCACACTCACGTTTAAAGTCTGATTCTCTACTAGTTTAAACTATTCCCGTTTATTGAATCACCCCGATTAACCATTCACTTTTACTCAGTGGTGTGTTTCATTTTGGATGCGGGGTTCACGCATAGGTGATTTGTGGTGCGCGCGCTTCGCTCACATCACTACATGCTTTAATATGTAGACCATAGATACATAGATATTCATGCAAATAATGAAATGCTTTCCTTTTGTTTCTTATCTCCTTTCTCCGACAATGAATTAATCCACTTCATTACGGGTATGTAAACCTATGACATTTTAGAATTTGGATGCATAATACCTTTTCATAATACTATGTGTACTCACCTGCTTTTGTTTTGGTCAATAATTATTTGTTTAGTCAATGTTGATATTAATTTTATGATGGACCTGCCAGCCTTGAGAAAAACTTGAATGTCGAAACACGTGTCGGCTGACAGACTTTGCCAATAAACCGCACATAAGAACGCTTTATGTGACTAATAATTGTAATCATATGTGTTATATTACAATAAACTGGAGCTCATATTGAATACTTTTAGGGACAGCGCGTTAGTGCGGGTCACCACTTGTAACTAATCTACAAAAAGTACTTTGCAATATGCGCAAAGTCAACATAGATACCTTTGCAAACTTCTGTGCAGGTGAGTGGATTCACACAACCAGCACAGAACCATATTTGAATGGAGAGGCATACAAACAAGAGCAAAAAAAAAACAATTGCGATACAAAGCAGTGGCCGAAGGTATGAAATGGTAGACAACACCATTATGGCAGAAGAAACCCTCATTGAAAAAATGTCCCACAACAAACTTACAATCAACTCTCCATTACACTGAACCAATCCATCCCGTCTACAAATGGGGCTGCACCTCAATGTTTAACGTGTGGAAACAATCCTTCAAATCTTTATGGCAATTCTTCAGTCACTATGTGAACGTAAAAGAGAAAATAAGAATAAAAACTTTGCAGACCATGGTCTCCTGTCCAGTGAGCAATTACACTGGACTGCGAGGACATTCATTAGCTTGCATTTCAGGACCTGCTTGCAAATGCGCCTTCCATCACATCAAAACTTTAGCGACACACCATTCCACTATACGGAATCTTGTCCAGAAACTGTACTATGCAAAAAGTCTTGCTTTAGAACTGGAAGCAAATATTTTGGAAGTGAAGATCACTTAGAAAAATCCAGTAACTTTAGCGAAGAGTAGCGAACCTTACAAATGCAAACCTTCTAATAAACACGTACAAAAAAAGAAATAGCACATTTTAAAAGCACATCTGCTGAAGTACCAAACCAAGTATGTGTCTGTTGTTGAAGAACTTTTTATACAAAGAGCACCACAGCTGCAGATATACCGTACAAAATAGAAGACAATGAGGAACCCCAATGGTTCCAATTAGTTCTCTATCCTATAGCAGAAAACAACTACAAAATGACTAACCCCTCAATACTTTGCACATACTGCAATACAAAGCTTGATAATAACCAAATTCCTTCACGGGCTATCACTAATAACTTGGAAATATTACCTCTTCCAAGACCTCTCCAACAGCCTTATTTGTATGAGAGCATTATAATCCAAACAGTATACCTATTTCAAGCTATAATACACCTTCTGAATTACTCAAAGGGATTTGTGGCAAAGTAGTTTATTTGCTATTAGATCTTAAAGAAAAAGTAGACATTCTTGGAGTGCAACGGCCAATAGATCAATCTTTGATTATCGTAGTGAATTGTGTACCAACGAAAGACAAAAAAGTGGCAACAACTAGTAGACTTAAAGAAAGTTAGAGAAGCCCTACAGTATCTTAAAGAGATCAATGATTGCTACAAAGAAATAAACATTGAACAAAACCTAAAGGAAACCACCAAAATAATTCAGGATTCCTCAGCAACTGGCCAATTTCAACTTGTAGATCCTATTATGGCATCCAATATTTGAAACCAGTATTTAATTCACCCACTGCACTCCAAAGACACCATAGACGATGCACTAGAAATATATCAAATGCGGCAATCCAAAGGATCTCCAATCAGCATATGGGAAACAAGTGTAGAAGCAAAAGCCTTTCCTCTACTCTTTCCTACTGGAAAAGGGGGAAGATATGATGAAAGATGGACACAAATAACAGCATCAGAATACTGCTCTTTACGAATGTATTCTGAAGACCCCAGATTCAGACAAAACGTTGAATACATATTCCACCTCCTGTTTTAAAGTGAACTAGCAACTCTATGTTACAGAGTTGCACACACATTGAAAACAGTTTCCAATTTTTTAAACGTCTTGTACCCAGCTACTTCAAAAGATAAAAGACAAAGATGAAGTTTTGCAGTCAAGTATGACAAATCTCTTGGCAAACGTGCGTGGTACAAAGGAATACTGGTTCGGACGTCACGCTGATGTACTGTGTATGCTACGAAACATTGGCCGACCCACATGGTTTGTCACTTTGAGTAGTGCAGAATATGCACAGGAGGACTTGCACGACCTCCTACGCATAGCAAACCAAAATACAGAAGGGATAGACATAAAACCTCCAGGAGAACTCTGCTCTCTTGACCCTGTAAATGTATCAATACACTTTCACCACTGCTTTATTGCCATGTTGCACTTCATCTGTACTAAAACAATTCATCCCCTCGGAGAAGTGCAATACTTCTTTTGGAGAAAAAAATATCAATCCATAGGAGCACCACAAATCCACATGCTTTTGTGGATAAAAGATGCTCCTAAATTTGATCAGTACAGTGATGCCACTGTTTTGCAGTTCATTCGCAAATAGGTAATCTGCGACATCCCTTCAGAAAGCACACATAGTGAGCTAAAGAAATTGTAGTACACCTCTCACCTAGCAAGATAACCATCAGAAAACCTTCTTTAAATTCAAACAGAGAGGCTATGGATCGAGAAACATAAAAGTAGCTATCAACAAAGCGGAGCAAGTTTCGAGAGAATCTCTACTTACAGACAAACCGAAAACTGGCATTTCTGGATAATAAAAAACCCAGTTCATTACCACTTATAGTACTGAAGCAAAGAATATTCTCCTCACAGACTTGAGTTTACAGAAATACCTGGACAACTCTCCAAATATTTGCTTTCGGAGAGCACTGACTATCAAAAACTTGATCAGCCCACGTTTTCTTAGCACGATTCCGATTGTAAGAAAGACCTTTTTTCAGACATCCATTAAGGGCACATACAAATGTGGGCATTACAAGCTCTGTCCATTTCTACATCAAGGAAAAAAGGAAATACATCTTCCAAATGGAAAAATAAAATAATTTATCAGCTAATAAACTGTAATTCAACATACGTTGTGTACGGAATTGAATGCATTTGTGGTAGACTCTACAGTGGTAGCACCAAAAGAAAATTAAAGGTGAGAATTTTTGACCACATAAGAGCCATCCAAAATAAGGACCTTAGATCCCCCATATCGGTTCATATAATTACAGACCATCCAACCTTTGAAATTTCAAACCTTAAGATCTTTGGCTTGGAGAACGTACTTTTAGCCCCCAAAAGGGGGCAACAAGGAGGAACTGTTTAGCAAAAGGGAATGTAAATGGATTTGTATCTTGGACACTTGAGTATCAGGTTTGAACTGTGACACAGAAATGTATAATTGGCTGTAAGCAATTTCTCTTTATGACATAGGAACGTGTAACCACTCAAAAGTATAATTAATCTTTTTGCTTTAAATGTCTGTTCTGAAAATATACAGCAAAATGATTTAGCATGTATAGAATTCTCTATTTCTTGATTAATATCAGGAATAATTTACTTGATATGTGTATGCCTCTATCTGAGCATCTTCTAATTTGTCATAATTAACTTTTTACTTTTTTCTGTATATTCTTTTCTATATAACTTTTTCTCTAACTATACATTTTTTCTTTTCTATCTCCATTATCAACTCTTTCTTATATATAAAAATTATTTTCTCTATTTCTTGTCATATTATTTTTGTGACTCATCTATCATTCTTCATGGAAACCCTTAATATCAGTCAGTAACTGATCTCTGAATTTAACTTAATTAGATTTAATTATCTGGAATCAGACTTCAAAATGTATGCTAAATATCTCCAAGCCGTTGTTTACACCATGATTTCAAAACAACGAGCTGCCCATTTCAAAATGGCCACCACAAGCGCTTGAAACGCGGTGACGTCATTACGTTGCGTTAGATAACGCTGTGCGCAATGTGATAACGTCAGCCTGTAGCTTTTGTCTCTATATAAAGCGCGTATCCCGAGGAAAATGCCGCGCAAGCAGCCTGGCTAGCTGCTCCATTGCTTATCATGGCGAGAACAATTGATTCATTTCTATTCAGGATCTAACGCCTACCAAGGTGGTTTGGATTTACTAGGTAAGTTAACATTAACTAGATTTTGAAACCTTGAAGAAATCTAAGTTTCTCTTCAAGTATCCAATTCTCCATTTCTAAATGGGGACTATCTCTTCCCTGCAGTTGTATTTGCTTTGGAACATAGGAAAGGAAAAATTGGACAATTCTAATTTATAAAGAAAAAATGTGTCACAATCTAAGGCATATTACCTGAAAGATAACCAAATCAGGGTGAGTCAATATAATGGATATTTTTCTTGTATATTCATAATTTGTTTAGATACAAACATGATTTCTACACTTAATAACTATCTTTTCAGCTATAATAACTTTATACTCTCCTTTTTGCCCCTTTCTCCCTTTTTTCCATTCTTATTTGTCAGAAACAATTCCTTCTCCTGATGAGCCATTGATATTATCAATGGGGAAACACATGTCAAGAATATAATTAAGGAGAATACAATAAAGTTGAATTTATGTTTTGAGAGTATTTAACACTCTACTCACTGGGGTGTGTTTAATAACATCATAAGAAGAAAAAAACTTTTGTTTATTTCAAGCTTTGAGAGTGACAACTAATTTGGATAACACTGCGATAGACACAATTCATTTTTTCAAATAATAATAAAAAAAGAATTTGAGAGTATCATTCATATTGAATTAAGTTTTCTTTTTATGAATATGGACTAAAGTGTACATTGTTTACTGGATGATCATTCGACTCACCAATGAATACTTCTTAAATTGAGTTGGCGCATTTGAGTAACTTTTTCTCATCTCTATATATTTCTGCATAGTGAGCTAAATACACATATTTTATGCTTACAAAGACATAAATGTGGCAAATATTGAAGACGCAGATATGAAAACAAAGGCAAATTTGATACCAAATACCGCTTTGGTTTCCCTAGACCAGTTTCAGCAAAAGGACAAGTAAACAGCTTCATGTCTTCTGTTTAACACAGTGTGAAAGGCAAATCGCTGAAAAACACATACTACATTAAAAGAAACAAAGCTTCAAAGTACATCAATGATTACAATGCAATCATTGCCCTCTTGTGTAATGCAAACATAGATATACAGTACATTGCAGACAATTCCACTGCTGTTGCGCGATATGTCACAGCCTACCTAACCAAAATCTGAGAAAACAGAGCTAAAAGACCTCTGGGATGACATATCATCTGACACAACACTGTCACAAAAATGTTACAGTTTAGGCATAAAATGCTCTCCCACAGAGAATGTGGATGCTATGAAGCTGCAGACCGTTTAACAGGCACAGCCTTATATGGCAAATCTGAAAACATAGTCTGGCTAAGCCTTGGTCCTGCTGCATACCAAAAAAACAGTGCTTTAATCGTACCAAGACATAGAAACAATAGCCAAAAACGACCCCAACAGCCAGGACATTTTGAAAAACTATTTATTGGACACATAATACCCAAACATAAGTAGTGCTTTGGAAAACATGTGCCTATACCACATAGCCCAACATTTCTCGTACAAGAATAATATTAAAACAGATGAAAAAAAAGTTAAATACATAGTGAAACCTTGTGAAGGCAGCTTTGTTAAACCTACCAAACCCAGCCTAATCAATCATATAAAGCTATGATTTAAACACCTCAACATAGAGAACTTTACTACATGTCCCTACTCCAACTTTTTAAACCATGGAGAAAAGAAGAAGATTTATTAGGCACCCATGACTCGTTTGAAGATGCTTTCAATGCAAATGAAAGCAGTATAACACATATCAATTTTAAGCAGTACAAAAACATGTTGGACAATGAACGCCAACAAGAGGAAGAAGTTCAAGGACAACTGAATGAAGACACTCCTGTTACAGGAAGCCAAGAACCACTTGGAGAGCCACTCATAGTAAATGAGGCATGAAGCATAATTAGCCATTACTGAAGTAGAAAACACCATGTGTCAATATGAAGAATCAGAAGAAAACTTTGCTCTGCTGAAATCACAACTCAATGATGAGCAACGTAGCATTTTCCTAGAAGTAACTACACAGCCTGAACATGGTTTACAGCATGAAAGTAAAACTTGTAACTGTCAAAATTATAAACCTGTACTCCTCTATGTAAGTGGTGAAGCTGGTACAGGCATTCTTAATACAAATCATCAGCAAATACCTCCAAAAATTAACCAACAACAAGATTTCAGCTGTTGTAACAGCCCCCACAGGTTAGGCTGCCTACAACATAGGAGGTGTTATTTTACACCGACTGCTGCTCCTTCCAGTAGAACACCAAAACAAATGGGGGTACTACAAACTTTCAAAAGAAGCTGCTATGGAGCTACGCAGAATTCTAAAACAAATTAAAATACTCCTAATAGATGATTTGAGCATGGTCTCCTACCTAATGTTGGCTTTGATTCACCTCAGATTGCAAGAAGTCATTAAAATGGACTACGAAGAACTGTTTGGAGGAAAACATGTTATTGTGTTCAGAGATCTCCTACAATTAACACCAGTGAAAGGTGAACCTATTTTTAAAACCTTAGGACACAAACAGTGCCGTAACACACTTGGCAGAATAGGAAATGTAAATCTCTGGCAACTTTCCAATACAGAGAACTAACTCAAAACATGTGTCAGTCTGCAGACCTCACCTATGCTAACATTGTAAAAACCATTTGGATTGGTCTTCTTTCTAAGGATGCACAATCTATTTTAAATAGTAGACTCATCCACAAGCTATATGGCCATGACACATCTGCTCCTGATGTCATGGAACAATTAGCACACAAAAATGTGAAATGTATGTCCTTAATGTCATCCCTAGCAAGCTGTACGCAATTCAATGAGACAATGTTAAAAAAAGAAATGCAACCAATAGTGCATATTAACTCCAAAGACAAACTGCACGGCATGGCCCTCCATATGTGTCAACAAGCAACAGCACGACTAAATAGCTTAGAAAACTGTATCTCCAGCACAGCTGGTTTGGAGAAAATGTTAACATTGTATTTAAACTGTATAGTAATTCTGAAATGTAACCTTCATGTGGAGCAAAGTTTAGTTAATGGAGCAATTGGAACAGTTGTTGGCGTCCAGACGTATCCACGTGACAACAACATTCAGTTTGTCAATATCCACTTTGACAAACTTTCAGAAGTTAAAAGGATAGGATGCTCAACAGCACGATTCCTTCTTTTCAAAGACATGTGTGTACGCAGAGAACAATTCTCTCTGTGTCTTGCATATGCATTCACTAGTTACAAATCGCAAGGTATAACCCTAGATCAGGCATTGATTGACATTGGCAGCACAGTCTTTAAAGAAGGTATGAGTTACGTGGCACTGTCATGCCTACGTACACTGAAAGGACTATTTCTAGTACATTTTGAAACAAAGTCAAGGCTGTCATTCCTTGCATCATAGAGTGCAACAGACTATGTGCACTCTACACACCCCATCTCGATATGTACCCTGTTCCTCAAAAAGGAAAACTTGTTAAAAGAAAAGCAATGCAAACAGAACTTATGAGATCTCCCCACAGTACCACCAAAGAAAGTGAAAGTAGGTGCTACTGCATCAGCACAACCACAATGCAAGTGCACATCCAACAGCAATAACAAAGATAAATATGTCTTCTAAAACAACAAGTGAAGGTCCAGCAAATGACACAGGCACAGAACAGTCTGGTCCATTTAAATGTTCCAACACAACTGGTGTAAATTACTATGCAAATGCAGCAATGAATGTTCTGTTCCAATTGCCACTAATTGTCCAAAACATGTACTTGAACGGTGCAGAACAGTTGTGTTTGCAAATGCTCCTCCTTCATAGAAATGCAATAAACAATCCTGACAACACTTACAGTGTCTCGGGAATAAGGCAATAATTGGACTACTGTGCAGGAATGGTAAGATTCACCATAAACACACAGAAAGATCCACAAGAATTTCTAATGTACTTACTGCAAGTGCTAGAAAGCAAAAATATATCTATAAATGAAATCAACATGGAAACATACAAGCTCTCTCTGCAACCATGTTGCGCAAGAGCAAGTCCCTAATGAACGATTTGTGTATGAATCATACCTAATTGTGAATCCATGTCAGCAGCTGGTGCATAATGCAAATCATGGCATATTATGTACAGGTTTGCAATTCAGACAATCGTTCCACCTTACACATAAGCTCACAAAGCCAGTATGTAATAGTAATGCTTTTAAAGATACAATAGAGATGTTACCAAAAACAACTGCAAGCTTACTAGCTTCGCACACGTAAGTAT
Organism: Ambystoma mexicanum; assembly: GCF_040938575.1. NCBI lineage: Eukaryota > Metazoa > Chordata > Amphibia > Caudata > Ambystomatidae > Ambystoma > Ambystoma mexicanum. The sequence goes on from NC_090927.1 coordinate 1,147,836,964, forward strand.
CGCTTGGCAAGAAAACCTTCACAACAGTAGGCATAATCTACCACACGGGTGCCACAACCAGTGCAGATCACTCTACTGCATACATTTAAAACAATGTGGTTGGTTTGAATGCAATGACACTTCCATTACTCTAAAAAAAAATAAGATTACCAGCAAATCTCACAAATGCCTACTTAATATTCCTTAAACATAAATTTACTCACTGACCTGTAAAACAAGCATACATTTATGCACAATAGACACCAACAGGTATGTAAGTGCTAAAGAAAAATACCCTTCTGAACTGTAAAAGTATAAAAACTTAGCATACACCAACTGGTATGTGAGTACATCCATAGTGCTGCAATGCTGTTTGTGAAATTAAAATAGTTTCAATATGGCAACAGATGTGCATGTTGTACATTTTTGATAATGCTATACAGTATTGTCCCCAATGACCCAATTATTATGCACACAGTAACAACAACTGTGCAAAACACACACTGACATTTTTTCACCCATAGTACTTAAAATGTACTGATTATGAGGGTCTACAAACTGTAGTCACTAACCTGTAAAACTATCAACGGTTACAATACGCCAACTGCTGTCTAACTGCGCCCATACCACTGCAATCATACTTTCCAATAGTGAAATAGTTGGAATCCACCATCAGGAATGGAAGTGCTTCAAAACATACCCTTCAAGACTCTTAAACTATCAACAGTCAGAATAGGTCAACTGATATCTGACTACACTCATAGTACTGCAATATTACTTCCAATAGTGAAACAGCTAAAACCCACTATCAGGAATAAAAGTGCTTCCAAACATACCCTTGAAAACTGTAAAACTTTCAACAGTTAGAATATGCCAAATGGTATCTAACAACACCCAGAGTACTGCAATTCTAGTTTCAATAGTAAAGTACTTAGAATGCACCAACAGGGATCAAGCTGCTTCAAAAGATATTCTTAAAAATTGCAAAACGATAAACAGTTACAATACACCAACTGGTATCTAACTACAACCATACCACCACCACTTTCAAAAAGCAAAACACATACACCATTTCAATTCCTCCTACTGCAATGGTGCTTGCAACAGCAAATGCACGTATTTGTGCACCTTAAACATGCATATAAGTAGTGCACACTTCAAATAAACATCTAACGTCAAATAAATGTACAAGGTTTTTTTTATCCTACATGGATTTTTTTCCCACAGACCCAATGATTATGCAACCAAACAGAGCAACTGTTCAAAACGCACAGTAATGTTGTTTGAAGCATAATACTTGCAATGTACTAATTATGAGGGTCTACAAAGTGCACGAATATGTGAGATTGTATGCAATGCGACATTGTGAAGTACCTTACCTAACATATTATGCTGTTTTTTCACAGAGAATGAAGCAAGGATTTTTCCTGCATTACCATGCACACCAAACTCAATCTGTGCCCGCAATGGTATGTCAATGCAAATTACCATTTCCACTTCAATGGTATTGTGTCACTGTGTTCCAAAAAGTATACACTGCCTATACAGTATGTATAATGACTACACACAGATTATTGTAATGCTTCTTTCCAATGGCCAAATTCCATTCTGTACACATATTATTGCAATGCTTGTGGCCATTGTCCAGATTCTTGGGTGCAGGGCCGTATTATGCTGTGGTAGTTGTGGCCAGTCCCTAGACTCTTGGGTACATGGCCTACGGCCTACAGCCATGCACCCAAGAACCACCACAGCATAATACGGTCAGGCACCCAAGAATCTGGCCACTGGCCACAACCCACACACAACAATTTGCCCTTAACTTCCCAATTCGAACACCATCTGCAGATATCAAAGTAGACCGCCAACCACCCAGACTCCAATCCACTACTCTAAGAAGCCCTCTTGCAGTCACCAAATAAGCCCACACATGTTTCTCCAACTGCCCCCCAAACACTACCTACTGCAATAGTTGTGGATACATTCTTGGTTGTGTGGCCGTAAGACACTGCAGTAGTTGTGCCAGTGTCCCTAGATTCTTGGGTGCATGGCCTATTTGTAACCTATCCAAGCATCCTCTATATCATCTACATTCCACTCCCCTACCCTAATGAAGTCTCTTTGCATTCACCAGACAAGCTGCCAGCCCAAGGCCCTGTCCGCGAACTACCGCGGTGTCCGTGGACTACCGCGGTGTCCGCGGACTGCCGTGCCCCGCACGGTCTTCTTCCACCTAAACAACACATCATATCAACCATCTTTCACTCTGCCACCCTCCCAGCCCCTCTTCCCAACACCAAATGCCGCAAAACATGTTTCCCAGCCCTGTTCCCTACTGCGCTATACACTGATATCCGTGGATACAACATGGCGGGCATTTTCGTAAAAATATGACGCACATCATGCTTTTCACCAGTCAATCAGCGGGCACGTCGTATGTCCGCAGACATCACGCCGCACTCCAGACCAATCGGAGTCCTATCCACAGAGCAAATAGGGAAATGGGTCCGTGCAGCGGACCCAGATATCACTAATTTTTTGTGACCTACATTTTGCCTATTTTGAAGAAAACTACTGGACGGATTTACACCAAATTTACAAAAGCACGCTTTTGAGACCAGGCAGCCGCTCCTGCTGCTAATCTGGTAAAAATCCGTCCAGCAGTTTGGGCTGTAAGCGTGAGCAAAACATTTTTTCCATTGGGTCTATGGAAAATAAAAAAATTGTGGGACCCCCTACAACTTTGCCCTCCCTTAACGAAACCTCACCAAACTTGCCAAAAAATTCAGAACGGGTCACATACTTTTTTTTCAAAGTTTGGTAAGGATTCGTCTAGGGGGAGCGAAGCTATAAACCACCCAAAAAGTGCTCTTCCTACGAGTTGAGCAATTTAACCATAACTTAACTGCCACTACCGCAGCCCGTGTAATATATATTTATATACATCCAAAAGCACAAAGGTGCACACGTGCCACGGACCGCACTTCATCTCACAGCATAAAATAACCTACAAGCACATCCCTAAAAGCACAATTCTTTATTTCCGATCCTCATAAGCTTCAAGTAGTTGAGGTGGTCATATTACATGTTTCGCAACCAACATGTCATAACTCACATACGTAAATATAATACACTATTCAATTATTTTCTTAACTTTGAGTAGATATGTACTTAAATAATGTTGTCCTTTGCCTATAATTTCAATAAAGAACACCACTCTGGATATCTAAAGTAAATAGACAGTTCTGTTTAGCTGTTTAGCTGTGCTCAATGTGCTCACTTCTTCATGATGAATCTAGAATAATGGAACTTTGCACTCATGGAGAATTGGTTTAGAGGTTGATGGCAGACATGTTATATTGCTAATCTGTTCCGCCAAGGCCGCAGACAAACGTTGAGAACAGTCACAGCTGCATATCTGGGGCCGGATCACTATGCATGTTTGCAAGTGAACATGCAATTTAGGCAATTGCATCGTAAAAGCGCTATTGCAAATAAAGTGCAAAGTCATTTGCACTCGCCCTAAAGCCATTGTGCATTTAGAAATGCTGTTTGCAAATGCACAAAATGTATGTGGGCTAATCCACCCCCCTTATTGTGTATCACTCAGGAATGCTTATCCAGCGAGAGTAAATTTGAGTAGGTTTTAAGTACTTTGTGGGTTTGCTATTAGCGCACACATAGAAAGTGAAAAATACTTTACATAGAAAGTGAAAAATACTCTACGTGCATCAAGATATGCTATTTTTCTACGAAAACTTGTCAGTACTTTTTTTATTTCAGAGCTGGTAATTTGGATGACAACTACCAGCCTGCAACATAAATTACTTCACTTTCAGTATACTTGACTTGATAATCCTGAGCGACAGATATCAACCAGCACGCTATATTGCCTTTTTTATTTTTCTCTTTAAATGGGTCGCCTTATCCCAATATGCAGCAAAAACGACTATATTCATTTCCTTTTAGATGTGGGCTGGACATTTAAACCATGTCAATTCATCTAAGCCACATAACATGTCTTCTAAGCTAGTTATTTGTGACAAAGCATGTAGCTAGCATGCAAAAGACACGTCTTTTTTAAATTCATTTTAGACTTGAGCTGGCAATTTGAACATCGCCTGTTAGATGCAACTAAATGTCTTTGGGCCTCATCACGAGTTTGGCGGTAACCCTTAAATCCAGTGGTAGCGCTATTACCGCCGGATCAAGGGTCCGCCAAATCAGGGCTCTGAGCTGGGGGAAATCCGCTGAAAATTCGCACTCATACCACCGGCGGGAAATCCACCAGCGGTATGAGGGCGAAATTTCCCCATTGAGCCCAATGGGGGATGGGGCATTCCCGAATGGGCTCAATGGGGAATGGGATTTCCAAATCCACCAAACCCGTGATCCGGCGCTAATAGCGCCGGTGGGTTTGGCGGTAGGGCAGATAGCACCAGCGCTATTAGCGCCGGCGTTACCGCCCAACTCATGATGAGGCCCTTTGTCTAGTCCTCTTTAGACATAAACTGTTGATTCGGGCTGTGCTTGCCAACATGCAAAATGAATGGCTTTCCTCAATTTCATGTAGGCTTCAACAGGCCGTTTTCACAACATCTACCAGCATGCAACAGCACTGTCTTTCTTTACTTCTCTTTAGACTTGTGCTGGCAATCTTCAACCACATCTACCCACCTGCAACTTAATGCAGTTCTTTAATTCTCTGTAGAGCTGAGAGGGCAATATCGAATAAAATCTATTTTCATGAAACATAAATGTGTTTCCTTTACTTTCTTTGGATTTGAGCTGGCATTTTGCAGCACTTCTGCCAGCATGCAACATGAATGGCTTTCTGAAACCTCATTAGAAATGAATTGGCAATTGTGGCCACGTCTAGCAGAAAATACAAGCTTACTGGGCCTCATTACAACCCTGGCCCTAAGGGGTTAACAGCGTCGTAAAAGGCTGCGGCGCCGTTAAACCCTTAACGCCAGATTCACACTTTAACGCCTGCTTTTTGCAGGCGTTAAAGTCCAAGGCGCTAAGCGACCTTGGTGCTAATTACGGCACCGTAATTTACGGTGCCGTAATTAGCACCTTCCCCATCCCCATTGAGCCCTATGGGGCAAAAATGGGAATGGGGAAGGGGCAATGGTGAATGGGGATTTACCGTCCCGCCAACCTTGGAATGGGGCGGTAAATCCGCCATCCACCATGGCGGAATCCGGCATGGACCATGGTGCTAATAGCTTGAGTTCGTAGTTTAAATTACTTTTAACAGCATGCAACAATAATTCCTTTCCTTTCAATTCTCTCTGTAATTTAGCTGGAAACTGTAACCACATATACCAGTAGCCATTCACAATACCAACTCAGCACCCCACCTTGCCCCGCCTTCCTCAAATCTCAGTTGTTTTGCTTGGTCTCCCTCGCCCTTAAGGTCTACAACCGATTTTTGGCATTTGGGTTGTCCGTCCAGCACCTCATCATTTGTTCTTGCTTTTCTCTGTCTAGCCTCTTACTCCCCTGGGCCTCATTGCTCAACACAAACTCAGTGTGTGAGACACTCTCGAGGTTACCTTTACTGACATTGTTGGTTTGGCATCTCCATAGATCTCCCTCACACTGCGGTTTGCAGGGCCGTTGGCTACCTGGATTGGGCTGTTTTATTCCCTCCCCACTTCCTCCAGCACTTTCTCGGGAAGCTCATTCAGCTGTATTTGCCTTCGCATTGCAACAGGTCTCGGTCTGGCGTCCCTTCTCCACTAGGTAGGTTAGCAACTGACAGGTCCTCCTACCTGGCTCTCAGGGCATTCCTTCTTCAGTTTATGGATTCATACTTTGCACATAGCTTTTCCACAGCTTACACAGGGTTTCTCTACCTCCACCTCTCTGATGTTCCAGCACGTCCGGGTCTCTCTGAGCCTTCTCACACCGTAGTCAACCCAACAGCTGCGAACCAACAACTCCATCAATTCATGTTCCCTGCTTCCTCACACTGTAAGAATTTCTCCTCTTTTGAAATAACCGGTGTTCTATGGAGCCAGTCAGATGATTACTGACAGTGAAGAAAGACTTCTCATTTCTACTTTGTCTATGCTCCAAGAGTACTAGTTTTCTACAGTACTCTGCAGCAATTTAGAAAGTGGTCAAATACTATTGCCACGTAATATGATAGTAAAAAGCAGAGAGATCATTTTAATCGATAGCTTGATAAGGACCAGGAAAATATTGTCCAAAATGCTCATTGTAATGTGGAGTTGATATCAAATTATCAAAGAAATGATAATGTTATTCCCGCAAGTCCTTGGTACCACACACCACATATTTATTTTGGTTCTGCTTTTCCCTGTTTGTCTGTTGCAAGATAACCTCATGACTATTCATATGTGTGGGGGCTTAAGGGAACAATCTAGTGCATGGCAGCATCCACCATGCATTATTTCTACTGCTACTACCACTTGTGAACCAGGAGGGAGAAAACCACTCACACCAAAAGGCACAAGGGAGAGATTCATATGTCAAGTGTAGGTTAAGCTTTCTATGGCACATAGTATAAAATACAGCATTATATGGCTCAGCAGAGAGAGAGAGAGAGAGAGAGAGTGTGTGTGTGTGTGTGTGTGTGTGTGTGTGTGTGTGTGTGCGTGTGCGTGTGCGTGTGCGTGTGCGTGTGCGTGTGTGTGTGTGTGTCTTCAACTGGGCTGAGAGCAACACAGAAATTATTACAACTCCACCAGTGGCACTCAGCCCATCTGCCTGAGGCTGCCTGTGGGTCTGAGGGGACCTACAAAAGTCATCCAGGATCGATATAGGGGCTGCTCACGTGACCTCTGACCCTAGAACCGCCATCTTTTAAAGGTCTTTCAACCTCCAAAAGGGGACTTCAACAGGCTAAGAGCAACACAGAACTCATTACAAAACCACCAGAGGTACTCATTCCATCTGCCTGAGGATGCGTACATAGGTCAAGGGACTTAGAGGAAGCATCCAGGATCTATCTACAGACTGCACATGTGACCCCTGACAAAGTTACTTCCAAGTTACTTTGAGTATGTAAGCACTGTCCTTTGGGCGTCCGTTTGCCCGGGCGTCCATTTGCCCGGGCGTACAGAGATAAGGGTTGCTGCTTTATCCTTCTCTATTTCATTCTGTGTTAGCCCCTGTTAGCCCCTGTTTGCCACAGGTTGCCACAAAAATGCCTCGCATAAAGCACACAAATCAAGCTCCAACACAACACTCCACTAAAACAACTAATTGCACACACCTGCATTCTTCTCAACTACCACTCTGCACCTGATCACATATGGGTCGGATTGGGACAAGAAATAGGCCCGGTCACCCAAAAGAAAGTGGCCCACCCCTCGCCTCAAAAAAGTGGCCCACCCCTTGCCTCACGACACTTGACCTCTGATGACATCACCGGAAGTGATGTCATTTGACCCCACCTCAAAATGACATCCCGGGAAGCGATGAAACATGGCATGCCTCCCTTGACAAAACAGGAAGTGGCATCAAATAGCATTGTTCCTAAGCACACTAAATTACTTTGAATCCAAGCAGACGTCGAAGGCCAAATGATAATGTTATTGTATTGTATTGTATTTGTATTTATTGTATTTATATAGCACTTAAGCTCTTTTTTATATAACAAATATGAACACAATATCACCCAACCTGTCTTGTTACTCATTTATCGACCTAAGAAGGATGAAAGTCTTTTTGAAAAGAAAATAAAATGTGAAAAAAAATTAATTAGTTTACATTTTGTTCCTTCCAAACTGGCCCAGGCATGGCCAGAAACCGTCGCCTACTCCCTAGGGGCAAATTTGGCCCAGTCACGGGCCGAAAGGCCAAGGGGCCAATCCGACCCTGCATTACACACATGAAATGAATGTACTCAGCAGCACAAATCCCACTATGCACCCATTATCCTTGAGATCCCTTGCACTATCTCATCAACCACAAAGACTGCCCACACAAAAAAGGTGGTGACATTCAAGTGGTTAGTAATTTCACACACCCCCAAACACATCCTTTGATGCACTCTCTCTCATTTGCCCCCATCCATCACATCCACATTCCACCTTTCTCCACCTCATTTATCGCCCTCCTACACACAATCCCAACTTCCAAACTGACCGGACTGGCTTCACTACTAACAACTCTTCTCCGCCTGCAACAACATTTACAAAGGCGATTTCAACCCTGCTAGTTCCCTTCCAGACACTAATCCCATACTAAAAACTATCCTCGTTCTGCTCACCCCTTGTGACCTCACACAGCTCATCCCCTATCCCACATACATTGCTGGCAAAACCTTGGAAATTCCGATCACAAGCAAACATCATATCTGCGTGGATAATCGATTCTAGATATCATGGTCTGACCACTTTGCTATGCCCTTCATGCTCACACTACCACACAAAACCCCACCACCTGCCACACATCCCCCTTACAAAAAACCAACAGCAACCACCACAAACCATGATTTAACGGCACCCTCCTCTCTATCAAACAGGAAGCCAGACACCTAGAATGAGCCTGGGAAAATAACCCATTGCCCTTGACCAGGATACCCCTCAGGCACTACTGCAACAAATACAAAACAGCCATATGCAATGCCAAAGCCACCCATTACCTCCAAGAACTACAAACACAATCCACAACTTCTACACCCCATCCAGTGCAGTATACAACTCCCTCATGAACTACTTGAACTCCAAAATACACACCATCAGGACTGCCCTCCCCATAGATCTCCCACTCTCACCCTGCACTCCCAAACATTCCAACATATGGGACACCTTCCAACCCATTGACACTGACACCCTATTCATCTTTGCTGTCAAAACAAAACCAGCAGTCTTCCTGGATGATGCAAGCCCACCTCAAGCTGCATCCAATTGCATCAGCACCCTAGCTACTCACTAGCTCAACATCAACTCCTGTCTCTCACCGGTACTATCTCCACTTCACTCAAAGCTGGACCATTCTCACCCCTCCTAAAAAAACATCTCTCAACCTCACGCTTTGTCACTAACCAACTGCAACAACACATCACCACAAACAACCTATTCAAACCCCTTCCAATCTGGTTTTCAACCTGGATACAGCACTTAGACCACTGATCTTCAGATTCTGAATGACCTTCACAGCATCAGTTACAAAGGACACACATCACTACTCATACTCCTCCACCTCTCTGCAGCCTACGACATCATCAATCACACCATTCTACTAAACATCCTAGCCCACAGAATGAACCTCTCTGGCACAGTGCTGACTGGTTCACCTCCTTTCTCACAGACAGGGCACAATTTGTCTCCATGCTCCCTTATCGATCAGACCCTACCCATGTCAAATATGGGGTCCTGCACGGCTCCTCCATATTTCCACCCCATTTCAACCTATATGTGGAATCCCTTGGACAGACCCTTCGCAAACACAACGTCCAGTTCCATCACTAGGCAGATGCTACACATATATTCTTCCAAATGTCAGCCCCACCCACACCCTCAAAACCTGCCTCTCCACCATCACCAACTGGATGGCCACCCACTTCCTCAAACTCAACCCTTCAAAACAGAATAGCTCCTCATAGGCCCCCAAGGCATAAACCCAACCTCCCATCATGGATCCAAAAACCTGCCACAGACAACCCCCACGTAACCCTTTCCACACCTGTCAAATCCCTTGGCTTTTCCACCAATCCCAACCTTTCCTTCACACACTACATAGCCTCTGTCACCAAAACATGCAATCTACAATCTGTCTCGGGAGGATAGCTCAGGGGCAATGTGCTCGACTTGGAAGCAAGACGACACGAAGCAACACAGGTTCGATCCCCGGGACCACACTTAGAAACCTCAGAGTATTAGGCGAGTAATAAATAACCTATCATATCAATTACATCTTCTATGCGCAATTAGACATATCCTTCCTCCTGACGACTTCCGCACTGCAGTCCAAGCACTGGTTCTCTATAAACTGGACTATGGCAATGCTCCCCTCACTGCAATCCCCAACAGCACCCTTGCCCCCTAGAAAGCCATACAAAGCTCAGCAGTCAAAACACATCCTCCACCTAACTAAACATTCACACATCACCGCAGCTCTTGCCCAGCTCCACTAGTTCCCCCATACTCCAGAAAGTTGCCTTCAAATGACTCTGCATTGTTTTCAAAGCCATACACTTCAAAACTCCATCTTACCTTCATGACAAACTCAAACCCAAACCCATCACCCACACAAACACCAGACAAGCCTGCCAACACATTCACAGACAAAAAAAGCATGTAACCACTGGGCCCCCAGGGCATGGAACACCCTACCTCTTCACAGACATACCGCTTCTTCCATCATCACTTTCAGAAATAGCCTCAAACATACCTGTTTCTCCACACATAGCCCTGCCCTCCTCTCCTGCTATCACTTGTCTATCCTAATCTTCCTATCCTTTCCTGAAAACATTTTGTAACTTCTTTTTTCAACTCCCACCTTTTCAAACTTTGAACCAGGTTAGGCGCTCCCATAGATGCCATGAAAACCTTCAAAGGTGGTAACCAGCTTCACTTAGCTACTCTGAATGCTTTCTCTGCTGTCAAACACTCTTCTGACATCTGTCTCCTTCTCCCAAGACTTTGACCTAGACGTCCTCTGAGACATGGTTCAATGCCAGCTCTGTCACTGCTCTTGACACTCTCCTTCCTGAGGGCTACAAAATCTTCTCCAAACCCAGACCCAATAGTCCTGGAGGTGGAGTGGCCCTGATCTTCCCTGAGTGGGTCCCTGCCTCCATCATACTCACTCAATCCTACTCCTCCTTTGAATGCCTCATCTGTAGACTTGGTATCTCACCTACTCTCTCTCTCACCCTCAACACTATCTAGAGGTCCCCTGACCCTATCGCTCTCTTCCTCTCTGAATGAACACTTGTGTACAGGCGTGTTATAAATACCATATCATATCATATCAATGGGACAACCTCGCTCCCTCCCCCTCCTCCCTCTCATCCTCTTCTTCCAAACTCCTCCTCCTTGGTGATTTTAACATCCACCTTAACTCCCTTGGATCATCCACCTCTCAGTTCTGTGTCCTCTGTGACTCGCCCTCTCTCTCGATTCTCCCTTCTTGCCAGACCCACTCTGCCAGTCATACCCTGGAAACCCTAATTTCTGGTGACACGCTATCTCTAATACAGTCATCACCCCTTCTCCTGGTGTGACCACTCTCTTCTCCCGCCTGGGGCCCCTTGGCACTCTATCTGAGCCACCCCCAGAACTGGCAACCTCCTTCGCTGTCATCTGACCTGTGAAGTGAATGTCAGTCACTGCTTTCACCTCCGCCTTCTTCCCCCATCCACTCTGTCCTTGCTAACCTGCACCTCTCCATCTCTAACACCCTTAACATCATTGGCCCTGTCATGAGGTTCTGCATATAATCTGCCTCCAAGAACAACATCTGGTACGACTCTCTGAAATGCAAGTGCAGAGTTGCTGAACGGAAGTGGCAGACCTTGGGTTTACCCTCTGGCAAACTTGCCTGCCGCCTGCACCAAAGACAGTATTGCTTCTCTATCTGCTCCAAGAAGTGGGCCCACATCCAACCTCGCATCTCTGGAGCCACTAACAACACGGCCAAACTTTTCAATATCTGCAAGGAACTCGCCAATCCAACTTCAGTCTCCACCTCTCTCCTCCCTTGCCAGGCTCTCTGCACCACTTTGGCCTCCCATTTCACAGCCAAAACTCACTCTCCTCTCTCCCATCTCCACTCCTGCTCCCCTGCCTCCCTTGGCTCCCCTCCTTCCACCCCCTCACTCTCCTCCCTCCTGCCCATAGCAATGGATGAGGTCGCTAAAGTGGTCCGCTCTATGAAAGTTTCCTCCAAACAGGTCTTCCCCTACTCTTCCACAACCATTAAGGACAACATCTCCTCTCTTACCCCGGCGCTTGATGACTTCTGCAAGCACTCCCTTGTGCACCCTCTCTTAAAAAAGCCATCCGCTGATATCTCTTGTTCGGCTAACAATCGCCCGAATTCCACAACCACCTTCCTGTGTAAACTCCTGGGGAAGTTGTTCCTCCCCTAACTGACCTTTCACACTGATCTCGTTGGTTGCCTCCACGACCATCAATCTGGATCCGGGCATCCAGAGGCACAGAAACTGCTCTCCTGAACACCAGTGAAACCATGCTCGCAGTTCTTGACTCAAAGTCTCCTGCTGCTTTCATTCTCCTTGATCTTTCCTCTGTCATTGACACGGTGAACCATTCCATCCTCATAAAACGACTATGACACCCTCAGCATCACTGGCCGGGCACTGGATTAGCTGACCTCTTTCCTCACTAACCGCCCTTCCCAGTGAAAACTGGGCCCTTTCTCCTGCACCACTTCACTCTCTACCTGGGGTGTCCCTCAGGGATCTATCCTATCACCATGGCTTTTCAATATCTATCTTTCCCCTCTTGCTCACCTGTTTTCCTCCTTCTCTCCTTATTTTCAGTGTTATGCTGATGACACACAGCATTCCTTCAAACTTCCCTGAACTACTTCCTCTTCCTCCTCTCTGATCCCTGTGTGTTTGTCCGTCATTAAGGCAGGGTGTGCAGCTAATGATCTCTATCTTAAAGCCAGTAAGACAGAGATCCTTCCTATTGGGACACTTGCGCCCTTTTTTCCTCCTACCCACTGGCCACCCTCTCTGGGCCCTCTACCCCCACCATCCTGCGAGGCCAAAAACCTTGGGTCATCTTCAATTGCGCTCTCTCCTCCACCCATCACATCACAGACCTTGCCAAGAAGTCCCACTTCCAGCTCCACTTCCTCAGAGGCATCCTTCCTTTGCTTACATTTCCCTGGAAGCTCAATGTCTCCAGAGGTTTGGTCCTCTCCAGGCTGGACTACTGCAACCGCCTCTTCCTCAATCTCCATCTTTCCTCCCTATGCCCCCTCTAGCTAATCCAGAAGAGAGCTGCAAGACTTATCCTTGGCCTCAAGCACAGGGACCAAATCTCTCCAGCACTGAAATCTCTCCATAGGCTCCCATTGGCTGCAAGGATCAAATTCAAGATCCTCTGCATCATCCACAAGGCCGGCTCGGGCCTGGTGTCACACTATCTCCCACTTTCCCTCCCTCAATTCTCCCTTACTAGAGACCTACGCTCCTTTAACTCCAACTCTTTGACTGCCAAACAATTCTCCAAGCAGATAGTGGGGGCAGGTCTCTCTCCTCGGCTGGTGCCTGCCTTTGCAGCAGCCTCCCTGCCCCTCTCAGACTTGAGCCGGACCTCCTTAAGTTACAGAAACTGCTCAAAACACAGCTTTTCTCTGCCTCCTTCCCTTCCCTGTTAATCACCCCACTGCCGCTGTGACCAGTGGCCTGATCCTCATGAACCTTACAGGATTCCAGGCCCTTCTTCCCAGTCGATACCAGCACCTTCCCACCACTGCACTGCCCTTCGGGGCCCTGCTTGGCAGCTCTGCATTCCACCTTGGGAATCGCATGCACTTGCACTTTGCCTGAGGTACCCCTCCTTGGCTCCCCTTAGCACTCCCCCCCACCTCCTGGCCCTCCACCAGCACGTATCCACTCCTCTGCTCCCCTAACCTCTCCGTCCCTATCTCCTGCACTTCTCCTCATTGCACTTGCACGTCCGAATGCCACAAGACCTAGTAGGACCATGACTGTATTTCCCTGTGTTTGCCATTGTTATTTTTCCTGTTTCCTTCCCATTTAGCATTGTGGTGCTTTGAAACACAATTGTGTTGTATAGGCGCCTAACAAATGCTCAATAAAACAAAACCAAACCAACATTCCGATGCACCTGGGAGTTAGATTTTATCAGGGAAATAGGGAGACATACATTTTCCCACAGACATACATTGGGGCTACAATTATTTCAGTTGTGAGAACGTGAAAAATAGCAATGTGATCCACTGAAAAATCAGGAGTCTTCCCTCCCAGCTAAATCGGCAAGGTTGGCACGTGTGTTGCTCCAAGACCCTCTGGGTAGGTCCAGCGCTAAACAAACACTGCAATAAAATAAAGTAATTGTTTCTATTTGTTTTATTTGCAGATTCTCAGTAGTACTGTTTTATTTGATGGGCACATGTACTTCACAAACTATCCACCACACATAAAGAGTGCAAGTCTCTCTCCATCATAACACAGGCCTCAGCAGCCCCAAACCCATCAACCGCGGATAGGAGCAGCAACCGCAACTTGTTTTATGGAATGCGGGCAATATTAGTTCGCTCCCTGCCGCAGTGGTCGAAGTGGGCGGGAGCGGTACTCCTCTACTTTTATTAATTACGTTTTACTGTTCCTATACTTTTATGTTAAAAAGAAACCTTTCCGGAATGGGTTTGTTTTAAAATAAAAGTGTAGGAAGCAGTTGAAACTTGCACTCCAGTGCACTGCACTGAACGTTCCCGTAACAGCAGGCACATTTGTTTGGGGGTTTGTATAGTGCATGGGAGGGGCGGGGTGATGGGGTTTGTGGGGAGCAGCCAGGGTAGGCCTGCGGGGAACATAGTTCCACTACTTCATTTCATGCACTTCGACCACTGTCTACCAGTGTTGTCATCCTCCATCCTCCACGACATCACTCTCATGCTGCCTGTTGGGACGATAATTACATTGACGGTTTTGTTTGTGATTTCTGGCCTCACGTGGGGCCTACAGGTATGTTGTGGCTGGCATCAAGTACTAAATGAGCATGTGCCACTCGCTCATGGCAGGAATACTGCACATGGCTTCTCCCTGCTTGGCTCTTCTACTAGTGTTCAATTATCCTTTAAGTGCGACACCCGCGTTGTTGTAGGATGATTTGCTGAATGTCATGACTTCTTTTTAACTCTTTAAATACATGTGCAAAATGGGTCTCTGAGTAAATGGGCTGGCAACTGCTTTCCCAGGACAAAATGGCAGCCGATGATCAGGTCAATGGGTCAACAGAAGTCGGAAACAGAAAGAGGCCAGCCAGCTGAGATGAGATCACAAGACGGTTTGAGTGGACTGCGATCAGAAAAGTATGCTGTCAGAAAAACAATGCAATACAACCTGGTAGAAGGGGGGAACTGGATACTTTTCAAAACAAGGAGGCCCCGAGCTACACGTGTTTCACTGCATGAGTGCATTATGCAAACTACCTTTCCTTGAGAGCTGTTTTTCTGATTTGTGACCTAGAGGAAAGGTTTTTGCTGCTGCTTTTTCAACTCCACGCATGTCTACCACAAGTTGTTTAGTCCTCATTGAAAAACACTACTTTTTGAGTAGGTGTCATTTTCTCAAAACTCTGTCAATTCCATCAAAACATCAGATGTTCACCTTTTTTGTTTTTAATCGTGCACATTAAGGACTGTTGTCTAGATGTATAAAAAAGGCTTCTAAGAAAAGAACCTAGTTTTGATATTTAAGAAATGGTGGCCGCTGGAGTGTGAAACCCTGTATGCTCAGGCGGGATTGTTTTCGGTCGCAGCTGAATTGGGCCTTACAAGACATAAGCGGCAATATGCGTCCCTAGTGCCTCAAGTTGGGGATACTATGGTGCTGTGAAGCCGATGATTCCAGCCGAGGATGTCACAAAAAGAACAGCACTAGGCCAGCAAAAATGTGAAGATCTGAAGATGGCTGAGTGGGGAAATGAGAACCAGGCTCCACCTGTGCTAGGCACTTATTCATTCCCAGGTAAATTGAAGATCATGCACTTGTGGAGCGCCATCATGCAAAAGCACACAGTGCAACTATACCTAATCTAGTCTTTAAACGCTCGGCCAGAGATCTTTGCTAATCACACACAGTGCACAGCTTCGAATGCTGGTGGGGCCGACTCAGCTCTTCATCCGTCCAGGGCCCATAAACTGAGTAGCATCAAAAATGGAGTAGTAATAATAGCACATATTATAACAGCGCTTGAATTGGGAGGAATACTATAAAGCACTATAGAAATGCATGATTTAATTGAAGATGCAGATAAAAAAAATTGTACAATTGCCATGCATAATAAATGTTAAAAACTGCTTTCCCTTTCAACACTTTAAACACAAGTATTTAACCAGTGGGGTAGTTTTTATCGTGTGAAATACCAAATAATGTTCAAGGTGTGCACTTGTTAGCCAACTTGAGCTCCCTAAAGAACTGTGAGTAAAGAACCGCAGTGAGTTAAACGTCAAAGTCAGTCGTAGTATATGCAGGCCCCTATGCTGCAACATATATGTGGACCCCTAATTTGCATATGTATTGCTAGCACTGAAAGTGACATCACAGAATCTTTTATACGGGAGGGCGTCATGGGAAGTTACATTAGAAAACGTCAACAAACAGTGTCCTATGATATGTGCTTTGGCGTCATTGTTAGGCATGATCTCGGGAGGATAGCTCAGGGGGAACGTGCTTGGAAGCAAGACAACACAAAGCAACACAGGTTCGATTCCCGGGTCTGTGCCTAGAAATCTCTGGGTAGTAAGCGCGTTATAAATAACCTATCATATCATATGAAGAATGTTACTATGCAAATATGAAGATCTATTAAAAAAATCTTTTAGTGCATGACAGTAAGCATACACCAGTGAAATTAGATAGGTGGTTTAAAAGCACTGAATATTTTGTGAAGACTCAGTTCAACTGTCTACAGAAATGGCTCATTCTTTTGGAGCTAAAAGGAGGTGTTTGGGGTTTATACATGCAAATGATATACCATTGTTGTTCTCATCACACTTAAATTGGAGGACACATTGACTCCCCCCGCCTGCCACAAGGCACTAAATTGTCACTACCAGTGCTCCAGATAAGATCTGGAAGTGGGAGTATTTTACTCCCTATGTTTTTTAAGTTGGGAGTAAAATTATTTTTTAGGGAGTAAAACTTTTAAGTCCAATTCCCAATGGGAGCATTTTTTTTATAAGTGTGTGAAAATATGCTATCATTGGAAAACGGAAGTGTTTTTGTAATAATTATATTGTTGCATTTAGTTATTCATGCACATTAAAAGATACTTTCCCCTTCTTTCGATCGCACAGCTATAATACCAGTTTCCTCCTGTGGTACCACGTGCACTACTGCTCCAAACATATCCATGGAGGAGCTGTGTGGGTGAAAGCAGGGGCACAAGGCTATACGTGTCTGTTTGCTATTTTTCGTTGGGAGTATTTGTACTCCCTATTTTGATTTTTTGGGAGTATTTGCACATTTTTTACGGACTAAAAGTGGCCGATACACCCCGTATTTGTAGGGCTGGTCACTATCTTTGTTTTCAGAAAGGCATTTAAATGAAGCTCTAGGGCCTTGCATGTGGCAAATGGGCAGCTGGCAGGTGCTCGCACAGGGTCAGGGGAGGCAAGATATGCATCGTGACGGGAAGCAGCCCCTCCACACTCTGCTCTTGAGGCCAGCAAAAACATTTATACAACAGCAGATTATGCCTCTGGGTCCCCTGGGGAACTGCGACCACTGCCTATAGCTAGGTTTGACTATGTTAAACGCTCACCTAATTCATATCTGTGTGTAGGCGCCGATTTCAATGCCGGCTCCGCCATTCATCCTTGCTGTGACTACCTGGAGCATCCTGCCCAGACATGTGACTACCAGCATCATCCTGACACAATGAACGTGTACCTGCAACATGTTACCAAGGCATTTTAGCATTTATATGCACTCCTCGGCTGTGGACGGTATTGAGAAATACCTGACAGTTGCTGGACTAAGATGCCCTGGAAAAAGAAATCTCAGTGTTGACCACATGGCACAGAAAAGTGTGGAGCCAATCAAACTTCCCCACATTGGTACTTCAACAAGTCTATTCTGGCACAAGTCATTCTGCTGCGATTGGCAATAAGGGTACAAGGAGGACCTTTGTGTGCTGGTAGAGCTGGGCACTATGGACTGCTGCTGATATAGTCCACAGACTTCAAAGAGGCCACATTTAACCCTCCGAGGTTAAAGATCTTTCACTGGGCCCCTGTGCATCAGGTTAGGCTGGCAGCTGCAGTGACGCAGAATGGTAATATTCTCTGTCAATGGCCAAGTTGGGAAACAAATTATAATAACCTAAAGAATATTAGGGTATCAAAGGTAAGTAATATTATTATTTCTGATCATGGCTGCATATTCCTGCTTGCTTGGCTCGCTATTAAGTTCGAAAGAACTATCAAATGCGTGTGATAGGCAAACATATCTTTTTTTATTAATTTCATGTTTTCTAATGAAAGAATTGGGAAGCAGTCTCAAGGCTTTATGATAGCACAGGAAGCCTACGTATTAGGGCACAATAATTATAGCTAATGGTGACAAAAAATGTGCTTTGTAGTTATTAGGTAAGAATGCGTAGAGTCCAACTGGTGTGGGACTTTACAAGACTTATCTCTTTGTATTAGGTAACCCACCTTTTAATATAGGCCTGTACTACACACGTTGGTAGGGTGACTGAGCAACCAGGTTTATCTTAAGAGGGGTAATGTGAGCTGTAGAGCTGTACAATTAAATCAGTAAATACATGTATCCAAGTAAACACTTAAACACTTAAAGTTATAATATAAATATTTATTTATAAATACACAAGGATAATTAGACAATCTTTAAAAAGCAGCAACTACAAGTAACATTAATCCCAAAGTTAGGATTCAATTCAACAAAATCAATAAAGCAGGTAAGTAAACGTTTCATATGTTATACATATTCCAGCACATTGAGTGATATCAATTGAGGTCAGCAATAACACTTATTCGTGATGACTAGTGCAATATTGAGTTATAAGGAGGGAAAAGTTATAGTTAGATCAGAACCTACTTTGTACTTAGAAAAACAGTTAGTTTCTCCCAGAGGGATGTAGGCAGTCTTTTATCCCATCAATAACAGTGTTCAACAATTAAAACCTGTAATGAAGCAAGCACTGCCAAAGCCAATAGGTTCAGTTCGGATTCTCTCTTCTTTTTTTTTTTTTAAAGTCTGTAGTCCAGTAGGAAAATCACAGAATCTCAAGAGGAGCCGACCTTCAAGAAGCACAAGCTGGGAGGCCAGCGCAAGTGAGTTGAGGTCAACTCAAAAGAGTGTAAAATAGTACTCCCCAAATTAGAAAGCACCACAATTGGCACAAGGTAGACGTACCTCAAGCCCCAGAGAACCTGTTTACTGAAGAATTGGTTCCAGCTTGATGCCTTCTTGTTGCAGTGTAGCAGACCCTTGTTCCTAGTCCTTGGTCGTGGTGATGAAAGGGAGGACGTCTGGCAGGCTTCTGCGGCAACACTTGAGAGAGAGGGGCTCTGCAGCAATGGATTCTCATTGATTCTGCTGCCTTTTGTGGTTTTTGCACCTTTTTCTCATCGCCAAAGAAGAACGAACAGCTCTGATTAGAAGTTACTTGATCCCTCAGTCCTGGACTCTGGTGAGGGGACTCTGGATGAAGATTGATGCCCACAAAGTTTTGACTGGATTCATACTTCGGAAGAGAGTGCACTCGATGATGATCAGGGTTCCCAGGCATGGGATTCTGCAGCCTTGGAAAGTCACAGTAAGTTGGGGGTTGTGCCAAAATGAAGCTTGTCTCAAGGCTAGTTGGTCCGACCAGCCAAGGGAGAAAGTCATCCCGTACGGGTCTTCCCAGTCGAAAATGGAAACAGGATCAGCACAGCTACAGGGCTTCACTGTGTCTCTTCACTTCTTCTTCTTCATTGGATGTTGTCATCTAGTGGTCGATTTGGCCTCTAGTCCCAAAAACCACACCTTTTAAGCAAGTTCCCATTCATTCACAGCCCTAACCTGTTAATCGCCCAGCGGGGTGGCTGTCCTCCCGACAGCCAGACCGCCAGTCTAAACTGGTTTCACTCAGGCACACCTATAGACAAAGCACAGGGATATTTCGGGACCCTCCCTCACTTCCTGCCTTTCCAGACACACTGGAGCCTAGCCGAGTTTCAGGGCAGAAGCTATCCAAAGGCAAAATGCACTAAAGGACTCAAACCTTATTCAAACAACAGAGTAAAAGCCCAGAACGAACTAACTGACAAGAAATGGTGAAAAAAGAAGACAGGGGCCAATTTGGGAAAATGGTCACCGTTGGGTGCTGTACTGCAGCTGATGAATCAACCTGCAGATACATGGCACAAGGTAGCAAAAAAGAAACCACTGCCACCAGTCATTCAAGTTAGTTAGTGTAACAGAATGTTACATGAGAAGTGGGATAAAGGAGTTATTATGTAAACACACAGCACTCCACATAGGGTGGTGTGTGCTGGGCCCACAAAAGAAAAGGTAAGTAAGACAGGGGTCATCTTACTCTTCTTGGGAACAGTAGTTCACCCACAAAAATGTAGTTTAACATTAAGAGAAGTCTAAGGGACTTCTCAGTGGCACTGCACAAAAGGTGCTGTGTGTCGCAATGAGTTTACCAGACTCCATTAAACAGTAAAAAACTTAAAAAATCCTAGTCAGAAAAAACACATGAGGGAGTGAGAAAAAAAGTCACACTCACTCAGGAAAAAAAAAATGAAAGAGCCCTGAGTTCATCAAAAGAGATGGGGGACTCTAAGGTTAAAGGGAATTGGCACAGAAAGTAGAATTCTCCCCACAATTAGTCATGGAATATTAGGTGACTTAACAAGATATGTCCGTGCTGAAAGAAAGCACCCAAATGTAACATCTCTCGCTTGCGTTATTATGTAATTAACATGGCCTTTACAGAGAGGAGACACAAAGGGCCCGTAGAAGGTTTGCTTCTAGGCGTAGTGCCCATCAAAATTTGTGCCTAATAAATAAGTAAACCTCAAGTTAAAGTCACGCTCACAATGATCACAGCAATGATAAGGAAATTCATCCAATATAAGGCCATATAGAAAAAGGACACCTCGTTACTGTGACCCCCCCACCCCATTGACAGATCATGCTGCAGATCAGTGAGGATGACTGTGCACACTGCTCAGCCAGAGCTACTAGTCTTGTTGGCTCAGAAAAATTGTACACAGAGGGGACATACGTGGTACAGCGAGAACGTCTCATCCTACACATGCATTCTTAAAGGGTATAATGTTGTGCGGCTCCAGGACTCTAATGCATAAAGCTGGCATACTACAGACTGCTTTGCAAAATTGCACTTCAACTGCCTACGTCTCATATCAGTTGAGAAATCACACATTCAAACAATGCTGGTTAAGTGGGTGACTGTCACCTGTCTTGTCAAGTGCCTTGAAACATGTTACCTGTGCATGACCTCGCTTATAGGGTTGCTGTGAACAGACAGACAGAAAAAGAGAGTGTTTAAGCTCAGTTATAGACATTGACAAACAGAAGGACAGTCTACAAATAATGTCCCGGAACAGTGACACACTCATGAGAAGGGAGAAGTTACTTTCGCTCATTTGATCATCAGTCCTGCCACAAAGCTTGAAAAAGGGCTTCATATTATGTACTAAAATACACGTCTTCAAGCACTTGAGTAGCGGCACAGATAGAAATTGCTTCTGCAGACATAGTAACTTGGAGGTTTAAGGCAGGATGCTCCTCTGGACCTATTCATCCTTTCAAGCCCCCTCCCTCTTAGTTGAATACACCCAAGCAAGACCTGTCTCATAGTTTCATTTCCACATGGTGACTTACAGTATTCCCACCTTAGCCCACTCTCTGTGCCTTAAAATCCTAGTTTTGGGCAGAGCAATGAACCACATAGTAACTCCTTGTGAAAAGGTGTATTTAAATGGGACTGTTATTTCATGTATTAGGTCTCTGTGATGAAAGAAAAAAAAAAAAAAACCCTAGCAGAAGACAACCGAGATGAGACCACAAAACTAAGGACTCAGGAAGATCGAGGTGGGACAAAAAAAAACAGAAAGCCTAATGTCCCATAACCCAGGCACAGTAAATAATTAAATAACATCCATGTATAGTACAGCCCTGCTTTTTGATGCATGGTTTGAACTGCAGTGCCACCTCAAACATTTGGTAAACTGCAATAAACTTAGGACTAAAACAATGCTTACGAGAGTGGAAGTTTTATGGGCTGCACATAACAGGCCCAAGTTAACCAGAGTTCTGTGCCTGTCTTCCATGCTTAACCTTGGAAGGCACAGTGCAGCAGGCCGGCAATCAGGACATGTGCTGTGGTCAAAGGCAAAGCTGGTGGCAGATGGCAGAGCCGTTTCCTGAAGGACAGATGAACACACGCATCAGGCACAACTTATGTTTGTTTAGCACCCAGAAGCACAGACTAGAGGTTTTGAAGCACAGTAAAAATTAAAGATAAGGATCCTATGGGGCAATGAGCTTATGTCGACAGGAAAAAAGATGGAATTGTTACAGTTACAGTGTCCCTGTCACGAAAGCAGTATTGTCAGCTATATGCAATGCACGCAGTTCTAACAGTGGACCTGGCCCCCAGCCCCTACCCTGGGCCCTGCCCCTCTGCCTGGTGACCTGTGAAATGGTCCAGCAGACACCAGCTAATTTACGGCCCTCAGTCACAGGAGTTGGAGTGGCACACACATACATGCATACCCATCCCTTCCGCTTCCATGTTCTGCCTCTGAGTCCGAGAGGCAGAACAATTACAACAATAGGGCACCTGTCACCTGCCTGTGCTGTGCGGCGTGTGTCTGCGTTTCTCTCAGCAGGCAGGGCCGCCACCCACGGTGGCAGTCTGCAGCTATGTGTGCAGGATCGGCCATGGACGATCCAGACCAGCCGACCGTCCAGAAGAGAAGAAGAACATTGACACAAGCCTCAGAGTAGAGGACATGTGCGGTGCTAATGTGCAAGTGCCATCTGATGCCCTGCGCACGGCACAGCAAGCCACGCCCACACTCGAGTCCTGACCCGAACCTCACGGGGCCTGCTGCGCTGCCTGATGCTGAGAGCGTCACCCGCCTCATGACTCGAGAAAGAGAATAATAATTGTATGCATACAAAAAATGTATACAGGGTTATTGCCTTCAGCGGCATTAGCCACTCTAACATTTTCACATTTAGGCAAGCGCCCTAACCTTGCCTGGTGATAGCACCGGCCCTGACACTGGCAATGATCACTGCAAATATTTCCCTGAACTTCCAAATACAATCGCATACAGCTGGCAGACAAATACCAAATTTGAAACCCAAAATGTTCATTCAGTCACCCTAAAACCAAGCAGGGGATTTCACGGATCTATCTATCACCCCAAGGCAGGAATATTATGGCAACCTATTACAAAAATACAGGTTGGAGTTAGTAGTGCAATGATGGCAATATAACTTTTTTTGTTGCATTATTAAACATTGTAATGCAGGCCGGAATTTCTTAACGTAGCTGTAGCATTTTATGAGATAAGCAAGGTGAACACACACACACGCCACATTGTTTAGCTTGCTAACCTGTTTACGTGTGAAGTGTATTTGTATTTTATTTGTGCTAGCAGCAGGGGTTTTGTCACAGAGCAAACCATAAAGGGAACAGGATCTCCCTTTTTTGTGCGATTTACAAATAAAAGATTTTGAGAGCAAACAACATTAAAGATGTTACACTCTACCCTGGCTACAAAATGGATGCCCGCAGAGCCTTAAAAAGCAGGACTTCAAAGCACATTTCTGGCTAACTTTACATTGAAACCTTTTAGAGTTGCATACGTTTTTTATGGGCAATATTTTTAAACAGTAACAATTCTGAGAGAACTCCTCCTTTAGTTGTTGGCCAGTGGAGCATAATAGTAACGATTGTGGCACAAGAGCGGTGCAGGAGTTAGGGAGCCCAGAACCAGAAATGGTGCAGGATGGGGAGCGTGACAGGGAGCGAAAGGGTCCTCAAAGGGGGAGAGGGAAGAGGAGCAAGAGAGAGCCCGGCACCAGTGCAGAGGGGTGGATGGGCAGGTGGGTGAGAGGGAACCCAGAACCAGCCGTGGAGGGAGTTTGAATGGGGAGCAAAAGAGTGCCCAGAACCCGTCAGAAGTTAGGATGAGGATGGGGCCTGAATGTTCTGTGTTTCCTGCAGGGAGTCCGAAGCCCAGCCCCAGCCCAAGGGAGGTATGGGGTGGGGCAATGGGAGGGAAGATTTACAACACCACACAAAGTTCAATTGACTTATCAGAGTCATCAGGAAGGATGTACCTGACGCCATTATTTGTAGTGATTCTGGCAAGGGATGAGCATAGAGGCCCTTTGCTGATGATTAGGAGGACTAAACACATTGGCCATGGTGCTGCACATTGAGAGGCTGTTCCTTCTTCCAGGTTTGCAGTAGCGGAGGCTCCTCGATCACGGGCATGGGGTGCTATTGTAGAGGACTGATAGGTGGAAAGGCCACGCCTCGGGTCCCCTCGTGCATGAGTTCTCTGGGGGAGAAAAGGGTAGCACGGCCTCATTTGAGGGGTCAATCAGAATGGCCCACTCCTGCCAGTCATGTAGCATGCAACACTGCCCATTCATGGCATTCTGCTTTATGTTGTGTTGATGTGAACAACGTGGAAGTCACAGGCACCTGGATCCATGAAATGCGGTCGTGTTGCCCTGGTCAATGAAAAGGCCTAGGTCACCTGGTGCTTGAGTTCTCCAGGGGAGAAGAGGGCGGCCAGGCCTCAGGTGAGGGTCAAGCAGGTAGGCACACTCGTACCAGCCACATGAGCCAAGATACTGCCCTTTTCCTTCTTCTCAGGGAGTGGGTGCAGATGCTCGGGCGTTCAATGGCACTGAATGTTGTTATGGTAGCCTGGTGGATCGAAATGGCAGGCCATATTGTGCATGCTTTCTCTAAGGTTTACATTGCACAATCTGCTGTAGCCACAAGCTGAAGAGTCAGTTAGGGGATTAAAGTGGACTGTAGGAACACCACCCCAGAATTCTCAGTGCTCTGAAGGGGGTGTCCTATGATTAGATATAATGCTGAGAGTTCCAAGCAATCAAGGGACTGAAGAACGCTTGCCAACTAACCAGCTGTGATGCAGGGCATCCTGTTGAATCAGGACATGCAGACCATTTCGGAAGCCATGATTTATCGGAAATGGTGTCCTTCCTGATTGGCTGCATGGCACCCCAACAGGGCTGGACTGGCCTATAGGTAACTCTGGAGATTTCCCGGTGGGCCTCTGCACCCTGGGCCTCTTTTGTGTGGTATTTCCAAATGTTCTCATAGGAAACACATTGGGCTTGCTGAAAATGTGTAATATGGGGCCACTTTGGACATTATTTCCAGGGCCCCTTTTAGTTCCCAGTCCGCCCTTGCACCCCAATTGCTTGATTTGGTGGATTCTTCCAAGTCAGAGAAGTGTGGATGAAGGGGTGCCCGAAATTAAACACAGCATGGACAAGTAACGCTTCAACTAAATAGCTATCTCGTCTTTGTAAAGATCTTACCTTTTAGTATCATTGTTTGCAATGATGGTTTACTTAATAATTCTAGTTGTTATATATGTAAAGCGTGGAGCTTGAACAATATTCTAGAGATATCCTCAGCCTGATGCTAATATCGTCAATGGTTTCCCAGTCTGTTGACACAATTAGACTTCTCTAATGGAACACTTTGGATTGTTCACGCTATATCAGCTCTGGTGGTATTCGCAACCCATCTTTTAGGCCAACCAGACACTATGGGGGTCATACACCCTAAATACAACTATGATGTATATGTTCACCTTCAATCAACACCCCTTCCAAGCTGAGTCCCCGACAAGTCCACCTCACCCCTTTCACAGCCGCCCGGTGGACCTGGATTTGTTACTGTCATACCATTTCTTTTGGGTGGAAACATGTTCACTCAGCAGTGGAATAATACCGCCTGACAATGAAGATGGCATTATTCTGTAATGTTAGCCATGGATACCTTGGCTCTTGAACGGATCACTCTACCTAGGTACATTTGTTGTGGGTCACCTTAGTGGACATTGGAACGCGCAGCAGACGCAGGAACTCACCAAGCCGTGGTTTGAGAGCCGGCGTTTTGTCGCAAGGAATGTCAGCATAAAAGAACGTGTCACAGGGGTGTCTGTTGTGTAATTAGGGTCGCATGGATTTTCCCCTCCCCAAAGTAAAATGCACAAATGAGGGGGCAAGCAAAGTGGACACCCCGCTCTGTTGTGGGGATTTGGGTTGTCCAGGGAGGCCGCGCTTCTGTGAAGCCTGAGCGCATGAGGGCAAGGTGTGTGGCAAAATATAGGTAAAGAGGGGCGGGGTATGATATGGAGGAGATGGTGACAGACCAGGAGGGATCACATCAGCACATCCAGGACAGCAGTCAGAAGGCAGCAGGTGGGCCAGGAGAACTGTGCAAGCCGGACCGGCAAAGACCAAGCTGCAGTTAGATCAGCCGTGGTAAAGTGACCCGGAGCACCTTTTTAAATAAAAATAAACGTTGAAAATCTGGCTCCTTTAGGACCCAGAGGATGCATGGTGGTGATGGTAATAGGATAAATGCATATAGCATTACTGATCTCGGTTTGCATAACCAAAGGCACCTTAAGCGGTATCAGTCATGTTAAAGTTCAAAGTACAGTAAAATTATTAACACCTAGTTTCAGTTTCTTGGAAAAAGGGGATTACAACTATGGTTTGAACCATATGGAGGACTCCTTTTGTAAAATGCATGTAAGATGCCTTGTTGGCATGTCAAACTTTATAGGTTTTGTAGACACATCAATCATGGAAGGCACGTGTACTGGAAGAGTGGTGGGTTATTCACCGTGACTAATGATGGAGAGATCCCAACAGTGGCACCGATTGGTGGTCCCCTATAGGAGGTCGCTATGAAGAGCACTTCCAGCGGTATCCGGGAACAGTATGCGATGTGATATTATCATGGCACAGCAGTAGTCCTCTGACTGAGTAATGCTGTGGGAAATAACTAGGAGAAGTGGGAAGTGCTGGATGGCTCTGAAAGGTCATATGGAATAAGGCCCTTCTGTCTTCTGTTCAGCGCCTTAGCAATGCATGGGTGGCATAGGGAGGCTGGATGAGTAGTGGTGCTGCACATTGAATGCATATACACGTATGATCTGTTAAAGTCCATTTGTATGATGATAGAAAAGAACGTCAAGAAGGTATGTGCCCTCAAACCTTCTATTCATCAGAGGAATTTGCCCCTGTGAGCCATCATCAAACAAACGATTGAAAACAAACACGAGAAAAGATAGGCATTGCACGTGCCGCTTACACTTTCCTCAGACATTGTTGGCCATGTTTATTTTTGCTGTCACACGAAGGCGTGGCCCCTTTGGAAGGACGCATTTACATTTAGTGGGATGTGACAATGGTTTTATTTTGTTCTCTCCTGACAGAGAGACCATGCTTTGAACAGAACATTCCACTCACCTGAACTTCCTTTAATTGTTGGCGTCCCATTGACTGAAAGTGAAGTTAATCCATTATTCATGACATCTCAGATGGCCGGTCCATCCTGCAACCAGACAGTGCAGAAAGACTCATGAATATTTCATAGTCACTTCCAACTGAAAAAAGGGTGGTTCAAATGAGAGCCAGAACCCTGCCCGCGGCAGCGCTATTCCGCGCGCATATTCAATCCCCTTGGATTGCGACTTTTGAGGCCACAA
This sequence comes from Ambystoma mexicanum, assembly GCF_040938575.1. Classification (NCBI taxonomy): domain Eukaryota; kingdom Metazoa; phylum Chordata; class Amphibia; order Caudata; family Ambystomatidae; genus Ambystoma; species Ambystoma mexicanum. The sequence continues at coordinate 1,147,864,423 of NC_090927.1, forward strand.
AATAATAAGAAACGGAGAGCTTTGTTTGTGTTAGCACTGCGCATTAGCCTGAAGAGGCGCTATTCTTAGAATATGGGATAGTTTCCCGCCACAGGACCAGGAGAACCTGTTTCTCTTCTCAGAAGGAAACACTTAAACACTTTGCACAGGTGAGAGCGTGCCAAGCTCTGCGACATCAGTACAGCGGGGTTCTAAATACACCCCCACGTGAACTGCTACTAGCCTTGGATTTCGATTGCAGCCCATGCTCTTTGCAAGAACATTTTTGCATATTTTTCAAAATCTTTATCAAAACAATTCTTAGAAGGCAGTTCAGTGGACAGTGGATCCTCTCAGGAGGATAGCCGAGGGGCAGCGTGCTCGCCTTGGAAACAAGACACTCAGAGCACCCCGGGGATCCGCGTTTAGAAACCTCCGGGTATTAAGCACGTTATAAATAACCTGCCATATCGTTCTTAGTTCTTTTTAACGATTATCATTTCATAGCTAAATCTGTTAGTTCCCACTTTGCAACATGTGACACAATCTTGAATCTTGATTTTGTTTTACAATCTTTTTTGTGCGTGTCATATTTGTCAACTTTTAGGTGGACTGAAAAATAAGAATGTTTGGGTCAAACTGATTATGGCTGTCCGATTCCGCACCAAATCTCACGGGCAGTGAGATTATGTCATCCAGGGGAAACCCCCCCTCCCACTATTTACCTGTCTCCAGTGTACGGGGGAGGGGATTGTGGAGTAATTTGCCATTTGCCCCAACTGATTCTGCTTGCTGCTGTTCAATCTTTAAATCCATTTCTGCTGTGAAAATGCAAATGCAGACACATTTGAAATCCACTAACAAGCTCGGTTTGGTGAAAGGGCGACTGCTGCGTTCCCCAGGGAATTTTGATAGTTTGGGGTTGGGTGTGGGTTGGGTTGGGGCATAACAATACATGCAGTTCCCATGACCTTTCCCACCAGACCGACAACCATGTGCATGCATGGCAGCTGGCATTGCAATGAGCCTTTAGGATTCCACCTGCTTTTTGCACATTTCATATATAATAGAACATGTTTCTATGTGACCATTGAGAGCCACTGTCTCTAATATTGGTGATATTTACCGTTTTTAAATGATACTGATTTGAATACTTTTGGCTAAAATTGGATAGATATGCACTTTTCTGTTTTTCACTTTTAAGAAATGTTAACTTGTGATTCCCACCCCCTTTGAATTGATACTGATTTGAATACTTCTGCCCATAATCTGATACATATGTTGCCTCCTTCCATGTATTTTCAAGAAATACTAATTTTGTTTGATTAATGGATCACCCCTGATGAAGGGAGGTTCTCTCCCGAAACGCGTTGGGTATTTCATATTGAAAACTAAAGAAGAGTCATTTTGAAGAAATTGATGACAGACTCGTCTATGTATTGTTGTACACAACTGTATTAACGTATTGGTTCAAGACTCTTCGAAGCCTTGTGTTTAAGCATTACTACTACTGTTGACTGTTTCACAGTCTTAGGGTGTCAAAGGTCCAAGGGTTTCAAAATAGTTTTGGAATCCACTACTTCTTACATTTCAGTGTGTAGCCCACGTGTCAGGGCTACTTTACCCCCCTGCACCCATAGATCTCACAACCGAAGATTACGTTTATATATAGTTTGATAAAATTGGTGTGCACTTGGCTGATATATATTCTTTGGTATATTGTCCTGCTATTGCAGTGTGACGCGATTTACCTTGTGCACCCATTAGCATTAACGTGTCCTTTTCTAAAACAAATGAAATAACTGCGAAACACGTTAAGGCAATAACCTTTTCAGAGGATGAAGCTAATCGAATAATGTCCTTAATCAGTCATGTGGAGAGGTCTTTAACCAGTACTGATGACCCTGCAAGATTAGTGTCACAAATTGAACGCTTTATAAGGAGGGAACTATCTCAAAAACTACATGCGTCTACAATGGCGCAGTATTTCAAGCCACAAAGAATATCAAGGGGAGTGAGGATCTATTTACATCCGACTCTGCAAAGAGAGACTGGGTTTGTTCTGAAATTGCAGCAGATCCTAAACCAATGATCACTGGACCTAATCCTTTTAACAATTGAAGAACGTTCTAAATCATTAGCATCTATTAATACCTGAATTACTGATCTTAACTCTCAGTTGGTCTCATTACTATCTGAGACTGAAGTTAATCAAATTTTGGAGGACACTAATAAGAAACTTGATTCCTATAAGAGGGCTATTGAACGACATCAAATCTATAAACTTAAATGGCACACCCTTGATTATCATCATGATATTGTTTACAACTGGCAGGAATATTACCAGACAGCAGAAGAGACAGCAAGACAACACCATCAAAAGAAGTGATTGCAGCTCTGGAAATAGTGATAGCCTTCGGCCGGCTACCATATAAAGTGGTGGAGATTCGGAAAGTGTAGAGGCACAGGGGATTAAAACACAAAAAAGATCAACTCTTCATCCTAGATCTCTTTTAACAACTACAGGTCTTTCTTCTTCTTCTTTTCTGGACCAAAAGAAAACCTGAAGAGGACAAAAGAAGTCCCAGACCAAAGACAAAACGTTAGACAATATTGTGGTAAGCACCTCATCTAAAGTTTTGAGTCTGGAACAATTGAGCCTAATTAACAGAGGTCTCTCATTTGTGCCGACTACTAATGCAGATTTCTTTTCAGAGAGAGTGTGGGCCTCATCACAAGTCCAGCGGTAACCCTTAAAAGTGGCGGTAACAGAATTAGCCCCGCCAATATCGCTCTGCCGGATCATAAGCCAGCCCAAATACTGCTGACTGTAAAATCCGCCAGCGCAATTACAGCCGGCACATTCACAGCCGGCGCTATTACAGCTGGCCACACAAGGCGTAAACACAGCCGCCTCACATGGCGCAGTTACCTCCAGCCTCCAGCTGGAGGTAAATCAACAAAGGTGCCTGAAATGAAGCCATAGGTGTTCCCAATCCACCCCAGAGGGCTACATAAGGCACACCCCTACCCCAAACACTGTTTCTAACACCATGCTGCTACTGTGAGCTTGGACAGGCAGCTTCTCTTGCTGCACTTGGAATTAGAAAGGCTGGACAACCAGGCCAGGGCACAGGGAGTACATGGGGGTTAGTGTGCAGGAGGAGGAGAGGCCAAGCAAGGCTTGCCCCGATCCCCAGGGTCAAGCCCTCACCTTGGACCCTCACTGACAGCCAGTTGGTCACTATACCACCTCAACAAGGAGACCATAGCAGAGATGCTCACCACAATAAAGGTTGGCATAGGGAGCATGATCAACATCCGGACAGCTGTGGCCCCACTGCTGAGAATAGTGTCTGTCCTACAATTCCTGGGAACTGGCACCTTCCAGCACATCACTTCGTGGCCATGATGCACGGCACGCCTATATTCTGTGCAGTGCTGGCCCAAGTGCTTGAAGCCCTACTGCGGCAATTGCAATGCCACATCTCACTGCCTAACACCCCAGACCAGGTCAGTGCCATGAAGGCACAATTCTATGCCATTACCCAAATGCCAAATGTGATTGCTGCCCTGGACTGTACCCATGTTGCACTGGTGTCCTCCCCAGGTCCACAAGCAGTGTACGGAAACCGCAAGCACTACCACTCCCTGAATGTGAAGGTGACCTGTGACCCCAACCTCATCATCACCCACTGCTGTGCCCGCTACCCTGGTTTCACCCATGATGCCATGGTCCTACGGAACAGCACATTGCCAGGATACATGGAGAGGCAGTGAGGACAACAGACCTGGATAGTGGATGCATAGAAAAGCCAGCACACATGCGCTGTGGGCCACAGTGCCAAATGGGGGCCAGGTGTGTGTGCAAATGACCACACAAAGGATGGCATTGCAGGCAAATGCAAAGTCCGCACTTTACCACCTCCCGCACCAATTTCATAGTACAGACCATGGAGCATGCACAGAAGCAGAAGTACACATACAGTATCACACAAATACACCAACATGACTATAGGTACCATAATGCAAAATGCACCCACCAAAGCAATGCAGACAAACTGCCAGTGTCTCGGCCATGCACCCATGTGCGGCCAGGGAGGGCCCATGGGGAACCCAGCATCATGCCTTATGCACAGTGTAAATATACAGCCACATGACAGCCACCATGCCCACTGCACATATCACTGACAGACACCTTACGTAGCATATTCCGCAAGGAAACAGGGTGCATGTGAGGCACAAACAATGCATGGCACGAGTGACACTGAATGCACAGACATAGAATAGACACGTGCAATGAAATGAAGGCCCATCTGCATGCACAAGTAGTCTTTGACCTGATATTGTTTAAGTCCACTCCCACATCTCACACTGTGACTAATGCCTGTGCCTCTCCCCATGCAGGTGACTCAGGATACCCACAGTTGCCTGATATGCTCACCTGATATCCCCGGGGGCAACTGGAAGGCTCTGAGATCTGGAACCCTGGATGCTTAGTTGCCCAGTGCTGAATAATGAATCATTGTTATTTGTAGGGTGAGCTATCCGTCCTGCGTTTCTTGTGCAGGGGTGCTTGACGTTTGGTGGCGAGTTGCCCGAGTTGCTTCACTGGTGCAGTACGCCTTCCTTGGGCCCAGGCCTGCTGTGACCCTGAATCTGCAGGTAGGCAGGTAGGTTTGTTAATTGTAAGTCTTTGTTCTGTTTATGGTGGGAATTTGTTAATGTCTTCATCTCCTTCTTTTCAGCTACGAAGGTCTTGATACTGGCTTGCCGGATGGCGAGGCGTGTTTCTAGGTAAGAGAAAGCGCAAAGTGCAGCACCTTTATTGTCTTTTAAAGCTAACCTGTGTTTTCTTCTTCTTCTCCTCACAGGCCTCTGTGGTGCTGCGAGTGGATGAGAGCGCAATGAAAAACAGGCCTCTGGAATCCGTTAAGGTAAGTACAGCAATGTGCGGTTTTTTAATATTGAAAGTGAACCTGAATATGTCTCTTTTCCTTTGCAGATGTTGCAGTGGTGATCTGGATGGAAGCGTGGTGCTTGTGCCCCCTCACAGTGGTCATGACAGCACTCCCCCCAAGGCCCATCTCATGGTATCCTTCCTGTCCGGTCCGGGTTTGGTGGGGTTATCCAGGTGAAACCTCTTAATCAGATGTGGTGCATGAATATGTTCACTTGGTTTCCAAGTTCTGTCTTGAGACCCGTACCCTTTCCAGTCCACTAAATAGTATAGCTTAGATCTGGTACATTTTGAATCCAGGATGTTTTTAACTTCAAATTCAGGCTCTCCATCAACTAGCACAGGTTTTGGTGGTGTTAAGACTCGGGTTCCTGGTTGTACAGGTTTTACAAGTGACACATGGAACACCGGATGAATTTGCATGCTTGGTGGTAAGGCTAACTTGACGGCCACCGGATTTATCACCGATTTGATGGTATAGGGTCCTAGATATCATGGACGAAAGGTATGGGTACCTTTTATGGGCACATGTTATGATGCCAACCAGACTTTGTCTCCAACTTGGTAATCGGGAGCTTTCTTTCGATGCCGGTCCGAGAATTGTTTTTGTCTGTCTTTGGCTTGCAGTAAATGTTCATTTGCCCTTTTAAAGGCTTGGGTTATGTTTTTGTGTAGAGTCTTTACCGCTGGCATTTCCAAGGTCGTGGGGGAGTCTAGTTCAGAGGTACGTGGATGTCTTCCGTACATTGTGTAGAACGGGCTTTGTCCTGTGCTGGTGTGTATAGAGTTATTGTATGCGTATTCTGCTATCCATAACAATTCTTTCCAATTCTCTTCCATTTGGTGCAGCATGCAACATAGATACTCTTCTAATGTCTGGTTTGTTCTTTCTGTTTGTCCATCCGTTTGGGGGTGATGGCTAGTGGATAATTGAACATCGATTTGTGTCATGGTACAACATTTCGTCCAGAAGTTGGATACAAATTGGCTTCCACGATATGAGATTAGGACTGAGGGGAAACTTTTCAGTTTTATAATCTGTTCAAGAAATGCTTTTGCCAGACCGGTAGCATTAGGAAGTCCTTTGAATGGAATGAAATGTGCCATTTTAGAGAACAGGTCTACAACCACCAGAATGGTATTGAAACCTTGACAGGGAGGTAAGTGTGTAATAGAATCAAGAGAAAGAGTTTGCCAGGGAGCCGGTGGAATATCTATTGGTTGTAGGAGGCCAGTTGGTTTCTGTTTTTGTGATTTATTCTGTGCACATATCCCACAGGATAGAACGAATCGAGCAATGTCCTTATGCCAGGTTGGCCACCACTAATTCTATTTAACTTTGGCTAGAGTCTTAGCAATTCCGAGATGGCCTTCAATCAGGGAATCGTGATAACCAGACATGACCAATTTTTGCAGATCTTTACTTGGTAGATATAGTCGTTCCCTGAAGTAGGGTAATCCATCCAGAACCGTGTGATGTTCATTTTGGGAATTCCATTTCTGCAAGATCTCGGGGTTCATTAAGGTTCGAATCTTATCTTGAAGTTCACTCAGGGTCAATGTGGTGGTGAGTCCCAGTAGTTTATCACTTGGGATGATGGCAACAGGGTGCAGGGTACTGTTTGTTTTCTCTTCAACACCCATACGAGACAAGGCATCGACCTTCCAATTCCAAACTCCCGGTCGGTATGTTATTACGTAATCATATTCTGCGAAGAATAGAGCCCACCGCAACTGTCGTGACGATTGGGCTTTTGCTGAATTTAGGTATTGAAGGTTTCGGTGATCTGTGATTACTGTGATGGTATGTCTGGCACCTAATAGATATTGCCGCCAGGCTATGAAGGCTGATTTTATTGCCAACAATTCTTTGTAATTGCATAGTTAAGTTCTTGTGGTGAGAATTTACGTTACCAAAAGGCCTCAGGGTGTAATTGGCCTGTCTCTGGATCTCTTTGAGAGAGAACTGCTCCCATAGCTACGCTGGAAGCATCAGTTTCCACTGCATAGGGGAGGTCAGGGCGAGGATGTCGTAAAATTGGCACAAAGGTGAATCTTTTCTTGAGTTCTTGAAAGGCCTGTTCCGCCTCTTCAGTCCATTGGAATTTTTTGTTGTTTTTTTCTCAGTAACGATGTGATTGGGTGGACTATCCATGAGAAATCTGTAATAATTCGGCGGTAAAAATTTGCAAAGCCGAGCATGCTTTGGGTTCCTTTAATTGAAGAAGGTGAAGGCCATTTAAGGATGGCATCTACTTTGTGTAAATCCATCTTGACTCCCTTTGGCGAGAGAACAAAACCGAGGAACTCAACTTCGGTGACATGGAAGGAGCATTTCACTAGTTTAGCGTACAGTTTGTGCTGGCGAAGTTCTGCAAGGACTGAGCAAACATGTTCCACATGATCTCTTTCAGAGGGGGAATACACCAGGATGTCGTAAATATAGAACAGGGCACAGACATCGATTAATTCCCATAATACATCATTCATGAAGTATTGGAAAAATGCGGGAGCGTTGCACAGCCCGAAAGGCATTACCTGATATTCGTACAGGCCATGCTAGGTGCGAAATGCGGTTTTCCATTTATTCCGTTTCTTTACACGTACAAGGTGGTATGCTCCTCTGAGGTCTAGTTTGGTGTAGATTCAGGCATCCTTGACCTGGTCCAACAGTTCCGGGATAAGGGGCAAAGGGTAGCGGTTTTTTACTGTGATTTGATTAATTGCGCGTTAATCAATACAAGTCCTCAAATCTCATTCCTTCTTGGGTACGAAGAATAAGGGAGAGGCTGCCGGTGACTTTGATAGGCGGATAATCCCATTAGCCAGGTATTGATCCAGACAGGACATCATCACTGCACATATCACTGACAGACACCTTACGTAGCATATTCCGCAAGGAAACAGGGTGCATGTGAGGCACAAACAATGCATGGCACGAGTGACACTGAATGCACAGACATAGAATAGACACGTGCAATGAAATGAAGGCCCATCTGCATGCACAAGTAGTCTTTGACCTGATATTGTTTAAGTCCACTCCCACATCTCACACTGTGACTAATGCCTGTGCCTCTCCCCATGCAGGTGACTCAGGATACCCACAGTTGCCTGATATGCTCACCTGATATCCCCGGGGGCAACTGGAAGGCTCTGAGATCTGGAACCCTGGATGCTTAGTTGCCCAGTGCTGAATAATGAATCATTGTTATTTGTAGGGTGAGCTATCCGTCCTGCGTTTCTTGTGCAGGGGTGCTTGACGTTTGGTGGCGAGTTGCCCGAGTTGCTTCACTGGTGCAGTACGCCTTCCTTGGGCCCAGGCCTGCTGTGACCCTGAATCTGCAGGTAGGCAGGTAGGTTTGTTAATTGTAAGTCTTTGTTCTGTTTATGGTGGGAATTTGTTAATGTCTTCATCTCCTTCTTTTCAGCTACGAAGGTCTTGATACTGGCTTGCCGGATGGCGAGGCGTGTTTCTAGGTAAGAGAAAGCGCAAAGTGCAGCACCTTTATTGTCTTTTAAAGCTAACCTGTGTTTTCTTCTTCTTCTCCTCACAGGCCTCTGTGGTGCTGCGAGTGGATGAGAGCGCAATGAAAAACAGGCCTCTGGAATCCGTTAAGGTAAGTACAGCAATGTGCGGTTTTTTAATATTGAAAGTGAACCTGAATATGTCTCTTTTCCTTTGCAGATGTTGCAGTGGTGATCTGGATGGAAGCGTGGTGCTTGTGCCCCCTCACAGTGGTCATGACAGCACTCCCCCCAAGGCCCATCTCATGGTATCCTTCCTGTCCGGTCCGGGTTTGGTGGGGTTATCCAGGTGAAACCTCTTAATCAGATGTGGTGCATGAATATGTTCACTTGGTTTCCAAGTTCTGTCTTGAGACCCGTACCCTTTCCAGTCCACTAAATAGTATAGCTTAGATCTGGTACATTTTGAATCCAGGATGTTTTTAACTTCAAATTCAGGCTCTCCATCAACTAGCACAGGTTTTGGTGGTGTTAAGACTCGGGTTCCTGGTTGTACAGGTTTTACAAGTGACACATGGAACACCGGATGAATTTGCATGCTTGGTGGTAAGGCTAACTTGACGGCCACCGGATTTATCACCGATTTGATGGTATAGGGTCCTAGATATCATGGACGAAAGGTATGGGTACCTTTTATGGGCACATGTTATGATGCCAACCAGACTTTGTCTCCAACTTGGTAATCGGGAGCTTTCTTTCGATGCCGGTCCGAGAATTGTTTTTGTCTGTCTTTGGCTTGCAGTAAATGTTCATTTGCCCTTTTAAAGGCTTGGGTTATGTTTTTGTGTAGAGTCTTTACCGCTGGCATTTCCAAGGTCGTGGGGGAGTCTAGTTCAGAGGTACGTGGATGTCTTCCGTACATTGTGTAGAACGGGCTTTGTCCTGTGCTGGTGTGTATAGAGTTATTGTATGCGTATTCTGCTATCCATAACAATTCTTTCCAATTCTCTTCCATTTGGTGCAGCATGCAACATAGATACTCTTCTAATGTCTGGTTTGTTCTTTCTGTTTGTCCATCCGTTTGGGGGTGATGGCTAGTGGATAATTGAACATCGATTTGTGTCATGGTACAACATTTCGTCCAGAAGTTGGATACAAATTGGCTTCCACGATATGAGATTAGGACTGAGGGGAAACTTTTCAGTTTTATAATCTGTTCAAGAAATGCTTTTGCCAGACCGGTAGCATTAGGAAGTCCTTTGAATGGAATGAAATGTGCCATTTTAGAGAACAGGTCTACAACCACCAGAATGGTATTGAAACCTTGACAGGGAGGTAAGTGTGTAATAGAATCAAGAGAAAGAGTTTGCCAGGGAGCCGGTGGAATATCTATTGGTTGTAGGAGGCCAGTTGGTTTCTGTTTTTGTGATTTATTCTGTGCACATATCCCACAGGATAGAACGAATCGAGCAATGTCCTTATGCCAGGTTGGCCACCACTAATTCTATTTAACTTTGGCTAGAGTCTTAGCAATTCCGAGATGGCCTTCAATCAGGGAATCGTGATAACCAGACATGACCAATTTTTGCAGATCTTTACTTGGTAGATATAGTCGTTCCCTGAAGTAGGGTAATCCATCCAGAACCGTGTGATGTTCATTTTGGGAATTCCATTTCTGCAAGATCTCGGGGTTCATTAAGGTTCGAATCTTATCTTGAAGTTCACTCAGGGTCAATGTGGTGGTGAGTCCCAGTAGTTTATCACTTGGGATGATGGCAACAGGGTGCAGGGTACTGTTTGTTTTCTCTTCAACACCCATACGAGACAAGGCATCGACCTTCCAATTCCAAACTCCCGGTCGGTATGTTATTACGTAATCATATTCTGCGAAGAATAGAGCCCACCGCAACTGTCGTGACGATTGGGCTTTTGCTGAATTTAGGTATTGAAGGTTTCGGTGATCTGTGATTACTGTGATGGTATGTCTGGCACCTAATAGATATTGCCGCCAGGCTATGAAGGCTGATTTTATTGCCAACAATTCTTTGTAATTGCATAGTTAAGTTCTTGTGGTGAGAATTTACGTTACCAAAAGGCCTCAGGGTGTAATTGGCCTGTCTCTGGATCTCTTTGAGAGAGAACTGCTCCCATAGCTACGCTGGAAGCATCAGTTTCCACTGCATAGGGGAGGTCAGGGCGAGGATGTCGTAAAATTGGCACAAAGGTGAATCTTTTCTTGAGTTCTTGAAAGGCCTGTTCCGCCTCTTCAGTCCATTGGAATTTTTTGTTGTTTTTTTCTCAGTAACGATGTGATTGGGTGGACTATCCATGAGAAATCTGTAATAATTCGGCGGTAAAAATTTGCAAAGCCGAGCATGCTTTGGGTTCCTTTAATTGAAGAAGGTGAAGGCCATTTAAGGATGGCATCTACTTTGTGTAAATCCATCTTGACTCCCTTTGGCGAGAGAACAAAACCGAGGAACTCAACTTCGGTGACATGGAAGGAGCATTTCACTAGTTTAGCGTACAGTTTGTGCTGGCGAAGTTCTGCAAGGACTGAGCAAACATGTTCCACATGATCTCTTTCAGAGGGGGAATACACCAGGATGTCGTAAATATAGAACAGGGCACAGACATCGATTAATTCCCATAATACATCATTCATGAAGTATTGGAAAAATGCGGGAGCGTTGCACAGCCCGAAAGGCATTACCTGATATTCGTACAGGCCATGCTAGGTGCGAAATGCGGTTTTCCATTTATTCCGTTTCTTTACACGTACAAGGTGGTATGCTCCTCTGAGGTCTAGTTTGGTGTAGATTCAGGCATCCTTGACCTGGTCCAACAGTTCCGGGATAAGGGGCAAAGGGTAGCGGTTTTTTACTGTGATTTGATTAATTGCGCGTTAATCAATACAAGTCCTCAAATCTCATTCCTTCTTGGGTACGAAGAATAAGGGAGAGGCTGCCGGTGACTTTGATAGGCGGATAATCCCATTAGCCAGGTATTGATCCAGACAGGACATCAAGTGGAGATTATCGGTTTCCGTAAGTGCATAAATTCGACCACAAGGAACCTGTGCGCCAGGTATCAGGTCGATCTGACAGTCATAGGGCCTATGTGGCGGTAATGTGTTAGCCTGTTCCTTCTGAAAAACATCTTGATAATCCTGATATTCTTTTGGTAAGGTGTCCATTGGATCCCCGATCCCTGCTGCTATTCCTTGAATAGATTTCAGGTTTGGCTGTGGTATAGATTTCGGGTAGCAAGCGTGGGCGCATTCGTCAGAAAAGGTCAGTCTCTTTGCACGCCACTCTATGCGGGGATTGTGAGTTACTAACCATGGCATCCCTAAGATCAACCGGAACTGAGGAGCTTTGTTGAGGTCAAACGTGATTGCTTCTTGATGTCCATCTTGACACAGAAGGGTTAATTCTGTTGTGCATTGGGTTACTGGTCCCGAAGCAATTTCTGTACCGTCAACAGTAGTTACCTATTCAGTTGTTGATTTTGTGCTTTAGGGAAGTCCCATTTCTGTTGCCAGATCTCGATCTATGTAATTACCAACTGCTCTGCTGTCTATATATGCCTCTATGGCATGCATCCGTGACGGTCGTTGGTGATTGATCAAGGTTACTGGTAGGGCGAAATGTGAGGTCTGTGACTCATCCTTCTCACTCGACAAGCGGACCTCTACGCTTGCCGGGACTGGTAGTTTTCCGATTCCTTTCGATCATCTTCTTTCTCTGTAGCGCCTACCACCTTCCTTGCAGGGTTCACTGGGCATTCTTTGAGTTAGTGACCCGATTTACTGCAGTATAGGCATAACTGTAGCTGTATCCTCTTATCTCTTTCAACCTTGGTTAAAGGGGGTCGTACTCCTCCAATCTGCATGGGTTCTGTGGTATTTTCTGATGGACATTGAACATTATCTTTTGAACATATGTACATGGCACAATTTTAGAATCTACTTCGGTCTGTTCTTCGATCCTGTAATATGTGGTCCAACTGAACTACCAGGTTGATAAACTCTGCACAGTCTTTAGGTGGGTCTACCACTTGAGCAAGGACAGCCTTCAGGTCTCCTTGTAGGCCCTGATGAAACAACGTGGTTCTTCTATCTTCTGGCCACCCTGATTCTACAACCAGTCTATTAAATGTGGCAATATAAGTGAGCAAGTCGTGATTTTCTTGGCAGAGGGACAGGAGTTCATTATCAAGAGCTTGTCCATGCACATTTTGAGCAAATAACTTCTCCATCTCCTGTTGAAAACCCCTGACGTTCTGCAGTAATGGGTCATCCCGGCTCACTTAAGGTACCAATCAGTCTGCAGCACTTCCACTCAAATATAATAACATGAAGGCCACCCTCACCTGGTCGTTTGGGAAAGCCCCAGGCCTACAAAGAAAATGGAGGCGGCACTGGTTCATGAATGTGGCGTACCTTCTGGGGTCTCCATTAAACCATTCTGGTGGTGCCAGGGGTACTGCTCCCGGCAACGTTATCTGTACCGGATTGACTGATGATGGTGTACCGACGGATGGGGCGAATCCGGGCAATGGAGCCTGCCCCGCCTGTGTTTGTAGCAGCTCTTTGCTTAGTTCATCACTATGGTCTTTTGTGACTATTAACTCTCGTCTTGAGGCATTGGTTTGCTGCGGGCTGCGTGTACCCCGGCGCATAATTGTCCCAAAAGATGGGCTAACTGATCAGTTTCAGATGTCTCCATGACGCCCAGTTGGATAAGGTTTAAAGACTTTGTGTTCTGTTACGCTCACTGATATCTCTGGGGCGTCTGGAATGCTCTGAGATCTGGAACCCTGGATGCGTAGTTGCCCAGTGCTGATTAATGAATCTTAGTTATTTGTAGGATGAGCTATCCGTCCTGCTTTTCTTGTGCAGGGGTGCTTGACGTTTGTTGGCAAGCTGCCCGAGTTGCTTCACTGGTGCAGTACGCCTTCCTTGGGCCAGGCCTGCTGTGACCCCGAATCTGCTGGTAGGCAGATAGGTTTGTTAATTGTACATCTTTGTTCTGTTTATGGTGGGAATTTGTTAATGTCTTTATATCCTTTTATTCAGGTGCAAAGGTCTTGATGCTAGCGTGCAGGATGGAGAGGCACGTTTCTAGGTAAGAGAAAGCGCGAAGCGCAGCGCCTTTATTGTCTTTTAAAGCTAACCTGTGTTTTCTTCTTCTTCTCCTCACAGGCCGCTGTGGTGCTGCGAGTGGATGAGAGCCCGATGAAAAACAGGCCCCCGGAATCCGTTAAGGTAAGTACAGCGCTGTGCAATTGTTTAATATTGAAAGTGAACTTGAATATGTCTCTTTTCCTTTGCAGATGTTGCTGTGGTGCTCCGGATGGAAGCGTGGCGTAGCGCGATGGAGTTCAGGTAAGACTGATGGACTTCGATGTTTTGGAAGCACGCATTCTAATATTGTTTTTCCCTTTCTCGTTATTGCAGGTCGCAATGTTTGAACAGCGGCTGTGGTAGCGATTCGCTGGAAGTCCTTAAACTAGTACTCATAGGTGAGTGATGTTTCTTCTTCTTTACTCGGTTTCCACAGATTTGAGGCCCAGTTGAGATGCTGAGTGCTGGATGGTGTTTTCTCAGGTAAGACAGAATAATCTTGTTCTTGCAGAACTACAGGAAGCTGCTGAAGACCAGGAGCTGGACACCGTGAGCGTCACGTTGCTGGTTGCAGAATAACACAAAGCGTGTTCTGTAGTCAGGGTGTGGTTTATATAGCCCAGGTAAAGTAGTACCAGGGAAAGTAGTTCCTGGCCTGCCACACCCAAAACATTAGACCACATGGCTTGTTTCTTAGAACTAGATTGTGTAGGTGCTTCCATGTTGGATTTAAAGGCCCATGTACATAAATGGGACCTAGTATGAACAGCCCTTCCTTCCTACATATGAGCCTGGTGCCAAAGGCGCCAGGACTGGCTCCAAGAGCCCTTTTGCAGTGGTTTTAAGGCCCTCAGGTATCCGGTGGGAGACTGCTTGTGGTACAACTTGTGCCCCGTCACAGTGGTCATGAAAGCACTCCCCCCCAAGGCCCCGCTCATGGTATCCTTCCTGTCCGGTCTGGGTTTGGTGGGGTTATCCAGGTGAAACCTCTTAATCAGACATGGTGTATGAATATGTTCACTTGGTTCCCAAGTTCTGTCTTGAGGCCTGTACTCTTTCCAGTCCATTAAATAGTATAGCTTAGATCTGGTACATTTTGAATTCAGCATGTTTTTAACTTCAGATTCAGGCTCTGCATCAACTAGCACATGTTTTGGTGGTGTTAAGACTCAGGTTCCTGGTTGTACAGGTTTTACAAGTGACGCATGGAACACCGGATGAATTTGCATGCAGGGTGGTAAGGGTAACTTGACGGCCACTGGATTTATCACTGATTCGATGGTATAGGGTCCTAGATGTCTTGGACGAAAGGTCCGGGTACCTTTACTGGGCACATGTTTTGATGCCAACCAGACTTCGTCTTCAACTTGGTAATCGGGAGCTTTCTTTCGATGGCGGTCCGAGAATTTGTTTTGTCTGTCTTTAGCTTGCAGTAAATGTTCATTTGCCCTTTTGAAGGCTTGTGTTATGCTTGTGTGTAGAGTCTTTACCGCTGGCATTTCCAAGGTCGTGGGGGAGTCTAGTTCAGAGGTACGTGGATGTCTTCCATATATTGTGTAGAACGGGCTTTGTCCTGTGCTGGTGTGTATGGAGTTATTGTATGCGTATTCCGCTATCCATAACAAGTCTTTCCAATGATCTTCCACTTGATGCAGCATGCAATGTAGATACTGTTCTAATGTCTGGTTTGTTCTTTCTGTTCGCCCATCCGTTTGGGGATGATGGCTAGTGGATAATCGAACATCGATTTGTGCCATGGTACAACATTTCCTCCAGAAGTTGGATACAAATTTGCTTCCACGATCTGAGATTAGGACTGAGGGGAAACCATGCAGTTTTATAATCTGTCTAACACTTTTTTTAAATTTATTTTTATTGTTTTTCGTCAACAATTCAACCAGCAGGGCCTTAACCTGGCCTCATACAACCCCCTTATACCTCCCTCCCTCCCTTCTTACCTCCCCCCCACCCTCCGAACTATCAAGACCTTTGCAATTCACACCACAAGGTCCATGCACTTATAGTCATTCTGGGGTGTTCGTGCTTTCGCTTGAGGAGTCCACCAACTTGGGGCTGAATAGCGTCACTGTGAGCGCCACCCACTGGAGTAGGTCATTAGAGGTGTCCAGTCTTTGTTGGCATTGGGCAGTCTCCCCGGCCCCTGTTTCGGCCTGCGTCCATCTCCGAGGTCCTCCCACCACGTTGCTAAGCTCGGGGCCTGAGGGCGCTTCCAACACATGGCGATGTGTCTTTTTGCGAGTATATACATTAGGTCCTTTAGCCTGTTTAGCGGCTTGTTCTTTTTGTTCCTGGGGTATCTTCCCAGGATGCATGCTGTAGGCGTGTGCACCTCCAGGGTGATGTCGGCCTCTGCCACTTTAGATTTGATTTGTGCCCAAAAGGTTTGTATTGCGGGACACCCCCAAAACATATGGGTCATGCCTGCCTCGGGTTCATTACATTTGGGACATCCCGTGGTATTGGCTCCGCTGAATCTAGAGATGATGTCTGGGGTGAGATACGCTCTGTTCATAATGTAGAATTGTATAAACTGAAACCTGGCGTTTCTAGATACTTTTTTGTGGTATCGTGTGATAGTTTCCAACTCAGCGTCTTCGAACTGCAGACCAAGTTCCGTTTCCCATTTCGCCTTGCACTTGAGGCTGTGCTGGGTAGCGCTGTCAAGCAGTGTTTCGTAGACCCTGGAGGTCTCATGGCCCCCTTCCGCTGCCACCAGCAGGCTCTCGATCAATCTGTCTAACACTTGTGTGGGGTGTGTGGCCCTCTTTTTTGTTTTGGGGGGGTCTATGTCATGAGGGTAAAGTACAGTGTATATGACAGAAGGACGTAGACTACTCCACCTGACTGGCACTTGCCAGCAGTTTTATTCAGTACAAATTGACTGATCAACTAGTTTGATCTGTACAAGAATAGGAGATCACCAAAATAACATTTGTGGATATACAATTTTATTTTCTCATAAAAAGCCTACTAAGGCCGTTATACATATGTTATCATGCTTCACCCCAGATAAACTGGATGTGGGTACAAAATATATTATATTATACATTCATATAATAGTACTTTGTAGTGGAAATTATTGCATACATAAAATAATTTTGCAATTAGTAACTAAGAATGTGGTTCTTGTAACCAAAACATCTATCTAGTCAACACTTTGTGGTGTTTCTGGCAAGAACTCGTGTGGTAGATGTTCTTGTGCCGTCTTCAGTACTGTGAATTGGACTGGAAGGTGTCACTTGAGGTATCCCGTGGATGGTGTATCTAGAGGGATAGTGGAGATTAAAATCAATGTGGTTGGTGTCTCATAATAGGTATTTGTTTCCTATGCGAAGCACTGAAAAATATTCCTACCTGAACCCATCATTGTAGTGCCCCAGGTTCAGAGAAGAGTTGTGGTATTCTTCTCGTACGGTGCCTTTTGTGTGCCCTGGTTTCTTTTGCTCCTGTGCTTCCAGGTGCTGGCTCCGGATGGAGAGGCACGTTTCTAGGTAAGAGAATGCGCGAAGCGCAGCGCCTTTATTGTGTTTTAAAACTAATGTGTGTTTTCTTCTTCTTCTCCTCACAGGCCGCTGTGGTGCTGCGAGTGGGTGAGAGCCCAATGAAAAACAGGCCCCCGGAATCCATTAAGGTAAGTACAGCGCTGAGCGGTTGTTTAATATTGAAAACAAACCTGAATATGTCTATTTTCCTTTGCAGTTGTTGCTGTGGTGCTCCGGATGGAAGCGTGGCGTAGCGCGATGGAATTCAGGTAAGACTGATGGACTTCGATGTTTTGGAAGCGCGCGTTCTAATATTGTTTTTCCCTTTCTCGTTATTGCAGGTTGCAATGTTCGAAAAGCAGCTGTGGTAGCGGTTCACCGGAAGTCCTTAAGCTAGTTCTCACAGGTGAGTGATGTTTCTTCTTCTCTCTGTTTCCACAGATTGCAGCCCAGTTGAGATGCTGAGTGCTGGATGGTGTTTTCTCAGGTAAGGCAGAATAATCTTGTTCTTGTTTTTGCAGGATTACAGGAAGATGCTGAAGACCATGAGCTGGACACGGTGAGCGTCACGCTGCTGGTTGCAGAATAACACGAAGTGTGTTCTGCAGTCAGGGTGTGGTTTATATAGCCCAGCTAAAGTAGTACCAGGGAAAGTAGTTCCAGGCCCGCCACACCCAAAACACTGCATGGCTTGGTTCTTAGAACTAGACGGTGTAGGTGCTTCCATGTTGGATTTAAAGGCCCATGTACATAAATGGGACCTAGTTTGAACAGCCCTTCCTTCCTACATATGAGCCTGGTGCCAAAGGCGCCAGGACTGGCTCCAGGAGCCCTTTTGCAGTGGTGTTAAGGCCCTGAGGGTTCTGGTGGGAGCCTGCTTGTGGCACAACTTGTGTCCCCTCACAGTGGTCATGACAGCTACGCCTTCTGGTTGCTGCTGATCGATGGCTGTGCAGCATACGCGCACTCTGCGTCACTACCCTTTTGTCGTCAAACACCTGCAGCGCACAACACTGCAGCCTTGTCCAGCGGTGGCTTTGCCACAGGGGGTCCGATCCTCGGGTTATAAAGGATACTCTGCGTGGATTTAGCGCAGCGTGCAATGTATCAAACATTCAGCGTCTCCTGCGGTCCTGTGGTACACAACACAGCAGCTTTGTTCTGCGCAGACTTTGCCGCAGACGGTCCGATCCTCGTTTTTTGAAGGATACGCTGCGTGGAAGTAGCACAACAGCATCATATTAAACAGCCAGCATCTCCTGCGGTCCTGCGGTGCATAACACTGTGACCTTGTCCAGTGTAGACTTTGCCGCAGAAGCTCCGATCCTTGGATTTTAAAGGATACGCTGCGTGGATGTAGCGCAACGTGAAACGCATCAAACAGCCAGTGTCTCCTGTGTTCCTGCAGTGTACAACACTGCGGTCTTGCCCTGCACGGCCGAGTCTCTTGGCCTAACTCTTCTCTCCTCTCTTCCCGCCTGGGACCCCTTGGCCCTCTATTCAAGCCACCCCCAGCATTGCCAGCCTCCGTCGGTATCATCCGACCTATGAAGCGTCAGTCGCTGCTTTCGCCTTCACTTTCATCCCGCCTCCCACCCCCACTTCTGACTCACCCTCTAACTCTGTCCTGGTTAAACTGCACTTCTCCATCTCCAACACCCTTCACATTCATGCCCCTGTCATGAGGATCCGCCTAAAACCTGCCTCCAAGAACAACATCAAGAACAACAGATGTTACAACTCTGATCTAGCATCTCTGAAACGCAAGTGCAGAGGGATTGAATGGAAGTGGCAGACCTTGGGTGTATCCTCTGACAAACTGGCATGCCACCTGCTCCAAAGGCAGTATTGCTTCTCTATCAGCTCCAAGAAGCAGGCTCACATCCAAGCCTGCATCTCTGGAGCCACTAACAACACGGCCAAACTTTTCCAAAATCTGCAAGGAACTTGCCAATCCAGCTGCAGTCTCCACCTCTCTCCTCCCTTCCAAGGCTCTCTGCACTGCTCTGGTCTCCCATTTCGCACCAAAAACTCAAGACATCTTGTCCTCACTCCACTCCCACGCCTACCCCCCTGCCTCCCTTGGCTCCTCTCCTTACACACCCTAAGCCCCCTCCCTCCTGCCCATAGCACTGGATGAGGTCTCTAAGGTGGTCCGCTCTATGAAGGCCTCCTCCAAACAAGTGTTCCCCTGCTCCTCCAGAACCATTAAGGACAACATCTCTCTCTCTCGCCCTGGGTCTTGCTGACTTCTGTAACCACTCCTTCACCACTAGCTCTTTCCCTCTACCCCTCAAGCACTCCCTTGTGCACCCTCTCTTAAAAAAGCCTTCTGCTGACCCCTCCTGCCCAGCTAACTATCACCCTATTTCCACTACCCCCTTCCTGGGTAAACTCTTGGAGAAGATGGCCCTCCCCCAACTGACCCTCCACACTGATCTTGTTTGGTTGCCTTCATGACCATCAATCTGGAAACTGCTCTCCTGAACACCTGTGAAACCATGCTTGCAAATCTCAATTCCAACTCTCCCGCTGTTCTCATTCTCCTTGATCTCTCCTCTGCCTTTGACATGGTCTACCATTCCATCCTCATAAAATGACTCTGTGACACCCTCGGCATCACTGACGGGGCACTGGATTGGCTGACCTCTTTTCTTACTAACCGCCCTTCCCAGTTGCAATTGGGCCCTTTCTCCTCCATCACCTCACTCTCTACATGTGGCATCCCCCAGGGATCTATCCTATCACCATGGCTCTTCAATATCTATCTTGCTCTCCTTCAAACTTCCCTCTACTACTTACTCTTCCTCCTCGAAGATTCCTGACTATCTGTCTGCCATTCAAGCATGGTTCACAGCTAATGATCTCTGTCTTAATGCCAGTAAGACAGAGGGCCTTCTGATTTGAATACCTGCGCCCTCTTTTCCTCGCACCCTCTGGCCACTCTCTTTGGGCCCTCGACCTCCACCATCTTGTGAGGCCAAAAACCTCGGGGTCATCTTCAATTTTGCTTCATCCCTCTCATCATGGACCTTACTAAGAAGTTGTAACACAACCTAAACGGTTCTAAGAGAGTATGAAATGCATAGGTCATAGTGATGACATGCAGAGCAAAATGACAAAACTAATTGGGGAGACAGTGGTCTAACTGACCCTCAAGAAGAACACCCTAGCCCTAGCGGGGGTGCCTTTCCCTAGATGGCGAGTGATGCACCGCCTGTCTAAGAGGGATAGATTAAGGAGACATGTCCCTAATTCTCCTCAATTGTATAGGCAGTACATGCAACATGTCAGAAATGTTGACAGAGAGCAAACAACGTCAGGCATAAACCACCATTTAGATTTTCAACAAGTGATATGATTAGATGTTGTGTCAAAGAGCTGCAAAAGTTAACATATGGTAGGTGGTGCTGAGGGAATGTCAGTGCTACATTTATTCACCCTTAGGCTGCAACTAAGTCACACGTCGGTGGTTTATTCATAGAACAACAACATAGATTAAAAACACCAATCTGCTTTGTGAGGTAGTATACATTAAACAAAAGGAGTACCCCCTCTAACTCATAGGGATATCTCATAGGGTTATGTAAAACACCATAACCATGGAGGTCGACCGGTTTTTATGGTGCCAGTGGTTCAGACGATCTTCTTTAGGACGGGTTAGTAAGTGGTGACAATATTATATGTTCCAGTATGTCTCCCACTGGGGCTGACTGGACAGGCTGCTCCATTCCCTGTAGGGGAACACAAGAAACAACAAAGAAAGGGGGGCAAACTTTAGTTGACCAGAAACCAATTCGAACACATGACAGTACACTAACTAATTGGTGCACACTGTCTACAAAAAAGTTGGTAAATTATCCAACGTGAATATACATATGGGTGCATATTAATATTACGATTCCACTTACTATGTGGCTGTGTGTCAGTATTATTGTCCCAAGGGAACCAGCGGGTGGAGGATGGAGGGCAGGTAGTGGACAAGGTTAAAATACACACGTGCGCATGCCATCCATGCAATACGTCACCACCCTGTGGACTTCCTAGGATGCAGCGAAAAAACTCACATCAGAATGTTGCTAGACTGCGGGATGGAGGGATGAGCCTGTGTGCAGTGTGGAAATACTCAATCTAGATCCCGCACTGCACGTAGTGCTGTAGGAGAATAAAGCGGATGAGCAAACAAGGTTGATAATTTTAAAGAATGAGCGTGATCGAAAAATACTTATATACTGCTTCGGCAGAAAGGCTTACCTTAAATTGAGGGTAATAACTCCTCAAAGACACCCACCGTGGCTGAAGCTCACGGCGTGTGTGTGTGGCAGCGAAGTGCACGTATACTTGCAGCTACGTCCAGTAGGAATTCTGTGAATGAACAGGTGTGAGAAACGATTGTGAACATTTTTGGGCCAAGTGAATATTCAGCTTGCATTCCAGTCACTTTGCCGTCTACACGGGACTCGTTGCCACAGAGAAAAAGTAAGCGCCTGCACACAGACATCCCTGTGCTATCTTTACAGTGTCCATTCACTTGGGCAAAACATTTTCACGATCGTTTCTCACATCTGTTCGTTCGCAGAATTCCTACCGGAGTTTTTAAGGATACCCAACGCAGATTGGTGTTTTTAATATATGTATGTTGTTCTATGCATAAACCACTGACATGTGACTTAGTTGCAGCCTAAGGGTGAGTAAATGTAGCACTGAAATCCCCTCAGCACCACCTACCACATGTTAGCTTTTGCAGCTCTTCGACACACGATCTAATCATATCACTTGTTGTTGAAAATCTAAATGGTGGTTTATGCCTGACGTTGTTTGCTCTCTGTCAAAATTTCTGACATGTTGCATGTACATCCTATACAATTGATGAGAATTAGGGACATGTCTCCCTAATCTATCCCTCTTAGACAGGCGGTGCATCACTCGCCATCTAGGGATAGGCACCCCCAATAGGGCTAGGGTGTTCTTCTTGAGGGTCAGTTAGGCCACTGTCTCCGCATTCTTTTTGTCATTTTGCTCTGCATGTCATCACTGTGACCTATGTACTTCATACTCCCTTTGAACCGTTTAGGTTGTGTTACGATTACTGTTATATAACGGTTAGGGAAGGCAGTTGTTTTTCTCTTTTGCTTTGTTATACAAACTACACCCTGTTGTTATTCACCTTACTAAGAAGTCCCATTTCCAGCTCCACCTCCTCAGGGGTATTCTTCCTTTCCTCACCTCCCTCCAGAAGCTCAATGTCTCCAGAGCTCTGGTCCTCTCCAGGCTGGACTATTGCAACATCCTCTTTCTCAATCTCCCGCTTTCCTCCCTACACCCCCTCCAGAATCCAGAATAGGGCTGCAAGACTTATCCTTGGCCTCAAGCCCAGGGACTGTATCTCTCCAGCCCTAAAATCTCTCCACTGGCTCCCGGTGGCTGCAAAGATCAAATTCAAGACCCTCTGCATCATCCACAAGGCCATCTAGGGACCTGGGATCACGCTATCTCCAACTTTCTCTCCCTAAATACTCCCTTGCTAGAGCCCTTATCTACTCTAACTTCAACTCTTTGACTTTCAAACGCTTCCCCAAGCAGAGAGTGGGGGGCAGGTCTCTCTCCTCGGCTGGAACAGCCTGCCTGCCCCTCTCAGACTTGAGTCGGACCTCCTCATGTTCCGGAAACTGCTCAAAACTCTACTGTTCTCTACCTCTTTCCCTCTTTCCCTTCCCTGCAAATCACCCCACTGCCACAATGACTGGTGGCCTGATCCTCATGAATAGAATAGGATTCCAGGCCCTTCTCCGCAGTCGATACCAGCACCATCCAGTGGCGTAACACAAAATGTGGGGGCCCTCCTGCGAGCCATGCTGAGGGGCCCCCCCAACTCAGCAACAAATCACGGGTCACGCCTCACTCTGGGCCAGCCTAGATTATCACGCTTGCGCAATACACACGAATGTGCTGTGGAAGGGGTATGCAACACACTGCACTAGGAAAAAGATATAGATATGAGTTTTAATGCAATATACAGCACACTGTTTGAGAAAAACTGGCTTAAAAGCCAGAGTGTTTTCAATGGTGTTGTAGGGTAACACCAATCCAATACATGCAAGTCACCAACAGTGCACAGGAACATTAATGCTTTGCTATTAAAAATGCCATACCACAATGAAAACATGTCCAACTGGCTACACAATGTAGACCAGGGTAGACACGTAATAACATTACAGTAAAGCACATTTAGACATACCTAGACTGATTTCACCAAAATGCAGTCGAAGCAATAACACTCATTAAGGAGAGAACACAAATTCAAGCCTGTATCCCTCATCTCCTCTTCCTCTCCCTCTTCATCTCTTGGTGCCCCTTTGGCCAGCTCCACTTCTCTTCCTCCATTCTCTACTTCTCTGATAATACCCGATGAGGTTTCTAGACAAGTAAGATCTATGAAAGTGTTGTCCAAACAGGTGCTCCCTGCTTCTCTAGAACCATCAAGGACCATATTGACACCCTTTCCCTAGCCTTGGCCGACTTCTGTAATCACTCTTTCACCACTGGAACGTTCCCCTCTCCCCTTAAGCACTCACTTGTGCACCCACTCCTCAAGAAACAGTTTGCCTTTCCTGCCTGCCTGGCAAACTATCGCCCAATCTCCAGCACTTCTTTCCTGAGCAAACTGTTGGAAAAAACTGCCCATCTTCCAGCTTACTCTCCACACTGAATCTGTTGGTTGTCTCCATGACCATCAGTCTGGCTTCAGAGCTGCCAGAGGCACCGAAACTGTTCTCCTGAAAACCTGTGCTTGTCCCCAAGGCAAGTTCCCAGGCAGTTACCAAGGATTGGAGGTTCTGCGTGGACTACCGAGGAGTCAATGCTGTCACCAAAAGTGATGCGCAGCCTTTGCCCCGGGCGGATGAGTTTGTGGACACCATAGGTGCTGCCAAATTTGTGAGCACCTTCGACCTTACCTCAGGCTATTGGCAAATAGCTCTGACGAACCATGCCAAGAAAAAGACGGCGTTCTCAACACCAGAGGGACTCTACCAGTTTAGGGTCATGCCTTTCGGGCTGAAGAACGCCCCTGCCACTTTCCAGAGACTAGTCAACCATGCGCTCAGTGGGCTGGAAGCCTTTTGTGTGGCTTACTTAGACGACATTGCCGTCTACAGTTACACCTGGGAAGAGCTTTTGACTCACCTGGATAAAGTGTTGCAGGCGTTAAAAAGGGCTAACCTCACTATCAAGGCCACCAAGTGCCAGATAGCTCAGGGGAAAGTCACGTATCTTGGTCATGAGGTAGGAGGGGGTCAAATCCAACCTCTCCCCAGTAAAGTACAGGATGTACATGACTGGGAGACTCCCACTACTCAAGCCCAGGTGAGAGCCTTTCTGGGCCTCACTGGGTATTATCGCAATTTCATGGCAGACTATGGAACTATAGCTGCACCCCTGACAGCGTTGACTTCGCCCAAACAACCTAGGAAGGTTAATTGGACTGAAGACTGTCAGAGGGCTTTTGATGGCTTGAAAGGAAGTCTGTGTCGGGCACCCGTGCTGTGTGCGCTTGATTACAGCAAGCCCTTTATCGTTCAAACTGACGCCTGCGACACCGGAATTGGAGCTGTCTTGTCCCAGTTAGATGACAAAGGAAGAGAACATCCGATCATATTCATCAGTAGACAACTTAAGGGTAGGGAACTTAGGTGGGCTACTGTTGAAAAGGAATGTTTTAGTATTGTTTGGAGCCTTAGGTGTTTTAGACCCTACCTTACCGGGTCTACCTTCAAGGTCCAAACCGATCATAAGCCCCTGAAGTGGCGTATGCAGATGAAGGGTGAAATCCCGAAACTGCTCAGATGGTCCATTAGTCTACAAGGACTAGACTTTACCATTGAGCACAGACCAGGGAAGAGTCACGATAATGCAGATGGCCTTTCCAGAATGTATGTTGACCGTCTGGATGAGGGTGTATATCCCGTGGGAGATTAGGCACCCTCCACCTCAGTCTGGTGGGGCGACTGTGATGCTGGAAATGCATCGGAGGGACAGGGCCTCCGTATCCTTGTCCTTTACTGCTTTTTATTGTGTGTTCTGTCGTGTTTTCCGCGCAGGAGTTCATGTGGGACTCCTGCCAGTGCAGCTCTCTCTCCTTTTGGTTGAGTGAACGGACCCATGGGATACCCTTATGGCACCCAGGGGTAGGGGTACAACCCTGTGCCCCTAGTGTATGTTTTTGGGCACCTGTGTGTGACCCACAGAGCAGGGACAGGCTAGTGGCAGCTCTGTGCTGAAATGACTGGTGCCCTGAGCTTCCTCCATTTTGGGATGCCCAGGCCCTGTCATTGGAAACGGTAGATTCCTGATGGAGACAAAAGGGCCCCCATGGCCTCTTGCCTTCCATCACCTGTTACCCTGATCTTCCCGAAGTTCCGGGAAGCCCTGCCTCTGTTCCTTCTCCCTGACTGGCTGTTGGGTGGAAGTTCCGTATATGGTAGTGTGGGGAAGTGCCGACCAGACTGGTTGGAGCCTTCTCAACGACCGTATGTTGTGGGTACGCCTGTGGGTGGGACCTGGGTGAATGGAGTGTGTGACGAATATACATTCTATGTTGTGACTGTCTAGTATCTGGTGTTTGACACAATGGTTGAGACAGCCCTGCCCGAAACCGGTATGAATGCAGCTTGGAGTGTTGAAGGGCTCGGTACTTGTCCCAATACACATAACTTGTTGTGAGTGTCTGGAGAGAAGTGAATGGCCTGAATACCTCGTGTGCCTGATTTGCTGCCTGCCTGCATGAATGCCCATAGTCGTGATTGGATGCTTGAGTGCGACCCAGCAGAATGAATGGGAGATCAAAAGTATATCTGGGGACCTCTCACTGCTAGGAATCGTGTTCAGAAGCTGAAGTCCACTACGACGAGTAACTGGAGTGAAGCTTAACCTTGAGCCCTGCTGGACGAGAAGAATTGCTGTTGCTCTCCTTCACAATCTGAAAGCTGTCGTGCTTCAAGAACTGACCCAGAGAGGACCTGGTAAGGTGCCCTCTTCCCGAGCCACGAGGGACCATCGTGCACAGCTGATCTTTGCCCAAGCTCCCTGGTAGACAGACCTTCGACAGGCTGCCGACCCGGTACGGGGACTGCTGTTGAACTCCAAGGAGAAGCGTCCGGACTGTTGTCTGCCACTGTCGCCGACCGCCGTCGCCGACCGGAGCCACCGTGCTCCCATTGCCTAAGAACTTAATTGATCCAAGGACGCTCTCGTCCGCATCGTCGCCACTGTATCCTGCTGGAGAAGGCCTGACCGTCGACGTGCCAAGGAGCATCCACTAGTGGGTTTCCCGCCACCCAAAGATCACAGAGACGCGGATGACTCGACGCCCTTGCTGTGCCACAGATCTTCAACTCTTTGCGGTCCAGAACTATCGACACTGAGGTGCCCCGCACGCCTCTTCCTGGCAGTATGTTTACGCTTCCCCGTCAATGAGCACCGCTAGGAACGACGTGGCCACTTCACTGTCGTAGCTCGACCTGTTCTCCGTCTGACGTTCGACGACCCGTGACTCATGCCTGAAAGGGAGGACACTCAAGAAGGGTTGTCGATTTCCCCGACGCGGAACGCTACAACACCAAGGTACTTTGGGGTTGCAGAACTATTGGGAAGTCTAAGCGTGAACAATATATGGACTGGGCTTGTATCTTTCTTCAACAGGTTGCCCAGGTGGGGGGATCTCCACCCAGTGCTGTGTTTAATGGTAGTTACCAGTATTCTGCCTATTGCTCAACCATCTTGCTTTCCTTCCTCTCTCTACTGCTGGTTTTCTCTTTATTTTGATCTGTGTGTCATTCTGATCGTATGCACTTGAATAAGATCTAATAACGTTAGTGGTACCACTTTAGAATTGTACATATTTACCATTGTTGATTTTCGGAGTAAAAAGTGAGTTATCGTGATTGTGTATATGACCTTAAATATTAATTATATAAAAACTGTGTTTTAACCGATACAGTGGGTGGACATTCCTTTGTGGGTGCTTGGGGACTACACTGTACTTAAGAACCAGCTCGCATCACCTCCCGAGAAGCTAGGCCTTGATTGCTCATCCATTGCTTCTGCAATAGGGAATCTTGGCAGGGGTCTCTGTGCCTCCCCTCTACCATATAGAGAGCGGAAGTGCAGACCCCTCCTCCGGTCTTTACAGCGGTCCCATTTATCCCCATAGCTCTGGGGGTATTGTCGCTATTGTCCAGTTTATTGATCTAGAAAGCCAATATGATGGGGGGCCCTTGTGAAGGGGCGGCTGATTGTGTAGTCTTCCCCAGCATTGACCATCTGCGTATTGTAAAAGCATAACATTACCTAAACTATATCAGACATGTGAATAAACCGTGGTAAGATTACATGGAGGAGTGCAGCTATTCCTTTTGTGGAGAAGGCATGGTGAGTATGCGTGTGCTTCTGCAAACAGGACACAATGCCTCCATATTAACCCTCAGGATATGTGTCAAGTTGCGCTAGGGGTTACATCTGCAATGCTGAACTAACCCTCTGTCCATCTAAGAGAGAAACATGGATTGGGATTTCACCACAGTGTCTTTGGCCTTTTGAGCTGAACAGTTTGATTAACTCTGCTAATGGGCACATGCACCTATTGAACAGCATCAAAGAGAATGATGGTGCTGAGGTGCCCCAGAGGTTACCTGAGATTGGTAGATCATTGTTGTACCCTTTTGATTTGCACCTGAACATGTCCATAACAGGGGCAAATCTGTGGAAGGACAGTGCTCTTTCATCCCACCAGCCCCATAGTATTTTTAAAGGTTCTATGTGATTTCGAAAAGAAATTTCCGTTGCATTCGATTTCGTCGATTTTTTATCTTTTATTCAATTTGGTCGCAAATATATGTGGGGGGAGATGCCTGGCAGCCCCCTTTCTTCCCCCCAATATAGTTATTACCTTTACCCACGCCCCATATATATTTGCAGTCAAATTCAGGGAAAAAATTAGTCGAATTCGAGTTCGATGAATTATACTGCGACAAAAATTCCCTATCCCTTTTTAAAAGGATGCTGTGATTTTTAGGGCATGATTTACAAAAACATATTACAATAGCACAATCCCATTGAAAAACGCTTTGTAAATCAGGCCCAAAGTGTCAAATGCAACTGTTATTTTACCAGAAATCTGTGGCATTTAATTTAAGGCAACAAAAAATCTTGGACACGATCGAGGCAAAGGGCCTGAAGAGTAACAGTTTTTACAACATCAGAAAAAAATCTGATTTAAAAAATAAAGACTTAGGGCCCGATTCATGGAATATTTTGCACATTCAAAGTGCGTTTGCACTGCTGAAAAGTGACTTTGCCTTGCTGACACAAACCCTGATTCACGGAACCGTGCAAGGTGTATTTTTGCATTGCAAAGTCCGGACAAAGTCAGCGCATAGTCATTTTTGTAGTACAAAATGACTTTGCCCGGACTTTGCACAGCAAAAATACACTTTGCACGATTCCATGAATCAGGGTTTGTGTCAGCAAGGCAAAGTCACTTTTCAGCAGTGCAAATTCACTTTCAACCAGGCAAGATTTCCAACAAAATGTTAGCGCAAGTGATGAGGCGCGCTAGCAGGCGCAGAGGGAGGCGAAAACTATGATCTTCTTATGGTTTTTTCTCTAAGTGTGACAGCCCCCAAACACGGATTGAAATGCTTTTCTTTTTTCCCAGCATGCTTCGCGCCTGTCACACATTGCTAGCGCACTCCCGACACTAATGTATGCAAGGGGACTTGAGAGCACATCGTCTCCTTTGAGAATGTGGTGTTCTGCACATTTCTGAATGCAGCGCAAATGAAACACGCGCATTCTCTGCACTCTTCTGATTTGCGCTACTTTTTGAGAATCTGGTTTATTGCGCCTAGCGAGATAAGCTTTTTTAAATCAGAAAGCATCTGTACACACTATTTTGTTGGGGCCTGCACAATAAATCCTGTGTAATTAAATTCTCATTTATTTCAATACACATGCATGATGGCCAATACATTTTAGGCATTAAAAACTGTATCGGCAACATGCTGAGTTAAATTCAAATTCAGTTTTTATTGAAACCCTTTCGACCACAGCCTTTTGGTCCCAAGAACATAAATCATTAGACACATTGCTGCTAAAATATAATATCAGCACTCTTAAAAAGACTTAAAAAGGGAGGTCAGACTGGTTAACACGTGTGTCCATAATTCACCAAGAATAGAGTATCTCGTGGTCACTGTGCTTACTGACACACACTGGTACCCACCTCCTTCATTTCCCTCTTCTTCGGCTTTAGCCAGGACCTATCACACTTCTATAATGAAGATGGTCAAAGTTATTGTGGTATTTGGATATTTATTTATTTTATTTTTATTTTTTAAATGTATAAAGCGCACTAGCAGCCCAGAGGCATCGAGGCGCTGTTACATGAATGTGTCCAAGTTGCATGGATGATACATTGCTCCGGGTTACAATGAGCGTACCACAGTTTCGCTCCAGGAGCAAATTACAGTAATGTGGGTACACGAAGCAGATACAGTTGATTCAGCACAAATTAAAGCTATGCGGCAGGTGGGGGGCCCTATCATACCAACAGCAGAGTTTTGATAGCTTTGTGGAACGCTGGGTGTGAATCTATACCTCTGAGGTGGGGTGGTAAGGAGTTCCAATGGGTAGCGGTAATGAATGGGAAGCTAGAGCCTCCGGCCCGAACCCTGAGTGTCTTGGGCACTGTGATTCGGTTGGTGTATGCGGTTCTGGTGGGTCTGGCTGTGAGTGGTTTGGTGATTCTCTGTGATAGGTAGAAGGGGGCTGTATTGTTGATACATTTGTGCGTGAGGGCAAGTGTTTTAAAGATGACACGTTCTTTAATGGGAAGCCAGTGGACTTGTTTTGTGGCCTCTGAAATGTGGTCCCTTTTTTGGATGCCGATGGCAGCCCTGAGGGCATTATTTTGGACAGTCTGGAGTGTATTGATATTTTTTGCATAGGTGCCTGCTAGGAGGGCGTTACAATAATCAAGTTGAGACACGATTATGGCTCTTGCTATGGTGAGGCAGTTTTGCTCAGAGAGGAAGATTCTTGCTGCCGTTGAGCAGCTTAGAGTGGTAGGCCGCGGCAGATGCTATAGCGTTTACCTATCTGGTCATCCAGAGGTTGGAGTCTAGGTAGACACCCAAGGTTCTGACAGCTTGGGAGACTTGGGACCTTGATCCGATCTATACAAATAGCCAATTTTGTGGGCAAAGCAAACATATAAATTGTCATGAACAAGATGCTTGCATGCTGTTCCCACAATGCATGTGATTAAAGAAGACATATCCCGTAGGTGCTAAAAGGTCATAATGGACATTCATAACTACTAGAGAATACCAAATACTAAGGAATGCAAAGAACCAGTAGACATTGAGTGCTGTTTCTGCCAAGCATTTGCCCCAAAACCTTTGCTGTTAACCAAAAGTAAGGCAATAAGTATACAAGTAACAGAAGCTCAAACAACACCATGACACACACCTCTTCCTATTTTGCCTTGGGGTGGTAGTGCAGTAGTGTTTATTTCCTGCAAGCAATGAGCCTCATTACGAGTGTGTCGGTACAGAATTAAGGATGCTGGTAGCAACGTACTACACTACAAGTCTGTGGGGTGGGGGCGTTGCACCCGGCAGGTCTGACCCGCCGGACGCACGCCACCCGTCCACAGAGTATTCACGGAAGCACAGGCACTGTTAGCAACGGTGCCGCTGCTTGCGTCTCCCCCCTACCATGGAGTTCTATGGGGCTCCATGGGAATGGGGACTAACATTTACAGGCGCCTGATTTGCGCAAATATATCAGTTGATTTGTTGCACCCACATTACCTCGCTCCCTCGTCCTTGCCTGTCCCTTACCATTCCCCTTTCTTTTCATACCCTCTCCCCTTTTACTACCTATTTTTTTTTTTAAAGTTTTGTACTTTTTCTCTCCCTGTAAGCTATCGATGCCTGACCTGGGCTTGAGGTTGTCAACATTCAGCTTGCCAGTCATTGCACACGTTTCAGAAGTTCAGACATTTTTTGCAGATTCAAAGAAACCAGCCTAGCTTTCACCTCAACATCAAAAGTAAACCCTCCTGATCCAGCCATTGCTGAAACCTTCGCAGCGTACTATGAGGCGCTATACGCCTCCCCAACGACTTCGGTGGACCCCAGCATCCTAGATACACTCACCATTCCACACCTAAACGATACGCAAAGAATGAGTCTAGAAACAGAAATCACAGAAGAAGAACTATCAACAGCCCTACCCCAACTCCAAAATGGGAAAACCCCAGGGCCTAACGGCTTCCCAGTAGAGGCTTGGAAAAAGATTGGCAATGAACAAATAGTACCACATATGCATAAAATGTTCCTGTATGCCAAAGAAAGAGGAATCCTGCCCCCGGATCTAAGAAAGGCCACTATAGTGGTGATACATAAGGAAGGCAAACCATCAGACATATGCAGCTCCTACAGGCCGATTTCACTTATAAACATAGAAGCCAAAATACTAGCCAAGATACTGGCTAACAGGCTCCAGACAGTAATAAACACTCTTATCCACCCAGACCAATGTGGCTTCATGCCGCAGAGATCCACATGAATGAATATCCATAGGCTGCACGCCGCCATTGAAAAGTCCCCAACACTGCGGGAGTCACTAGCACTCCTCACAATTGACTTCGAAAAAGCCTTCGATTCAGTCCACTGGGAGGCCTTGTGGAGCATCATGGGCAGAATGGGGCTGGGTGAACAATTCATAGGTTGGGTCAAGCTGCTATACAATGCACCGACAGCTGAGATAAGGGTGAACAGATGGACCTCACGTAGCATTAATTTGGGCAAAGGGACCAGGCAGGGCTGCCCCCTCTCGGCGATGCTATTCGCACTGGCAATTGAACCCCTGGCAATAATGCTGAGAGAATCACAGCTGTGGAAGGGGTTCCAATGGGCCCAGGGCTGGGAGGATAGAGTCTCCCTCTATGCCGATGATCTACTGATCTACCTGAGCGATCCATCAGTGTCATACTCCATCGTCACCCACATACTAAATAGATATGGAGCATTTAGCGGACTACGGGTAAACTATAGCAAATCCATTCTATTCCCGATTAAAGGAATTGAAGCGACAGCTCTAAATAATTGCCCATACAGAATAGAAACTGAGCAGTTCAAATATCTTGGGGTACAGGTTACGACGGACCTCACGCAGTACGTATCCCAAAATCTACACCCAATCAGAGAAAGATTCGCAAACGATGTGAAACACTGGATGACCCGCCCTCTTACCCTATTAGGAAGGGCGGCAATGTTCAAAATGCTGGCTCTACCACGACTCGTATACATCCTCCAGAATGCTCCACTGTATGTACCCAAAATAGAATTCCACATAATAGACGAGATTCTCAGAAAGCTCCTCTGGGGTGGAGGGCACCCCCGAATTGCACTAAAAACCCTACAACGCTCCGTATGGGAAGGAGGTATAGGACTTCCCCACCTACAAACATACTATTGGGCAGCCCAGATGCCGATAATAAATGACATCCTTCACAACAACCCTGAATTACCACACATTAAAGCGGGTAGCCAGATGAGAACAGAGCTCACCCCACTAGAGACCCTCTACCAAAGCAGGGTACGCATGATCCCCAACACAACTAAAGCACACAGAACGCAAATATGGCTAGATGCACACAAGCACCTAGGATGGGATGGGAAGCTCACACTGGCACAGCCCCTATGGCGAAATAGGCACCTACCGGAGCTTGGTAAACTTCCGAAATGGGCAACCTGGGAAGTAGCTGGGATAACAAGGCTAGCAGACATAATACAAAATGGAGTAATAATGCCATTCCAGACCCTGAGAGACAAATTCAAGCTATCTCCCACAGAACACTTTCATTACAGACAGATGCGTCATGCACTTACCACATGTGCGATCGACCCACCGAACATTCCAGATTGCACACCAATTGAGAGGAACATCGTGGTAGAACGTATCGATAGTAAAATAACCTCCATAATGTAGAATGCAATAGCCTCTTTCGCCACAACGGAACTTACAGACTTGAAAGCAAAATGGGAAAGAGATGTGGGACCAATACAACCGGAAGAATGGACCAAAGCACTCATGTACCCAAGGGAAGTCGCCATGTCGGCTAGAATCAGATTGATCCAACTTAAAATCCTACATAGGGTATACTACCCAAGAGAGGCCTTACATCAATGGGGGAGAGCAACGGACCCCAACTGTCTAAGATGCCAACAGGCGAGAGGGACCTTTTTTCACATCTTGTGGGAGTGCCCACGAATCCAGATCTTTTGGCAGAAATGTTGTGACAGATTATCAGCGGTCATGGGCCAACGAATACCTATGGACCCCAAACTGCTGTTACTCGGGATGGATGAAGACTTAGATATATCCCGATTTGAGAAACTCATGCTGGCAACAACCACAGGACTCGTAAAGAGGAACCTGGCCCAGCTATGGGGCTCACCCTCATCCCCACAATACGAACAATGGATAACGGACGTAGATATCTGTGTGCAAATGGAAACGAGAATATACACTACCAGAGGATGCCCAGGAAAAGCACGCAAGATCTGGCAAAAATGGGAAGACACATAGAATGTTGTGAATTTATGAATAGACTCGATAGATGTTTGGAGTCCCTCAGAGACCCATCTGCACCATGTATAATTTGGAAGCCCTGTAACTTATTATATGAAGGACCTTGCTATTTGAAATTTGAAATGTGTATGGAGAACCGTGCTTAGAGAATGCTTGTATGCCCGATCGATGTGATCGTATTAATTGTTGTTAATTCGTATGTTTATAAAATCAATAAAATATGTTATCAAAAAAAAAAAAAAAGTAAACCCTCAGCACGAATTATATGCATATAAAAAACGAGTAGCAAAGAGTAAAAGATAAAACAAGGAGACAGTTTTTGCGTATCGCCCTGCTTTCTCAGTCCATGTTCTTCTGCTAAACATCCACTGGCCCAGATCTCAAATCACAGGAGGGAATATAACTCTCCAAACAGGTTTCCCTGAATACCAACAATCTGTTTATCCCTTGGGTTAAAAAAGATAAAGTTTGATAGACCTTTGTCCAGCTGATAGCACCAGATGGTCCATGCAGAGACTTTCCCTCGGTGTTTAAGTTATTCTGTGTGTATACTGCTAATAAGAAGCGCTGGAGGTTCTGCGCTGTTTTCCTCAGAAGGAGCGCTCGATCTGTACCGTTTGGTCATTACCATTTATTCGTGTGGGTGCTTGACACCCACACGAATAAAATGGGAAAGGCCACGGGGTGGAAAACCGCAAACAAAAAACAACAGTGGAGGGTAGGAATGGAAAGGAGCCAAGAGGGAGACACAGGAGAATTGGGCAGGGCGTATTTCAAAAAAAAAAAAAGAAATCAAGAAAAGTGAGAAACAAGGTCTTAGGAAAACAGTCAGTTTGGGTCAGTGTGAGGGAAGGAGAAATATATCAGCTGGACATTCATCCTCATTACCAAGTATTTCCTTCTATGGGCCTCATCACGACCCCGGCGCTAAACCATGGTGCTATTAGCACCATGGTCCATGCCGGGGTACGCCATGGTGAATGGCGGAATTACTGCCCCATTCCAAGGTTGGCGGGGCGGTAATTCCCCATTCACCATGGGCCCTTCCCCATTCCCATTTTTGCCCCATAGGGCTCAATGGGAATGGGGAAGGCGCTAAGTACGGTGCCGCAAATTGCGGCACCGTACTTAGCACCAAGGTCCCTTTGCGGCACCCTACTTTAACGCCTGCTAAAAGAAGGCGTTAAGGTTGGGTCCCGCAAAGGGAACTCGTAATGAGGCGTTAAGGGTTTAACAGCGCCGACACCTTCTACGGCGCCGTTAAACCCTTAACGCCAGGGCTCTTCCACCGTGCACACTGACGTGCGAGCCACACGCTGAGTGGGTATTCATCAGGCGCAACATTGGACGCCATTTTCTTCACAGGAAGGTTCCATGAATGCATTGCAGCAACTTGCTGAGCTGAGGAGGTGGCAGTGGAAATAAGTGGTGAGTGAATGGAAAAATGTTGTAGCATAGCCATCTTGTCCCTGCCATTTCTTTATCACTTGTTGGACTTCAGAATGAGGATATGACCCTGGGCGAGCAGGCCCTAAAACGAGCAGAAAAACCCCTTAGTTCCAGAATAATAAAATGATGCCAGTATAATGACAGGAGGGTCGGAGACCTTTATGTCATGTCACAAACGGTCCCAATTCTCAACAAGCATTGGCAATGCCAATAGTTTTGGCGTTTATTGCTGTTCTTTGCACTCTGCATTTATAGGTATCAGGGTGCCAGGAAGAGAGTGCAATGTTTCAAAGGGGGATGCAATAAGGAGTGCAGGTGAGCAAAAGAATGAGAAGGGGAACAGAGCAAGGGAGGAATTCGTTGCGAAAGGGTGCAATTGATGATGAGCAAAAGGAAATATGAGCGAGAAAGAATGAGAGTGAGAGGGTAAGAAATAAAGCAAGAGTGTGAGAGGGGATAGGGAGAGGAATAAGGTGGGTGGGTGGGGGAATAGAGAGGGTAGGTTGATGTAGGGAGGGTGGGTTTTGCAATAAAGGCTGTAGGGTGGGTGGAGCTAGAGAGAGAGAGTGGGGTAGGGTGCGTGGTGGGGGTCAAGGCTGAGGGGGTAGTGTCGAGTAGAGAAAGAGGGGTAGGATGGGTGGTGGAAATGAGAGTGGGTAGGGTGGGTGGGCATTTAGAGAGATGGGGTATGGTGGGTGAATGGGGGTAACTACCCCATCCACAGTGGGGGATGTGTGGGTTGGTGGGGATAGAGAGGGTGAGTGTAGGGAGTGGTAAGAGAGAGTTGGTATGGAGGGTGGGTGTTTGGAAGGCTGGGTGGGGTAGAGAGAATTGGTAAGCTGGGTGGGTGGGGTAGAGAGAGTTGGTAGGCTGGGTGTGTGTGGGTAGAGAGGGTTGAGTTTTAGAGAGAGTTGGGTTGGGTAGGGTGTGTGGGTTGGGGGTGGAGAGGAGGTGGTTGGGATGGGGTGGAGGGTGGAAGTAGCGAGAGTGGGCGTAGGGTGGGTGAGTGAGGCGTATGGTGTGTAGGGTAGAGAGTGGGGTATGCGTGGAAGAGGGTAGAGAGAGTGGGGGTTGTGTGGGTGAGGCTAGAAAGAGTGGGGTAGGGTGGGTGGAAAGAGTGGGGGTAGGGTGGGTGGGTGAGGGTGGAAAGACTGGGGGTAGGATGGGTGGGTGGGGGTGGAAAGAGTGGGGGTACGGTGGGTGATTAGGGGTGGAAACAGTGGGGGTAGGGTGGGTGGAGCTAGAGAGAGTGTTGGTAGGGTGGGTGGGGTCAGAGAGTGGGAGTATGGAGGGTGGGTGGTGATAGAGAGTGGGGGTGGGTGGGGTTTGCGAAAGAGTGGGGTTCTGGATGTAGAGAGTGTGGGTGTTTGTAGAGTTTGTGGGGGTAGGCTAGGTGTATAGGGGTAGAGAGAATGTGGATAGGTTGGGTCGGTGGGTCAGGTTGGGCAGGAGGGGATAGAGGGAGTGGGGTTAGGGTGGATTGGTAGGGCTAGAAACAGTGGTGGTAGGGAGGGTTGGTGAGGGTAGAGAGAGTAGGGGTAGGGTGGGTGGTTGGAGATAGCGTTGGGATTGGGTAAAGAGAGTGGGGGTAGGGTGGGTGGGGGTATGTAGCGAGAGTGGGGTTGGGTGGGAGTAGACAGAGTGGGGTCCAGAAAGTGGAGGTTGGTGTGAATAGAGAGCGTGGGGGGTAGGTTGGTTGGGGATATCCACCCTCCAATTCCCTGTATGAGGATTTTCAGTTGATGTTAACCGATGATTATCCAGCCTCAATCTCCGCCTTTCAAAAGCGAATGAACCAGGTGTTAATTTCTTTGAACTTGACAAACCAAGATATAACTGATCACCCTGGTCTGTTAAAGAAACGGTTTCATATGAATGTGTGGGCTCATAATTCTGACTTAATTGCAGGACATGCGTCATTTACCAACTATGCCAGATTTAGGCATGCATACACTCCACGTAGGCGATATCTCCTGTGCTTTCCTGATAAGAATGCCAGAATGACCTACATGGGATTTCGTCTCGACCTAATCCATACGGGCACTCGCATTAGTAAATGGTTTGAACAACGAGAGTCTGGGGTTGGAGAGACCTGCCGGTTCTGCGTGAACCTCAACGAATTAGAATCCTTAGAGCATTTATTTCTGTACTGCCCGCATTTTGAAACACGAAGACTGAAATGTCTAGGCACCTTTATGGGAGTTAACTTTGGTTGTAAACGCCAAATGGTCTGGTTACGATGCATGGGGGGATATAACAATCCAATCATACTGGCGAAGGTGAGACTCGTGAATATAACTGAGGCGGCACTAAACAAAAAGAATGGTGGGTTGCAAATTGTAAATGAGGGGGTTTAATTTTTTCTTTTGTAAATATTTTTATATATGAAACCATGAGGGCTAGATCGGTGATGTTTGGATATAATAATCCTTTTAACATTTTTGGAGTATCCCTATCTAGAAGGTTGGAAATATCTGTATACTTCATGTAAAATTGAAAGCCGAACATGCTTGTAAAATTTGTAAACACATCACAATTGGCTACTGGGTTTTTTAAGTCAAAGAGATGAAACAATGAAGATTTGTAATTATTCTGTAACTATTTTGTTTTAAGATATGGGAACATTGGTCATTTGTATATTTGTATATTTGTTGCTTTTTCTTTGGATTTTCTTTTTGTAAAGGTGTAATTAATTTTACTACCAAAAACAAAACAAAAACAAAAAAAAGAAAGGGTGGGGATCTATAGAGTGGGTGTAGGGTGAGTGAGGAGGGTAGTGTGGATGGTTGGTGGTAGAGACAGTGGGGGTTGGTTGGGTGGGGTAGAGAGAGTGGTAGTAGGTTGGGTGCATGGGGGTAGGGAGAGTGGGGTTATGTTGGGTGTGTGGAAGTAGGGAGAGTAGGGACAGAGAGAGTGGGGATAGGGTGGGTGAGTGGGGAGGCTGGGTGGGTGTGGGTAGGGCGGGTTGGGGTAGAGAGAGTGGGGCTAGGGTGGGTTGGTTGGGGTACAGCGAATGGGATGGATGTAGATGTGTGGAAATACGGTGGGTGGGGGTAGAGAGAGTGTTAGTTAGGTGGGTGGGGGTAGAAAGAGCAGGGGTAGAGTAGGAGTAGAGAGTGGGGGTAGGGTGGATGAGGAAAGTATGGTGGGGTGGTAGGGGGTATGGTGGATAAGTGGGTGGGGTAGAGATAGTGGGGGTAGTATGGGTGGGTGGGGTAGGGAGAGTGGGGATAGTGCGAGTGGGGGTGGGGTTGGTGAGTGGGGGTAGGGTGGGCAGATTGTGAGAGAGAGTGGGATAGGGTGAGTTGGTTTGTGTAGAGAAAGTTTGGCCAGGGTGGGTGTATGGGGTAGAGAGAGTGGAGGTAGGCTGGGTGTGTGGGGGTAGAGAGAGTGGGGTGGGTATGGTGAGTGGAGGTAGAGAGTGGGGGTAGGGTGGATGGGGGTAGAGAGGGGGTGGGTATGATGGGTGGAGAAAGAGAGAGTAGGTGCAGGGTGGGGGTATAGTGCATGGAGTTGGAGAGTGTGGGGGTAGGGTGGGCAGATTGTGGGAGAGAGTGCGATAGGGTGGAGCGGTTTACGTAGAGAGTGTGGGTGAGGCTGTATGGGGTAGAGAGAGTGGGGGTCGGCTGGGTGGGTGGGGGTAGAGAGAGTGGGCATAGGTTGGGTGGGTAGGGAAGGGCAGGTTGTTATGTGTAGAGAGTGTGGCCAGAGTGGGTGTATGGGGTCGAGAGAATTGGGCTAGGGTGGGTGGGTGAAGGTAGCAAGAGTGGGGGTAGGTTGGGTGGGGGTAGGGAGAGTGGGGTTTATGATGGTTGAGAGGGTTGGGTGGAGCGAGTGGAGGTCGGGTGATTGAGTATTGGTAGTTGGTTGGGGGACAGAAAACATGAACAACAAAGCAGACTCTGGAGGAATTGGGTTTCTCATTTTTTTGGTGCAAGCGAGGAGGGCTTGCGCCCCTAAAGTTATACATATATATGAAACACATTGACTGTATCAATACAATTATACATTCCTATAACACATGACAAAGTAAAGAAACTTGATTTAATTGTAAGGCTCTATCACAAGGCTGATCTCCACAACCAAAGAATGATAAAAATCAATGAATATGTATTGTGAGAAAAATAATATGTAAACAATGACCACATGCCAGTAAATTGCTCCGACATCTGCATTTTCATCTCAGTCACGAGCCAAATTCTGAAAACATTTGTGGGCAAGGAGGGCGGGGGGAGGGGCGGGACAGCGCAATCATAGCAGCGTCATTTCTGACCCTGTCATTATTTTTTCTTCAAGTCTGAAAGTCGCAGCTCGGCAATAGTGGTTTGTACTTCTGAACTGGTGGCTCTTGGGATAATTTTTGGAAACACTGTTTCTGAACTTGGAACGCACCAAACTCTTTTTTAATGACTTGTTTTTACTAACCCTTCCTTTCTTTCATTTCTTCTTGTTTAATATGTTGAGTAACGCCATGATTACGTATAGATGCTCCATTAAACTAAGGTCCTGATTTACAAAGCATTTCTCAATGGGATTGCGCCATTTTGAAACGCTTTTGTAAATCAGGCCCTAACGCTCGCAGTCCTCGTCACAGCACACTGACATTTGAGGACAACTTTGG
This sequence comes from Ambystoma mexicanum, assembly GCF_040938575.1. Classification (NCBI taxonomy): domain Eukaryota; kingdom Metazoa; phylum Chordata; class Amphibia; order Caudata; family Ambystomatidae; genus Ambystoma; species Ambystoma mexicanum. Next base: position 1,147,904,187 of record NC_090927.1, read on the forward strand.
TACGCTCTCAGATTGTCTTCTAAAGTTTCTGATCCACCTTGACCCTACTATAAGAGGAGGGACTGGGCAAACCACTTTCCGACTTTCTCCAAGCCAACATCCAATGCTTACCATGAGGGTGAGATGGGCAGAATGTAAGTCCTGTCAAGGGCACTATTATACTTAGTGTAATGAAGATTATGATAAGTAATCAGGGCACACACTCCACGTCTGAGGTCCATGTCGCACTGCTCACAATAAGGGAAAATACCAATGAATCCAAAAAAGGTGGGCCTCATTACAAGTTTCCCGGTCCGGTAACGACGGTACCAGAAAGCTTACCGGTCCCGTAGTTACCGGACCGGCAAACTACGAGTTCTGCTTGTGAGTGCCTTTGCACCCGCCAGGTCTGACCTGGCGGGCGGACCAGCAACCGCGAGCAGAGCATGTCGGATGCACCGGCACCATTAATGAATGGTGCCGGTGCATCCAGCCTCCCCATTCCAATTGAGCCCTATAGGGCTCAAATGGGAACAGGGAAGAATATTTTCTGGCACCCGGGAATGGCCGATTACGGGGTCCGCCGGGGTTGTAATACCCTCGTAATTGCCCATTCCCGGACGTTGGAAAGATTTGCAAGTTCGGCGCTAGCCTTCCGGTTTTACCGGTAAGGCTACTGCCGAACTTGTAATGAAGCCAAGTGTTTATTACGACAAATATTTGTATTACTCAAGGACAGCATCCAGAATTTGCGTCCCTCATTTACCACACAAGTACCATGAGACATGTAATAAGCATAGAAGGGGATGCCCCCAAGTTGCCTCACCACATAAATCGATGAGGGTCACTCCCAGGACCTCAGCCCATGAAGCCCCTACAGACTTAGTTGATCTAGCTGGCATGATGTCAGATTGAAAGCCTTTCTAATTAGGACTCTGATCTATTTTCCTAATGTTATCATTGCAGGTTGTGTACCGTTTCTACCAGTTCCAAATGTCAAAAATAGATTGTGGGAATTGCTGAAAGGGCCACGACTGCACAGGGCATGTGGTTTGTATTAGAAGACAGTCCAAAACACCAAAATCACCAAGGTTCCAAAAACATTCAGCAAAGACAATCCAGAAAGGGAAGCTAAGGGTCGTGGTCCATAAAAACAAACACAGAACAAGTTAATGCACCACGGCAGGTAAGAAACACAACTGTGAGGCACCCCAATGCTGCACTAACGGCATCATATGGCGGTCTCTTCTGGTCGGCCGTGGGGCTCACTGTTACTTCCGTGTCACGCAAACGCAGCTTTGACCGGCCTATGTGAGCATGCTGCGGGATCTATTCCCACTGGGAAACGTAGTTCCTTGCCATCATGTGCTTGTACAGATGCCACAGGACTTGCCATTTGCAATGCGGCAGTTGGCACAACCCCCAAAGTCTGAAATGCCCCCTCTCCAAGGCCGCGGGACGCCACAGGTAGAACGGATGGAGGTCATGGAAACAGCCACCCAGTGCAGTACATGGGCATGAGAAGCAGGTTCCCAAGACCAATCTGCAGGCCCATAACCCAATTGATGAGGTACTGGAAGCATCCCCCCACCTAGCAGGAGTCTAAGATCTGATGGACCTCATACTCTTCAGAACATCCCACCATTGCAGGCGCAAGAAGAGGAGTCCAGTAGGCAATGGGTTTGTTCGGTTTGAGCACGGAGGTGAGAAAAACTGGGTGTAGCTGCCAGGTTCGAGGTATGGACAACTCGAACCGTACGGGATTTACTGCCTTAACCACCTTATGAAACCAACAAATCGAGGCATGAGTTTTCAGGTTCCATGTAGATGCAGACACTGAGTGGTCAACCAAACCTACTTTCCTGGTTCATATACAGGGGCTTCCTTTCTCAGTCTGTTGGCATAAGGGCACATTTGTTCTTGTGCATCGCAAAGATGATTCCGGGTATATGCATATATCTTCTGTATGTTTCTAAAACAGGTATCCACAGCTGGACTGTTAGTGGAACATATCCATCAATGGTAACATACACAGATGCGGTTCATACCCCACGTAGAAAGGGGAACTCTCTGTGGAAGCATCAGGAGCATTACAGTATGTGAATTCAGCAGTATAATGAGAATGGCTCTCTTTGCCTGGTGATGTGATGCACTTTAGTGTAGCTTCCAAAGCTGTCTCTTGCTTTACGGTCTGATTTACCAATGTCTTAAGACCTGGAGAATAACTCCCTTCTTCTGGTCAGCATGGAGAGATCTTCAAACAGAGTGTTGTCGATTCCTTCTATAAACCTCACAAAGTCTTTTCAGTTCTTCCCACAAACATTTGAATGTCAATGTCCAGCGTTTATTCCCCTTCTTTGAACTCTCTATTTTTTCTTGTGGCAATCTATATTCCACCAATTATCTGTGAGTTTCACTACTGTGAAGAAGATGGTTCCTGAATCTTTCTTGATTTTTGGTGCCTTCTATGGAGCCCCTGTGATGAAGGAGATTACTCCTTACACACTCTTGCTTGGTATAACTTTGTTTTTCACCACTGTGACAACGAAGATTATTTCTAATGCCCTCTTGCTGGATACTCTGTTCTGTGTCACTGTGTGACAAAAAAGATTACTCCTGAGATGCTCTTGCTTGGAATTACTTTCTTTGTCACCACTGTCATGAAGGAGGTTACTCCTAATGCACTCTTGCTTGTTGTGACTTTCTTTATCACCAATGTGATGAAGGAGTTTACTTTTGAGACACTCTTGCTTATTGTGGGCTTCATTGTCACCACTGTGACAAAGGAGATTATCCCTAGTGCACTCTGGCTTGTTATGACTTTCTTTGTCACCACTGGGAGGAAGGAGATTACTGCTGAGACACTCTTGCTTGCCATGACTTTCTTTGAGGTACTCTTGTTGGACACTACTTTGGAACTGCCCCAGACTCCACCCAGGCTTCACGACGTTCCCATTACCTTCTTCTGCTTGGGAATATGACTGTGGTTTTTATTGGGGTTCGTGGACACTCAGTTTGGCAGTTCTGGGGTATTGTGTGGCTCCGCTGAAAGTTTCGTCTAGCAGTCTCTCTGTTGTTTTTGGACCAAACCATCCACCTTTCTGTGGTCATGCAGCCACCATGACTATTGCAGTCTTGGTTTGAGTCGGCTTCCTGCTGGCTCACTGGATCCTTCGGCGGCATCTCACCTTCCACATCTTCCCTTCTGAGGGAGAGCTTCAGCATGCATCCAAGACTCCTGGTTTGAATCTCCAGGGGAGGGCCTGCGGTCTTCTGCTTTCCAGGGTCTCTCTCCCTTAGTCCGTCTTTGCTTTCCGTTTTAAATAGTTGGCTCTGCACTTGCGTAACGTCAACTCTAAGTTGCAGTGTTTCGTGGCAATCTTCATGCTTCTCAAAGGCCACTTTGTCACAATATTTAGTGAAGTCGTTATATTGTTAATCCACATGTTTCCTCCACTCTTCCTTGTCCCAGTATTTTCCACATTTGTGACAGTCGTGTCTTTAGCATAACGTATGTTATATTACTGTCAATTGGGGAGGGGGAAGGAGACAACAAGAGTAAGGTATTTTCGGATAGGGCATCAGGGAGGCTTTGCCCCAGGTGGAAGTCCTTGTCCCCAGGAGGAGAGTCCCTTCCTATGAGGTCTTCCCGCATATTACCACCCATAGGGGTACTACTGAATAGCGGCCTCGTCCTCCTTAGCCTCATAGGGAAGGGCTCCCATTTGGGGAGAAGGGACAGACACTAGTGAATCGTCACAGTGGTAAGTCCATGATAAAGTCCATGGATACCATGTACCATGGTTTGCATGGAACAGGCATAGGCCAAAGTAATCCACTGTGCTTTTCCTGGAATCTCTTTCCTTTTATACAGAAGGCACAATTGGATATGTAGTCAGTCACGTCTCGGCTCATGTGGGGCCAACAATGCTACAGTTTAGCAATGCCAGCTTCTTTTTTTGGCCTCGATGACCTGCTGTTTTGGTGTCATAGCACATTTGCATGGCTTGCTCTCTCAGGGATGGAAGATACAAGAGGCCCTGCGTGTGGGGAAGGCCATCATGGTATTCTACATTCCAGTCGACCAGCTCATCGGGCCCAGGAGCGTATAGCAGAGAGGAGTGGGATAATGACCGTACAGACACAGATAAGTGGTCTTTGCCTAGTATGTAGTCAGGATTATGCTGAAGCTCTTCACCTCCCATATTGCGTGACAGAGTGTCAGCTTTACTGTGTCTTGACCCAGAGCGGTACCTAATGACGAAATCAAATACATCAAAAAACAAATGCCAGCTTGCTTGTCTACTGTAACAAGTCCAGATCACTGAGGTTTTGATTGTCCATGTAAATGATTGTTTGGCCCTCAGCATCCAATAAGTGATTAGGTCAGTTATGGAAAGTGTCTTCATTATTATTTTCTAATTTTTATTTTTATTAGTGAATTGGTTTTTCAAAATAAACCATTTCAAAGCATACATGCACTCTGCCAATTCAAGTAAATTACATAACCCTATCATCAAGACATTACAAGATACATATTAACAGTTTCAATCAATACTAACAATGATCAATTTTTGAAACCTATCAAATTAAGTCAATTCCCATAAACCATTAATAACCATGGGCTAAAATGTAAATCTGGATAGCTAACATCTTAAAAACTTCCTGTATCACCTAGTATAGATCTAACAACTGAGTAATGTGATTCCCTGTCATCAAATTTGCTCATAATACTTCATCAACATTAGCAGAACAATAATGCACCAAAAAAATAAGTGCTTGTTCTTAATAGTCGCTGTGATTTCACAAGAGAGGACAAGATGTTTTAGCGTTTCTTGGCAACCTTGTTTCTTACACAGACAGATTCTTGCAGTCTTGGTTACGTTCATACTAGGGCCTGTAATTTCTGTAGTTGGGAAGTGGTTGAGTTTCAATCTTAAATACACTTCCCGAGCTCTATTGCATGGAAATGAGCTGATATACCTTAACAAGCATGTTCTACTTCTAAGAAAGTTGTTATATTCCTCATACAGTGCATAAGAGCTCATTTGATCCATTGTTTCACGCTAGTTTATTTAATAATGTTCCTTCTTTACTTTAGATGGATTATTAATGAATTCCAGTTGATCTAGCCCTATTTTTAGCAATACTATGGTAGTGTTCAAAGTATTCAGGGACATAAAAGATTTGTTTTCCAACAAAGTATGGAGAGGCTCAAAATGTGAATTGGCTGGAGGAATTCATATTTTATTAAATAAACATAATTTATTCCAGAGCACAACTGCAGCTAAGGATATCAGGCCAAACTCATGCCTGGTTACACAATTTGGAATTGAAGTGATAATCCTAAACCTTGTTTCCAGATGGTTCCCTGCAGTGAATTAAGGTACTTGTCCATGTTGATCAAAATGGTCTCCAAACAATATACTACTACAGGGACCACCTTTGCTAGATAGAATTTGCAAAAGGGAAAGAAAGTAAATTTACCCACGGTCAAATGAATACTTTTTAGTTGGGCTATCAGGGAGAGTGATTTTAGTTTCAATCGATCCCTAATAGCCATGTGTGAGTCGTTAAAAAAATATATATATGCACTGAGCATGCTCCAAATGAGTATTGCCAACTGACTAAGACATTGTTTTTGGTTTCAGTTTAGTAGTGAAAATTATGATTTGGGGCTTGTGGTGTTGGACTTAGATGTATGTGGGGGGCAAGAAATGTATTGCACTTAGATGTATTTTGGAGGCAGGACATTTGTTAGACTTAGATGTGCCCCTAGAGGACTATCTCACATGGACGGCCAGATCAAACAGTGGCATCAATAACAAAGCTCCATCCGAGCCCCAAAGTACGTATAAACTCACCACTTCAGTAGACATCTGCCACAGGTATGGCTACCCACATGCACGTATCAGAATGCAGCGATGACCTATGACAAATTCGGTCTGGCTGGACACATAATGTTTTCTCCTCCGTACACCAGATTAAGCCTCAACATCTCTGACATCAAAATACAGCGATTACCTACGACAAAATGTATTTGAGTCCAGCTGGAAACATAAAGAGTCTCTTGCACTCTCACTCTCCTGACCTCCCTCAGCACCCGTCGACATGCCTGATCTCTTGGGTTGCTTACTGGAGACCGGCCAGACCACCTAATTCCTTATGTTGGCCAAATGCACACATGCATTCTAAGCCTTTTCTGAAAATGTTCCATACTCTGGACTGCGGCCCCGAGGGCGTTCCCACCACAAGTGCGTTGAGACCATTGTAATGGGAAAAGGCGCTACAAAAAAGGACTACTACAATACAATACAATTATGACCTTTATCATTTTCCAAGAAAATGATTAGAAAATATGGATAGAATATCTAAAGCAAAATTGTGGAATTATCAGCGGACAAAGAAGATTCCCCACTATATTCTTGCATGTGATGTTAAAACAGGGGAATTTAGATATCCTGACTTGGGTAAATATCATAAAGGTTTTATACTTAAAAAAATCAGCTTTATATTTCCGATAAGGTAAGAGACCTCCACCAACATGGTTGAGCATAGAGGCAGAGAGAATTTCCCTATTCAAATTGGATCACATTTAATACACAAATTACCCCATGTAGGTCCATTATTACCTACAATATCAAGGACACAAAAACCACTAATTGATTGGCTAGAAAAGAATGGCCAAAATGTATGGTTTCATAAAAATGCTTCCCCTTAAAATAATCCAGAAATACAAATAAATAATAGCATGCTATAGTGCAAGAGCTGGATTAAAAAGGGGGTGATGAAGGGGGCACTGTGAAGAAGCAGCGACAAGGATGGAGGACTATCATAATTGTTCCAGCACCGGCGAAATCCTGATACAATGTAAATCCTTCTCTGTGCCTGAGTGTTAAACGAGGCGTCTCGTGAACGCTGACTACCTGTTCTTCCTGGTGAGTGGGGTGGTGAGGCTGCAAGTCTGTCGATGCATACTTGAAGCGTAGAATAAGCAACGCCGGGTATCAACCCAGCACCATCCTGGTTAACTCAAACAGGACGGAGCTGGACCAGCTCCCAATGCCACGGGACGGCACTTCTCAATGCCACGTGACATCAGGACAGTGCAAGCACTGGCAGAGAAGATCCCAAAGTGTCAAGCTGTAGTCCAGATGAGAATGAAGGTTTCCGGGTTTCCAGCTGTAGTTCAGATGAGAATAGAGGTTTCCCGGGAGACAGAGGTCTACAGGTTCCAGGTGGCAGGGTACCAAGCAAGGCACAAGGCAGGGCAATGACAAGAGACAATGACATGAGACAGATAGTCAGAAGACAGCCCAGGGACTGCCAGTGGAGGCCCAAGTTGCACAGAAGGGAATCCAGGAAACTGGGAAGAGGAAGTAGGAAACCCCAAGAGAATGTAGAGAACCAGGGACTGGGAACCAACCCAGACCCAGGGAGCCAAGGCACCGGGACCCAACTCAGACCCAGGAAAGGCCGGCTGACTCAAGGACCAACCAGCAAGGAAAAGGAACCAGGGAAGGAGCAATGAAGACAAGACAAGGAGCAAGGCAAGACTAGCAAGTAGCGAGAGACACGGTCAGGGAACTGACCGCATTGAGATGCAGTGATTCCCTGTCATTGGAACCCGGATATAGGTCGGGATCCAAAGCAAGGCTTGGCACACAAGCTTTAGTTTCCAAGCGGACCGCGCATGTGCGCAGGGTCAGGCATGGATGCCCATGAATGCGCAGATCCGTGATCATTGCAGCGCCCAAGGTGCTCGGGACCCGGACGGGACAAACCCATTCAAAGTGTCATCGAGGGTAAAGCCTCCACGATGGGACCCGTTGCTGGAGTCCAAATGATGCGTAGATCCTATGACCCAGTGAAGCGGCTTCTCCGCGCGCGACATATTCAGTACACCTTTGTGTTCCTGGCAAAATTGCTCATACAGCAAGGAGGCAGGGCACAATTTTTTGAGAATCCAACTGAAGCTCTCGCATTCATAGAAGCATCGATACTGCTTCCCACTAAAGGAGGCCAGGACAGACCGAGACCAGGTTGTAACTCAGAATCCTGTTCCGTAGACATTGGAAAAGTGATAGATGGATCTCTTTCCAGTCTTTGAACCTGGTGGACGTTACTACTTGCAGGCACAACATATTTCATAGGATGTTATGACGGGGCATGGTGGGGTGCTCTAAGTAAAGTTGCTGTTCGTATCGTACCACTGGAGGTTTCCATGGATGTTATTTTGGATATGCATCATCAAGTTGGGGAAGATGGTGGGGATGGACACAGTCAGTGGGGGGTGGATGGGAGTGGGTGGGGGAGATTTGGTCATCAACGGTTGGTCAATGGCTGTGGCCTGCACACATGTGAACATCATATTGTAGGTGGCAGGTTGGGAAGGATGGGGAGGGCTCAGGGATGGACGTTGGGAATGGGAGTTTTGTATGAAACGTTTGACAGATGTGCTGTTTGTATTATATCGTGGTGACATGTGGTGATGTAGGTGGCAAGGTGGGATGAGATGTTGGTGCATGGCAGACCCTGACAACATTGGGACTGGGGAGCCAATCACCTTTATCACATGGAATGTTTAGGGGATAAATAACCTGAACAAGGCCAGGAAGTTATTGGCCTATATTTGCTATGCATCAGCCTCAGATTTTATTTATTTGTAATGCACTGGGACAACGCCCATAGGCATAGAAGCAAAGGGACAAGACAGACAACAACACAACCAAAGAAACAAAGGAAACATTTAAGTCAACCATATGTTTTGGGAATGACCTCCCGTCAGTTCATATTTACAGAAGGTGGCAGATATTTTGAATGAACTTATTGGAAACCCTCCCGACATGCCTCCATTAAAATACTTGCTGGGTGATAGAGGCAAAGTAGCAGTGGTTAGTAGACGATTCTTTAACCTGGCTTGTATCATATCCAAAAAGTATATTCTCCGACATTGGAAGTCAGTGCTTGCCCAAAATGCGAGGAATAGCTGAGAGATTTGGTGTACACGAATGAGAGTGAAGAAACATTTGTCGCTATCTTGGCCACAGCCTGCCAGCCGAAAGATGCAATACGAGTATGGTCTAGGATACTGGTCAATGTACTAATCCCACTCATGTCATGCTGTCACTTGTATGTACTAATGTTTGAAAATGCCATGCAGTCGCTGTGTGTTTTTTAAGCAAAATAAAGTCTATGTTATTGGTATTTGTACCGCTCACTGTCACCAAACATAATATGCACATGTTCCCCTCCGAAGGGGCATCTTGGCGCTAATAACAGATGTTTATTGTTACCCAACTTAATGGTATTCATTTTATCGAGCTCGGAAGGATGAAGGGCTGAGTGTACCTGCCGGGATTCGAACCTGTGACCATGAGGTCAAACAACACAGGTTCCTGTGGTGGATGCATTAGTCCACTGAGCCACAGACCTGGCTGCGTACGGAATTGGTCCCCAGGCACTCTGACAGATCTGCAAGCAAAGGAGGGGTGGCGTTAGTAGGGTCAAGTGGGAGTAGAAAAGCGAGGAAGGTGGTGTCCTGTTGGTTGGCAGCTTCAGTTTGGGTTTTCACTGTGCGCTGAGCTTGGGTGAGTTTATCGGATCGATGTGGGTCTTCCTGTGCTGTTGGTCCGAGTTATGTGTTGTTTGTTGTTGCGGTGTGGTGAAGTACGTGCGGTTTGCTGTGTGGAGAAGTGGTTGTGTGAGTTTTTTGTGTGAGAGATGTATGCAGAAAGTTGAGCTTATGGGTTAGTGGATTTTTTGTCTCTTAGTCTTTGCAATTCTTGATCCACATCTCTGATTGTCCTATGGAGTTGGTATTTTAGTTTTTCAGTCTATTTAGGTGTGATGGAATGGTAAGTTTCCCTTCTGAGCTATTTTGGAGCTTTGTGTACCAGGTTGAGGCACGCATTGTCCCCGGGTCTGGTATTGGTGCTCAATATTTCACATTTATCAGCTCCCTTCCTATCAATTTCTCTTTCGGTGAACCACGGTGGTCTATCTAGGGAGACCACAACTGGCGAGACCAGCCAATCGAGTTGGACCTAGGAAAATGACATTGAAGATAACTCCATCAGAGTTTAAGGTATGTATACCTTGCACCCCATTTGCGGACACAGACACGGCCACCCATCCATGCCCTATAGAATGCAGGTATGGCTATGCAATTCTGCTCTAGCAGCTCGCATAGACATCCACACTGAAACCCGTCACGTACCTTAAAACGTCTGCAATTAGTATACAGCGACAACCTATGAAAACGTTCGGTCTACCTGGGTACACATCTGATCTGAGTCTCAGTCACAAGCACTATCCTAAACCACCGACAGCACCCGCAATACATGCCTGACCTCCGCTGCTTACTGGAGCCTAGCCAGCCCACTTAAGTCCTAACATGGCAAATGCACATACACATCTTAAAAAATGAACTCCTAGAATCTCCCACACATGGACTTTGGTCCCGAAGGCGTTCCAACCACAAAGCGCATCGAGGCCATACAAATGGGGAAAGGGCGCTATATTAATGATGAATACAATACTATACAAACTGTTTTGCTATAACTGCATGTGTGTTTAAGAGTTTCTTTGGGATTATGTACTTACAAAGTTAATTGTACTCACCTACAGCTCACATCTTCCTCCTAAGACAAGCCTGGCTGCTTTGCCATTCTACCAGAACCTTGAGTAGTATAGCTCGACATGGGTAGTATAGCTCAGTGGCAACACGCTCATGTTGGAAGCAAGACGACGCAGAGCAACACAGGTTTGAATCCCGGGTCTGCGCTTAGACACGTCTTTAGTATTAAGCGAGCTACAAAGTTGTTTTATAATTACAGTAAAGACATATACTAGAAGATGTGGCTCTGAATACCAAGGGGTTGTTTTATAAAGTCTTATCACAGGTAGACTTCAGGAAAACTACCCTAACAAGAGGTATACTGGATTCTCTGAGTAGTAACCAACTGGTTACAGCACTCATACATTTTGTAAACACTCTCGATGCTACAGAGAGGCCAACTGGCAGGGCCCAATACAGATAGTGGTGCCTGCCAATTGAAAACCTGAGGCACGTCTGATGGAGGCCATATTGAAACATGCAGGTAGGCATCCCCTTTAAGTCCACAGTGCAAATCCAATTGTTGCTTTGAACTGAGCTTAGCATTAGTGTTGGTGTTGTCATCTTGAACCTCTCATTGGGAAGATAGTGGTTGAAAGAGACCCAGGATCACCCTCAGGCCAGCCAGGTTCTTTTTGGAGTAATCGAGTTCTCAAATAGAACCCTAGACCTCTCTTGCGGGGCAGGAAGGTTGGGGGGACGTGGGACAGGTTCTGTAACTTGCAAGGAGAGCATTTTGCCAATCTCCTAAAGGATGGCTGATCAAGTGAGTAGAGACGGGAGGGAGGACTGAGGTGGAATCCATTCGAAACCAATTAAATAATCCAGGGATCCTGTGTCACTTAAAGCCAGCTGCTTAGATGCAACAATAGTCTGCAGCCCACATGGATGCTGTGAATCCAATCCTGAAGGTCATTGCTGCTTTAGCTTAGCAGGGGCAGAGTTAGTGTGGCTAGCAAGGAATCCTTTGGAAGAGGGTCGTGCCTGCTTTCTGAGGTGCCCACTGGGAGAGTGGTCACTGTTGGTCTGCTTCCTCTCCTGGTAGCCCCCGAAATCCACCAAAGGACTTCTTCCTGGAGTCTCTGATGAAGGAGGGATTCTGAAAATGCCATTGGCTAATCTTGGTAAAAAATCACCAGAGATTTGCCCATCTGTGTAGAGGTCTTGCGCTTGTTGAGTACCTCATCTGTAGATGAATGAAACTTGTGCTGTATGCCAAATGCAAGACAGATTATATGATTTTGCACCCCTTACGCAAACTTGGTGGCATTCATCTGTAATAAAAATACAAGTCCAGCACGGTATGACAGAAATGACATATCAGCTGAGAGTGTAGCAGCCTAAAAGGGGAGGGGGCCCTTTTTAATATACACAAAATTATAAGCTTAATAAAAACGAATCCATAAATAATGAGGCACAGGTAAGTATAATTAAACTTAGTGGTAGAATAAAGCACAGTAAATAAGCCCGAAAAGCCTGCTTTGTTTTTAACGTTTGAGCATTTTGTTTGTGGCAAAGGCCACCGCAGACGGTTCATTAGCACATAGCATGCAATCTCTCACCAAGTGTACTGAAAAGCACACAAAGGTTATTTTTCAAGGTAAACCGATTAGTGAAAAAAGGAATATGTGACCATTTTATAATTGAAAATTGCATTTCAGAAATTATTTTGTAGTTAGGCTGGCAAGTACCACAGCAGTTTCAAATCGCCCGCAGATCCAGGATCTCCTCAAATTCCAGAAGCTCCATAAGACTTTCCTCTTTTCCTCCTCCTTCTTTTCTTCTCTCCTCTGCTAATCCCACAGTTGTTGAATCTGCTTCCTGGGCCCTTATGCATCCTTGGGGCCCTGATCTCCCACACCAATTCTGCCCAGCTCCTGTCTATCTACAGCACTTGCATCTGCACTCCTTCCGCTCTGGAGGTTTCGCACTTACACCTCCTGGGGCTGAGTCTGTGTAGCACTCAACATTCCTAGCACTTCCTCTGTGGCTCAACCACGAGCTCGGACTCTTCAGCACTTACCCCCTCCTCGCAGCACTTGCACGTTCTGAATACTCACAAGGCATAATAGGTTTGTCCCTCTCTCACTTCCCCCCACTACTCTTAAATATTGGCCCTCATTCCGAGTAGGGCGGTAAGGGATACCGGGCACCAGTAAGGAGACCGGTGCCCGTAATCCCTTACTGCCCTACTACGAGGTCCCTTAGCGGGTCCCTTCCTTAACGCCTGGTCTGACCAGGTGTTAAGGACGGGACCCGTTAAGGGACCTGGGCGCAAATAACGGGCTTGACATACTCCGGCCTGTTATTTGCGCCCTCCCCATTCCCATTGAGCCCTATGGGGGCTAAAATTGGAATGGGGAATGGTTTGGTAAATGGGGATTTACCGGTCCCTCCAAGGTCGGAATGGACCGGTAAGTCCCCATTGTACCAAACCGGAGTAGGCACCGGTATTGGAGGCAGTCATGGCGCAAATAGTGCCATGACTACCACCATACTCGGAATGAGGGCCATTGTGTTTTAATATATGTCCCACCCTTGCTCCCTCCCTGCCCTGTGGGTGCTTTGAAACAGTATTTTCTTATTGTATAAGCGCCTAACAGGCAAACAATATATAAATAAGGGGGTTAGAATGTTCCCAATATGCAACAATCATTTATAAGTATGTCCATGGGTCAAGGCTCTGATGATGTCGTGATGGATAGATGTTCCCATGGGATACAGGAAGAGGCGACCAGGGCAGGGTAATAAAGTTCCACTGGTCGTCTCAAATCTTTTAATCATGTAATTTTGTGTTGTGGGAATTGGGGGTGGATTCTGACATCACAAAATTATAATCGAGGGCGGTGTGGGAGGGTTCATGGACCCAATGATTTGGCGTAATGTACGCAGTTCTATAGGAGTCCAAAGTGCAAGAACCAATCAGTTCTGTGTGGGGAGATGTGTTCTATGTCGCACAATCATAAAAGGCAATTCTTCTACTATGTATAAAAGATTTAACTTTGAGGGCGGTTCTTTGACAACCCCTTTTAATGCAGTTATGTTCCGCATTCTGTTTGAATTTGCTGTCCCAGGTGCTTTTGAGACCCTGAATAAAATTGTGTTACTTCTTGCACCGGCATACACTCTTTTTTTGACTACTTTTATAATTTTTGGGTGAGTGCTACAAGGCAACCCCCGATACATTTTTGGAGGCCCCAGCGAGATGACTTTGCCGTTCGACTAAGGCATGAAGATTTCCAGCCGTGCTCCCAGGGGAGTTTGGGGCAACATCCGTTAGCAAGTATGAAGAGCTATAGAGAGGTCCCTGGATGCCACTTCCAAAAAGTCTGCTTGGTCCGTCTCTGCCCTCACTCTGACCGAAAGTGCAGGCCTTTAAAGGGAGACTTCGAGGTCGAAAGAAGTGGAGAATCTCCTAAAAGGACACGTGAGTGTACCCGTGCATGAAAGCGCTAGGGACAGGAGGGACTCTTTACGGTGTATAGACCATGCTAGTGTTAGATATGGGGTCTGACATTCCAATAGAGAGCAAGTAGACGGTGGCACCTGCATTAGAGCAGAGGGTTGTATAGTAAGTGGCGGACCTTGTTAGACAAGAGTTTCGAATAGAGAAGGCAATTGGTATAGTTGCTTATCTGAGTATATGCGCGCACATGTTTTTCGATAGCAGCAGTTAGTTTTTCAGTGTTGTAGAAAGTGATGGTAGTGTTCATTGTATGTGGCTGTGGAAGGAGCGGAAGAGCCAGAGCCAAAATTAACATGTGCAAAACTGCATAGCGCGAGTTGCTGATATAGTTGAGCAAGGAGAAAAGTAACTTTTTCTGACTTACTAATAAAGGGCTTTATTGTTAAGGTGGTGGGCCTGTGGAGAAGGCCACTTCTACACTAATACGATTTAACAAGGCGGGCCTGTGGAGAAGGCCACCTTGTGCAAGTGTTGGGTGTGAGGTGTGAAAGGGCAAGGCCTGTGGAGAAGGTTTTAGTGGACAAAAGAAGGGCGATCGAGCAAAATGGTAAGTTTAAACATTGTGTCAGTGGGGTTGTGTGTAGCAAGAGTAATTTAAAAAAAATGAAAGGGCGGTTTTGTTTTTAATTTTGGTGAGAGAACGAAGAAGGTAGGAACAAATATTCTAATAAGAAAAAGGTAAGGCGGAGGCAATGACGTCCTACTGGATGGATGCCCTGTTTAACCATGTGTGTAGGAAGTTGCTCCAATACTGCGCTAAAATATCAAAGTACCATTTTGAGTGGGTACATGACACAGTGGGCAAATGTTCTAAAGAGTGGCATGGAGAGGGAACGTTCGATAAAGATATTATAGAAAGTATGTACTCATACTTAACAGCTACATATAAAGGAGCTAAAGGGACAGTGCATCCTAGGGATTTGGAAATTGTACGAGGAGAAGGAGAAAGAAACAGCAGGGGAAAGAGGAGGAGGAGCAGAGAAGTGCGCCACCGCCCTGTACAATATACCAGTTATTGAAACCAGCGGCAGGGTATACAAATCCTAAATGAGTGTCAAGACAAGTAAAGAACACATGAAAAGCAAGACGAACAGTACAAGTTTCATCAGCAAGGACGAAAAAGGAAAGAGAAAATATTTAATTTACATAAAAAAGAGTGAACAGCAACAACTTGTCAGTGTGTTCAAGGAGGCAGGAAAATTTGGGAAATAGAGGAGAAAGAAAAGGAACACGAGAAAGGAACAAATGAACAGGGGTGGACAGCATGAAGCTTCACATTTAAGATAGACAAGTGGGGACGGGACCGAAGTGAAACTGACAGCAGACGAAGGGCAAACCATATCAGACTGGGAAGACAGCACTGACATCGATCAAGGGGGAGGACGAACCCGACACGCACCCTCTGACAGATAAGAGACAGGAAAGGAGAAGAGATGAAAGAAGGAGGAAAGACAAGAATCATTGGGTGACTGGGGAAACAGGCTTTGCAGCAGGAAAAACAGAATAGCGGTATCTAAAAGACCCCAAAACGTGGTAATAAACCTATGGCACGCACAGAAATGCCACTTTTACAGTATTTACAGCTTTTACAGGGAGGTTCCTTACATACCGTGGCAGACGATGAACAGCGAAGATCTAGTTTATAGTATACCTTTGTTGATGGCATGGGTGAGCAAGTGGAGTTATGTTTTTGAGAAAAACAGCAGATCTATACTGGCTTGCAAAATGAAGCCTGACGAGGACCCAGCAGAATACATACGATCCATACAGGAAATGTGGACACAGGAAAATAAGCAGTCTTGGCACTAATAAGGAACAAGTTACTTACCTGTAACTATTGTTCTCCGGCATGGATTCACATGCTCACAAACACTCCCCGTCACCAGGCTGGGAATTCTCGGCAAAAGAAAAAACAGCTTCACGCTCACTCACAAACTGCATTCCTCTTCCAAACCAATCACCGAGCTCTGAGCCACACTGGCCCCAGCCAACGACCACCCCCTCCCCAATTCCCCCCCCTGGTATCCATCCCCAGACTTGGTAGCACGCAAAGTGCCAGTATGACCAAGAAGAGCTGCAGAAGGGCAGGAGGGAGGGTTTGCATGTTAATCCATGCCAGACCCATGCTGAAGAACAATAGTTTGAGGTAAGTAACGTGTTCCTTCTCCAGCATGAGGTGTGGCATGTATTCACATGCTCATGAATAAAGACTACATAGCAGTACAATATTACATAACCACGGGAGGTGGCAAGACTCAACAGAAGCAAGAGGGTGATGAAGGTATATGATGTCATAGACGGTGAACTGTTACAACACTTACCTTGCTGGGACCGCTGCGATGCGTTCCGCATCCTCCTGATGGGAGGGTATACCCCGATGGTGCCTTGCTCATCGGCTCCTGCGCCAGGTTGAATTCCTGGGTACCACCATGAACGAGGATACGTGCATGCACGGACGTCTGTGTTTGTCTTTTCGCACATGCATGGTCCACTGGGCTCTGCAGCACCTGCCGCTTGCGCTGCAAGCCTCGTTTTGTTCCCGACCTATACCCGACCATCACCGGAGGCTTGCAAACTGCATCTCAATGCAGTTTGTTTCCGAGCTGTGTCCTCGCCCGGTCCTGTTGTTCAAGGATTTTGAACCACTTGGTTCCTGTATATAGGTGTACCAAAGGGACCGGGGTTCACACTACCAGCTCACCGTTCAAAACACCCAGGGCCCAACTAACCCTCCCCCAGTATACAGATGGATGTTGTTTATCATACAAATAGACAGGGATCATTCAGGAAATTGAGAATCTCCCGAAATCACAGCTCATGAGCCCCTGCCGGGCAATTTTGTTCACTTACTGCGTACATGGGCCTCTAGATGATTGGGTAGTTGGGGAATGGTAGTGCTTATATTTTTTATTTTAATTGGTTATTTATAATGCGCTTAATACCCAAAGGTTTGTAAGCGCGAACCCGGGGATCGAACCTGTGTTGCTCCGTGTCGTTTTGCTTCGAAGGCGAGCACGTTGCCTCTGAGCTATCCTCTCAAGACATATAGACGGCCATCGCATGTCAGGTGGCTTGCATGCCCCTTTCCCAAAAACTATCTATTACATTGTTGCAAGGTCGCAGGATTACCATTAGCCCTTGACCTCTGCCATTCACCCCTGGATTTTTGTTCCCGGATTGGCTGGAGCTGATCTCTCAAATCCTGGGACCCAGCTCTGTTCTCAGCACTCAGTGCACCATATCAAGGTGATGAGAAAGACTATGGGCCTCATTACGACCCTGGCGGAAATCGAAAAACGATGGCGGAAATGCAATACCGCCATCGAATAGCGCTCGGTGCGATCATGACCCGTCACCGCAAAGTACGATGCCATTAGCGACACCGTAGTGAACGCCAACGCTAACTGCACCAAGTACGCGCGCGCGCACCATGCCAAACCGTAATTAGCACCATGGCGCAACGGTACGCGAATTCCGACCCTAGCGGACATGCACCTAACGCCATCAAGCACGGCGGAAAGTACCATTCCGCCATGGTGAGAAGTACGGCATCGCGAACCAACCGTAAACGGCCCTACTGAGTGCTTGTACACCGCTCCCTGGCCACATTGTACAACCCCCCGTAGGTGCAATGAAGTCACACAATGCAACCAGTGAAATGTACTAGTCATCCATGCCTGCCAACGAACAAATGAATCTCAAGAGGGCCCAATGGGAGCTGCAGGGCACAGATGGCACGAATACAGAAGCCATACAAATGGACATGACCTCAGTCTCCCACCAAGAAACGCACGCAAACACAGGCACCTGTGACCAGCAATATTCCGATAATCACATCATTCCACCTATCCAACTGGCTTACCGGCATCTGTTACACAAAAGCTAATCCCCCGCCCCTGAGCATGACATCATCAAAACAGTCATAATGGCAGCCCTCATCCCTGACCTCACTGGGCTTCGTAGGCAAACGCGCCCAGCACAGTACCACGCAACTATACCCCGAAGCTGGAACCCAATGCAGATCTCCTCACAATACATCGCTCCCCAAATAGTAATATGCCACATCACTTGCAAAGAAGAACGCTACACGGTTCATATCAGAATAGAAATTGAATGCACAACAAATTCTCCAAGCCCATACAGCCATTAGGCCATGAACTCCAAAATATATTTCATTATTATGGGCTGCATCCGCAATAAATGACCAGCTACTTCTTGTGTGACGCCCTGTTCCTTCATGGTACACAGGGGCTACATTCCCGTACGAAAAGGCAACATGGAAGTGCCTAGAACCGCAGGGCCGTCCCAATAGGGAGGCACTAGTCCAGCTGAAAGGCCGAAATGTTGCTCCTAGCCACTAGTACTGCGTAAGGGCATGTGGCCCATTGGCGATCGTCCCATAAGATCATAATGCTGCTCCACTGATTAACACGAAGCAGCAGGTGTCGGGAGTAAAATCCATCTGCAGGAGTGGCATACAGATGGCAGTGGCAAAAGGGGAGGAGATACCTGTCAACCAAATGAAATGAAAAAGAATAGTATGGCCATCAGAACTACATTTGAATTACTCACTTCAATGATCACACCAAATCCACAGCCATATGCATGCTAGCCCACTCCAAAGGATCATCACCACCCAAAAACCACTTGCGAATCATAACTATCTATATCGAGGTGAAAACACTATCACAAACGAGTGTACCTGTGCATGCGTCTGTTAAAACAGAATCCATCTGATGGGATTGGTAACGTGCATAGACACAAGTGTCTGAAGGCGCGTCGAGACAGGGAGGGCTCAACAAGGCCAGATAGACGATGGTCCCACTATGGCAGCCCTGCATCACATAGCGCAGGGGAGGCGGATAGATTCCAAGAAGCCCTGTACATGGCAAACTCTGTATCAAATCATCTGTCCATGCATCCATACATCATTCCCTCATCCCGTAATGAAAACGCCTGTCTCCATACTCACATAACATGTGAAATTTCCATTGAGTCTGTGCGTTATGCAGCCTGCAAAATCCACTGTGCCCCAGCCCGTAATTCCAGTGTTGTGAAGTAACATGTATTTGGGAACGTCCGGCCTCATCGCCCACGTCGCTATTGCGCATCCCAAACTATTCATATCAATCATTGCATCCTCGCCATGGCCCCTGTCCCAAGGACATTGAACAATAGAACGTTATATTTGCAGTCAGACCTGTGGGCATCTCCTCGCCGCTAGCTGAAAACCGAAAGCGCCGCCCTTCGAATTCCTCATTTGCAACATCACGTCGAAAAGGCAACTGTGGCCGCTTGAAATCACAAATTAATCCATCTAGCGCGGCTGTGTGTGAAAATGGCAACTGCCTTCACTCACAAATGGGACGCCCCGCCCGTCGGTGAAGCTCGGTACAGTGTTGCATGAGGGTCCACCGTTACTCGAGTACTACGTTCCACTGACCCTTCACAAGTCTGTTCGCGACTGCAAAGATAGTATGTGAAACAATGGGACCATAGCCGAATGAACATATCAACCAATGTTACACTGCCATCGGGTACAAATACATGATTGCAATAGCAAGATGCCATTCGTCGAATTGCAGCGTTGTGTGCGGGACGTGCTCGCCCAAAGGGGAGTGCAGCTTGCACAGGTGGAATGAATCACCACAGGTGGAGGCCATACAGCCTGAAAACACATAAATTGCACACCCAGCCTCCTCCCACAACCACACCCACTCCGAAATGCTACCGGCAGGACTAGCTATGTTGGCCCTGGGGGACCTGATAGCACTGCAAGTACTCCAACTTCAAGAAGAAGACGAACACCAACTACAACCGGCCGCACGGCGGAGACGCAGGAGGAGGAGGAGGGCAAGGCAGGGCCAGCAAGGGCCGCCAGCACAGCCACTACCACCACGCAAGGCAGCCCGCAATCCCACGCCTCCGAGCACATCCGTTCAACCTCACTGATGAGCAGATCCACACCCTCTACCGTTTGGACCGGGACACCATAACCGCCATTGTGGACATGACACAGGCTGACCTTGTCAGCATGATAGATAGCCCAACCGCCATCCCACCCCTACTGAAGGTGGTGTCTGTACTCCACTTCCTGGCCACAGGCACCTACCAGCACACAGTCGGACAGTTGCATGGCATATCACAGCCACTGTTCTCACGGACACTATTGCAAGTGCTCGATGCCCTCCTGAAGCACGCAGACGACTACATCTCTCTACCACGCTCGGAGCAGGAAATTACCAACACAAAAGTGGGATTCCATGCACTTGCCGGCATACCGGGTTGCATTGGTGCCATCGACTGCACCCATGTGGAATTGGTCGTCCCACATGCCATGGAGGCCCAGTACCGCAACCGAAAACAATTTCATTCTCTGAATGTACAAATGGTGTGTGACTCCAACAGGATCATTACACATTGTTGTGCCCGATTTCCTGGATCAACCCATGATTCTATGGTCTTGAGGAACTCCACTATACCACACTACATGGAGCGACACGCAGGGAACAGATCCTGGCTACTCGGTGAGTCTCATTTCATGCATGATGATGTGGGGTATGTGATGCGGCAATGACCTGGCAGGAGGGGGGGGGGTGCGTACGTAGCAATGGCATTCCTCAAAATTCCTTACTTGTCCACATACAGGTGATGCCGGGTATCCACTGAAGAGATGGCTCCTCACACCAGTCCGGAACCCACGGGACCAGCATGAGGAGGACTACAACCATGCCCACTCACGTACCCGTGTAGTCATAGAACAGGCATTCGGCCTACTGAAGACTCGTTTCCGCTGCCTCAGCAGGTCTGGCGGGGCACTCCTGTACCGCCATGTGAAGGTTGCAAAGATGGTCATGGCATGTGTCATGCTACACAACATGTGCGTACGTAGAAATGTGCCCATGCCCCCTGACGCAGAACTGCAAGCACCTGATGATGGTCATGATGAGGGTGGGGATGTGGCAGCACCTCAAGGAGTCTGCGAGGCACAGGAGGGCCGTGACATTCGTCAGCATCTCATAGATGCATGCTTCTAGCACTCACGCCTGGTGGCTGATACATGGACACGGGACTCGTGGCACTGTGTGTGTCTGGAACATGCACAATATGGACTGTACGCCTATAATGGCCTCGTACACAAAGATCAATGTCCACACATCTCATTGCATGATCGTGCATTGTTTATGGCATATGTGATATCATGTTAAACACCCTATCGACCCGCCACCCAAGTGAGCCCAACACACCCCCTCCACCCTCCTACCTCCGCCCCGAACACCAGTGTCCAAAGATGCTCATTGTCAGTGGGCAGTCGCTATTGCAAGCCCCCTCTGCGGGTATCAGGGGCACCCCTGCCTGTGGAGCGCAGGTTCCTCCCAGATCTACGTTGGGGGCTGCCCTGGACGGAACTTGCAACGGATGATGTCTCTGCCTGCTCACGTCCATGCATGTCCCTAAGGGTTTGTGAGAGCTCAGTGAGCACACGGCGCACTGCGGCAAGTTCGGCACATACGTCTTTGGACGTCGCATGCAGTTCCCCCCTCAGGCTCTCGGTGCTTCTCTCCATTTGTACTCTCAGGCTCTCGGTGCTTCTCTCCATTTGTACTCTCAGGCTCTCGGTGCTACTCTCCATTTGTGCCCTTAGTGTCTCTGTACTTCTCTCCATTTCTGCCCTAAGTGTCTCAGTTGATGTTTCTATGTCTGCCTTAGTGCCCCCACATTCATCGGCATGGTCCTTGAGGAGCGTGGCCAGTTGCTGCTGTTGCACGATTACCTGGTCGAGGGACTGTTGCCTCTGCTGGGCCATGGCCATTTGCGGTGGTGTCACAGAGGGGCTGGTCACCTCATGTTGCCTTGCCACAGGGCTTGTGGGGGATGGCCAGTCGTCGTCTTGTGGGTGCCCCTGCGTGGTATCCTCATGGTGTACGGGATGGAACAGACAGGGGGATTGAGACAGGTCATGGATGGATCTAACTTCGACATCCCCGTTTTCTGTGTCGGAGCATGCTGCCATTAATGCAGTATCACCTATGGTGCTGCTGCCACCAGAAGCAGTGCCTACTGTGGCAT
Source organism: Ambystoma mexicanum (assembly GCF_040938575.1). Lineage (NCBI taxonomy): Eukaryota > Metazoa > Chordata > Amphibia > Caudata > Ambystomatidae > Ambystoma > Ambystoma mexicanum. Next base: position 1,147,926,320 of record NC_090927.1, read on the forward strand.
CCATTGGGGGGACCTGTGGTGGTGGTGTTGTGGGCATGCTGGCTGCTGGGGTGCCTGTTGGAGTTCCCTCCTGTGTGCTGTCACTTGATTTGTGCTGCTGCCGTGTCTTGATGCGTGCAGCTGAGATGGAGGGTCTTTGGCCGTTGGTCTTGGCCCTCTTTGCAGGTGTGCTGGTAGGGGTGTCCTGGAGCTCGTCGTTTGGATCGGACCCTGTGGTGGAGTAAAGGAGGGCGAGCGTTATTAATGGGTCTGTGGGAATTGGAATGGCAATGTATCACATGCATTGGGGTGGTACCGGAGGGTGATTTGGGTCGGGGCCTTGGAGGTGGTTTCATTTGTGTGTGGAGTGTGGGTGCAGTTGTTTGGCAGCCTGCAGTTAGGGTGTGCCTGCTGCACGTGTAGAGGGTGTTTTTAGGATTTTTAATTATTTATGTATTTGATGTGAGTTTTAAAGTGTGCTATCAGGCCTATGTATGTGGACGTTCTCCTGGACATGTGTTCCTGTTGCACTATGTGGGCACGTGGTACTTCACATGATTGGACGTTGTGGTTTTGGCATTGTTTTATTTGGGACACCTACCTGAATCTTCGGATGTCTGCACTCCTTTCTCCATCCCTCCGACTCCCTCTATGCTCTCCATTCCAATGGTGGAGGCACATATTTCTTCCCAGGGGGTCAACTTGATGGGTGATTCCGATCCTCCCCCGGTAGCTGTGGCAATGTTGCGGTTGGCAGAAAGTATGCTACGGACGCGTATCCGCAGGTCGTCCCATCGCTTTCTGCATTGCTGTGGGTTGCGGGGTGCGGTCCCCACCGCACTTACCCGCTGTGCCACCAGGGCCCATATGGCCTTCTTGTTCGCAAGTGCCGTCCTGGTCATTTGCGTGGAGAAGACGGCGGCAGCATTCTCCTGGAGGGTCTCCGTGAGCACGGTGAGTTCCTCACGGGAGAAGTGGACCTGCCGCTTGCGGTCGCACGCTTTCTTCGCTACTTTTCCCATTTTTCTTGGTTTCACTAGGGTGGATGACGGGTTGGGATGTGTCTCAGGGTAGTATTTTTAATGGTTGTGTGGAATTTGTGGTTTTATAGGTGTACGGCGGGATGTTTCCCGTTCCGGGACCATGCTTTTACTTCCGTTTCCGTATATTTACGGTCACCGTACTTTCCGGTTGGCGCTCACTGCGGTGTCCGCTGAGATGGGTGGCGGTATTGCACCTAGGGCGCCGTACGGCGGGGGTGTGGGCCGTTTTGGGGTCATTTCCGCCATCGCGGACTTTGCACTTCCGCCATGGCGTGGTGCTCGTGCCCGATGGGTCGGAATGAGCCGCACTTTTCTCCATCGTGCAATGGCGGAAACGCTATTTACGCTATGGCGGTCCGGTCGGTTGATTTCCGCAAGGGTCGTAATGAGGGCCTATGTGTTCCCAGTGTACCCGTCAGTATTACAACATTGCCTTTTTAGAGTGCCCGCAGGGTTACAACGTTGTTAAAAAATCCATGTTTTCCTGTAGAAGCGCACACTGCTCATAAGAACCTTATTACGTTCCTTGCAATGTCGGACGGCTCGACAGGCCCGTTTGGCCTTCTTTTTTTCCCATTTTGACTTCCTGGTGACCTACAGTCCTTGCGCTCAGAACCTGAAGGCAGACGCTTTATCTCGCTCTCTGGAAAATGACACTCTTTGTCAGTATATGGTTGCTCCGTTGATCGCCCCAAAGCACTTCCTACTTACTCTAAAACCCTATTTGCAAAACCTTCTTCAGGAGACTCTCTCAGATCCTGCCAGACCTAACCTACCACATCAACCTGGTCTCATGTTCTTTCAGGATTGGTTGTACGTCCCCTCTGCCTCCCTACGTAATGCTATTCTTCATGGTTTTCACAAATCATTCATCTGGGGTCATCGTGAAGTCAAAGCCACAAAGGAACTAATTGTTTTGCAATTCAGGTGGCTGAGATGGGCCAGCCAGGTGAAAGAATATGTGGGCTCCTGTCTGGCCAGTGCTCAATCCAAGACGGTACAGAAGAGACCTTTGAGGCAACCTATAGAGGTTCCACCTTGTCCTTGGCATACCATCACCACTGACTTCCTTGTTGATTGACCACCATCCAATGGATATACCAGTATCATGGTTGTTGTGGACAGCTTCACCATGATGGCACACTTTCTTGCGTTTCCCAAGATTCCCACCGCTGTCCAAATGGCACAATCTTTTCTGCATGAAATCTATCAGCTCCATGGTTTACGAGTGAAGCTACTGTCTGATCGCGGCTCCCAGTTCATCTCTCCTTTTGGGACCAATTGTATAAGCATCTTGGCATCCAATGTGCTTTGAGCTCGGGCAATCACCCCCAGACCAATGGTCGAACAGAGTGGACCAATTAGAGGTTGGAACAACATCTGTATTGCTTCTCAGGCTAACTGGTCTGATGACTTGGATGTTGCTGAAGATGCCTATAACAACTCGTCTCATGCAGCTACTTGTCTTAGTCCTTTTCTCTGCTCTTCTGGACTGCATCCTAAATTGTAACCTTTTCAACCTGTGAAACCTATCGCTGTTCCATCCGCTGATCTTATGATGTCAAGAATCCACAAACAAAATCTGCTTCCATCGGGTACTCTGGCGGAGGCATGTGAGCGTATAAAGGCACAGGCTGACCGAAAACGCACTGTGGAACCGTTGTTTTGGGTTGAGGATCCAGTTTGGTTGTCTTCAAAGTACCTACTAGTGCGTAATCGTCCTACAAAGCTTGCATTCCGTTTCTTTGGGTCTTTTAAGATCGCCAAGTGCATTTCTTCAGTGGCTGTCCATTTGCAGTCGCCTCCCACCTGGTGCATACACCCAGTCTTTCATGTTTCTCTCTTGCAAACCTATGTACCTGACACTCATGGCCATTCCTACTCTCGTCCTGCTCTTTTCCTTTTATGGGGTGTTCCAGAGTTCATGGTGCAGGATATTTGTGATTCACATATCCAACAAGGGTCGCTCCAGTTTTGGGTGGATTGGAAAGGCTATCCGGCCTGTGACCACACTTGGGAACCCCATGGTCATGTGCATGCCCCTCGTTTGATTCGTGAGTTCTATCTTTGTCATCCTTGGAAGCCTGGGGCTCCGGACTTTCCTGGGAGGGAGCATAGTGTTACACTGCTTACCTTGCTGGGCCAACCGCAGCACGTTCTGCATCCTCCTGGTTTGAGTGTATACCCCCGATGGTGCCTGCTCCTGCCCTGGGTTGGATTCCTGGGCAGCCATGAACAGGGATGCACGCATGCGCGGATGCCCGTGTTCATCTTCCCACGAATGCGCGGTCCTCTGAGCTCTGCGGCGACATCCACTTGCGCTGCAAGCCTCATTTTGGTCCCGGACCTATATCCAGCTATCACGGAGGCTTGCAAACTGCATCTCAACACAGTTTGTTCCCGAGCTGTGTCCTTGCCTGGTTGCTCTTGTTCAGGGATTTTGAACCGATTGGTTCCTGTATATAGGTATACCAAAGGGACCGGGGTTCACACTACGAGCTCACTGTTCAAAACACCCAGGGCCCAACAAACCCTCCCCCAGTATACAGATGGAGGACTCAGCCAAGGGCAAGTTAGAACTGTTGTTTATTATACAAACCGACAGGGATCATACAGGACATTACGAATCTCCTGAAATCACAGCTTGTGAGCCCGTGCTGGGCGAATTTGTTCAGTTACTGCGTCACAACATGGGGCTCTTCCCCAAAAACCTACAAGGGTACATTATTGGGTAGTTGGAGTGGTAGTGCTTATAGACGGCACATATATAAGTTATTCTACTGGCCCTCGTATGTCAGGTGACTTGCCTAACCCTTCCCCAAAAACTAACTTTTACATTGTTGCAGGTTCGCAGGATTACCATTGGCCCTTGCCCTCTGCCATTCCCAGATTTGTGTTGCCTGATTGGCTGGAGCTGATCTCCCCAGGCCTGGGACCCAGCTCTGTTCTCAGCACTCAGTGCACGTTCTCAAGATGATGAGAAAGTCTATGGGGGTCATTACGACCATGGCGGTAGGGGGTTAACGGCACCAGTAAGGATGCCGTTGCCGTTAACCCCCTACCGCCCTATTACGAGGTCCCTTAGCGGGTCCCACCAGGACCGGCTGGTTTTACCAGCCTGCCTTAGCGGGACCCGTTAAGGAACCATGGAACAATAACCGTTATTAGCTCCTTCCCCATTCCCATTGAGCCCTATGGGGGCTCAATGGGAATGGGGAATGGTTTTCGAAATGGGAACTTACCGGGTCCGCATAGGTCGGAATGTCCCGGTAAGTCCCCATTCAGACACCACAGACCCGCACCCGAGTTTGGAGGCAGCCATGGTGCTAATAGCACCATGGCTGCCTCCAAACTCGGATGAGGTTCGATGTGTTCCCAGTGTAGCCGTCAATATTACCACTTTGCCTTTGAGAGTACCTGCAGGATTACAACGTCGGAACTGCTCATCTTCCCACTGCGGGTTAATGACCATTGTCTGGCTCGGCCGCACCACTTAGTTGAACACTGCAAAATTGACCTCCCTGATCTGCAATTTGTGAGCATTTGTGCTAGTATATTGCAGGTGGCTTCTTGTCTCTGAGGCCCAGGAATGTTCTTTTCATTGCTGACCTTGGCTGCAAGCCCCGGCTTGCTGCAGCATGCAGCCTAATTCTGCTTTTCTTCACTTCTCATCCTGAGGCCTGTGGCCTCATGTAACCCCACCACAGTTATACTATGATTTCTATGTATCTGTACTGTGCTGTGTTTCTTATAGGTTAGTGGTATTTGGCTCTTCCAGATATCTTATACGATCCTGTAGTTCCATATGGTTAGTTGCAATAAGCGTCTGCAAGCTTGCGCTGCATCTCTTTTTTGCCTTGCATTCTCATTTCTGCGTTGGCTAATGAGAAAAATAATAAAGACTTTTGACAGTATGTGTATGTATCTGTCCTCTGTCTACTGAAATGTGTAAGCATGTTGTTCATCTGTGCACGTGTGTGTCCATGTAACTTCGTGCATGGGTGCACGTTTGCTTCATGACTAAAGTTGCTATGTCGTGGTGTCACTAATGATGTCAGGACAACAGATTTTCTTTATTAGTCAATCTGATCCATTGAGGCATTTGGATCCATAATTACGTTGACTGGATAAGGTTTGAATGGTTGTCTGGTAGAATATCTGTCCTCATATGTAGATGTCACTGGTCCTCCTGGGGGCTGTCCAAACACTGAGTTGTATCTTACGTTCTTGACTCTTTGGGCTGTCATGTTCATGGGGGCGAGGAGGGGCATTCCAGGGACCCTCTCTTCAGTCCCCCCTCTGGTTGACTTGTTAACCAAACCATCATACATAGTCATTGTTACTGTTGGTAGCCACATCTTCGTTACTCCCCCGAGATGGCCGTAGTAATTTGCATGGCCATCGAAACTCCATTTCATGTAACTGCAGTCTCCTTCTGGGTTTCGCCATACCCATTTCACCCAGTATTTGTTGATGTCAAAGGGATTGTTGAAGGTTATCATCTCAGTAGGGAACAGTGGGCACTCCTTTATCTTTGCTCTTAAGTTATTTCTCTCTTCTACTATCTTGTCCTTGTTCTCTTCAACATTTATAACTAACACTTTCATCCCTATTGTTTTCTCAGTCATTTTGCGACATTGTGTAATGCAGATCTTAATCACACATAGTACTATGATCAGTGCTCCTAGTAGGACCTTCAGTCCATCTTCCAACCATGTTGGCATCCAGGAAAATATATATGACCGCCAGCTCTGATCTTTTCCTCTTCCTTTAGCTTCCTCCTCCATTTTGGCGTGCCTTTTTGAAAATCTTGTTACCGCTTCTGTCAGTGTGCCATTTTCTCCGTCATTTGCAGGCACGAACATGCAACAGGAACTCCTTATCCTGGCACAAACTCCTCCTTCCATTGCTGTAATCAGGTGTAAAACATATATGTTCTGGAGGGCCATCAACCTTACTGTTCAGAGCTCTTCTTTTATCGCGTTGAAGCCATTTACAGTTGAGTTTATTGTCTGCATCAGCGCCTGTTATCTGCAGCCATTTCGCATTTGTGTATGTCTGTACAGCTGGAACTACTGACGTGAAGAACATCTCTGTCCTACTGAGCAGCCAGTGCTCGGGTGGTACATCGTCCAGTGATGCTTCGTATGCTGATGAGAAATAGTTATCTCTTTTCACTCTACTCACTTCTACTGACCTCTTCTTTCTTTTCGTATTGTCCATTTTAGGGAAGTCGTCTATTTTGATGTCCTTCTGTGGTACTACTAGTGCTGGCATGCTGATATGTACCAATGAACATACTCGTCCCGAGTTGGGTGGCAGCTTATCGTACCACCTTAGATCCTCACACCCAATAGTGATCGATTAATACTGCTGCCCCAACCTTCATTGTTGGATGCTTTTCTGTGTACCTGAACTCTGTGTACCTGCACTCTCTTTACTGCACCATCATTCTGGAATCACAATTCTGGTTTTGTCAGTGGTATCATGGGCATTGGACCAGTGTCAACCCAGTTCAGTAACTTTGTGCTTGCATCCCATTCTTTCAGGCACTTGTCATTTTCTCCTTGTGTTTTGTTTACTTGAGCTTGTAAGGGCATGTGTGCCTTGCTACCGACTAATCACTCCTTCCATCTGTCAGCCGTGAACACTTGGCCATACACAAGCATGTATGGTCTTTACCAACATCCCGGTTCTCCTATTTCCTTGGGTCCTTTCTTAGGGCATGGTAATCCTTTCAGTGTTATTGTTTTTGTCTCTCCTTTCTGTAGGGCCGTTAGTTATGTATTGTATAGCCTGGTCTAATTGCCAGTAATTGTTCATCATGTCAAGTGTCTTTATATAACTGTCTTTATATGGAAATGTTGCCTTGGACATCCATTCCAATGTTGCTGTTCTCCCTTGGAATATTCCTCATGTTGTAACCATGGATAGGTACATAAGGCATTGTGCTCTTGCTGCTGGTATTTCTGTTGCTACAAACATTCTGGAGGCACTCATGGCATAGGGGATTAGTGAGCAGATATAGCAGCTCTACCCAGTGGTTTGTTTGCCTACTTTAGTCATGTGCTTGTACCACATGTTATTAGATACTCAAGCAGTATCAGTGAGATAGAGTTCCACCCCTCCAATGTCTGCATCTACACTGCATCTACCTCTCTTTACTGTACTTACAGTGCTTACCTGTCCACCTGACATGGTCGTTCCACCTGCTAGAGTTGGGGTATTATTAGTAGAGGATACAGAAGTATTGTTAGCAACATAGGATACTCGCCACAAGATGAGGGCGAAAATACCAATTGAAAATGAGGCACAGCACACAATTATCATTCTTTTAATAATACTTTCCACTTATGCTTCTTGGATACTTGTGTGGGTTGAAGATAACCGTTGCCCACCTGAAATGCACAAAAACGAGCGTTACTGTGTTAGTGTTTTATTAATTCAAGCTCCGCAAACAAAATAGTCAGCCATAGAAAGAAGGCACAACTTTTATTCTAGGGTCTCGCAGCACTGCAAGAACTGATGGATTTCTCCTTTCCACTTGTGGATATACTTGGGGCAAATAAGTTATGAAGACACAGAATTACACATTAGCGTGGTGTCTTTGTGTGCAATTGGCCCTCCTAACAAATTGGAAAAATCGGCCTTGGAAAGTTTCGGGTTGAGGATCACGGGTAAGCATGGAACCAATGCAATGAAAACAGTTGCACTTTCACGATGAATGTGTGCAGAAAAATAAATAACAGACAGTGGGCCTCATTACAATGTTGCTGTTCCAGTAACAACGGTACCTGTAAGCTTGTTACCGTTCTTACCGGACCGGCAAACTACGAGGTCTGCTCACGGGTGCCTGTCAGTCTGACAGGTCTGAACTGCCAGGCGGAACTGCACCCGCGAGCAGACCTACATGGTAGCACCAGCACCGTTATTAATGGTGCCGGTGCTACCGGCCTCCCCATTCCCATTGAGCCCTATGAGCAATGTGAACAATGCTAACAGAAGGCAGTGAAGCCAACTTTTATTAAGGGTCTTCTTAATCTTGGCTATGCTTTCCTTGAGCAGACCGTTGAGGCGCTTACATAGTCCATTTGCTTGTCGGTGATAGGCACAGGAAAACTTGTGTTGTATTCCCAGCAAGGTTGTGATGCGCTGAAACATCTCATTGGGGAAGTGAGGGCAATTGTTATACCGCAGGACCTCACACATGCCCCATTGTAGCAAGATTTCTCTGACTAGGTATTTTGCCACTCTAAGGGCATTAGGATGGGAACAAGGACCGGATTCGATTCAACAGGAAAATGGGCATACAACCACTATCATGTAGCAGTAACCTTAGCATACCTGGATCATGTCAACATAGTTGACGCGCAGGTGTTGGAATAGACCCACTGGGAGAGGACTGGCTCCTCTCACTACCCTCAATGTATGACCTGCTGTAAATTGTTTACCCACTAGATAATTAGTCATGAATTCAGACAGGTGTTCTGCCAAGTTAGGACAGAACCTTGTTTCTCCAATATGAGCAGCAAGCACCTCTTTCCCCATATGGGTCGGATGGTGTAATTGTGTCAATGCAGTCTGCAATAATGAGAATGGCATTACCACTTTCCCTGTGTTATTTTGCAGCCATAAGGCATCTGTCGGAGACACTGTACATCCCCTCTTTATCCATAGCTCTTTTTCTTCCCTGGGTGCAGCTCCCTGTAATTCCATAATCATTGTTAATGTATTATATCCTTCCTTTAGTATTAATGTTCGTGCTTAATCGCACGCTGGGGACGAAGCATCCATTTCTAAAATGTCCCCAAAGTAGGCAGTGCGTTTTGCTTCCGCGTCTGCTGCTTCGCTGCCCCCGCAGATGGGGTCCTCCCCCCTAGTGTGTGCTTGGCATTCGCCACTGCCATTCACTGTGGGAGGTCTATTGCCTCTATCAGTCTGCCCAATAGGAGTGCGTGCTTCTCCGGTGACCCATCAGAACGTCTAAAACCCCTCTCCAGCCAATGTGACAGCCTAGAATGCACTGTGGATGTCATGTAGGCTGAATCCGAATGCACTGTTACTTCCTTCTCCCTGGTGTCTACTAATGCCAATATTAAAGCTACTAATCCTGCTGCTTGTGTCGAAAAGTGTGACGGTATAAGTGCGCTTGTCACCACATCGCTTGTCCCATCCTCTCTCAATCTCACTACTGCTGTCCCAGTATGTCTGTCCTCAGTCGTTTGGTATATAGTTGATGACCCATCAATGAAGAGCACATCTCCCCCTCAAACGCATTCTGCTGTACTTTTTGAGTGTCACTGAATTGTTATGTTTGCTGTGCAGTCGTGTGCCTAGTCACCCTCCTGTAAGGGGTCGGCGATGAAAGTTGCCAGGTTGACAAGTCTGCATCTCACTATCTTGAGATCTGGGTTTAACAGTAACACCTCATAGTATGAAGCGTGCTGTGTTGTCAATGTACTTTTCGGTCTCTCTAATATTGCAAAGAGAGCATGCTCCACATAAAAAGTGGTGCTGTATCCCATGGTAATACTCGCTGATTTGCCTACTGGGAACGTAGCGACAGCCAATGCCTGTTCACATGCATAGTGTCCTCTCATTACTGGGGCTAATTTGCCACTGTAGTATGCTAGAGGCTTGTGCCCCATGCTTATCTTTTGTGTCAGTACTGCAGTCATAACCACTCCATCTGAGTGTGAGAATAAGTCAATTCCCTTTGATCTAGCCACAAGGACTTGAATGGAGTGTCGGAAGCAGCTGTTCCTTTGCTCTGGAATTAGTGTGGCTCGAAGCTCATTGAACATTTGACAGTCCTTTTCTCTAACTTCCAACTCCTTTGGAGAGATCCGTAGTCTGTTTGGGTTGCTCTCGTGTTCAGCGCCTCCTCAGTGTTTCTACTGGAGCAGCAGGAGCATTGCAGTTTGATTGAAAGTGTCTAACGCTCCTTTATCGCAGTTTGGGGGCTGGATGTCTGTGCTCATTTTTGTGGGCACTGAGTCTGGAGCCAGTCTATAATTCGCTCTAATCAGACGGATTTCCCCCGTCTCTATTCCTTGTTGTACCAATGCTCCTCTACTGTCTGTTTTGCCCTCTCATTTGGCCCCTACTACTGTTAGCTCCTCCACCATGGATTCTCTTACGTCTTCTAAGCAAACTCCTCCTGCAAAGCGAGTATGTCAGGCTGTCAGTCAAGCATCCATGTCTGAATCGCTTGCAGTAAAATTAAAAAAGAGATTGGGTGTTGCTGCCACTAGTCTCCCTTGTTCAATGGCGGCTCCAAGTGGGTCCCCTCTCCCTCTTTCATTCTCTGTTTTCAATCCATCCCTGTCCTTGGATGCATATAGCTTTCGCTCTAGTAGTGTGACCTCTGCCAAGGATAATGTTGATTTAGCGCTGATCAAACCTGACAACCCTGTATCTTATCTTGTTCCTTGTGCTATCTCTCTCGCTGCTGTCTTAAATGGGTCTTCCCTTTCTAATTATGTGCAGGTGAGTCTGGTGGTTGGTGCAGTAGCTGTTCTTTCTGCTCCCTCTGGGGTCAATGCCTTTGTGGGGGGGACGCCCACCACAGATTCCTCTGCTCAAACAGGGGGGACTTTGGGACTTATGGTCCTGGTTGCTTCCCCCCGGGTTGATCCAATGTGCCTTTGGTAATATTAAGGGGCAGTTCCTAAATTGTTCCCGACTGCTTGACCTTTTTCATTGCATCGTTCCTCTGCGCTTCCAGCATATGACGACATTAAAACTGTCAATATTTGTGATTGTGCTACTGCCTTCGTCTAATTTTATGCTCGGGAGACCTTGGCTTACATCTTGGAGCACGTTGACTCTCTCAACCAAATCGGCTACGAGTGCACATTGATCGACTCTTTGTACGGTTTGGGGTACCGACCAGTTGATCCTCTTAAGGGCTGAATGGCCGCTCGGCCCCCCTCCCCTATTCTGCCTCCAGTCCCTAGTTTGCCTTCTGCAACAGGGACGGGAGTGGTCCTGACTGGGGAGGAATCTCACTGGGCATGGCTGTCCAGGTTGGCAGCCCAGGCGTGACCTATGGGCCTTTAGTTGTTTCCCTCCCTTGTGCGCCCAGGTAATTAGCAGGAACACTCACAGCATCTCTCACCTCTTTAAGACTGGTGGGCTTTTTGAAAATGTGATTTTTCTATTATGGCCCTCCAGGAGACCTGGTTGACCGAGCCAGTGGGGGGTAGATGGGTGGAATTTTTATGAATAAACCAGCTATTCAGAACCCAACAGGATGCACGAAGTGTGGCCTGCTCTTGGGTACCAAGAACTTCTTGCGTATGGTGGAATTACCTACCTGCTCCCCTGATATTCTCATGGCAGGGATTACTGTGCCCTCTGATAGGGGAAGCAGGAAAGTTGTAATTATTAACCTATATGATCCTCCTTACAGGCTTCCCCACTCTGAGGATTTGGCCAAAACTGAAAATTTGATTGATAGCTTGAGCTCCCGCTTCCCCTGCATTATTTGTGGGAATTTCAGTACTCGCCCCTCTCAATCCAGACACTGCCTTCAGACCCCCTTCATCCTACCCTATAGAGCATGGATTGCTTGCTCACTCCTGCAAAAGGGTGTTGGAATGGCCCACTCTCTTGTATCCTACTGGTTTTCCTAAGATCAATCGTGCCACCCAGGCGGACTGCCCCCCTAGCTGCACCCAATTTGGAAATAGCTCAAGCTGTATTTTGGACTATGGCTTAATTGCCAATGATCCTTTTCTGGTGGTGGACATGGTGGTTTACCGCTGAATTCAGTGTGAACATTAGTCACTCATATTAACCTTAGATTTGGTTGAGCCTCCTTTGGCTCTTGAACCTACTGGGGTAGTAAGGATTAACTCCTTGTTAAATCGCATCTCATGGAGTGAACAACGAGTGGAGGAAGCATCCCCTCTTCTATGTGCTGCCCTGACCTCCTTTTTTAGTCTTTTAACTTTTAAGGTCTTGGGCCGCTTTAGCGCTTGCTCCTTCAAGGTAATCCAAGATTTTGAGGAAGTTATTTCATCTTTGGTTACTACACTTTTTAGACAGAAAGCCTTTCCCCACCAGCACCCAATCCATTCACCTCATGTCCATCGGCATTCCTATGACCCTATCTTGACTCCAGGAAGAAGCACCTACTTGGGGAACTTCGTCATATAGCAAGGCTTGAATCAGACCCCCACGTTTTTGCTCTTTGTTTGAACAGAGCCAAACTTCTCCATCGCAAATGGATTAAATTGCTTCGGTACACCCAGGAATGCTCTCATTGTAGTAGGTTGGTGCCCTTGTCAAAGATTCGTGCCAATTCTAGAAATTGTGAGTAACAATCGAGCATGTGATTTGCTGGGTGCCACTGAATCAGCATGGGTCGAGTATGTACCAACATGTTGGGGGGGATTCACCTTTTATGAACGCCCATGTCCCTTCCCAGAGAAGTTGGTCCTATATCCTTTGCATGGAGGACATTTCCAAGCTTATTGTTACCAGCAAGTCCTCGGGGGCTCCTGGGCCCGATGGCCTCTGTAGTGATGTCCTCAAAAACGATCCTGTCTGCTGGGGCTCTGCACAAAACAGCCTCTTCCACTGGATTGGAGAGTCTCAATCGCTTCCTTCCTCATGGAGAGACAGTATCACCGTCCCCATCTGGAAAAAGGGTGATCAATCCATACCTGGTAATTATCGTCTCTTTGCGATGCTGGACGTCTCCTCCAAAATATTTTTTCGCATGCGACTTTCTGACCTTCGGGCTTGGGCTGCAGATTTAAAGCTTATCCCTTTTAACCCAACAGGTTCCTAACAAGGTCACAGTACCACTACCAACTGTCTTGCCCTTCAGTCTGTTAAATTAACAGGCCTGGCTTACCGGGAAGTGATCTGTTTACACTGCACTCATTGACTTCAGTGCTGCTTTTGTTTCTGATAATCACAATAAACTCTGGCTGAAGCTTTCTTCATGGAACATTCCATCTGGACTGTTGTCAATGATTATTTCACTCCATACTGATACCAGGGTAAAGGTACGCTTGGACCAGTCGAGGACCACATCACCTTGGATCCAGATGGTCCATGGCCTCAGGCAGGGTTGTATGCTTGCCCCCCTTCTGTCATTCCTGTATTTAGCATGGACTTGGCCTTGTTTAATTCCATCTCTATATCCCCTAAATTGGGGGATTTTCCCTTTCAATGGATGAGCTAAGTGGATTACATTATCTTATTGGATCTCACTCCCACGGGCCTTCAAGCCTCCCTTGACGCTTTAAGGAGCTATTCTGACTCTTTGGCTCTTGTGGTTAACATCTAACAGACCAGGATTATGATATTCCACTACCCTAATTGTCGCCGGATCAGCACCTTAGCGTTTGGAAGGTGTTAGATTGGAGGTTGTCAATGCATACCAAAACCTTGCCATCCACTTTGATGAGTCAAAAGTAGATGTTCCCAGGTGGTTGGAATTCTGGGGAAACTGGCTCACTCTGGTGCTGGCTATTCTCTTGGCATTTTGTCTCAGCTTTATATGGCTGAGGTTAGTTCCATTCTTATGTATGACTCCATCGGATGGCATTTTGGTAATGAGAAAGAGGTGGCAAGACTGTTCCGGCTATGCACCCGTATCACGGTTGAATCCATTTTCTTGGAATTCAGCATTTTCTCTTGTATGGCAAGAGTCAGCTTTCTTTCTTGGCCATATATTGGTGCTTGGTCAATGCAGAGGCTGGTTCTTTCAACTGTAAGAGTCTTCTAGCTGCTCGGTCCAAGGTTGTTTATATGCCCCATAGTGTTTTTCAATGTATCCTTTTGACAGCAAGCAAATGGGAAAATTTGCTTCTATCTGCTTGTGAGAGCTGGCTTTATTTTAGGTATAAGGCTGTTACAAGCACTGTAGTATATGCCCACACCCATGAACAGTATGTAGCCCTCTTGGCCACTAAGGTGAAAAGTGGCCTCCTCGTTGAATACATTGCCAGGTTGGATGGCCTCCCGAATTTCGTTAGCCATTTTTTGGGCATCTCTCTGGTCTGGGAATACCTCAAGGTCAAAACAAATTCTGCGAAGACCTTAGAGGTAATGGGCGGATGGTTTAACATCTAGACCTTTGCGCATGTGCCGCCTTTGTGACACTGACTCAATTGAATCTGACACACATCTTTTAGTCCACTGTGTAACGTTGCACTCCCTTCGACACTCTGCCTGGGTGTCGGCCGGCTTGGGCCCTTCACTCTCTGCCCTAGCAATCTGGGAGCTATATATGGGAGGGAACCATGAACCCTGCTTTGTGTTGTGTACCATCTTTTGGAAAAAGGGTGCCCGTATGCTGGAGGTTTCCTTCCCTGTACCTTGCTCCTTACTTGCATGTTTGTGATCCACTGGTCTTTAGCTTCTTTTTCTTTTATTGGATGTCAATACGATGTTCCTAGTGGTTTAAAAAGCAGGTTTTTTTGCTGCTGTCTAACACTGACTAATAACAATACAAAATGTAAAAATCCCTTTGATAGTCTGGGATCCCTAACACTGGAGCTGTGAATATTGCTTCTTTCAGCTCCTCAAATGCTTCAGTCATCTCTGTTGTCCATTGTTATGTACTTTCCCCTCTTTGTGCTTCCTTCAGTGCACTCAACTACTGTAGTCAAATGCCCATGCCCTGCAGTAGATCCATAGTCCTAGAAAATGCTGCATGTGTCTTATGGTTTTGGGCTTTGCTGTCCTGTGTATTGCTTCTGCTCTTTCTGATGTCACTTTTCTCCCATCTTGGGAAATCAGTTGTCCAATGTACAACACTTCTGTCTGGCAGTATTGTAATTTGGCCTTGTCTACCTTGCACCCTTTTCGTGCTAGTACTGTCAACATGTGTACTGAGTCGTTTCTACACTGTTCCTCTGTCTTGCTGCAAATCAATATGTCATCTACGTACCGTATAACTGTGTTCTCCATCTGTGCGTTACCTAGGTCCATTTGGAGTACTCTGTTGAATATGGACGGTGATTCGCAGTACCTTTGAGGAAGTCTTGTATGTTTCCACTTCTTATTTCTATATAGAAATGAAGTTAAGTCTTGTGAGTCTGGGTGTAGCAGTATAGAAGAAAGCATTCTTCAAATCTATGACCGTGAAGCACGCACCTTCCGTGGGAATGCTACACAAAATTGTCGCTGTATTCGGAAAAAAAGGAAACTCTGCTTCTACAATGTGGTTAAGAGGGCGCAAGTCCTGCATAAAATGCCATGACCCCCGGTCGCCTTTTTGACAGGGTAGACAGCCGTGTTGCATGGTGATTCTGATGGTACTAGGATGCCCTGCTTCACTAGTACTGCAATGGTCTCATAGATACCCTTGTCTGCCTCCCTCGACAGTGGATATTGCCTAACTCTTGGTAAAATGGCTCCTGGCTTCAGCGTAATTTTCACTGCTCCTATCCCTTTCAGAAGCCCCACATCATAGGGACTTGTGGTCTATAGGATACTGGGGACCTTAGCCAGGTCTTCCTCGAGAAATATCAGCGGTGCTTTTAGCATCAATGCCATTCTCTGTGGCACCTCTCTGTAGTGTATTCTCACCCAATATGTGAGGCTAATTTCAAACACCATCTTGTGATCTGATCTATTGTCTTTGAAAAGTTCTTTGTCTGTAAACGTAGTCAACCTGTATCCTTCTGCCACGGTGATCACTGCTCCTCATAGTCGCCCTGTGTCATCTGTCCCATACACTGCTATCCAGTCATCCACCACAATTACTGCCTCTAACTCTAGTGGCACTATCCTCCCTTCCTTCTCATCTAATGATATGTCTGCCCTGAATAAGTACTCATTTGGAAGGCGCCACATTTTTCCCTGAAATCCTGGGAGCCATACTATTGTTATTTCAGCCCCATATTGAAACAGCTTCTCATCTACCGGCACCACACTCTGTTCTGTGTGTCCACAATAAGCTTGAATAATCTCCCTCACATTTAGAAGGTGTATCCCTGGTGTGGAAAACACTATACCCTTGTCAGTGAATGAAATAGTCATGTTAAGTTTGCTCATGATATCTCCCCCTAGTACGTTTCCGGGTGTCTGTCGAGAATATAGTAGGGATAAAGCTAAGTCGTGTTCTCCTATAGAAAGTGCAATATCGACTATAAAAGGAACCAATTCTGTCGCCCCGTAAAAAACCCTTGAGCGTTCATGGCATCGCCTGACATACTATACTTCCCCACCCAGATGCAGGATCTAGTCGCCCCTGTGTCTACAAGAAAGGAAAACATTTTGTCACCTATTGTCACCAGTATGCGTGGCTCCTCCGCCGGGTTGGGTGTAATCGATAGGATGGAACACATCAACTCTGTGGGCTGTCCTATTAAGTGTATAATGACATTCCATTTCCTACAAATGGGTTGCCCCCCACTACTATGACCCCCTAGTGTCCTAATGGGAGTTGTTGTCATGGAGTATGTGCGTGCCATTGTCCCGTCGTTTGGTTGGGTGCTGTTTGTTTGTTTGTTTGTTTGTTTTATTATTTATAATGCGCGAGCGTACCCGGGGGTATCAGGGCGCAGACTTTACAAGAATTTTCGAAGCTTGGTTACACTACACGAGGAAAATACATAATACAAATATAGGTGCACAAATGTTATATACAATATATACAAATCAACAGTAGGCCAGCAGGCCGTAATGTAATATACAGATAAGCAATAGGCACACGTGGTTACGATGTGTGCGTGTAGCGCTGGACACTACCTGGTTTTAGTGGGTCTCCAGTTTCAGCCAGGAGATTAACTTGGAACGGAAGTTCTGATAAGGCAAGTCTGCTCTGAGGTTTGGAGGCAGGGAGTTCCAGAACTTGGCAGCTTTTACCGGGAAGCTGTTGCCTCCTATAGTGGCCCGTTTGTAGTGGGGGACAGATAAGCAATCTTTGTATGCGGTTCTGATGGGTCTTGAGGAGGATAGTTTGTGGAACCTGTTGATCAGGTAGGTTGGGGCTGCGTTGTTGAGAGACTTGTGGGTGAGGGATGCCGTTTTTAAGAGAATTTTATCTCTGGTGGGGAGCCAATTGTTCTGTTGGCTGAGTCCTGTAATGTGTTCTCTTCTGGAGATGCCCAGAGCTGCTCTGAGAGCGTTGTTCTGAAGGGTTTGCAGTTTATTGGTGATGGCCTTGGTGGATCCTAGGTAGAGGGCGTTACAATAGTCAAGGCGAGACAGTATGAGGGCTCTGGCGAGTGTCAGACAACTAGTGTCGGACAGGAAAGGTTTGGCTGCACGGATTAATTTGCACGTGTAAGCCGTGGAGGATGCAAGGGAGCTCACTTGTCTTTTGAGGGAAAAATTGGAGTCTAGATAGAAACCCAATGTTTTGACCTCCAGTCCGACTTTGATGTTGTTCCCGTCAATCATGAAGGATTTATAAGCCGGGCCAAGTTTCTTTATACTGATTGTGGTGCCTAAGATGATGAGTTCTGTTTTATCATCATTCAGGCATAGTCCATGAGTAGCCATCCATGCCTGGATGATGATGTACACTCTATTTAACAAGGCCAAATCCTTTCCATAATCTCCTGAAAGCGGAAGGAGGATCTGAGTATCATCTGCATAGTTAGTGTAGGTGATACCAAGATGATCCAAATCATCGAAAAGGGGCTTGGTAAATATGTTATATAATGTGGGGGAGACACAAGAGCCCTGAGGAACACCACAGGTGATGGGTATAGGGTCTGCTGCCGCCGTGGGAGAGAAGACCCTCATAGTCCTGCCGTTAAGGAAGGATGTGATCCAGGTGATGGCCTCGCTGGAGAAATGAGCCGAGGAGTGGAGGTGTGAGCAAAGGACGGAGTGATCGACCAGATCGAAGGCTGCAGATAGGTCGAGGAGGAGGAGTAGGGCGGCTTGTCCGTTGTCTCTGAGCGAATCGATCTGCGCTTTCAAGTCAATAAGGGCGGTTTCAGTCCCGTGTTAGGGACGGAATCCAGATTGTCTAGAGCCTAAGAGGTTGTGTTCTTCCAAGTGCTTCTGTATTTGTACATAGGCAACCTTGTCCAGAATTTTTAGTAGAAAGGGAACAGTAGTTATGGGTCAGTAGTTTGTGGGTGTGGCTGGGTCGAGTGTAGGTTTTTTCAGTAGAGGTAGTACCCAGGATTGTTTTAGGTTAGTAGGGATGGAGCCAGTGGCAAAGGAGGCATTGATCAATTTTGTAATGAAAGGGGAGAGGTCGCGGGCAGCATCTTTAATGAGCTGTGCAGGGCATAGATCTCCCTGGCAGTTAGACGGTTTCAAGGACAGGATAATTTTTTCGACTTCCAGTATGTTGACTTTGATGAATTGGAAGCGGGCTAGGTCAGTGGGTGTGGGTTTGTCCGGAATTATTGAGTTGAGGGTGTAATTCAGGGATGCTCTTTTGCTAGTGATTTTACTTTGAAGAGTCGCAATCTTGTTGGCTAGGGCACTTTGAATTTCTGAGCACCAGTTTTTATCTTTGGTGCACGTGTCAAGGGGTGCAATGGGGGTTTCTATTTCTTTGAGGATGGAGAAAAGTTCTTTCATGTTAGATTTCGCTTGGGATATACGAGAGTCAAAGGAGGCTCGTTTGGCCAGGTAGATTTCTTTTTTGTAGAGTGCGGCTAGTTTGGAGAGTTTTAGTTTATTAGAGACTGAAGGGGATTTTTTCCAGATGGCCTCGCAGTTTCTTTTTTGCTGTCTTAGTTTTTTGAGGAATGGTGAGTACCATTTGTTGAGGTGCGTTTTCGGTTTACTGGATCTCAGTTTAAGGGGGGCGATGCGGTCCAGTGAGGTGGCCATAATCTTGTTATATTCTTCAACTAAGGACTCAGGGTCCAAGTTATCAGGAAGTGAGTTGAGAATGGGGAGGAGGTCAGGGATAAGTCTTTCTACTGTCATGTTCTTCTTGTTTCTAGTGAGAGTGGGTGGGGGCTTGATGGTGGGCGGGGGTGGGGGTCTGTCGGTGGAGAGCATGAATGATACCAAGTGGTGGTCGGTCCAGGCTTGGGGTGAGATATTAGTGATGTTCACTAGGCAGTTATGGTCGGCCACCCAGTCAAGTGTTCTACCTTTCGTGTGCGTAGGTGTCATACATCTTTGCACAAAGCCTAATTCAGTAAGAGTATTAGCTATGGTACTAGCGGAATGGTCTTCTAAGTCATTGTAGCCCAAGTTAAAGTCTCCTAAGGTGAGGGCTTGAGTGGAGCTTTTGAGGTTGCTGGATAGGATGGAGTTAAGGTCTTCATCGAAGGTGCCGATGGGGCCTGGCGGACGGTAGATCAGATAGATGTTAAGAGTTTGGGAGTTAGTGAGTGGTATTTTGACTGCTAGTGATTCGCAAGAGAGGGCGTCGGTCGAGGTGGTTAGTCTCATGGTAAGACTGCACTTGTGGATAAAGGCGACACCACCTCCTCTAGAGTTAGGGCGGTCTTGTCTCAGGATAGAATAGTTATCTGGGACTGCCAACATAAGCATAGGGCCTGCTGCTGGGTGTAGCCAGGTCTCAGTGATGGCGAGGAAGTCAAGGTTTTCGGTGAGTATTAGGTCTGCAATTTCTGTAGCATGAGCTACTAGCGACCTGGCATTGATCAAGGCTCCCTTGATATTGGGGCTAGCTTTGTTTTTAGAGATGGTAGCTATATTTTTTGAGGTAGTAGTATGGCGCTTGTCTTGTGTAAGTTTAGGGGTACCCTGGTTGCGGGAGTTCTGAAGGGTTTGTAGTGGGTTACTGGGTTGTGTGGAGGTAATAGGTCGCGGTGGCAGCGATCTAGAGTTATGTGTAGTGGACAGTGAGCGGGCAAGTGGTTCATGGATTTTGGCTAGTCTAGCTCTAAGTCCTAAGTTCCTTTCTGTGGTGGTGCGAGGGTGACTGGAAGACAGTGTCTGAGAGGCGTTTAAATCTGAGTAAGGTACTTGGTTGTTACGCCTGGGTAGGGCTGGCATGTTGGGTAGGTGTGGAGCCATCTTGGTCGGAAATGTGGTATTGAGGCTGGTCATGACGTAGGCAAGCAAGATGGAGGTGAGTAGATACATGCTAAATGGTGGGGTCGAGAATGTTATGGAAACGCTGAGTAATACCTGGTTAAGGTGACCGTGGTTGGGATGGTCTATGTAGCCCCTAGATAAAGGTAGTTGATAGGGTTGTGATGCCGGGGGTCTGGCCGTCGGCAGGCACTGGCGTGTAACAGGTATGAAATAGGCACCCGCCTTGTTTCAATAGTGTGGTCTAAATACGACCATAGGCACAACACAGTGGTGTGGTCTAAATATGACCATAAGGCACAACACAGTGGTGTAGTCTAAATACGACCATGAGGCACAACACAATAGTGTGGTCACTATGCGACCATAAGGCACAACACAGTAGTGTAGTCTAAATACGACCATAAGGCACAACACAGTAGTGTGGTCTAGATACGACCATAAGGCACAACACAGTAGTGTGGTCTAGATACGACCATAAGGCACAACACAATAGTGTGGTCTAAATACGACCATAAGGCACAACACAGTAGTGAGGTCACTATGCGACCATAGGGCACAACACAGTAGTGTGGTCACTGTGCGACCATAAGGCACAACACAGTAGTGTAGTCTAAATACGACCATAAGGCACAACACAATAGTGTGGTCACTATGCGACCATAAGGCACAACACAGTAGTGTAGTCTAAATGCGACCATAAGGCACAACACAGTAGTGTGGTCTAAATACGACCATAGGCACAACACAGTAGTGTGGTCTAAATACGACCAAAGGGTGTGTGACTGGTAGTAGTGACCATAGACTATCTCAGTAGAGGTGGCTAAAAGTACATGCATGCAGTAATGTCCCGGTACTTGCAGGAACTTACAGTACGTTCTCCTTATGCGAGAGGGTTCTGGTGGAGTGTAGGGTGTAAGTTGAGCCGAGTTGATGGCCACTCCGCGCTGCCATGCGCGTAACAGGCGTAAGGATGCTTGGGTAATCCCCCTAATCAAAAAACCTAACCTAGACCCTAACATTCCTACCAACTATAGGCCCATCACCACGGTACCATACCTTCTAAAAATCTTGGACCGGGCGGCATACATCCAAATTCAAAGCTATCTTGACAAGAACAACCTACTAGGACTTAGGCAATCCGGTTTTCGGCCGAGACACGGCACAGAGACCGCTCTTATAGACCTAAAAACACAAATTGAGGACCTGAAAGACAAGGGCAAACAAGCGCTCCTACTCCTCCTAGATTTATCAGCCGCTTTTGATCTGGTAGACCACCAAATCCTTTGCCAGCACCTTATAACGGCTGCCCACTTCTCTGATGCAGCTACTTCCTGGATCAGTTCATTCCTTGCAAACAGATCCATGAGAGTCTTCTCATCTCAGGCCGCAGCTGACCCAGCACATGTGCCTTGCGGTGTCCCACAAGGCTCATGCGTATCACCCACGCTTTATAATGTCTTTACAAAACCACTCTTTGATATTCTTGACCATCTGGGTGTCACCTATACAAATTATGCGGATGACACCCAGATACTCATCCCTATAACGGGTGACTACGCAACTGACGTCAAAGCTCTCAATGCAGTTTACTCCATCATCCAGGCGTGGATGGCCCACCACGGTCTCTGCCTCAACGACGAGAAGACTGAGCTACTCATCTTAGGCTCCCAATCTAAACTTGCAAAACTTGGCAGCAAATATGACGCATTCAACATTGATGGCAACATTATTAAGGTCTCCAACGTTACTAAAACACTTGGAATCTACTTAGACTCCACCCTCTCGCTCACCAGACAAACTAACTCAGTAGCTTCAGCATCGGCTTACACGTGCAAACTAATCACTGCCTGCCGTCCTTTCTTAACTCTTGACAACTGCCTGATCCTTGCCAGAACCCTTATTTTATCCAAAATTGATTACTGTAATGCCCTTTACCTCGGAACTAATCAAAGAAACATCGACAAACTCCAGGTAACCCAGAATAACGCCATTAGGGCTGCTCTCAACATTCCTAGGCGCACCCACATCTCATCTACGAGACGGAACTTGCGATGGCTCTCTATCCCACAGCGTATTGCCTACAAAACTCTTATCCTAAGTTACAAAGCACAGAACAACGCAGCACCAGCCTACTTGTCAGAGCGCTTTACACAGCATACAGCCCACAGACCACTAAGAGCTGCGCAAGCACATACACTCATTATTCCCGGCTTTAAACTACAGACTGCCAGAGGCTCAAGCTTCCCGGTATTGGCCGCTAAGCTCTGGAACTCACTTCCCAATGACCTCAGGAACGTCCCCTCCCTCCAATCCTTCAAACACAGAACAAAGCAATGGCTCTATGAGCAAGACATTGAGCTGACCACCATGTGGTAATCATCCACTACATGCTCTACAACCCCATCCACTGTTGTATTTATTGTGACGACTTTCTATGTATGCTTATTTTACTATGCAATTTGTAATCGTTCTTTCTGTATACTTATGTAACCCTTCTAAACATGCGCCCTGATGCCTTTGGGCAGGCTGCGCAATATAAATAAAATAAAAACAAAATAAAATACAAATAGAACAGGCCTTTGTATGGCCTTAGGATTGGCCGCCGGCGATTCCGCCTGCCGGCGGTTCTTTCGAATCAAATCGAGGTTCAGCCTCGATATCGTGCCGCGATGCGCCCGGCATGGGCGAGTCAGGCACTTCTTCAGGACAGGGTCAGGCAGGCCCTGCACAGTGGCACGCTCCGTACCTGGGTCCTGCTGTGGATCCTCTGCTGGGCTGTGGGGCTGGGCTGTGGGGCTGTTCTGCATCTACAGTATTTGCTATGCCATTTATAATTGCTGTGTGTTACCCTGCAGCTGCTGTATCTGTGGTGCCTGTGAATACTGCTGCACAGGCACCTGCATCTGTGGTGTCTGCCTCATGGGCTGTTGTGTCTGTGGGTATGCCTTTGGTATCTGTCCTTGTTGTTGTGTCCGGTCCTGGGCATAGAACTAATTCTGTTCCCCTGGATATGCTGGCTGGTATTTCATTCCCCATTTTTTTGCATCCCACCCCTGCTTCTACCCTCACAATGTGTCCTATCTGTCCACAGACCCAGCACTGGGGTGGTTCTCTCACTTGCCACTGATACCCTCCAGAAAACCCTTCTGGAACCTGCCTCATTTGTTGCCCATATCCTCACTACCCTCCTGGTAATCCCCCTTGGCTCTGTTGCATGTGATGCCCACACCCGTGTCCCATTGGTGTCCCCCCTCTTCCTCCAAACCCATGCTGCGCATCCCCCTTGCCCCATGATCCCCCTCCTGCGGGCAGCGGTGCGTACTGTGTCTGTGGTGCCCCTTGTCCTCCTGTGCTTGTTAATACTGTATGGCATATTTAAACAGCTTTTTCTGCACTAACTTCGCCTCCTCCTGTTTTCTTTCCTCACGCTTTTTCATTGCATTCTCCTGCATTAGCCTGCAGTAATGTACTATTGTGAGTTATATTTTTGACCACGACTTTGGTTCCATTCCCACCAACTTCTTTAGCTGACTTTGCACTTGCACTGCCCACCCTTGTCATAGTATATGATAAAACAATGCCACTGTTTTGTCCCAGGGTTCTCTCATTTCAAGGCGCCATATCTCTTGAATAGCCTGAATATATTGTAAGGTGTCTTCCTCTTTCCCCATTCTGCTTGCCATAATCGCACTAAAGTCTGATGTGTCTGGTTACTGTGTCCGGAGAGCTCAGCAGTTAGCGAACATCAAACCATCATGCGCTGTGTTCTAGGTTGTTACTCCTGGGTACTCCGCCCTTCTCTATACGTTATGAGTGGCCTCTCCGAGGGTCGCCACTAACAACAACCCCTTAATGTCCCCCACTGCTAATTTGTGTTCTGCTGTCATCTTTTCCATCTCGTATATCCATTTCCCCGCACCCGCGGTCAACGAGGGTAGCCTACACCTCAAGTTGTCCTTGTCTATATGCTTCCATGATATGTATTGCGGTCGCCCCACTTCCCTTTTCCAGGAAGGGCATCTGTATGAATTCAATCTCCCCATCCAATTCTCTTGTCAACTTGATCTCCCCCTCTGATCTCCCAGTGTCTTTGGTGATCGTAAATGCCCTTACCATTTTCCCCCTCCTTCATGCTGGGAGGTCTGTAAGCCTCTGCGCATGTGGGGTTACACCGTCCAAGCTGCGCAATGTAGGCCTGGACCATTGTGATCTCTCGTCTTGTCACTGTGCAATTTCCCTGCATCTCTCTGTCTGCTCCCCATGTCAAGATTGATCGGTCTTATTCCCTGTCAATCGACAAACAGTGTCATGTACCACTGATTTCGGCCCTTCTGTACCTCGCGGTCCATGATGCACCGTAACATCAGGTCGGCGATCCTCCCAACATGGCCGATAGCACGGGAACGCCGCTCTCTTGTGTCTACGCGCTACGCGCAGCTTCCTAGAAATTAGGCACAGCCCCGCGGCTCTGCGCGTCTCAACGCTACTGAACCGAGTTGTTCTATGTGTGTATTGTTCCCGTCTATCTTCCAGTTACCTTTTCTTGTTTCTTCCAAGAATCCCTTCTCTTCCCCACCTCGATTCGGCAAGGCCATTCCCCCTTCTTCCCGGAATCTGTCTCGTGCTCGGTGCCGTGGCCCCCCAGGCACCCGTTGAGTACTGGACTTCAGTTTCCTTTTCTTCCTGGATTTTTCCGTGACATCTTTCCTGGATACTGAACGCAACCCTGCCTAGGCAGTCGGCACTCCTCACACCGGAACCCGAAGACTCACATCCTTCCCTGTACAAGTTCCGATTGGTGAGGAAGAAGGAAGGGGTACCCAAGAAGACCTCAATAAAGGACAAACAGGTGAGAAGGAGGGAAGGGTGTGACAAATTGAGACGCCTAGAACCTAATAACAGAATTGACATGGAGGCTACAGTCCAAGACCTCAAGAGAGGAATGCAAGAATTTACTACACAGGTTCAAAATCTAAAGGCCGAAAATGCGGCATTAAAACAATGAGTCTTGTCCCGGGATTCAGCGTTCAAAGAAAGCGCCCTGGTCGGGGGTATTGTGGATAAATACGATGGCTCTTCCAAATCCCTGTGTTCCTTCCTTGACTCCTGCCTGGTGCATTTCACGTTCAAACCCTACTATTTTTTCACGCCCCGGGCTAAGGTAGAGTTGATAATATCTCACCTTACCAGCAATGCTTTAACATGGGTGACTCCCTTGGTTAATTCAGGAGACCCACTCCTGGATAATTACGACGGATTTACAGAAGCCTTTAAGGCCATATTTGATTGACCAGAATCATCTACAGCGCCCAGGAGAGACTTCTGGAATTCCAGCAAGGGAGTCAGGATATGCTTACTTATGTGACCCGATTCAAACAACTAGCTAAAGAAGCTGATTGGTCCCAAGAAGCTAGTTTCACCCTGTTCAGGAGAGGTTTGAATGATGAGGTCAAGGATAAGTTAGCCAGAGTGGCTCGCCCAAGTTCCTTTCAAGCTTTAATGGATTTATCCCTGCAGATCGATTCAAGAATCCAGGAGAGAAAGGCTGAGAAAAGAAAAAGACAACCTCCCCAAAAACAACCATGGAATACCCTTGCCCTAAGGAAGCACCCATCCAGCATTCATCAGAACCACAGCCTATGCAAGTGGGTGCTTTCCCTGGACCAATTTCTCCACAAGAAAGGATCCATAGGATCAATACCGGACTTTGCATGTATTGTGTATCTGATAAACACCTTGTAAGAGAATGCCCTATAGAACCACCCAGGCGCTCGGTAAACGCCAGCTCCCGATCCTAAGCGGAGCACAGCTTCGGGAGAATGATACCAGCTCCACATCCATTCCTTCCTTAAAAGCTCCTGGCCAAAGCAACTTAGTGGTCCTCCAAACAATCTTGTCACCCTGCGAGAAAGACTCATTTCCCATCCTGGCTCTGGTGAACTGCGGTGCCATGGGAGTATTCTTAGACCATGATTGGGCTGTCAGACACAAAATTCCTCAAGAACCCAAAGAAATAATTCAACCGTCAAAGGAATTGATGGGAGACTGTTGCCTTCGGGCCTATTACTCACCAGACCAAAGAACTACTGCTTTTTATAAATAACCACCAGGAAAAGCTCTGTTTTGATATCATAAAGGCCGCTCACTACCCCATGGTTTTAGGCATGCCTTGGCTCCAGAAACACAACCCGTGCATAAACTGGGCAGCCAGATCCCTCTTCTTAGGCTCTGAATTCTGCCTGTCCCATTGTTTGTCTCAAGACTCACTGCATAACCCTCCTGTGAACTCCCAGAAATCCGAACAATCTCCCTTATGTGTCTCCAACATTACCCAATTGCCTGAAAAATATCAATCATACTCGGACGTGTTTTCAACAGCCAGCGTTACAACTCTTCCACCCCACAGACCGGAGGATTGTGCCATCGAAACAGCTGCTTCAGCCGTAATCACATTCGGCAGAATGTTCATACTATCTGAACCTGAAGAAAGAGCCCTACGAGAATATTTGGATACCAACCTGGCTAATGGAACCATTTGTCCTTCAAAATCTCCTGCCGGTGCCTCTCCATTCTTTGTACCAAAGAAAGATACCAAAGAACTTCAAGCCTGTTTGGATTACCGCAGACTCAACCAGTGCACAATCAAGGATCGTTACCCGCTACAGCTCATTTCTGACATCTTGGAGGCAGTGCGGGGTGCTGTCATCTTCACCAAGCTTGACCTTCGGGGTGCCTATCACCTCATTCGGATAAGGGAAGGTGATGAATGGAAAACAGCCTTCAGAACCCCTTTTGGCCATTTCGAATATGTAGTGATGCCCTTCGGTCTCGCCAACGCCCCTGCAGTCTTTCAGCGGTTCATGGTTTGAGTCTTTTCTGATATGCTGTTCCTTTTTGTCATCGTATGCCTAGATGATATACTGATCTATTCCAACGACCCCCAAGTCCATCAGGAACATGTCAATGCAGTTTTACAACGATTACGAGAAAACAAACTCCTGGCCAAACCTGAAAAGTGTCTGTTCCATGTTCAGACCATTCACTGTCTCGGATTCGTGCTGAGTTCCAAAGGAATAGGAATGGATCCTGCCATGGTTGACTCCATACTCTCCTGGCCAGCACGTTCTACAGTAAAACAGATTCAATCCTTCCGGGGGCTCGCACATTTCTACAGGAAATTCATCCCTACATTTTCAGACATTGTGCATCCCATAGTCACACTCTTAAAGAAAGACACACCATTCAATTGGTCTGCCGCACAAGAGACGGCCTTCCAGGACCTAAAACGAATATTCACTCAAGGTCCCATCCTGGCTCAGCCTGACATAAATAGGCCCTTCCTGGTAGAAACAGATGCCTCAGATTACGCCATATTAAGACCACATCACGGTCTTAAAACAAGAATTTCAAGACAAGAAGGAACACCCTACTGCCTACCTATTCCGCACTTTGACTCCCAGTGAGACCCACTATTCTGTCCTGGAAAAGGAATTACTGGCCATCCGACAAGCCTTTACTGACTGGCGTCATCTACTCTTGGGCGTCAAACATCCTGTGCAAGATCGAACCGATCATGGAAACTTCCAAGTCCTACAATCCCTGGAATGCAGAAATAGTCGTCAAACCCGTTGGGCCTTCCTTTTTGCCCAATATCAGTTCTGCATTCACCACTTTCCTGGAACCAACAAAATTTTAGCAGATGCCTTATCTAGGAGTCTATCAAAGCATGTGCCTTTCCGAAGATATTTCCTAATACAGTGTTTGTCGCC
Source organism: Ambystoma mexicanum (assembly GCF_040938575.1). Lineage (NCBI taxonomy): Eukaryota > Metazoa > Chordata > Amphibia > Caudata > Ambystomatidae > Ambystoma > Ambystoma mexicanum. Next base: position 1,147,954,065 of record NC_090927.1, read on the forward strand.
CAGGCCAATTCCTTCCTGGAAGATGTCCGTGCCAAAAAACCTTCTTCTGATCTATGGGAGGACTACATCAAGACAAATCAATGGAGCCTTGTTGCTAAGGATGGGTATCTCTTCAAGGATAAGAGATTGGTGGTACCCACACAAAGATTGAGAAACAAGATCATTAGCCTTTGTCATGATACCTTTCATTCGGGGCATCGAGGCATCACTACAACTCTCCACCTCATTCAGAGACAATTCTGGTGGCCGAGGATGATTGATGCTTTAAGAACTTACATCCGAACCTGCGCTATTTGCAATCAGAACAAATGTGATAACAGAAAACCTGCAGGTCTCCTACACCAACCCACGTTACCAACACACCCTTGGGAGACAATCGCTACAGACTTTATCGTGGAATTCATCCATGGGATATACTGCTATAATGGTTACTTTCGATCTGTTCACCCATATGGCTCACTTCACACCCTTGTACAAGCTCCCATCTTCACTTGAAATGGCAGGGATATTCTTGAAAAATATATTCAGACTTCATGGTTTACCTACTAAGATCATTTCCAACCGAGGACCTCAGTATATATCCCAGTTCTGGAAACATCTATGCCAAATGCTAGGTATCCAGCGTGTATTGTCTTTTGGGTACCATCCTCAGACTAATGGAGCAACAGAACATGTAAACCAGACCCTGGAACAATACCTACGCTGTTTTACTACCAAGGTCCAGGATGATTGGTCACTTTTGATTCCGGTAGCTGAATTCGCTTGCAACAACTCTGATCATTCAGCTATCAAGACTAGTCCTTTCTTTTGCAGTCAAGGATTTCATCTTTCAGTTCTGCCATCTGTTCTACCACATCCTACCCCGGTACCCTCAGTTGATTCCTGGATCGAAAGACTGGTAAACGTACACAAGGATGACAAAGATCACCTGGAAAAAGCCAGGACAGAAGTTAAGAAACATGCGGATACCAAGCGAAGACCCAGTCCGGCATATGAAGTTGGGGAGAAGGTCTGGTTATCTTCAAAACTCCTGCCTCGACATCTACGGCCAAACAAACTAGCTCCCAAATATTATGGCCCTTTCTCCATTAAAGAAATCATCAATCCAGTGGCCTTTCGGCTTCAGCTTCCAGAATCCTGGAAGAAAATACATCCGGTTTTCCACACTTCCTTGTTGAAACCGTATGTACGGTCCACCAGATCAACTCGAAGACCTAGCCCCGTGTTTGTCAATGACCAGATCGAATTTTAAGTCTCCAGGATATGTGATTCTAGATACAGTCTCTAACATGAATGCTCCCCACCTAGTGCAAAGGTTCCATCGAATCCATCCAGGCAAACCCGGTGGATCAAGAATTAAGAGGGGGCATGCTGTCATGAACCACCGATTTCGGCCCTTCTGGACCTCGTGGTCCATGATGCATCGTAACATCAGATCGGGGCGATCCTCCCAAACATGGCCGACAGCATGGGAACGCTGTTCTCTAGTGTCTATGTGCTACGCGTGGCTTACAAGAAATTAGGCATGCCCCCGCAGCTCTGCGCGTCTCAACGCTACTGAACCGAATTGTTCAGCATGTGTAGCGTTCCCGTCTATCTTCCAGTTACCTTTTCTTGTTTCTCCCAGGAATCCCTTCTCTTTCCCACCTCGCAAGGTCATTCCCCCTTCTTCCCGGAATCCGTCTCGTGCTCGGTGCCGTGGTCCCCCCGGCACCCGTTGAGTACTGGACTTCAGTTTCCTTTTCTTCCTGGATTTTTCCGTGACATCTTTCCTGGATACTGAACGCAACCCTGACTAGGCATTCGGCACTCCTCACACTGGAACCCGAAGACTCGCATCCTTCCCTGTGCAAGTCCCGATTGGTGAGGAAGAAGGAAGGGATTACCCAAGAAGACCTCAATAAAGGACAAACAGGTGATAAGGAGGGAAGGGTATGACAAACAGGTTGCCCTATTTCATCATCCTTACTCTCTACCAAGTCATCTTCCGTCTCCCAGGTCACTGTCAAAATCGTCATGGAAGCTCAGTCGCCTCTGTACTTCGCCTCCCTGTGGTTCCCCTTATAGGTCCATCAGGTTCCCGCAATTGCCCCCACATGTAGGACCCTGTGTTGGTTTTGCATGAATGCACGGCTGCCTTATCATATGTCTTGCTGCGATCATACCCCGCTTGCCTATCCCTTCCCGCGTTGTCGTCAGATGCGCTCAAGCCCCATTTTAGTCATATGTCTCTTACTGCACGCTCCTCCTCCTCCATGCGTTTGTGCTCTCTTGCGAGCCGCTCTAGTTCCCACTTCCTCCTTTCCCTTCTCACCACAACTTGCTTTTCCTTCTCGTCTTCCTCCCTTTGACTCTCTATCTCCTCAAGCTTCCTCTTTCTACTCACCTGTCACTGCTCCCGCTCTTTATCTTCTTCCTTTTGCTTTTCTCTTTGCACTCTCTCGCATTCCTCTTTCTCTTCCTTCTCTTGCCTTTCTACTTCTTCCATTGTCTGTGCCCACTCTCATGCTTCACTGCTCTCCTTGCAGCTAGCTACTTCCTTACTTGCCCCTCCTTTTTCTCCTGCTGTCTTCCCATCTAATTTCAATAATATTTGCCCTCCTACCCCCTTGTTCAAATCTATCTTTTCCAACCCCTCATTGGTGCTTGTCTGGGTCTCGCTGAATGCCCCTTTTCCACCACCTGCTGGCGCAACCCCTTTCTGCCCCTCCTTTGTATATGGTGAAGGTTCAAATGTTGGATTTGTGTACCCCTCTGCTGCTTTTAATTCCTCTACAGGGTATAATCCCTGTGCTCCTGTTGTAGCCCCTTTGTTCTCATGGTCAGGAGGAGGTGGGAGAATGGGAGGGCCGAGGGCACTGTGTCTGGGGTCTCCTGCTGGCTCAGCATCCACTGACACCTCGCTACTTCCCACTCGTCCACCTGAAACATTTTCTGAGCTCGAATATCGCCATACGATTGCTCAACCTTTACCCCTTATACGTCTCTTGAATGTGCGTAATGGTTGCTGCACATATTTGGAGAAGCTCCTACATGGTGGCCATGGCTTAGTCAGTGTACCTTCTGTGCTTTTCGGCCATTCCGTGCTATATTTACAAATATTGTCCTTAAATAGGTGCTTAAGGGGCTTATCCCTCCTACATTTCTCCTGATACATTGCTTTATACTCACTTGACCTCAAGTCGAGACTTTCGATACTTTCGTTGTTATTCAGACACAAAAATACTTTTAATCTTGTTTTTTCTCCACTTCACAAATACCAGTTCTTGTCAACTACACAAGCCTCTCTGGCTCCCAACCAACCTCTCAGACGTGCTCCGTGCACTGCCCTTCTACAACTCTTTGCCTCCTCAGGCACACATCAATATTGTGATATTGTGAACACAAACATCTGTACCTCCTCATGCTCTCCTAGTCCTATGCACAGACCTTATGGGTGACGTCACTGCTTCACTAAGTAAGGGAATGATAGAAATCACTGACAAAGCCCACAATGCTATTTTTCCATCACACAGACATTTTCACGAACTCGGCATATATCCACAGCTGTCATCCTGCCTCCTCACAGGGGATACCAATATTTATTGTGCTCAATCTGTACCTACAGCATCACCTTGTAGATAAAACGCCTCTGCGAGACTTATCCAGAAGAACACCTTACGCAATTTAAGCTAGCTCCATTTGCTAAGCCCTTTACACGGGGATACCATCATCCATGTCCTGAGCTAAAATGCCCAATCCACAGGGAATCCAATATTTACATATCTTTTGTCAATAGTCTAGGTTATTCACCTGAACCTTTTACCTCAAGATCGAATGCTCCCTAGCCACGAATAAATTAGCTATACCTCCGCTCCTTTCCTTACTAGACTTTACACTACTCGATACTACTAAACAATATTCAGCGGTACTTCAAGGATATTCCACAACACTCATCACCAACCCACACACAATATCTCTTTACCACCTCTCTCAGTTGCTGTGTGGCTGAGTCAGTAATTACACACTGTGATCCACTGACACTACTCGGTTACCGGCTTCCCTAAAGCTGCCACACCACCCTTCTGGTCTGCTGGGCTGCTCACAGACCACAGGCAGGATATTTTCCAAACTGGCTCCTGACAGCCTCTGCACAGGGGTGCACCTCCTGTAGAACTCACACTCTCTGAGGTGCCTCACCATCCTTCAGGCGCTACGATGGAAGAGGCGGCCCTATGCCGAATGGGCATAGTGAACCATCCCTCTGCTACAAACTTGTATATAGGTATACCAGAGGGACCATGGTTCACACTACGAGCTCACAGTTCAAAACACCCAGGGCCCAACAAACCCTCCCCCAAACAGGACATTGAGAATCTACCGAAATCACAGCACCTGAGCCTGTACCAGGCGGTTTTGTTCAGTTACTGCGTCACAACATGGGGCTCTTCCCCAAAAACCTACAAGGGTACATGATTGGGTAGCTCGGGTGGTAGTGCCTATAGACGGCACATATAGAAGTTATTCTACTGGCCCTCCCATGTCAGGTGGTTTGCCCTCTGCCATCCATCCCTGGATTTGCCTTGCCTGATTAGCTGGAGCTGATCTCCCAGGCCTGGGACCCTGCCCTGTTCTCAGTGCTCCTTCTCAAAGTGATGAGACTATGTTTTCCCAGTGTAGCCATCAGTATTATAACTTTGCCTTTGAGAGTGCATGCAAGGTTGCAACACTGTTAAAGAATCCATGTTTCACCGTGGGTGAATGATGAATGATGACCATTGTCTGGCTCGGCTGCATCACATAGTTGAAGACAGCAAAATTGAGCTCCCTGGTCTGCAATTTGTGAGGATTTATGCTAGTATTTTGCAGGTGGCTTCTTGTCTCTAGGAATTTTCTGCTCATCGCTGACCTTGCTGCGAGCCGCGGCCTGCTGCTTTGTGCAGCCTAATTCTGCTTTACTTCGCCTCTCGTCCTGATGCCTGTGGCCTCATGTAACCTCTCTACAGTTATACTATGATTTCTATGTATCTATACCATGCTATCTTTCTTACAGGTTAGTAGTATTTGACTCTTCCAGATTTCTTATACAATCCTGTAGTTCCATATAGTTAGTTGCACTAAGCGTCTGCAAGCTTGCTCTGCATCTCTTCTTTGCCTTGCGTTCTGTGTTTCTGCATTGGCTAATGAGAAAAATAAAGGCTTTCGACAGTATGTATATGTATCTGTCCTCTATCTAGAGAACTGAGTAAGCATGTTCTTTGTGTGTGCAAGAGTGTGTCCATGTAACTTTGTGCATGGGTGCGAGTTTGCTTCATGACTAACGTTGCTATGTTGTGGTGTCACTATTGACGTCAGCACAACGGATTTTCATTATTAGTCAATCTGATCCAGTGAGGCTTTCGGATCCATGATCAGTGTTGTGGCACCTGTATCCATACATATGTTGAATGGATAAGGTTTGAATAGTTGTCTGAGAGAATATCTGTTCACATATGTCGATGTCACTGACCCTCCTGGGGGCTATCCAAACAATGAGTTGCATCTTGCGTTCTTGACTCCTTGGGATGTCATGTTCATGGGGATGAGGAGGGTCATTCCAGGGACCCTCTCTTCATTCCTCTTGCCCTCCTCGCCCTAGGCCTTCCTGACTTCTTCCCCTATAAACAGGGCAAAGGAAGGACCCAAGGAGGATCTTCCCTGCCTTCTCAGCCTGCTCAGCTTTCACAGTTCTTGTTTCTTCATATCTTGTCCTGGTCCAAGGGTACCTCCCTTTCCCCTCTGGCTGCCTGGATCTCCAGTTTCCTACCTTCTTATCTTCCACCACTTAATTAGGTCCTTGCATGTCTCTGCCTTGTACCACTGTCCTGGTATCCAGTATCCTGGGAGCCAGACCTGCAACAGCCCAGTGAAGATTCAGCTACTCCACCTCATTGGACATCCAGCTTGGCCTTCCCTATCAATACAACAGAGGAGACGATAGCAAATGAGATACAATATTTTCAAAACTGTCACAAAGAATTTTCATAATAGACACCACACTAGCCGATAGACCGGAGATTTGCATTGTAAATTATTTGATGCTCATCCTCAGATGGTAACCATATTTCATAAACTTATGCCTGTTGAAACTGTCCTTATTAATGGTTGGTAAGAATGAATGGTTTCCAGAACTATTTGGAAACCCCTGGCCTCTGCGCACCCTAATACTTTGAAACTGCGAACAGTAGTAATAATGCTCAAACACATACTTCTAACTGTCTTTAACCAATACATTAAAACAGTTGTGTACACCAATACATAGGCAAGTCTGTCTGCAATTTCTTCAAAATTCATCTTCTTTAATTTTGAAATACCCACCGCGTTTCGGAGAGAACCTCCCTTCACCAAGGGTTATCTACAACATTAACCAAACAGAAAATTTGTATTTCTGGAAAATTCATAGAAGAAGGGAGCATATATACATTAGATTTTGGGCAAAAGTATTCAAATAAGTCTGAATTCAAAGGGGGCGGGAATCACAAGTTGCCATTTCTTAAAAGTGAAAAACTGAAAAAGTACATTTCAACCCAATTTTAGTCAAAAGTATTCAGATCATTAATCTTTTCAAAACTGTAAAGATCACCAATATTAGAGACACCGGCTCACAATGGTCACATAGAAATATAAGTAAATCTAATGTGGAGTCGTGCAAAGTTGAAAAGACTCTATAGATGAGAATATAACCTCAAATTAAAAATACCCCATAATAAATTACCTGGATGCCATTTGAAGAGTGAATCCCTGCTCTTCTGAAAGATATAGAATGCATTCAAAGTCTACAGAGGAAAAAGAAAACCATTGATGGGTGAGTGAAAAGCTGTGCGCAAAAGAGGATTACCAGAAACACCATGTGAGTATAAAAAACTGTTTAAGTAAATAAAGACCTCTTGAGCAACGGTTTCAACAATGGAACTAACACTTGACAATCGTAAACCGTACAGAAGGAAAAAAAGAAAAATAATCGGAAAGAATGAAATGTTTATTGGAAAGTGTGTGAGGAAAACTGAATGCCTGTTGGGTTGCCTGTCTTCTTGACACCCTGGGAATCACAGGTCAGGCTCTGGCGTGGTTAACCTCCTTCCTTTCCGACCGCCCATCCCAGGTCGAATTTGGGCCCTTTCTCTCTACTATCACTCTTTCAACCTGTGATGTTGCCCAGGGTTCTAACCTATCCCCATTGTTCTTCAATGTCTACATGGCTGCCCCATCACGTGTGATTGCTACTTTCATCTCTAACTTCGAGTGTTATGCGGTTGACGCACAACTCTCCTTCAGGCTACCCTCAGCCACCTCCTCTACCTCGCTCATATCTGACTGTCTGTCCACAATTCAGTCATGGCGTGCTGCAAACAACCTCTGCCTCAACGCCAGCAAGACTGACATCGTATGTATTGGGAATCCTGCTCCCGCTTTCCCACTCTCTCTCTGGCCGGCCTCCCTTGGGTCTGCGCCCGCACACACCTGTGAGGCCAAAAACCTTGGGGCCATCTTCGACTCCACTCTCTCCTTCTCCACTGACATTTCCGACATCTCTAAAAAGTCAAACTACCAGCGGCACCTCCTCAGAGGTACTCTTCATTTTCTCACCTTCCCCCAGAGGCTCACTGTCTCCAGAGCCCTGGTTCTCTCAAGGCTGGACTACTGCAACATCCTCTTTCTCAACCTCCCTGCTTCTGCCCTGTGCCCTCTGTAACTCATCCAGAACAGAACTGCAAGACTTATCCTTGGCCTCAAGCCCAGGCACCGCATCTTTCCGCCGCTGAAATACCTCTGGCTCCCTGTGGCTGCAAGGATCAAGTTCAAGACCCTCTGCATTGTCCACAAGGCTTTCTAGGGCCTGGGACCTTCCTATCTGCAACAATGCCTATCTAAATACTTTCCTTCCGCTCATCTACCTCCAACCTTCTGTGTGTGAGCCGGTTCTCCAAGCAGAGATTTGGAGGGAGATCTTTATCCTCAGCAGGGGCCTCCCTCTGGAATAGCCTCCCTGCTGCCCATGTCTTCAGCCTTATCTCCTTAAGTTCCGGAAACTCCTCAAGACATTCCTCTTCTCCTCCTCCTTCTCTCTCCCTCTACCCTGCTAACCTCTCTCGCTGCTCTTTTCCTCTCTCCCTCCTTTTCCACACAGCTTGCTGACTGGCCGCTGGGTGTACCTCAGAGTCTCACAGGTCCCTGGCACCCTCGCCAGTCCTCTCACACTGCCTCCGGGCCTGCACTTGCCTCATTGCTACTGCACTTGGTCAATGACCCATAAGAATGGCATCTCTCAGCACTTACCCCAGTTTCTGACTGACTGGGAGCACTTGAACCCCCCTTGCACTTGTCCCCCCCCTCTCTCCTGTACCGCCTGTGCACTTGCACGATCTGAACGTACCATGCATTGAATATCATCTATCTATCTTCTCTGTCTCCCCTCCTTGCATGGTGGCACCTCAATGCACTTGGACAAAATGCAGAATCGTCGTCAGACCTATTTGCTGTTATCTATACTGTTAATTGTATTATATGCACTTACTCTGCCTGTGCAGACTTGTATCGTTCAGAAATTCAAGGGCTCTGAATGACTGTTGTTTTATCCCCTTGCTCCCTCCCTCCTTGAGCGCTTTGAAACACTTGCCTTGTGAATAGGTGCTTTACAAATAAAAATGACCTACCATACCATTCCATACACATGCATACCCAATAGTATAGTGCTTACCAATCGTGATTTCAAAAGATCTCCAAAGTCCCAAGCAGAAAGTACTACCGGGGTGGTAAAAATGGCCAAGTGTCTGCCTATTTACGATGTCGCTCAATAATAGATAAAAAAAATAACACGACACGCAATCACATGATGATAGAATCACCATAATGATGTCATTCCGTCCAACCTCAGCATGCTTCTAGATGTTTAAAAACAATGAGTAAAGAAAAAAGACGGAGGAAGAAAGCAAAACTAACACTAGTTATATACAGAGTGTTCAGTAAAAGAGATAGCAATACATGGGTGCAAACATCATAAGTGAAAGAAAAGGGGAGGGAAAGAGAAAAATCCAATGTCATAAAAAATACTACATAAAGTATATAGCCACAATGTTTATTTTTTTTAAACCCATATACCCAAATAGAATATTAAATAATAAATCCTACTTAGTTGAAAATTAAAAACAGATCAACTACACGGGGAAATCAACATCTCTGTGCTCCACATGTACAATCTACATAGAGTGGAAATCAAAATTAACATAAGCAGTAATAGCTAAAATAATGATCAAACCTTGCACGTAATCAAAGAAATTGGTGGATGTACATTGCCATCTTATAGTAACCTATCAGAACTGTAACCCCTAAAGCTATTGAGGAATCTAGACATTTATACAATGTAATTTTTCTAGACCCCTAGTAATTATATACTAATGGTACATGCATGCCAGATCTAACCAAGGACTGAAGTTTGTATCCAAAGGTGAGAGCCTAATGATCAAAGATGAAAGATTCTCCTGGAAACAGTATTCGAATGAGAGACAGTTGTTACAATTATATGTACTGTACAGTAAAAGGAAAACCTAGCAGAAACTGCTTATTCAGATAAAACAGTGCAGGGAAAACTCTGTGTTCATGCCTCTTGGTGAGATAGTGTCAAGAGTTATAATCTAGAATACTTCACATTGAAGAAATGTCCTCCTCATGTCCCCACCCATCACAGAACACTTAACGACTTCTAGTATTGTAAAGCGCATCTGTGAATTATCATGACTTTTATCAATGAAGTATCTTGCCACAGGGTATTCCTGGTTATGCATTCTGACACTAAATGTATGCTCCACCCACCTCTCTCTTGCCTTCCTGGTGGTTTGTCCTATGTATAAAAATCCACCAGGGCATTTGATGGCATACAACACATTTCTTGAAAGACATGTAGCATAATCTTCAAGGCTGATTTTCTTGCCCGAGTGTGGATGTAAGACATAATTCCCATTTGTAATGTTATTGCAACAACTGCAATTAAGACATGGGAAAATGCCCATTCTCTGTGTGCCAAGGAACATCTGTTTCTGTGTTGTCTGTTTTGCCTTAACCAGTTTGTCCCTTAGGTTATGTCCTCTCTTAAAAGTCATAATGCGCCGTTTTGGAAACAATTTAAGAAGCTTGTCATGATGAAGTGTACCCCAGGTCTTTTTAATAATCCTAGAGATCTGTGTGCTTTGCTTTGAATGCTTAGAGATGTATAACAGTGGTGTGTCACAATCCCTGAGTCTGGATCTCAGAAGATCCTGTCTATCCGCTGTCAAGGCTTTGGATGGAGCCTTAGAAACCACTTCTGTCAGATAACCTTTTGACACATTCTGATTGTTAGGAATTTCTGATTCTATCATCAAATTTGCTGGTTGTGAAATTATTCTCCTAAGCCTTATGAACTGACTGGAGGGTATTATCTACCATTGACCTTGGATGGAAATTACTATATCGTAGGATATTGTTCACATCAGTTTATTTCCTGTAGATAGTAGCATCAAATCCATGTTCAGATAGTCTTAGTTTAACATCCAAATAATGTAGTGTTGGTCTTCCTATGTCCAAAGTGAACGTAATGCCTTTATGTGCTGTGTTAATGTAGTTAATGTATTTCAAAAAGTCTTCCAATTCCTCAATAGTACCTGACCAGATCCCAAATATGTAATTCATAAAACCTTTCCAACATTTTATCTTGTCTGATCACATTGCATTTATCTAGTATGTGAGTTTTTTCAAAGTATTACATAAAGATGTTCGCGTATGCCAGGGCCATTGATGAACCCATCAAGGTCACTCAGGCTTGTAGGTAAAATGTTGACTCAAACCTAAAGAAGTTATAATACAAGATAATGTTCAAAAGTTCCCAGATTAATTGTTTATTTCCTGGAAAACTACTCTTCCTGGAGTAATATCCATTCTATTGCCTCTAGGACATCTGCATGAGGAATAGACGTAAATAATTTTGTATATCCATCGAGAAAAGAATATTATGTGATTAAATTACCCCAATTGGATCCAACAGTTCCCAAAATGAATAGTGTCCCTCAAATAAGTGTTTGTTTTCTGTACAATAGGTTGCAGTAAGTGGTCAACATATTTAGCTAAAGGTTCAAGAACACTTACTACCCCTGCAACTATTGGTCAAATGGTGGACATGTAGCGTGTTTATGGATTTTTGGGAGGGCTGTAAAATATTGGTGTCAGTGATTTTAGAGGAAATCCAGTCATTATTATGTGCAATCTCCAACAATTTCTCAATAATCTGAGCAATCTCAGTAGTGAGATCTGGGACAAGTTTAACATATGTGGACTCATTTATTTTATTTTATTGAGCACTTGTTAGGATCTTATACAACTGAAAAGTGTTTCAAAGTGTCACATGGTTTAATGGGAAGAGAACAGGGGAAAATAACAATGGCAAAAATAGTAAAATACAATTATGGTCCTACTAGGCCATGTGGCATTTGGACATGCAAGTGCCGTGAGAAGTGCAGGTGAAAGAGAGGGAGGGGGCAGAGGAGCGGGCAAGTGCTGGTGGAGGGCCTGGGAGGGAAGTGCTAAGGGGAGCCAAGGAGGAGAATCTCAGGCTAAGTGCTAGTGCAGGCGACTCCCAAAGGTGGGATGAAGAGCCGCCAAACAGGGCCTGCAAGGACAGTGCAGTGGGGAGATGGTGCCACTGGCATAACGGGGGCCCCACTTGGAGAGAAAAAAAGAACATTATTTTTTTTCCAAAATCTTGTTGTCTTTTTTTTCTTTTTGATTTTACTTTGCATTCATAAAGAAATGATTTCTGTAACAGAAATAATTTCTTTATAAAGGCAGATTGACTGCAAAAACAAACTTTCTTTTTGAAGTCAGAGGGCTCCCCGAGGGATCCCCCGACCCCTTGCAATGGAAGACCCTAGGCTGGAGGCCTCCATGTCATGGGGTGGGGAAGCCCTAGGACTTCAACCTTTTGATGTCATTCATAAAGAAATTATTTCCATCATGGTTCGGTCCTTAACGGAAATAATTTCTTTATGAAGTCAAAGTGACTTCAAAAAGAAACAATTTCTTTTTGAAGTAATAGGGCTCCCCTCAACCCCATGACGAGTGCGTGTGTGAGTGTATGGTGAAAGGGTGCACACTTAAATGTATGGATGACTGCCTGGGTGTGCCTGCATGGTTAAAGGGTGCACACTTAAATGTATGGGTGGGTGCCTGGGTGTGTGTGTGTCTGTATGGTGAAAGGGTGCACACTTAAATGTATGGTTGGCTGGGTGTGCATGTGTGTATATGGTGAATGGTGTGTGCGCTTGCATTCAGGGGTGCAACAAAACCTACATTTCAGGGGGATAACCCTTCAAATGTTGGGAGAGGCGCTAACTTCACAGGCAGTGGGGGAGGGGCAAACTTATTTGTGTGGGGGTATCTCGTTTCTTTACTCATTTTAATGAGACTATTCTAGTGCAGCTTTAATGTTACAAGCAGTTAACTCTCTCCTTTAAGGTTAAAAGCTCCCACTTATGGACCTCTGCGAGAATTGAGTGGTCTCCTGTTCCCTCTCTATCATTCCAATCACTCCCCTGGCATGCAAGTACTAAACTCACATCACAATTTCAATTGCCTAAAAAATGCAGCATTTGAATGCAGGTACTAACAGCAAAATGCTTTATGTTTGTAATTGCTGGGCTCTTGTTAACAGCGAAACTCAGGTGCCGTCTAACATCTTTGTCCTGTTCTGTATGGCAACTTCTCTGAAGGTCAGCCAGGTCGAGCCAACATAGCCCAACATTTCGGGGGGCGAGGGGAGTGCTGAATCCCAGTCAACTCAATGGTGTTGCACCACTACTTGTGTTTAATGCCTTGATTACTTATTGGTACTCTTCCTTACTCCTAGCCCTATTCTTCCTTGTCCCAGTTTTTGTGTATGAGGCACTTTGCCCCCTACACAAGCACTGGGATGAGGTGGAGGAACATGGAGGTAATGCCTGACTTAGCTACCTGTAATCTTCATTACTCCTCATCCCAGTACTTACCTATGAGCCAAGGAGGCTCATACGTAAGCTCTGGGACAAGGAAAAGGGACATGGAGGTAATTCTGGGCCATGGAGTTGATTTTGGAGGTTGGGGTAGGTGTGGGAAGGAGACGGGATGTTTATGGGGGATGGTATTGTGCAAATAATCATAATGGTTGTCCATGTCAGGCTAAGCAGGCATGATATTTGGTATTAGTGGCTTGAGAGGCATTTTGGTGCAGCCAGTGTAGTCATTCCTCAGTTTGGTATATATGTTTTTTTTATAACTGGGCATTTCTGATAAAGCAGTCCTGCTAAGTGTAATTACCTGGCTAGACTGGCATTTGGGTGCTGCCAAGCTAGTCGTTTCTTACTGGGGCATTGTATATTTTTCTGGGCATCTGTGATAAAATGATATGATATAAGTCATTTATAACGCGCCTGTATACAAGTGTTTCTAGGTGTGACAAGACACGGGATGGAAGATAGAGCGAGAACAAGACAAATGATCTTACTAGGCCTTGTGTCATTCAGATCGTGCAGGTGCGAGAATGAGAAGTGCACGGGGAAAGGGAGGGGGGAAGTGCAAAGGAGAGGGGAGGCAAAACAGGGCAGCAATGCTCTGAGTAAGGGCAGCCAGGGCAGTGAAGCTCTGGGTAGTGCAAGGAGAACAAGGGACTGTAGGGTTACAGTTACAGACCCAACTGCGAGGTAGGCCCAGAGGCAGTGCAGGGGTGACTGATCAAGTAAGAGTCTTGACTCAGTGAGACTCTGATGGTAGCCCAGCAACCAGTCGGTACAGCAGACAGGTAGGTCAGGTAGGCCAGCATGGTGGAGGGAGAGAGAGAAAGCAGAGGAGAAGAGGAACGTTTTGAGCTGCTTCCGGATGTTCAGGTGGTCCGGCTCAAGTTTGAGAGGGGCGGGGAGATCTTTCCAGAGGGAGGCACCTGCATAGGAGCGAGATCTACCACCCCCTCACCTCATTCTCTACCTGGGGAAGTGTCTAACCCTTAGGGAGTTGGAGGTAGCTGAGCGTAGGGCTTGAGAAGGAAGGTATTTTGGAAGAGAGCGTTGGATGTAGTGTGGGCCCAGGCCCAGAAAGCTTTGTGGACAATGCAAAGGGTCTTGAACATGATCCTTGCAGCAACCGGGAGCCAGTGGAGAGATTTCAGGTCTGGAGAGATATGATCCCTGGGCTTGAGGACAAGCATAAGTCTTGCAGTCCTGTTCTGGATTAGTTGCAGAGGGCAGAGAGTAGAGGAAGACAGGTTGAGAAAGAGGCTGTTGCAGTAGTCCAGCCTAGAGAGAACCAGGGCTCTGGAGACATTGAGCTTCTGGTGAAAGTGAGAAAGGGAAGATTCCCTTTGAGGAGGAGCAGCTGGTAGTGGGACTTCTTGGCGACTGGACCAGGGACTGGTTGAGGGTTCAATAACACCCAGATCCAACATCTTGGCGACCTCAGCCTGGATGTGGAACTTGACGGTATCTGACATATGGTAGCACCTGCTTTTGACAGGCACACTGTCACCAGTGTCAATCTCGTGCCTACACCACGGTGTAAGGCCTGGTGTCAGTGAGAACAGAGAGGTGTACTGCCGGAGCAAAGCCCGGCAGGCCTTCTGCTGCTCTGTCGTCAGATTGGGAGAGAGATGCACTCCCTCCACTGAGCCATCCTGAGGGTTGCTATGCAGCAAATCAAAAAGGGGCTCACTCTCATTCTCTTCTTGCCCGGAAGCTAGCAAGAGACATGAGACTTCGGCCCGCCTGTGGAAAGGCTTGAGCCTGTTAACATGGAATATCTGAGGGGCTACCCCAGCGGCTCCCATGTCAACCAGATAATTGACCTCACCCATCTTGGAGATTATCCTGAAGGGTCCAGTCCATTTATCCGCCAAAGCCCGAGGCTTGGCAGGCTCCATCACGAGGACCTCCTGTCCCGGAGTCCAATCCACTTGCGATGCTTTAAGGTCACCAGTACCTATACAATTCCTGGCTGGCCTTAAGATTCGCTGTTGCCTGACCCCTCATCTGTGTCATCCTCCGTCTGAGGCCTAACACATAGTCCCCCACTTGCTTGTCGGGACCTGGAGGGGTGGCCTCCCAACCCTCTTGGATCAAGGCGAGGGGCCCCCTCACGGGATGTCCAAAGAGTAACTCAAAGGGGCTGAAACCAACACCCTCTTGAGGTACCTCTCTGTAAGCAAACAGCAAGCATGGCAGGAGAAGATCCTACTTCTTCCTGAGGGGCTCTTCCAAAGCACCTAACATGCCTTTGAGAGTTTTTTAAAATCTCTCAATCAAACCGTTGGTCTGGGGGTGGTAAGAGGTGGAGAATTTGTAAGTTACCCCGCATTATTTCCACATAGTTTTCATGTATCTCGACATGAAGTTGGATCCTCTATCAGAGAAAAGCTCCTTAGGGAATCCAACCCGGGTGAAAATGCCCATGAGAGCCCTGGCAACCACCTTGGCCTTAACCGTCCGAAGGGGTATAGCCTCAGGGTATCTGGTGGCATGATCTACCAAAACTAGGATGAACCGATGTCCACCCGACATGGGAGGGTCAAGGGGACCGACGATGTTGATGCCAACTCTCTCAAACGGTGTGCCCACCACTGGCAACGGTTGCAGTGGGGCGATGACTCTGCCTCCAGTCTTGCCAGACAACTGACAAGTTGGGCAGGTCCTGCAGTGGGACTCCACTTCTACTCCCATCTGTGGCCAGTAGAAATGGGAAGAGAGCCTCTGCTTAGTCTTCTTGGTACCAAGATGACCAGCCAAGGGAACCTCATGCGCCAACTGCAGCAGGAAGGGCCGGTAAACCTGGGGTACCACCAACCTCTTGAGGGCACCAGGTTCAGGCTTAGTGGGCTCACTAACAAGGAGCACTTCTCCCTGTGCCTGGGACAGGGCCTGTGTCCTCAGACCCTCGAGAGAGTGGCACTCTCTCTGTCCCTTACAGAAGTCCGCCCGGGAGGGTCCCCCTTCAGCCAACAAGCATTGAAGGTCGGGATGATCCTCCGGGGTTAAGAGCCTCTCCCACGGGAAAGTCTTCTGGCTCGTCTCCCACAGGAGTTGAGACGGGATTTAGTACTGGACCCAGCCCGTCCGAAGGATGGATCCCAATGGGTGCTGTCGGAACAGCGGGAGGAGTAGGGGTTCCCTCCACAGGGGCGGCCTTCTTACTCCTCCATTTCTTTTGTGCCTTGGGTTTCCCCGTTGGCAAGGATACCGGGCTTGCAGCCGGACCCTGTGTGACCTGTGATCGGGTGACTGCCACAGCAGCCATGGGTAGACCATCCGTGATCATCCCCAGTTCGACCAAATCGTTTCCCAACAAAATATTCGCAGGCACGTTGTCCTGAACCAGGACCGGAAGCTTTGCTGTCTTGTCTCCAATCGTAATGTTGACTAAGGCTACAGGCGATAATTTGGGAGGCCCACCAGCTAACCTGGTGGTTCTCAGAGGAGCACCTACATAGTCCTCTGGTTTCAGCAGGGTCCTGTCCACCACTGTCATGCTTGCCCCAGTGTTTCTCAAATCAGTAGAAGGCTGGCCATTCAGGAGGACACTTCTCAAAAACCTATGAGTGTTTTGCGGTATAGTCACCAGTACTTCTGCGTACTGGTCCCAGGCCCCAAGGGACACTAAGGAAATCTCTACGGGAGCACCAAAGGTGATCCCAGTAGAGGAGGGGAGGACAGTGGCCTCCACCTCAGGTACGCAGTAGGGATAGGTCAGGCTGACAGCCTGGACTCCAAGTGCCTTACCCTTACACTTGGGGTCACCCCTTTGGTGATCCAGAGCCCCACAATCCCAGCAGGTGCCGGGCGTGCGGGGTACGGTACTGGAACCACTGGGACCCTGCCTTGCAGCAGGCGGACCACTATTCTTACTCCCACCAACAACAGACTTATCCCAACTAGGCTTTTGGGTCTTCGGAGAGGAAGGTTTTGGTTTACCCGACTGTGATTGCTGTTGGGACTCCTCAGCTTTCTGAGAGGCCCCCTTTTCTTTGTCCTTGTCCTTCCCACTGGAGTCCTTAGGGGATACGCGGTGGGTGACCCACTTGTCAGCCAACCTAGCCAGCTTAAAGGGGTCCAAAATGTACTGGTCAGCAACATACTGACACAGCTCAGGTGAACAGGCTTCTGAAAAATGCTCAAAAAACAAGAGGCGAGACAATTCAACAAACGTTTTCTCTTTGTAACCATCAATCCACCCCATCATGTTCATGTGCGCAGCACTCACCCAGTCAATCCAAGACACATTCTCTCATTTCTTAAAATCCCTGAACCGTTTAAGATATTGGGTAGGCGTTTTGCCAAACTTGGCGATTAAGGCAGACTTCATGCACTCATACTGACCCCTTTCTTGCATACTCAGTTTCAGAATACAGTCATACCCAGTTTGAGGCACTCTGCTTAACAAACACTTAGCCCAATCTCTCTTATCAAAATTGTGAATTACACAAGCCATTTCAAACGCTTCAATCCATTGGAGGATATCAGAACCCTCCGCATACACACCAACCAAATCTTTCATAAACTTGGTTGCTGGGGACCTGACACTCTCAACTGGTTTCGCTGAATTCTCCACTCGAGCTTTCTCTAGCTGGATTCGTTGACATTGAGTGTCCTTGTCTTTGAGTTCAAGATCCCTATTTTTGAATTCAAGATCTCTATTTTTTGGCTTAAAATCCCGGTTCTTGAGCTCCACTTGCTGGGCCAACTCCTCTTTCTTAAGCTCAGCATCTATTTCCAACTTGCGATATTCAAAGGCTAACTTCATCCTCAATAACTCAAGTTCCAAGGAACTGCTGGGGTTTGGAACAGAAGCAGCAGGAATGGTGGCATTCCCAGAATCAGATTCGGCGACAACCCCTGGGGTAGAGTCCTCATTGGTTGCATCTCCCCCTTCAAGAGTTTCACAATTGATATGGTAGTCCACCAGGGCAGCTATCAGCTCAGCCCTAGACTTATCCACAAAGTATAATTCCCTGGCTTCACAAGCATTCTGGAGAGCCTCTAAGCTCATCCGAGTCAATTTACCATTCGCAATAGATTCCATTGCTTGTAATGCAGTTATGTTGTACACGACTAAACCTTAATTTAACAAAGTGCAGATACCCTTTGTAAATGGCACGGTTATACACTGAGTCTTAAAACCATAAGCATCCCACCTCTGCCACCAGCTGTAAAGACCGGGGGGGCTGCACTTCCGCTCTCTATATGGTAGAGGGGAGGCACAGAGACCCCTGCCAAGATTCTCTATAACGGTAGCAATGGACGAGCAATCAAGGCCTAGCTTCACGGGAGGTGATGCGAGCTGGTTCTTAAGTACAGTGTACTCCCCAAGCACCCACGAAGGAATGTCCACCCACTGTATCGGTTAAAACACAGTTTTTATATAATTCATATTTAAGGTCATATACACAATCACGATAACTCACTTTGCACTCCGAAAATTAACAATGGTAAATATGTACAATTCTAAAGTGGTACCACTAACATTATTAGATCTTATTCAAGTGCATACGGTCAGAATGACACACAGATCAAAATAAAGAGGAAACCAGCAGTAGAGAGAGGAAGGAAAGCAAGATGGTTGAGCAATAGGCAGAATACTGGTAACTACCGTTAAACACAGCTCTGCGTGGAGATCCCCCCACCTGGGCAACCTGTAGAAGAAAGATACAAGCCCAGTCCATATATTGCTCACCCTTAGCCTTCCCAATAGTTCTGCAACCCAAAAGTACCTTGGTGTTGTAGCGTCCACGTCGGGGAAATCGACAACCCTTCTTGAGTGTCCTCCCTTTCAGGCATGAGTCACGGGTCGTCGAACGTCCGACGGAGAACAGGTCGAGCTACGACAGTGAAGTGGCCACGTCGTTCCTAGCGGTGCTCGTTGACGGGGAAGCGTAAACGTCCTGCCAGGAAGAGGCGTGCGGGCTACTTCGGTGTCAATAGTTCTGGACCGCAAAGAGTTGAAGAACTGTGGCCCAGCAAGGGCGTCGAGTCGTTGGCGTCTCTGTGGTCTTTGGGTGGCGGGAAACCCACCGGTGGATGCTCCTCGGCGCTTCGACGGTCAGGCCTTCTGCAGCAGGATACAGCGGCGACAATGCGGATGAGAGCGTCCTTGGATCAATGAAGTTCTTAGGCAACGGGAGCACGGTGGCTCCGGTCGGCGACGGCGGTCGGCGACAGTGGCAGACAACAGTCCGGGCGCTTCTCCTTGGAGTTCCGCACCAGTCCCCATATCGGGTCGGCAGCCTCTCGAAGGTTTGTCTACATGGGAGTTTAGGCAAAGATCAGCTGTGCGCGATGGTCCCTCGTGGCTTGGGAAGAGGGCGCCTTACCAGGTCCTCTCTGGGTCAGTTCTTGAAGCACGGCAGCTTTCAGATTGTGAAGGAGAGCAATAGCAATTCTTTGCGTCCAGCAGGGCTCAAGGTTAAGCTTCACTCCAGTTACTCGTCGTAGTGGACTTCAGCTTCTGAACACGATTCCTAGCAGTGAGAGGTCCCCAGATATACTGTTGATCTCCCATTCATTCCGCTGGGTTGCACTCAAGCATCCAATCACGACTACGGGCATTCATGCAGGCAGGCAGCCAATCAGGCACACAAGGTATTCAGGCCATTCACTTCTCTCCAGACACTCACAACAAGTTATGTGTATTGGGACAAGTACCGAGCCATTCAACACTCCAAGCTGCATTCATACGGGTTTCGGGCAGGGCTGTCTCAACCATTGTGTCAAACACCAGATACTAGACAGTCACAACATAGAATGTATATTCGTCACACACTCCATTCACCCAGGTCCCACCCACAGGCATACCCACAACATACGGTCGCTGAGAAGGCTCCAGCCAGTCTGGTCGGCACTTCCTCACACTACCATATACAGAACTTCCACCCAACAGCCAGCATGGGAAAGGGACAGAGGCAGGGCTTCCGGGGACTTCGGGAAGATCAGAGTAACAGGTGATAGAAGGCAAGAGGCCATGGGGGCCATTTTGTTTCCATCAGGAATCTACCGATTCCAATGACAGGGCCTGCACATCCCAAAATGGAGGATGCTCAGGGCACCAGTCATTTCAGCATGGAGCTGCCACCAGCCCGTACACTGCTCTGTGGGTCACACACAGGTGCCCAAAAACATACACTAGGGGCACAGGGTTGTACCGCTACCCATGGATGCCATAAGGGTATCCCACGGGTCTGTTCACCAAACCAAGAGGAGAGAGAGCTGCACCGCCAGGAGTCCCACATGTACTCCTGCGCAGAAAACACGACAGAACACATGATAAAAAGCAGTAAAGGACAAGGATACGGAGGCCCTGTCCCTCCGATGCATTTCCAGCATCACAACCGCCCACCCAAGGGTGGGAGGAAAGACTGTTGAAGGACTGGGAGAAGACAGGGAGGGCCAGGAATGTTGGGGAATGTTCCAGGGTTAGCGAGGCCCACCAAGGTCATCTACTGGAAAGCCCTAATATGGTCACAGAGAGGGAGGTGGTAGATGCGCTGGCACCCTCCTCAGAACAACCATGGTATGGTGACCCTGCTTGGGTAGGCAGTGTTCTGGGAGGGAACATGGAAGACAGGTGTCACTGAAACGCTGGATGAAGGTCGATCGTAGTGGCAATAAGATGTATGTTTATAACAGGTGCGCCTCCAGAAGGAATGACCCAGGCTACTCGGAATATCACAGAGACCAGGAATGGAGGGACCCAGGATCACTTCAGCAGACACAGGCAACACTGGGTTAGCCTGTGCCGTGCAGAGGACAAAAAACAGAAGACAAGCTTTCTCGGTCTATGCCCAAGACTCTGGAAACTCCTCCCTATCATCATTCGACTCACCCCCTCCCTTTTACAGTTCAGGAAGGAGCTCAAGACCCTTGAATGGCTCGTCCCTAAAACATAGGGCCATACATTGTACACTCCCCACCTTACTTGAGACTGGGTGATCTGATCCATAGTGTATCCTCCCCTGTATCCTTGTAGATCCATTGCTGACTATTGTCCTCCTTTGTTAGAGCCACACTCACCTGTTTCTACTCTCCCTCACCTTGTTCTTCCACCTATGATTGAAAAGTGCTCAGTTGCTTCCCTGAAGCTAGGTCAGCGCTCAGTAAACACCCTAATAATGATAATAAGGACCTGTGGTCCCAGCCAAGCAGGGATAGTGAACAATGGTGGGGATAAAAACAAACTATGTATTAAGTTTTGAGATGTACACAAGTAAGCCAATGCATGATAACAAAACTGTATGCACAGTTGATGAATTGAATATACCCGTTGTCCGGGTATCTAAAGTGGTGGAGCCTTGTGGGTTGTGGTTCTTTCATAGTTATACATTTATGTTGATTTGTAAGTTCCATGTGTTCCCCTATTTGGTACCAGGACAATCTATGGGGGTCTTTTAAGAACTCAGGGACTTAGCCCCTCTTCTGTTATGCTTATTTACATTTTGCGTAATACACACTTTCCTCTTCAGCCGGTCTGGGGATCGTTGCACACTCCCTGCCACATGGGGGTACTTACATCACCTTGGTTACATGGAGTACATCAACTTTATCTAAGAGTGGGCTACGAAGAGCTTCCCACACAAATACAGAGAAATTGCAAAAGTTCTCCTGATGATCATCACCCCAAAAAAAAAAATACACTGCCAACGATACGGTCACAAACAGTGGCGATTACATTAGCCCCAGTCAAAAAAAGCAGGAGACCTTGGGATAGTATTCAATAATATACAGTATTTTCTGCAAAATGCAATTTCATTTTTTCCATATAATACCACCTCTATCACATCTGTCAAGCAATTCAGCCACTGAATGTTTCCGATAAAGTGGCATCTCTTGACTACTGCAACATGCTCAACACAGATATTAGGAAGTAACAGCTGAAAAGGATGCAGTAGCACATGGCAAGCTTGTCACTATGCTTAAAAAATGGATGTTTAAAAAAGGGTGCTCCTATTGGAGTATGTTGAACGAAATTGTTCTAAATAAGACACTTTCAACTAATGTATGTGTTAGACATCATTTCATCTAGAAAAGTGTGGTTTGACGCCAAGAAATAGATTTAAAAACTAGATCAGAAGAAAAGCCAATAAGGCATTCGACACAGTAGACTGGGGATTCTTGCTGGAGGTAATGTGAGGTATGGGATTTGGTCCTAATTTTATGGCCTAGTTTTGCTCATCCCTCAGAGCCACAAGTATAACGCTCCGAATCAATAGTCGGCTAACCTCACGGATTGAGCTGTCCAGAGTAGTGCAACAGGGGTGCCCTCTTTCCCTGATCCTCTTTTCATCTGTTTATTAAGACCTTTGCACTCAATTAGAGCCAATTATCACATCAAGGGACTGGGGGTGAATAGGATGTCCCATAAAATTGGGCTAATTGCAGACGACTTAATTCTGTTCTTGATGGAAGCCAAATCCTCCCTTCCGGATGTGATTGCTGAATTTTCAGGTTTCGAACGCAATAAACTCCTCTAAATCTAGGTGTCTAAACATATCTGATGTAGATCCAGTAATCAACACCTTACGAGGGACTCTGGACCTCCAGTAGGACTCTTCTCCTCTACGTTGCCTAGGCATGAAGCTATAGAGGAGGCACTGCAATCTGTTGCTGTTACTTAAACAGTTTATGGCTGACCTGGGATGCTGGGTGAATGAAGACATCTCTTTGATTGGGTTACTCCATGCGTTGAAAATGAATGCGGTTCCTAAACTACTATATGTATTCAGCAGCCTTGCAGTCAAAATCCTTAGATGGACACTCCTGCCATTGTAGAAGGAAATGTTTTGCTTCGTCAACCGCTCTTGGAGAGCTTGGGGTCCAGGACCTCCACAGATACGCGAGGCAGTCCAAAATAGTGCACATATTCTCTTGGTTTCACCATCCCATGGATGGTAATTGGTGTCAGGTCGAACAAGCTGCCACAGAGGTTCCATTGGCAGATCTGCTGGCACTGGGAGGCGGGACTCGCAAAACTGATGGCTACCTGGAGGAATCGACATTGGCCTCACTGTCCTAGTGGCACGGGTCTCAGAGGTTATGGGAGAATATGCTTGGGTCTCAGCCCCTTCTCCCCAGTAGTGGGTCCCCCTGAATTCACACCGGGATTCGACCAAGTGGCCTTTCATAGATGGACTGAGGGGGGCCTGCACCACATAAAGGATTGCTATCTGCGGGGCAGTCCCCTAACTTTTCAAGGAGCTAAGGTGAAGTTTAACCTAGATGAAATGACAGGTTTACCTACATTCAGCTTCGCTACTAGCTCAGAAATCATGCCGTTAAGGAGGCCAGAAATAGACAGCCCATACCTGTCGAATTAACCATCAGAGATAATATTCCTAGAGGTAGGATTTCCCAAATCGACCATCTTCTGGCGAGGGGGGATGAGGAGGAGGTTTTTCCCTCTATGAAGAAATGCAAGGAAGAGTTGGGCTTACAGATCCCATGGGAGACTTGGGCGTCCGCTAACGCAGCAAAAGCTTTGAGATGCACGACCATCCAGGAGTGTCTCTACTAGATATATTTGACGTGGTATTATAGCCCCGAACATCTCCACACCTTTGTCCCTTGGTTCCTGTCACAGTGCTGGAGGGGGTGCATGGTGACCGGTACAATAATCCACATGCGGTAGCGATGCCCATTTATTCAAATATTCTGGATAGAGATCCTAGCCCGGATAAAAGAAATGGCAGGTACTGACCTACCACTGCACCCTCTGATCCTTGTACTGGGTAGTGCCCGAAATGTGGAGGAGAGAATTGCTTTGGTGCACCCCAGATTCATCCCCCACACCCTAAATGCAGCTAGACTCACAAAAAATAGCCCATTGCTGGAAGAGGGCCGAGGGCACCGCTTTGGATCTGTAGTGGTCAAAGCTGTGGAACACATGGACTCTGGGGATAATGTACGCAATAATTCAGGTTTCTCAATATAGCACATTCTGATGATAGAATGTGTGGGTGTCTTTTATCCTAGGAATCCTTTACTGACAGGGCTGTCACGATGCATAGGCCCTTCCTAGCTTTATGTGCGTGGCCCGAAAAGCAACTTTAAAACTAGCTGATTTTAGGTGGGAATACAGTGTTTTTAATGCTATGCTACACAATTTTCCTCTAATGCTTATTGCTCGATTATTTGTATGTTCGCTCTATATGTGAAAATCTAAATAAAGTTGAGTCAAAGAAAAAACGATCTCTGCCGTGCTCGCCTCCTCCTCCTCCGTCCCGTTAGTGCATCTGTTTGGCGCCTGCATGAGATTGTCAGGCAGGTGCACAACGGATGTATTCGAATGTAATCTGCCTCTGTTTTTCTACTGGTTCATAGGAAACCTTAGTAAATGCTGCCTGCAAAGTGTTTTGACAGACGATGTTTACTTTTTCACAAGACGTATGGGAAAATGAGAGTTCGCCTTGCTTTTACTCTTTCCTTGTTCCTTCTGCCTTCTGAATGTGTAGGATTGCATGCAGAACACCCCACAGCACATACATGCTAACAATGGTGGTGCCCTGCATGGGTTACATGTGATTATAGCGAATTAGAAAACAAAGAATGAATTTTGAACAAAAAACATCTAAAAAAAATTCAACAAAATTTCTGTTGTTTATGTGGGCCCCCCAACCCACAGCCCCCCTTTTTAAAATACTTTTCCCCCACCCCAAAAATTACTATTCGCATTCCCAACCAAATATATATATTTTTTTTAAATCTTTAATTTATTTTAGATGTTTTGGGTTCGTTCAAAAACCATTTGTTGTTTTCTATTCGATAATATGACTGCCTACCCCCTGAATGTCATTTACATCTCATGCAAATGAAGCTGAATAACATAACACGTGTACACGTTTGTTTTAAAGCAGTTGTTCAGTTCATCAGACTTTTTCTCACATCTTTCCGCTTAATGATGGGAATCTTCTGCTCTTACAACCAATGCCACAATCACATATTGTGAGATCCTGTCTTCTGAGCAAGATTAATTGTTGTGCTATAATTCAATAATGTGGAAGACAAATGTATATCCATTGATATTAATATTGGATCTGCACAGAGTACAAACAGAAGAAATGCAAACCAGCAGGGGCAGGTGACATTTAAACCGGGTAGGGCATCATGCATTGAGAAAACAAAGCCAGTGACCTTGAAACTTCCTAAACAAATGTTGAATATATGGGGCCAGCATGTAGACCTTTCGGTAAAAGTTGACACACGTTGCATAGGAAGCTATGGGAGTTTCAATCTATTCTGCAAGTAAATGCCCAGGATATTCCAATGGTAGAGAACCGAGATCTGGCATAGTATCCAGGAGAATCTGTCTGCAGGAGCAAATACTGCATTTGCCCATCAGAAAAATGTTTTTGTCCGACAGAAACACTAGAACTACAGTAGTGAAGTATTGTCTACTGTCATGGCAGTTTTATCAAATTCTGCCAGCTTTGTCCCAGTTAAGTTTATTGCGCCATTAGTTTTTGCCTTGCTCTCAGACATGTCCCGTGCAACTTTACCATTGTCCACAAGAATTGACCAGGTCCCTTCATGTGAGTTTCAACCGTGTTATGTTTGCTGGATCTATCAATGTTTGGTGACATTTTTTGTAGAATGTCATTTTGCCAGATTTGTTTCCACCAAATGTACCACTATTTTACTGCAAAATGTGGTGGGGCCGATTCACAACCCCTTTTATATATGCCTTAACCAAGCGTACCTTCTATAGTTTTGCTGCAAAAAAAGGAAAAAAATGCAGCAAGCACAATGTGTAGAAAAAATAATTCTGCAAAAGTGGCTAATACCATATTGTTGCATGTAATTAGAAGAGTGTTAAACTGCTATTGATATTGCCTCAAAGCATGGTCTGGGTCTTTGAAGTGAATGGGACTATAATCTATCATTGCATGGTTATAAACAATGTGTTATATGACAGTGAGGATTAACATTTGCGGAGCACTTCTGAACAATTTAGCATTATCTGAATGGCAGTGGACTTATTTTTAGCATTTATAGACTTGTCCTATGAAAGGACAAGTCTATAAATGCTAAAAACACAAACAACACGCTTGAAATTTACAGAAACATGAATACAGACACACAATGAGCCATACATAGAATTTAAGGCACATACAAACAACCTAACACACAAGCAGTCATGCACACCCTCACACAGTCAAACATTGAAAACTAAAATAAGGAACTCACTGCAACAAAAACCTTTAAAAATAATAGTTGATGTCAATACCTATAATTCTACATGTGTTCAGTTCAAAGTAAAAAAAATAGTGAAGCTTACAAACACGCGGGATGCCAAAGTTAAGATAGAAACACTCAGTCCAAATGAAATATTTCACTAAAATCAACAAAGTCTATCGCACTACATTGAAAACCTAACTCACACAACACCGCTCAGACTCTTATACGTCGAAAAGAACTTGTGCCCGTATCATTGGTCATACAGCACATTACCTTAAATAGAACAACCAATACATGAAACCTCGAACGCTTAAGACTAACAACAGCTATACACAACAATCTAAGCTTTTCTGGACATTCAACTAGGGGTCGCTTCCAGTAGAGCTTGTGCCATCCCAACACTCTCTCCCGCAAAGGAAACAAAAACATGGTCCTTTACAAAGACAAATCTAAAAACCTTTTTCTATAAAAAATAATATAGTAATTTCATCCTATCCCACACTACGCTACTACTACTACTTCTAACTAGCTGTTCAACGGGTAAACCTCAGGTTGCCCACACTTCACACACTGTGCGTCTCATGTACCTCCAGGTGTGAATACCTACTCTGCCAACTGTAATTAAGTGTATGCAAACCTGCACTATCGTAGAGAAACCCCTCCACGCTCACACCATTAGAAATGCAACCCACTAGGGGAAAATGCCCAGCACGCCTCTTGCAAGCAGAGCAAGGTTTTATTTCCACAAAAATAAAGCTGCACGACCAAAGTACTCTGCTCCCACGGAACATTGGGGCAAAATCACTATGAGGAACACTTTATGAAGGCACACAGCATCATCAGTGGCTAAATTATATAATCTACAAATCCAAATGGCTGGTTGTTGAGACCCTATACATAGGCTAGCTGCTCCATAAGAGATGCCAGACCATTGATCCCAGCCCATTGACTCTATTTTCTTCCATGTGGTTTCCTCCTTGGCATCATCAGGCATGAAGCTACAATGAATTGGTCATTACGCGAAGAAAAACAATACATGCTCAGTATATAACCTAATGTGCACCAGGTACTGCAGACAAGGGCCAAGAGGATACTTCGAGGTCATTGTTTCTAACAGACTACAGCTTGATTCCAGACACATCGGCGCCCGTCCAAAGCTCCCCACCCTCGTTTTAGATTTGCTTTTTTGTCCCTACCGGCGCCTTGCAGCATAAATCATGTGAACTATAGTGAAGGGAACTGGTCCCTGCTTTCTGATCTTTTCTGATCAATTGGGGGGTCTAACAGTTTTTTGATCGGTGGTCTGGGGATGGCTGGTACTTTGGAATGCTGGGTAGGTCTTGAGACGGGGCATCTGGGTGCTATTACTTAGAGCTGGGACGGGGAGGTCAGAGGCTCGTGCCCTCCTTCTCGTGGGATTGCTTTGCGGAGAGAGCTCTCAACTCCCTTGTGGCCTTACACGCCGCATTTCATCTGGGATAGGGATGCTGGCAACATGAGACAGTGAAGGGTGTATGAATCTTTGCAGCTCTGGCCTTTCTCAACTACAACCTATTCCTGCATGCATACGCTGGCCTCTGCCTCATCCAAAAGCACTTGGGGGACTGGGGCGATCGTGCCTCCTTCCCAACACTACATATCTGCAAAGCTCTTTGAAGCAACCATTTGACATCATGGTTTGAGATCTGACTTTGGGGACAGAGCATCCTTTTCCTGCGTGGGATCACAAAATCGGTCATACGTTGAAATGCCAAAGTCGACAACAACATGGCATGATACAGCAAAGCGGAAAGCTTTGACGAAAATGAGGCTGCGTTCATCAATTGTCCCCTGCTTTTCATGTAATGGAAGCAGGTGACCCCCACACAACCCTTCTATCCATGACGCCGAACAAGGAGAGTGGGGGACACCCCCGCAACCACTGCTCACCTTATTAGGCATTATGGGGTAAGGGTTGTTCACCCATGCCGAATGCGCACTAAAGGCACATTCAGCATTTTTCCCCCAATATTTGGGGGGAATACCTACAAAATCAGAGAATGTGCATAGATAGAAGTTGGAAAGTTAAAAAGATTTATAGGGAGATTCATTAAATGTGAAAGCAGGTCTCCAAAGAAATTGGTGCAGTAAGACGCTAATTTACCTGCGCGTAAGGATAAAGAAGATTAATGCTAAAGGAAACCCACATGTGAATTAAGTATCTAGAATTTCTGCTTCAATTATAAAGAGATGAAACAAACAAAAATCGTCAAATCAGGTGATAGAGATATGTCTTGAAAAAAGTAAATTCCAATGTAAAAACATGAATTTTAGGAGCCTAACTGGATTGTGGGAATTGAGAATCGCACTGCAGAGTCGCGGGTAACCTGCAGTTCACAGATTTGAATCACAGCAGCGCCAACACAAATGTTTCCAAGATTAATACATCGATTTATTCAAATGTGTGGAGATTGGTTTCATCTAAAAGGGGCGAAACCCCCTTTTGGGGGATTCTCAGCAGTTTCGTATAATAGAGTTCAAAGAAAACAAAGAGAGGTCTTCAGGTTGCAATTATTTCACCAAAAGTGGTCTTCCATTATTTTGGTAATTGACATATTCAATGCACCTCAAATATCGATGAAATAAAACTGCAGAATGCATACATTACAACCACAATCATAGATAACTGATTAAACAAAAGGGCTCCTGAGCTATATGCCATTACCCAAGTTTTAAATGACCAATCACTTACCACTTGAGACTTGACCTATTCAGACTTCCAACTTGCAGTCCATGCTGGTGAGAAAAGGCCTGAAAAAGAAAGTGTGATTTATTTAAAAATCCAACTCAGCAAAAGAGTCAACACGAACAACTATAGAAACATGCATTGGCAAAGCCAACAGTTTTGGCTTTTGTGTAAGCATGGGAAAGGCACTGCCCTAATGATACTACCTAATGGTACTACCTAACCACATGACTACAATGGCTGGAACATAATGTGAGTATCTGAGCACATGGTAGCTGTGCATGACAAATCCCTATAAACAAGCCACAACTGTTGGCTTTGCCACACTTGTTGATAGAAGGACTTCAGATTTAGGGGTACACATGCCGCTACTAAATTAAGTGGCTGAAGACACTCTTGGTTAAGACAATTTTACTACACTAGTAGCATATTCATAGATGCCATTGACTCTCAGAAGACTGCCTTGTAATAACACTCACTATCATGTTATGGGGTTTCAAAAAAGCAAGAAAAAAACCTGCGCTGTCATAGTAAGATAGGCCATTTCAGCAAAAGAAGCCACACATGCACAGCGCTGCTTAGAGGTCACCACTGGAATTTCACCTACAGATCAGAGCCACACAGCAGTGTTAAAGATGGCGTCACTAGGGCGCAGCGTACCTGTTCGTCCGGAAGTCGGCTTAGTAGACGATGCCAGAATGCCAGAAGTTCTGTGGTGATGTGAGAGTGACACAAGGAACCAGCCCAACTCCCGTCCAAATGGATACTGGACTGGAGGTGAACCAGCTACCGATGCCACAGGTTAGCTCACCCCTGATTAATGTGGCAACAGGACAGTGCAAGCACTGACAGGGGGAGCCTGATAGTCTTTGGCTAGAAGTTCTCTGCAGACAACTGGAGCAAGAAGAGTTGCGAGTCGAATCCAGGAGCAGGAATCCAGGAGGCAGCAGAATGCAAGGGAAGGCGGGAAGGCAAGGGAACCAAGGAGGACCAAGAACCCAGAGGAAGAACAGAGAACAACTGAGAAGGGGGGAACCACCCCAGCAGGAAGGGAGCAAGGAGAAGGGAACCAGGGAGACCCCCTACCCGGGCAAGGAAGGGCAGGTCTATACAGAAGGGACTGGAAAGACCAGGCAGGACAGAGCGGAACTCAGGTCAAGGCAGGAGCAAAACAACGATCCGGTCAGACCACGTTGAGACGCGGTTTGATCAAACCGCCGGGCTCCTTAAGTAGGGCCTCCCACACCCGGGAGGCTTGGAACGCAAGCCGTGCTGTTTCCCAGGTGCTGGGAGGCCCAAAGCAAGGCTTGGGCCGCAAACCGGCCGGGAGCCGAGAGCATCGTGTACCGCGCATGCGCGGAAAGCGGGAAGGGGTCGGCCGCGCATGCGCGGAACGGCACACCCCGGGAACCCGGAAGAGCGCGGGAACCGGAGCGGCCGACCGCGTACGCGCGAGACCAAGTGTCCCGAAGATCCAGGAGCAACCGGTAACCAGGGCCGCCCCGTACCCCCCAGGCGAAAGCGGGGGTAAACCCTCCAAGGCGTGGCACGCCGCATCAGGTAAGTGGGCTGGAACAAGCCCGGGTTGGGCGGCGTGACACCATGCCCCCTCCCAGAAAGACCCGGGGCCCCAGGCTTCCAAGGAAACCGGATAAAAAAGTCACGGACAAGGCGAGGTGCATGCACGAAACCGTGCGGTTCCCAGGTACAGTCACAAGCAGGATAACCCTTCCAATCTACCAGAAACTGGAGCACACCTCGACGAATCCGGGAGTCACATATCTCCTGCACTTCGAATTCCGGAACCCCCTGAACCTGGATTGAGGCTGGACGTGGGCTGGAACGTCCAAACGTGTCTTTCACACAGGGTTTTAACAGGGAAACGTGAAAGACTGGGTGTACCCGCCAAGATTGGGGCAATACCAATCGAAAAGCTACTGCAGATATGCACTTGTAAATCTTGAAAGGCCCAAAAAACCGAGGTGCCAGTTTAGTGGGCAGATTACGTACAGGTAAGTTCTTGGACGACAACCAAACCTGATCTCCCACCTGAAATCTGGGTTCAATGGTCCTTCCCCGGTTAGCCTGCTCCCTCATGCGCTGTTGAGCATCTGCCAGGGCACTCCGAGCCAAATCATGCTGCTTCTGGATAACGCGGATCATCTGGTCAGCCGATGGGACGGCACTGGGTGGCACAGGACAAAAGGGAAACAGCTTAGGATGCTTTCCGGTAGAGCAAATATAAGGACTGGCACCAGTGGCCGCGTGAGTTGCATTGTTGTAGGAAACTTCCGCCAAATCCAGGTACTTCATCCAGTTGGATTGGGTGGCGTTAGTGTAGCAACGTAAGTATTGCTCCAAGGTCTGATTCGTTCTTTCAGTCTGCCCATTAGTTTGCGGGTGATAACCCGAACTCAGAGCTCTGCGTATTCCAAGGTGGCTGCACAACTGACGCCAAAAGGAGGAGAGGAACTGAGACCCACGATCCGGAATGATCTTCTCTGGTAACCCATGTAAACAGTAGATGTGATGCAGAAAAGCCAAAGCCATTTGAGAGGAAGTAGGAATCCTGGAAAAGGGAATGAAATGCGCAGACTTAGTGAAACAATCCACCACTACCATGATGCAGGTGTGTCCCTCTGATGGTGGAAGCTCGACGATGAAATCAGTGGCTATGGTATGCCAGGGATAGGGTGGTAGTTCAGTGGGTCTGAGCAACCCCAAAGGTCTTCTCCTGGGCGTCTTGGTCTGGGCGCAAACTGGGCAGCTCTCCACATATAGTTTGGTTTCCTTAGCCCAACCCGGCCACCAGAACTGCCTGGCAATCAACTCCTGGGTCGCCTTGATGCCACGATGACCTCCTACTTGCGAATCATGGAACCCATGGAGAATGTCCAAGTGAAGAGATCTCGATGCTATGTACAACCGGTGTAGGAAGAAAAGAAAACCTTCACGTTCCGTGATTTGTGGACGTTTCAGTAGATTGGTGCGGTCTGGGTCTGTCTGAGTCTCTTGGAAGATCTTCTGCAAATGGGGAGAGATCGTGAGAAGAAAGTGCTTGGGGGAAATCAATGGAATGGGTTGGTTGACCTCCTCCACCTCTCTTTCCAAGGAGCGGGATAAAGCATCGGCTTTGAAGTTCCGGGCACTAGGAATGTACGTGATGTTGAAATCGTAGTGGGAGAAAAAAAAGGCCCATCGAGCTTGACGGGCGGTATGACACTGCAAAGATCGCAAGTACTGCAGGTTGCGGTGGTCGGTGCGGACTTCTACTGAAAAGCGACTACCAAGCAAATAATGCCTCCATTCCTCAAACGCTGTCTTGATTGCCAATAGCTCTCTTTCTATGACTGAGTAGTGCTGTTCGCAAGGAGAGAGTTTGCGTGAGTAGTAGGCCACAGGATGTTCGTCACCCGTAGAGGGATGTTTCTGCAACAGGACTGCGCCAACAGCAAAGCTGAAAGCATCGGCTTCGACGATGTAAGGCATCTCATCATTGGGGTGACAAAGTACAGGTGCAGTACAGAATGCAGACTTCAAGGCATCGAACGCCACTGATGCCTCAGTATCCCAGAGGTAGGGTATCTTCACACTGGTCAGACGCGTCAGTGGAGCTGTGAGACGTGAAAATTGCGGAATGAAACGCTGATAAAAGTTTGCGAATCCCAGAAATCGCTGAAGTGATCTCACGTCCTGTGGTTGTTTACAGTTCTGAATAGCCCAGACCTTACCGGAATCCATGCTAATTCCTGTACCAGTAATTACATATCCCAGGAATTCCATCTCATCCCGATGAAAGGAACATTTCTCAGCCTTGGCAAACAGATGATGTTGTAACAATCGTTGGAGAACTACACGACGTGGGAGATGTGTTCCTCTCGGTTGTCGGAGTAGATCAAGATGTCATCTAAATACACCCAAACAGAGATGCCAATTAAGTCGCTGAAAACATAGTCCATAAACCGTTGGAAGACAGCCGGGGCGTTACACAGCCCGAAGGGCATTACCGTGTATTCATATTGCCCGAAAGGTGTCTTGAAATCCGTCTTCCATTCATCTCCCTCCTTGATTCTGACGAGATGATAGGCTCCGCGGAGGTCTAATTTAGTAAAGACCCTGGCTGAACGTAAGGACTCCATGATATTCCAGATCAATGGTAACGGGTACCTGTCTTTAAGGGTGATGTCGTTCAGTTGGCAGTAGTCAAAACAAGGCCGTAAAGAGCCTTCCTTTTTCTTCACAAAAAACAATGGGAAACCTGCAGGTGACTTGGAAGGAACGATGTATCCTTTCTTGATGCGATCATCGAGATAATCCCGGAGGACCTGTTTTTCAGACTGGGTGAGGGCATACACCTTTCCATGTGGCATCACGGCTCCGGAAACCAAGTCTATGGAGCAGTCAAAAGGCCTGTGAGGCGGCAGTGCAATGTCCCTTGGTTCAGAGAATACTGACATCAAGTCAGCATATTCAGACGGTATCATAGACAAGGAACACAAACCAGATGATTCTCTACCTGGGACTAAGGCTGTCGAGACGGACGTCTCTGAGGATGTGTTAGGGCTACAGCATTCTTGAAGGCAAAAAGAGGAGGTGAACTCCAGAGTACGTGTCTCCCAGTTTATTGTGGGGTTGTGTCGCTGAAGCCAAGGTAGCCCCAAGACCACTTGATATGAAGGTGTCCTTATAACATCCAGCGCGATTCTCTCTTCATGTCCTTTGATGCGTAACAACATACCCACAGTATGTAGTCATATGGGGCCAGAAGCCAATGGGGTTCCATCAATGACTTCTACTGGAATCGCTTCTTCTTTGGTAAGCAATGGTATGCCGTTGTTGATGGCAAAGCGCTCATCGATGTAGTTCCCAGAGGCCCCACAATCCAACAACCCATGGATCTCGACTGTCTTATTCAGCCACTTGAGACTGACCTTCAGAATCATTAGGACTGCAGGCAACATTGGTGGAAACACAGATTCAGGGCAGGAAAGGACTGGTGGTTTAATCAGACCTGTCGGGGCCTTTCCGGGGCACGACAGGTTACCTAGTTTACCCCTTTCTTGATTGGTCGTAGAGGACAAGTACCCAGAAAATGACCTGCGGCTCCGCAGTACAAACATAGGCGTTGGCTTCTCCTCCGCTTCTTTTCTTCCTCAGACAAAGGGCCCCTTACGGCGCCTAGCTGCATAGGTTCCTGAGTGGTGTTCGAGGACACTGGTGTCCCAGCAGGCGGAATTGGAGGTCTGAGGTCCGATTTCTCAAAACGGCGCCTTTTGCCTCTTCTCTCAGCCAATCTCTGATCAATCTTTAGCACCTGTTCAATGAGCTTCTGTAGATCTTCGGGTTCAGGAATGTGTAACAGCTCGTCCTTGTACTCTTCTCTTAACCCACGGCGAAACAAGGTCTTCTGTGTTGTCTCAGGCCATTGGGAATCAGTTGCTAGTTGGCGAAAACTGCCTATATAAGAGATTATGTCTGTGCTGGCTTGTTTTAAATCCATTAACTGGTTCTGTGCTGCTGAAGCCAGATTGGGAGACTGAAACACTTCCAGAAATGCCTTTTCAAAGGCCACAAAATCGCCGAGAATGGGACTGTTAGAAACCACAAGCGGTGTCACCCAAGCAAGAGCGTTGCCAGACAAATTGCCCAAAATATATCCAATCTTGGCTTTATCGTTATTGAAGTGGGCTGAACGATAAAGGAAATGTATCCGGCAATGGTTGCAGAATTCCCCCACACGTCTGGGGTCTCCATCGAACTTGATGGGAGTGGTGTGTGCCATAGCGCTCTCAGGTGGAGGAACAACATTTGAGCTCTGGGTTACCATCTGGCGTAGGGTTTGGTTCTCCTGGCGGAGTGCAATCATCTCAGCACGTAAGGCCTGCATCTCATCACGAAGACTGGTGTCCTCATCCATCTTCGATTACGAAGAGCCTGAAGCCTGGCGTCTCAATCTGTTAAAGATGGCGTCACTAGGGCACAGCGTACCTGTTCGTCCGGAAGTCGGCTTAGTAGACGATGCCAGAATGCCAGAAGTTCTGTGGTGATGTGAGAGTGACACAAGGAACCAGCCCAACTCCCGTCCAAATGGATACTGGACTGGAGGCGAACCAGTTCCCGATGCCACAGGTTAGCTCACCCCTGATTAATGTGGCATCAGGACAGTGCAAGCACTGACAGGGGGAGCCTGATAGTCTTTGGCTAGAAGTTCTCTGCAGACAACTGGAGCAAGAAGAGTTGCGAGTCGAATCCAGGAGCAGGAATCCAGGAGGCAGCAGAATGCAAGGGAAGGCGGGAAGGCAAGGGAACCAAGGAGGACCAAGAACCCAGAGGAAGAACAGAGAACAACTGAGAAGGGGGGAACCACCCCAGCAGGAAGGGAGCAAGGAGAAGGGAACCAGGGAGACCCCCTACCCGGGCAAGGAAGGGCAGGTCTATACAGAAGGGCCTGGAAAGACCAGGCAGGACAGAGCGGAACTCAGGTCAAGGCAGGAGCAAAACAACGATCTGGTCAGACCACGTTGAGACGCGGTTTGATCAAACCGACGGGCTCCTTAAGTATGGCCTCCCACACCCGGGAGGCTTGGAACGCAAGCCGTGCTGTTTCCCAGGTGCTGGGAGGCCCAAAGCGAGGCTTGGGCCGCAAACCAACCGGGAGCCGAGAGCATCGTGTACCGCGCATGCGCGGAAAGCGGGAAGGGGTCGGCCGCGCATGCGCGGAACGGCACGCCCCGGGAACCCGGAAGAGCGCGGGAACCGGAGCGGCCGACCGCGTACGCGCGAGACCAAGCGTCTCGAAGATCCAGGAGCAACCGGTAACCAGGGCTGCCCCGTACCCCCCAGGCGAAAGCGGGGGTAAACCCTCCAAGGCGTGGCACGCCGTATCAGGTAAGTGGGCTGGAACAAGCCCGGGTTGGGCGGCGTGACAAGCAGTCAAGATGGGGATGCAAATTATCTAAAAAGCTTGCCATTTATTTCATATGACTAAGGGCCTCATTACGACCCTGGCGGAAGACCATGATGCTATTAGCACCATGGTCCATGCCGGTAAGTTACCGATTCCGCCATGGAGAAAGGGGGAATTACCACCCCATTACAAGGTTTGAGATCAAATTGCGGCACCGTAATTAGCACCAAGGTCCCTTTGCGGGTCCCTATTTTAACGGCTGGTCTACACCAGCCGTTAAGGTCCGGTCCCGCAAAGGGA
Organism: Ambystoma mexicanum; assembly: GCF_040938575.1. Lineage (NCBI taxonomy): Eukaryota > Metazoa > Chordata > Amphibia > Caudata > Ambystomatidae > Ambystoma > Ambystoma mexicanum. Next base: position 1,147,990,219 of record NC_090927.1, read on the forward strand.
CCTCGTAATTAGGCGCTAATAGGTTAACGGCGCCGCAGCCTTTTACGGCGCCGTTAACCCATTAGCGCCTGGATCGTAATGAGGCCCAATACCTTGATGCATATGACTAATAATGGAGGTTGTGACATTGCTCGGTGTGCATGCTATTACTTGAAATTTCTCAAATGTAAAGGGGCACCTTTCAAATAGTAGATAAATAACTTAATTGGAAATGAAGCATGTGTTAGTTACATAAATATAATAAACACCTTTATAAATTTACCAGATAATATTACTGAATATTTAGGTGTTTAAGAATTATATCTTATGTTTAATCAAACATTTCTGCTATTCAGATTTCAAACATTGTACTTCAGAAATTATACATTTAGTTAAAAAGTTAGCTCAGTTAGTTCAAGAAGCCAACTTGATGCAAGAAACAATGGCATTGTCATAAGTGGATGGCAATGTTATGATTCTGAAAGGGCCCTTTAATGAGGACTTTGATGAGGACCATTGGCTGGCGGCCACTGTTTCCACACCCGACAGGGCTGAGCTAGCTTCCACTGTCAAGATAAACCAAGCACCATTGCGTTGGCAGAGGTAACAAAGCACGTTGGCAGGCCAGCGAAGTCGCAGCGGTCGGACCCAGTGTGTTCTGACCGGGTCGGTAGTTTTTAGGGCCTTTGGGCTATTCCCAGTCATGGATCTAATTTTAGGGGGGGGGCAAAGGTGTTTGTCGCCCCATTCCCCCAACTTTGGTGGCACACCATTGTGTGCTTCAAAACACGTGTATATTGGCGACAAAGGCAACATGGAAATAAGCAATGGTTTCTACTGACGCTGAAGTTATTTTGCAAAATGCAGAATGAATATGAAATCTTTGCTGCGTGATGGGCTCTTACAGGTATGCCATAACCTACCGGGCTGCAAAGTGCTAAGCGCTGCTAGGTCAGGGTCTGTTTTTACATTTTAATAATACCAATAGCAAAGTATCCTGTTTTGTTTAGTTTATGCTTCTTTATATTTTGTATAGGCGCATATTTGTATAATAGCATGCACAGAACTTCAGATGCTCGTCTTCGAAAAAAACATCAGCTGCTTGGGCACACGCACTGTTTATAAATCAGGTGGATGAAGGCACACTTGGTTAGGCCAGTTGTATTACATCCGCAGCCATTATTAGCTGTAAGTATGCCATTCAATCTCAGGAGACTGCTTTGAAATGAAGCTGGCAGCCATTCCCAGAATAAAGTTTGAAGTTATTGTTTGACAGAGGTAGCTCAAAGAAATCCTAGTAGGATGTGTTTTTGGGAAGGGAGGGGCCGGTAGTGGTTTGGAGGAACGGCCATAAGGACAAGCATGGTTAGGGGCAGTCAAAGAGTGGGTAAATGACAAAATAATATCCACAAGCTGTGTCTCCCTCCTCATCTGCTATCCCTCTCTTAGCGTCACTTCCTCTTCCTATGACAACCGTTTTGGCCTATAAGTAGCGCTTTCAGCACCACCTAATAGCTCAAACTAAAAATGCCTACTGTCTGCCTTGTCCATGGTTCATAAAGGCATCTATTAAGATGAAGTAATGTAAACAAAAATGAATAGTCTATGTATCTGCCCCAGCCCTTGGAAAAGTGGGCATTATTATGTTTAGTAATAGCAAGATCTATAATTTACAAGCCACAAAAAGACAACAAAAACTTCAGTGGAAAGCACTGTATAAAACACAATTGACTATTAGTTTGGGAGTCATTTTGTAACTGCCAAAGATCTTGCTGACATTTGTCAAATTATCTGTTAACACTGAGATTTGGGCCAACGAAATAAAACATAAGACATAATTGTTCAGGGTTAAAATGTCAGCCTTTTTCAAAATTCGCCAAATTTAGAATTCACAAGAAGGAGAGGTTCCAGTGAAAGTATGGCATATGGTTGGTTCACAGTATCAGGAAAACCCTCCATTGTTTCACCAGGAGCCTTCAAGTTTCATGAAAGCAAATGCATGAAAGTGGTAGTCATTGTGAAGATGCGGAAACAGAGCCTTAATGCAGCCCTTTGCAGCCTTTACTGCACACTAGACAGGCATCGCCTCAAAGGGTGCTCCAATGTTTCCTGGTGGTGTCCCAGGGATGGAGTGGAACCTGTGAGGAAGAGAATGGTGAAGCTCCTCCATCTGCAAGCATGGGACCATTTCTAGGAATGTCCAAGCAACCTGCGGCATGCAGGAGACGGGTCACGCTGCTCACAGATGATTCCAGAGCTCTTAACGACAATGAGCGCCGCTCCTTTAGGGACAATGCACATGTCCTGTGCATAAGCAGCCTGTAAGACAGTGGGGCTCATTACGAGTTTGGTGACAAGGCAGTATTACCGCTGGATTACAAGTGGTGGTGGCAGTGTTAGTCCCCATTTATTTGGAGTCCAAAGGACCCCATGGGGCATTTTGGCACAATTACCACAACAGAAATTCCGCCGGCAGTGATTCCGCTGAAATCAGGTGGACAGTTGTCAGATCCTCCAACTTTCTGTCCAATTCATAGTTGGCCGGTGCGGTAATGTGGTGGTATACAGTAATACCGCTGCATTTAACCGCACCACCTATCTTGTAATGAGGCCCAGTGTGCCTCCAGCTGGAGTGGATTCTCGAGCAAACCTCTGGATCCTCATGTTCACAAATGAAAAACAATAGGCAAGCAATCACAATGCAAAAGTAACATAAATGAAATGGAAGCTTTCAATAACTAAAGAAATGCACAACACAATAGCGGCGATTCAAAATAGATGTATAGATGACTATCTGTATTTTCTAATTATTCTTATAGACTAGGTGGCGCATAAGACATGCACCTTTAGCCAGATCCATGGTAAATGAGAATAAAAGTTTCTAAGAGACTATATGGCTCCAAATGAACAAAAGACAAGCAGGCCTGCACAGCATGTACATAGGTATGTTTTACAAGGGACCCACAGGGGCGGCTCCAGGCATGCTCTTGGGAGGGCTAACGCCCCCCCACTTTGATGCAGCAGGCATCACTCTGCTGTTACACCCAGCCCGGGCTCAGACCGCTAGAACCTGTCACATTGCTCGCCTTGGAGAGTGGTGCATTTACTTAAGCAAATACACCGCTCTCTGAGGGGACAAAACAGGCATTGACGTGAAGGTAGAGGCAGAGGACAAAAGCCTGCCCAGGGGATATCAGGACCCCCCCCCCTCGACCCCCGCCCGCATGTTACAACTAAAGGCTTAACTGCTGACTCAGCTTGTGCACGTGGGGAGTATGTGTATGCATGCAACTACAGTAGGGCTGGCCTGGCTGGGTCTAACTGTGGCATGCAATGTTGCACTTGCTTTAAGGGCAAAGCCAACATGATGAGTACTCTTACATGGGGCGGGCATGTTTCATTATTTTGACATAGCTTTTTATTTTATTGGTGTTACGGTCAAAGGCAACCTAAATAGTCTTACATGGGGGAATATAACATGATGAGTGCAACATAAGTCTTCTAATATGGGGGGGATTTGTGTAATGATATGTCATTTATATAGCGCTTTCGCCAAAGCGCTGTGCAGAGAACATATTTGCATACAATGTAGCACCCAACCGAAGTTTGCACTGATTTAATGAAATTTATTTATTTATTGCATTTATTGACAGCGCCCAAACCCGTCAGTATCACAACCCTGGTACAACTTGGTGAGCAGGGAAAACACGGTAAAGTACAGAGTAAGAGGGAGATAACAAGGTGCAAAAGCAACATAATAGTACAAGGTCCATAGAGTAAGGTAGGTCACTTTGAAGTATGAAAGGCTGAGTTGGCTTTGCTGGGAATTGAACCTGCTAATCACACTCAGATTACAACAGCATGCGCTCAGCCCACTGAGCTATCTTACAAGCTAGCCAGCAAGAGCATGTTTTCTTCCTGTGGCATTGCAGTTTATTACTGGTTTTAAGGTCAAAGGCAAAATAAGTATTCTTACATTGGGGTGGGGGCATTCGTGCAGTCTGCAAGGCAATGCTTTTTTTTTTTACTGTGGCATGCCATTGTTTACTGCCGTCAGGGAGCAAATACAACATGATGAGAATTCCTATATGGGAAATGGGGGATTTGTGTAGCCAGCAAGAATATGTCTTCTCACTGTGGCATGGCTTATTTTTTCACTGGCATTAAGGCAAAGCCAACAGGAGTATGTTTTACATGGGGATCCAGGCATGTATTGGCAGAGCCAACAGAAACATGCTTTGTTATAGTATCGTTACTGGCATTATGGACAAAGCAAACATGAGTATTTTCCTGTGTGGGTATAGTGGCATATATAGGTGTACCAGAATGGACATGTGTGAGCACAATCAATATGAAAATGTTTTTTTTACACTTGCAGAGTACTGGCATATAGTGGGCAAAGGCATTATGAAAATGTGTTTGAAAATGCTCCTGTGCATTGTTGGTAGCTTTGCATGGAATTGGCCTTTTATGTTTTACCCTGCAAAACCGATTGTAAACTGTGTGGCTTTTTACCTAATTTATCATAGAACGTGTACAGTAAATTGCACTATTTTAACCCATAATTTAAAAGCTTTCCTCAAGGGGACAGCCCCCTCACACCCCTTGATTGGCTCGCCCGTCCTCACTACTCTCTGTCACTCCTGTGCATTTGGCTGAGGACAGAAAAAGTGCCCTTCCTTCTGCTGGCTCTTCTTAGTGTGGGCCCTACTACATTAGTCCCAGGCCCCACGTGTTACACAATCCTGGCTATGCCTCTGGTGAGTTAGAGAGGAAGATGGATCGAATAGGCCAAAGGATATTTACTTAGCCTCCTGGGCTTGGGGAGGGGGTGGTAGGACGGGGGGAATCAGTAGCTCAAAAGGTTTAATCTCCCGTCTCACTAAAAGTTTTTAAAACTGCCATCCAGCCCCCCGCCCCCAACATTTTGAGGCTGGCTCCGTGCCTGCCTACAGGGCAATGCCAGAACCAAAAACACAAAATGCGAGTGTGGGCCAGTTTTGCTCAAAGTGGGCCACTTTTTTTGCCCATTTGACCAGTTTGATAAGTTACTTTACCATGCGGTTTGCAGTTTTATCAGTGTTACTGAATACATAATCTTTAAAATGCACAATTTGCATCACATTTTATTGAAAACCTCCCCCTTGGGTACAACTCAGTGTTAGGCAGTATCACCTGCAGTACCCGTGGGGAGCACTACAGGCAATTAAGACTACAAGTGTCAGTACAATTTCACCTTTGGTACAAGCGTGTACTACACAGTTATTTGGTAGCAGTGGCTGAGCAGCCAGACTTATCTCAAGAGTTGAGTGAGCAGTAGAACAAGTTACACAAAGGACCAACCAATACAGTGATTCAAACAAACACAGATTCAAGGTTTCTTAGTAAAAGAATATGTATGTGAATCCAAAGAAAACATTGCAACAATGATTCAACAACTAAAAAACTCACGTGCAGCAGGCCCCGATGGGCTGTCCAACATAATGTTGAAGGCATAAAAAGAGCTACGGGCTACATTCATCGAGAAGCTTTTTCAACTGATATCGATCTCAAAAGAAATCCCTAAATCCTGGAAAACAGCAGTGATTGTGCCAATATTTAAGAAGGTCAATAGGGACGATCCCAACAACTGCAGCCCTATTGTCCTATAATAGGAAAGATTGTTTGCTACCTGTCTACAACACAAACTAACATCATGGGCAACTGCAACTGGCTTGATGGATTGTCATCAAACGGGCTTCACCAAAGAAGTCGGAACCAAAGTAAATCTATTAATACTCAATCTACTGAAGCTTGAAGCTTTGAAGTCCAACAAAAAATTGTTTATAGCCTTTATCGACATGCGCCAAGCTTTTGACACCATCAATCGCGGGAAACTTTGGAGAAAATTATCATCATGGTCATGTCCACCTGCTCTACTCCAACCGTTGATGGCGTTACGTAATGCCACCTCCATTAGAGTTTGTATAGACGAAAGTGGTCACCTGACGAACGAAATAGGAACTTCTAAAGGTGTAAAACAGAGTTGTCCCTTAGCAGCACTTTTGTTTAAATTGTTCATCTCAGATATCTCAGGGGCTTTAAACAAAACACATCGCTTTCCACCAAAACTAAACGGGCAACAGATTAGTTGGGCCTTTTATGCTGATGATATTGTTCTGTTTGATTTAACTCAAATTGGCTTACAACGACTGCTGACAAATGTAGTCTCCTACCTACAAGCAAATGATCTTGCAATCAATGCTGGAAAATCAAAAATCATAGCAATTGGTACAACCAATCAAAAAAGAGTCAAACCTTTTAAATGGACAGCTGCAGGCGAGACAAATGAGTCTGTCTCAGTATTACGATATCTGTGTGTTCAAATAAACAAATCTGTTAGAGAATGGCACTGGGTGGCTGACTTCAAACATTGCATGCCTGTACTTACTATGCAAGGCCAAAAGCTGCACTTCGAATATGGTAAATTCACGCTATCTCTGATAAAGACCTTCCATACTCAGAAAGTCATCCCTGCAATTACATATGGGGCCGAGGCAGGCTGGAACATCAATAATCGACTCTGGGCATTACTAGAGGGACAATTCTGGAGACGAGTGTTGAGATTGTCTCTTAGTACCTCCATCATTGCAATAAGACATGAAGTAGGGCTTGAGTCTCTCTATGGAACTATACAATGGTAATCAATTGCAACGTTACGCAAAATTTACTTATTTGAAGTTGCTCCAGCGTACAAGATATTTGAGTCAACAACCATGAATCCTCACTCAGGAATCCTGTTGCTCTGGGCTAACAAAATCAGGAAGGTTTTAGAAGCTGCAGACATATCATGGCAGATGGTGATGGCTACTCCACAACTTGCAAAGAAAAAATTAAGACTGTGGAATTGGATTCTGAATAATGAACTACTTAACAATTTGCTGACGTGCCGCAACACAGGACTGTCAGGCAATTTCTTAGATAATTTCCCAAAATGTCTTGCAAGATTCCCTTCGAGATTACATCGTAATAGGTTTTTGAGGCTCTGCCTCAATGTATATAAAACAAAAGAGTTGCTGTGGATAAGACGTGATAAAGGGTTAAAAGACAACCTATGCAGATTCTGTACAATGTCAATAGAATCTTTAAAACATCTGATCACTGAATGCACTAAAATATCCACCCAACGTTCGTTTTTTTTGGTAAGATTCGCACCTCTAGATGACAACATTGAGGAATGGTGGTTCAGGTTGTTGTCAGGTAACAATGTTGCATTAACCTGTGCTGTGGTTGACTTCCTAGAGAAGATCTTGGAACATGAAGCAACGCCTTGACAGCTGAATTGGAGCAGGTGGGAGATATGTCTATAGCGAAATGGACGATGATACATGGAGCAATGGTTTTAAGAATGTTGGGTGGGGGATTTGTGGAAGCACCGTGAATTGACCTTAAAAGATACAAGGAGTTTCTGTTTTTGTTTTGTTTTGTAATTAAAGTTTGTACAAACTAAATGTTACAATAGAAAAATAAAATAAATAAATAGAATATACATTTATTTACTCAGAAAGTTGTAAAACACTACACTAGGATAAACAGCTCAATACCACACACGAATATACCACAAAAATCCAACCGGTAAGTAAATGAACAAGTTTAGCTCCAAAATGAAGTGGGAGCAAAATGGCACTTCAGATACTTAATAAAGAAGGGAAAAGACAAGGTTATAAGAATAGACAGCCCAAATACATTCATAGGCAGGGCAAAGGGTTTCAGTTACATACACCCAGTAATTCTTCTCAACAGGCCTGGGCCAAAGTCAATGGTTCAGAGTCTTTTGTATAGGATAGCACAGTTCTGGTAAGTAACGGTTAAGTCTTGGCCACAGATTTTTAAAGGATTTGGCTAGGTGAAAAGTTTGATGAATGTTTACGGAAGAACAAGCCTTCGTAGTTGAAGAAAGTTTCACTCACTTTCTCGATGTGCGAAAAGATTTCCGGACCACGTTTGCACAGTACCTTGTCAATGAAGAAAGCTGTAGCTGAGGCAGTTGTTCCTGGCAGTTCGAGCAGATCTCGCTGTTCCTGAGCTTCTTTCATGGGGACAAGAAGGAGGACATTGGGAGGTTCCTGCCTGGCCCAGGGAAGAGGCCAAAAGCTGTAGCAAGACGTTGGTTTAAGGTGTGAGTGCCTTAAAGTCCACAAGCTGGTTTCCTTCCCTCTGGCTATCCGGTTTTCAACAGAACTCTGATGAAAATTTGACCAGAATAGGACGGTGTCCAGGTAGCTTGCGAGTTTGTTGTTTCCACCAAACTCAAAAGAAGAAGGTAACCTTGAAGGGCTTCTCTGTCGTCAGAGTTTCAGGCAATTCGGACCTGCAGCAGGGCTCCGCCGGTCCTCCAGGAGTTGCAGCAGTCCTCTTCCTTCCTCTCCTCTTCAGTTTTCCCCCATTCATTCCAGCCTGGCTGTCACTCACACAGCAGGGTGGCTGTCCTTGCCGGACAGCCAGCTGGTCAATCATGCCAGAGTGCATTCAGGTCTCCTAGGAGACTAAGCACAGGGAGTTTCGGGCACCTCCCTCACATCCTGTCCACCCCAGACACTCAGACGCCAGAGGAGGGCTTCAGCACTGAAGCCCGCCAAAGGCCAACGAACAAAGGGACCAAACCTGGTTTGGCGTGCAGAGACAAACACAAGAAGGACCTTTCCTAAGCATTGTTTTCCTAAAAGAAATGGCGAAAAAAGATGACCAGAGTCTGTTTTTACAGATAGGTCTTGGGCGCCATATTGAAAAACATGGCTGACCCAATTTTTAGCTACCGTTGTTAGCGGTAGGGAAAAATCATGGTAGTTTGATCTAAACAACTGCCACAAGCCATTTAAAGTAGGAAAGGGTAACATTTTAGTGTTACATGAGTGTTTTGACTAAGGGGAAGCTAGGCAACCCCTCCTGCACTCTATAGTAACATAGGGTGTGCTGTGTCAGTAAATTTAAAGAGACTAGTAAAGTCAATTTAACTTTACATGCTCTGGGAGAAAGTAGTCTGTCCCAGAGAAGGTATTTAAACCTTGGGAGTCTGAAAGACACCCCTGTGACACACAGAAAAAGATGGTGCCATGGAGTTTGTTTAAAACACCATGACCAAAGAACACAAAAGTAAAACACACACAAAATACATGGAAGAGTGGGAAAAAAAAAGGCTTGGGGGGGTCTCAAAAGGTAAGGGAAATTAGCACATATTGAAAATTCTCCCTAACACTCAGTCTGTCACAAAAGGAATTAATTGCCATTTGCAACTCTGGCCCAAATTTTCATTGGTGCCCAGAGAGAACGTTATGCCCCAGCCCGACCCATTGGTGCAGCCACTGAAATACTTTCTTCTCTCTGGCAAATGACAGCAGATAGTATTTTTTCTAAACCAAGGGAGGTCTCAGAGTCTCTCTACCAGCACGAACACGGCCGATTGACCTGTTCCTGGGTGGATGGCCCCTTGGTGAGTCTCAGCCAAGACTTTAGCTCACTGTCCCTTTCACAGAGGAGAAATATCCCTGCATATCAGTCTTTGTTCTGCCCAGGGGCAGTCCAGCACCGAAATGCTAGGCAATTCTCCTCTGAAGAAGAGTACTAACAGCAACCCCATACACGTGTTTCGGCCTGGTTGGGCATCATCAGTGAGGTGGAGCTGTGCCTCTCTGAGAACAGTGAGCAAGGGGTCCACGTCTGGATTTCCCCTGGTAACTTAGGGTGAGACCAAAGTTACTTAATATTCAAACCAAAGGACAGAAGATAAACGGCATGACCTAAAATCTGTTTTTAGGAAACAATCCATGCATTATATGAAGAGATACATTCGATAACGTGCTGCTTTCTTTGACAGCGGTGTGATTTTCAAGGAAACTCGTGTTTTCAAACTTCTTGCATATGGGGCAAACTGAATATTTAGGGCCTCATTACACGTAGTGCGGTAAACCATGGTGCTATCAGCACCATGGTTCATGCCGGTAATTTACCGGTACCGCCTTGGAGGAAAGGGGAATTACCGCCCTATTCCAAGGTTGGGAAGGCGGTAATTCCGCCTTCCTCCATTGCCCTTCCCCATTCCCATTTTTGCCCCATAGGGCTCTATGGGAATGGGGAAGGCGCTAATTACGGTGCCGCAAATTGCGGTACCGTAATTAGCACCCTGGTCCCTTTGCGGGTTGGTTTTTAACACCTGCTAAAAAGCAGGCGTTAAAGTACCAACCCGCAAATGGACCTCGTAGTAAGGCGGTAAGGGTTTACCGGTACCGGTGCCCTTACCGGTACCGGTAAACCCTTACCGCACTACGTGTAATGAGGCCCTTAGTCTCGTGATTTGTAGCCAGAGCATTGTTTTTGTTTCAACATGATATGATACACTCAATTTTTATTACTTACATGTTCCCATTTCCCACTTTTTTCTTAGTTCCGTACACATTCATAAAGCATGTTTCACAATAATCTTGTGCCCCTGTGGTTTTCTATTCCCCCATGGGACAAAGTTGTGGGCATTATATTCAGTATAACCGCTTATTTAGTGCATTTTATCAGGAAATAATATAAAAAACACACCCTTATAGTTTATTACAAGTATTTATTTCAGGTAGGAGCCATGTTTCTGTCTGTTGTTCCCGGGTCATTGTTTGTGTATTGCGCTGTTATTGCCTGCCTGGTTAAGTATCAGCCTGAACTTTGGGCCTCCCTCTTGGGGACTCCTGTAATGTTGATGACCAGGGTCTATGGGCCAACGGTCATCCTGGAATGGCCAGGCACCAGAGACGTTGCCAGAGGAGGGCTGAGGGGGCTATAGCCCTGGGTGTTTTGGTTGTAGCCCCGGATAGAAGTTCAGGGGCTACAACCAAAAGGCTAGCTAGCCCCGGGTCTCAACAGTCCTGACATTAGAATAGCCCCATATCTTTTCCAGACCTAGCAACACCCCTGCCAGGCACAGTGGAACTGCCCAGAGACCTTTGAAGAAGGACAGTTGAACGTTGAGAGGAGAAAAGAAAGCGAGAGGATAAGACAGCAAGAGCTTGGTCTCCATGTGCCTCAACTGGCCCCGCTCTCCTGTTTGCATGACCCTGTGGGGTGATATGAGGCCCATAGTCCCGGTTCACTTTGTCTGAATAGCCAGGCCTGAGTGCACCTGCAGCTGTTGGGAGCATTGGATGTCGGTGGCGAGCCGCTTACCCCCAGACCATTGGGCGGTGGTGTAGGCCCAAGGGGAAGATCCAGCGAGAACCTGTTCTCCCATAAATTGAGATGTGTGGGGGCATGAGAGAATTTAGCCGGCAGCTGAGTGTTAAATGTGTTGGGGTTTATATACAGACTGGTACTGTCTGCCAATTCAAAGTTTTTATTGATGCATGAGAGGTGGGTTATGGGTATTATACGAATTTACCGACTTTAAAGTCGGACCCCACCAAAAGACCTAAAACAAACACCACGAAAGGTTTGGACTACCAACTTTTCATGGCATTTGTTTAGGTGTTTCGGTGGGGTCAGACTTGGGGCTGGAGGTTGTCCCCCACAACACCCTGCTCACTTAAGTGAGCAGGGGTTGTGGGGGACAAACCCCCAGCCCCCTGCCAAATGAAGAAAAAAAAAAACGGGGGCTGCAGGGGTGTCCCCCGCAATACCCCGCTCACTATGCTATACAGTATAGTGAGTGGGGCGTTGCGGGGGACGCCCCCGCAGCACACCTGAGAATAAAACATAATAAAAAATAAATAAAAAATTGGGGCTGCGGGGGTGTCCCCCGCAACATCCCGCTCACTATACTTCACTTAGTGACCAGGGGTTGCAGGGGAAACCCCTGCAGCTCCCGAAAAAAAAAAGAAAAGGACCCTGCAGCGTGAAGGAAAGGTAAGTAGGGTGTGTGTATGTTGGGGGTGTGGGTGTGGGTGTGTTAAGGGTGTGAGTGGGGGGGTGTCATGGGTGTGGGTGGGGTGTGGGTTTGTAGGGGTTGTAAATGCGTGTTCGCATGGGAAATGTGTGAACCTTTTGTGGTTCGCACAATTCCCATGCAAACTTTTCCGTTGCAGATTTTTCCGCGACGGAAAAATCACGCAGATCCGGGTTATGTGGGTTACATGAAAGTGATCCAGGAGCTGGAGGTTTGGCTCCCTTCAAGCACTCAGTATAGGATTCGGACTGAGGTAGAAGCTTTCACCGTGGTTTTTATGTCACTCCTGCTGATCATGATCTTGTAGTATACAGGCATCCAGATGAGCTCTGCAGGAGGTCGAAAGGGGGTATGGTAACCCTTGGATGGAACAGTTGCCAATTGCATTCCACATCCCGACCACCCTGTATGTCTTCTACATGTTTACTCCAAGGGATGGGTTCATGATGGGACTGCAAGTGCTATGGCAGATGGCCTAAGGATGTACAGAAGTGTTCTGGTTTCCAGTGTGTTATTCTGTTCCCATGCCTAAGGTTAAAACTGAAATAGATATGCCCCATTGGGCCAAAAATATCATATGAGTCTGGTGTGTTATTTTGTTATTGGAGAGGGCTCAATAGATAAGTCTCCAATAGTACCACTAGAGAACTCAAGTATATATCCCAGTCCTATTCAAATGTTTTATTGCAGGTCGCCCATAAACATATATATTGCCATCCTAGCTGGTCTGCTGGAGAGTGGGTGAAGTGGTCTTCCCTCTGGCCTGGTAGCAAAGAGAAAGTCAGCGGGCTAGTGAAGCAAAATGTTGGGATACATATAATAGACTTGAAAACAACATGGGCTTGAAAACAATCATGTTATCTTGTTATCATGGTTCATGCCCACGTTAACATGCCCAAGTTAACAGAATACAATCTGAGAGACACATTGCACAACTCTGTTTCTAATGAACTAGACCAGGGATGCCTAACGTGTAGCTTGCAAGCAACATGTTGCTCTGCTGACCCAGAAATGTTGCTCTGGGCCATGGTGTGGAGGCCAAGGAGAGGGAGCCGTAGGGATGAGACATCAATGGCAGTGTACCCTGAGCCAGGATTGTGCGGGAAGGCTAGCCAATCGGCCTGCTCTGGCTGACAGGCAGGACCTACTATTAGTTGCCAAGGCATTGGCCGTGGAAGCATCAGTAGAGAGGGCTGAGTGGTGTAGAGGGTCAGATAGGTGCAGGGGGCAAGGGAGGTGGCTGCTGAGATTTAAGGCTTCAGATGAGATGGGCCCGAGCGATGGAAGAGGTCATGAGGCCTGGAAATTAGGCCTGCCTGGCCATCCTTGTAAATTCTATGGTACTGCTGCTGTAATGTAATCAGAAGTAAAAATGAAGCCCTTATGATAGGACACCTATTGGAACAGCCCGAGTCTACAGCACTCTACAAATTCTGCAACACTTGGAGGTGCACCGCTGGCTGGATATGGTACACAATCTGTGCAGAAACTGTTTCAGCCAACTGAGCACTCACCTGCTGCACTCAGCTAGAGTGTAAAGGTGGTAGTCGCAAAAGCTTGGCAAACGAATAGTAAGAAAATAAGTGACTTGAAAGCCCAACTGTTCATGAAATTCCAGTAAGCTTGATTTTTACTTGAAAGATGAATGTTTTTTTGCCACAATACAAATTATCTGGCCAAAATTTTCCACACTAATTGGATTATCGCTGAAGAAATACTCATCTTTTGATTCTTTGTAAAGAGGGTAAGTGAACATATGGGCAAAATAATTGAAACAGGTGCCCATGTTTGTGTTCTGCTGAAAAGTTACAACTTCTGTGCCTTGTAGAGCTGGTAACTGCACGTTGGACAAATAGGTGGCATGCATGCCCAACCTTCCCTTCTCAAACAATGTGCATATGCCAATTTATGTAAATGTTGGGCTTGTGTTTGTTGTCACAATGCACAGCATCTATCACAGATGTTGCATACCTTTTGTGTTGCAGTGTCCTGGTGGTACACTTTCCATTGTATAACACGTGGCCTATAAGGTAAGTGGCTAATTTGCCATTAAGATGAATGAGTTCCAAATTGTGAACGATTAAATAATCTTACCCACTTGAAAGCCACTTAAGTCATTGAAAATCATTTCTAAATAACATAATAATCGTTTTTGCTTTAATACAGCGTTTCTTTGCTGGGTTCTGAATGCTGTTAGAACAGAGGTTATTTTCACCCAATGGAATGTGTCCAATGTATCGATCTCAAAAGATGAATGGCTAAGTCTTCCCAATGCCACAGGTGTGTACCTAACTCGTGAGGAATACACCCATGTGCATATAATGTGGAAAATATCACAGACACCTCCCTACCCTTCCTGCACAGTGGTCTTCAAATGTTCCACGTTTTGACCAAGGTTAGTGGCCTAATATTGTGCTTCAGAATTCCCCAATGAATACTATATTTCCCAGAAGATCCCTTGGGGGAAAGAGCACCCAAATCCATCAGAAAAACATGATTTGTATTCAAAATGAGTTGAGGTGTCATCAATGCAACATGCCTTGTGTGCTTTAAAAGTACTATGTGCCCCCTACATATCACAAGAATTCCACCAAAGCCTGGTTGAAGTGATCTTTAAATCCTACCATATTCAGTGCAGTGGTACTGGTCCTGTGTTCTTAAAAATGCACCATGTGCCACTAAAGATCCTGACAATGCATGGGGGGACCCCAAAATAAGCCTTGACATTTTGGTTTAAATGCTCCACTTTATGACTGATGTTACGGTTCAAACGTGCTTGAAATATAACATTGAGATGTCCTGCACATTTCTTGGAGAGAACTCCAAACACTCTGTAATTTTTGTGATTGTCCGTGTATATTTTTGAACAATTTTGCTGGCCTCATGTGCCTAAAAATTACCTGTTTGACACTTAATTTACTAAACATATTTAAATACCTACTTAATGTCAAATGAAGTTAAAGGAAATTGCAAATTGCCTGGGCTAGATTGGCAGCTTGAGGAGATTACTATTAATTACTAATCATTACTGTGTTATATTGGCAGCATTGCACTTAGAACAGTTGTGATTTGTGCTGCAAACATTTTACCACCAGCCAAACGCTGATACAATACATCAAAGTAGACAAGTTGTGAACCATTCCATCGGACACGTTGAAGTTGCTCATTGCTAAAGAAAAAGGTTGGGGACATCTAAACTAGACTTGCTTCACCATAAAAGATCTGCAATGTCTATGAGACAACACAATTATCTCACTTCACAGGAAAAAAAGCTCTGTTGACTTTGCCACAAGCTGAAACCATAATTATTGAGGAAGCTCAAAGGCTGAACTATTGTAGTTAGGAATCGAGATCATTACATCAGCCATGCTAAGCTTCTGTTACAAAACTGAAGAGTGATGCTTGAAGTATTCTAATGAATCTAAACCAACAGGTATGTTCTCGGCAGCCCACAAAACCATCATTTATCAGACTGCCAAGCCATTACAGATGGGGAAAACCCATATGCAAATCAGGCTTGTTCTCACCCCAAAAAGGGCCGTCCATCCCAAAATGCTAAATCACATCCCTTCTCCACGAGGCCCGAGGCAGCCATGAAAGTCATTTAGCTTCACTGGGTGTCATCAGGGAAATGTAGCGTGGGTCTCTAGGTAGAGCAAGCTCGGGATGCACTACCTGTCCCACTCAGGGTGCTAATGCAACACTGAAGAGTGATGGTTTGTTTGATTGTTGTGAATTAATCTAAACCACTGCCATTGCGCCGAGCAGCCATCCGGACCATCATTTTTCAGCCCCCTAAGCCATCACAGAAGGTGAAAGACCATAGCAGGCCTGATGCTACCACAAAGGGGCAGTCCACCCCAAACTGCTTGGTCACATCCTTTCTGCACAAGACCACAAGCAACCCCAAACATTTTTGAGACTCATTGGGCATCGTTAGTGATGTGTAGCTTGGGTCTCTATGTACAGCATTTTTTTCAAAACATTTTTATTTTATTGTTTAAAGCATAGACCTAGCTCTAAACAGCGGAGCACTGTACGGAGTGTGGGTAACCAGTGTTAGGGCTTGCATTAATTAACAGCAGAGAAGTACTGCGAGTTGAGGTCTGTGCGTCAATATGTGCATCCATTGGAATAAGTCCTTGTCAGGTGTTATTGAAAAAGCCCTGTTTTGAGGGATTTGTGAAATTGGAGAATTGTGTGGCCATTCCCAGCCAGCACCAGGATCGAGTTCCTGAGGGTGGGTGTGTGACCACAGAAGATTGTTTACGGGTCCAATCTTTGCAGACGAGTTGTGATTGAAGTCGTTTGGTCGATTTGCTGCATGAGGAGCCTGTGCCACTAGATATATGGAGCTTACTTGCCGTGCATACTGGTGTGCTACTCGTGGCTGCTTTGCAGATGATACTTGCAATCTTCAACAGTATCCTTGCCTGGAGAGTAAGCCAATGTTGTTCGCTTAGGACGGGATGATTTGGTCACATTTCTGTGCACCTAATAAGGAGTGCTGCAATGTGGTAGACTGCTTTTAAGGGAGTCAAGTGAGCAGCTCAGAGCCCCATCAGGAGGGCATTTGCCCCATCGATGTGCGGGACCATAAGAGCCTGTAAGAGGGATTGGAAGTCCTGCAGAAGGGTGAATGGTTTCATTCTGTGAAGGGTAGAGATTCGGAGGAGGTTCTTGGACCTTTTTGGAAATGTGTTATGTGATGTATTCCGGACAGTGCCAGAGAATCCCATACTGTCGGCAAGGAGGGATAGGATGCGTTGGTCTATGTTGTCGAATGCAGCCGTGCAGTCAAGGAGGATGAGTAGGCATCACGCTCCCTTATCCATGATTTAGAGGGAATCATCCACTGCCTGCATGCAGGCTGCTTTGATGTTGTACTTGGGGCGTACCCTGATTGATCATCATTTAGGAGGTGAAGTTTTTCAATGCTGGCGAGTAGTTGTGCAGAGACTACTTGTTCCAAGATATTGCCAATAAAAGCAAGATTCATAATGTGCCGATAGTTGGCCAGGTTATCTGCATCTAGGGTTGTTTTTTTTTTTGCAAAGTGATTGTGTGAGACCAGTCTTGAGGGTGTCCAGGAAGGACCCTTCTATGAGGGATGCATTAATGATGCTGAAGAGCGCGTTGAACATCAGGCTCGTCAATTGTTTAATGATGGAGGCCCCGATGATATCATCAGAGTTTGAAGTAGGTTTGAGGGAGGCAATTGATAGTAGGCGATCTGAGGGAGAGAGAGAGGAGATAATTCAGTCCAGAGGAGCAGCGTGCGTACCAGTGTGCAGGGGGTGCTAATGCTGTGGGAGGTTGATTCAATGGTCTCTTGGATTTTGCCTATTTCTTTTAATGAGAAATGTGTTGATTCCATTGCATATTTCCTGTGTTGCTAGACCCACATCCCAGAAAGCTTGGAACCCACATCTGTGCACATCATGTCACTCGGGCTGACTTTTAAAACAATGAAGAGTGATGGTTGGTAAGGTTCTGAATTCATCTAAACCATTGGCGTTGCACTGGGCAAACTTCCTGACCACCACGTTTCATTCTGCTGTGTCATTACAGAAGAGAAAGACCAGCTTTTGTTACAATACATGACATTTTCAATTCTGGCCCTACTCCTGAATTGCAAGAATATATCAAGACTATATTGGCACACTGTACTGTGATAGTCTAAATACCAAGTAAGAGAAACAATATCTATTTCTTCACATCCTAACAAAGGAACGAACATGTGAAAGACTATTCAGAATGTCTAAAATATAAAACCTTTCAATTGAAGCTGTCTCTAACATTTGCTAAAAAGCAAATGTTATTTATTGATTGGAATTTATATGTAAAAACCTATGTGTCAGACGGCACTGACGTTTCCAGAAAAAGTAACCAAGTGTTTTGTATTTATTTATTGAGAGCAAAAGCTATTTCACCAAGGAATAAAATGCAATAATCAGTCAACTGGGCAATAATGAGTCAGGTGCCATGCATTAGCAGGGGGGTAGCAAGCAATTGACCCTTGGGTAATGAACCTCAATGTCACATATACAGGGACAGAACCGACATTACCTCGTCGGTAGTAATCCGAGGGGACTGGCTATGTACAGGTTAAATAGCATGAAGACGTTAGGTTCAGGTTGCTCAGGAATGGGGAGCAATGCGAGAGTAGGCAGAGGGTAATTCTTCTTGATTGAGGAGGTGGAGCTTTAGTGAACATTTGATTACGTGAATAATAGAAGCGTTGTTTACATGGGACAGAAAGGTTTTCCAGTGGTGCGGAACCAGAAAGGAGATGGAACGAATGGATGCGAGAGGAGGCAAAGGGTGGCTGGAGGACAGAGTGATTAGGAAGTGTGTTAGAACGGAGTGAGTACGACGGAGAATAGCTAGACATAGGGGGGCATTACAGGTTTGCCAGTAATGCACCTGTAAATACTGGCGGGTTACTGGCAAACCCGCCTTACTGTTACCGGCACCCGATATTCCGGTGTTACCAAAATATTATGGGTGCCGGCAATGGCAGTAAGTTCTCTTTCTATGGAGTCCTATAGGACTCCATGGAATGGGTTTGCCACACTCACTGGCACTAGTAGTATCGATGCCAGTGATTGTGGCAATTATTTGCCGGTAGGGCCCTGAACTCCCGGCATGTCAGGCCTGACAGTAGTTCACTGCCCCTACCAGCAAACTCGGAGTGTACCGGTCTGGTAAAAATGCCAGAGCTGGTTTTACTGGCATTGTATCCAGAATTTCTTCCAGACTGGCACACCCATAATGAGGCATAATGTTAACAAGGTAGGGCAGAACATGCCCATGTAGAAAGTGGTAATTTAACAGGTGACCCGTTTTTCATGGAAAGTTCACCGGCATGGAGACAGTGTTTGGTAGAGGGGGAAGAGTGAGGAAGATTGTAGAGAAAGTAAGTTGAGTAACTTGTCGGGAAGAGAAAAGGGGTAGAGGAATAGGCTGAGAGGAGGCTGGCACAGTAGTCCCGGCGAATGAGTACTTATGTCAGTATAAGGGTTTTGGTGGACTTTGAAGTGAGGAGGGGGCAGATTATTAAGTAGACTAATTACAGTAATAGAGTGCTAATGAGACATACCAGTGCCTGTCAAGAAGGAACCTTCGGATTTGTGGCTTGAAGGGGGTTAGAGTAGGTAAAGTGGAAACAAGATGACAGAGACCAGGAGAGGAGGCAAGGGAAGCATGAAGGCCGATTACTTCAGTCTGGCAGTCCAGCATGTGACAATAAAGTAAAGTGCCCTCTGTTGGGGAATAGCTAAGAGGCAGGAGGAAATGCATGCAGAGAGGTCAGGGGTCAAAATGGGGGAGAAGAAGGAGAATGATGTGTCATCAGCAAAAAGGTGGAAGGAAAATCCCAAAAATGAGATCAGTTTGCAGTTTTAATTTGCTCTGTTTTTTTCTCATCTTGACTATCGCTCCATGCTATTTCTTGGTCTTTCAACATGTCAACTGGATCCTTCTCGTTGCATATGCAATTCCTCTATTCATCTGCTCTTTTGTCTTTCTTCTCGTGACTCTGTTCATTTTGCGTTACTAACTCTTCATTGGCTTTCCTTTGAATCTAGTCTGCTTTTTCATTTTCTTTGCATTGCTTTTAAGTGTCTTTATGGTCTTGTACCACCCTTTCTCTCCACTTCGATTTCTTTCTACTCATCTCCACTCACCTTGAGATCGCATCCCCAGTTTTTGTTTGCTGTTCCTTGACCACCCCCAACTATGCTAAATCTCACCTTTATTCCTTCCCCTTCCCCTAGAATAATATGTAACTGGCCATTCATTCTCTGTCTTATCTTCTTTCTCTGTCCTCCGCTCAACCATATTAATTTGATTATGTCATTTCAGATGTATTCATCTAAATGTTCCGTCTATGTATGTACACTGTTCTGGCGAAAGCTCTAGAAAAATAAAAAATAAATAAAAATACATATATCAGTTGACCAAGGAGGTACATGCAGAGTGTGAAAAGTAGCTGGCCAAGAACAGAGCCTTGAGGGTCTGCAACTAGTAGGGGGGGATGGAATGATAAGTTGGTCTGTTCCAGGAGATACTTATAACCCAAAGGGCACCGGAGGTACAGTATACAGGGTGAAGCCCTAACATGCTAATGTTTTAACACGGAAGAGGAAGGCAACACACAACTGAATGTAGTTCAAGAAAGACAGTGGGGAAATCCCATATACACAAGAAAATAGCGCTAAAAGACAGTGACCAAGGAGATGCAGGGTCGGTGTGGAAGACAGGAGGATAGATGGAAAACAACTTCCTGTCCCTGTCCAGTCCCAAAAATTTGGTAAAACTTTCCTTAGTGAGCGCTGGTGTGACGCTTACAATATAGGGGACAGTAAAAGAAGGCAAAGAGAAGCCATTTTTGAAAAACCGTAACAACTTCAAGGTTGTTAGACTCCTGTATGTCCCAGGCCACTGAGAACCTCACAGAGGAATGTGGGCAAAAGGAAACCAACACACAGGTGTAAAAATAGAGTTTACACCTTGGACTGAGACAACAAACGGTCCGAACCGTCTATTATGGGTACATAATACTTTACTATCCCGTAGACAGGTTGGGACCTCCCAGGCTAGCTCTAAAGTTAAGATCTGGGAAAGAGGCTCAGGTTAAGTTGTAGTGCTGTAACTCAAAAACAAATGTTTACAACAGGTACTCCCTGGTGGGGATGAGCCAGATTTCAACTGAAGACAAACACACAGCCCACGTGGCCCCTCCTAGAAGAGTATTAGATAACAGGAAGGGAAGTGAGGCCATAATAAAAGACATACAATAGGTTGTTCATGGTAAAGGTAGAGTAGGTTTTAGTTCTTCACCATGTAACAACCGCTGTCTACCGGTTTCAGTGGTGTATATTTTGGTGTAACCACTTTCGTCAGGACAGTCTTCTAAAAGGGGGGGGGAATACTTTGGTGGAATATCCCTCGGGACGTAGGAGGAGATCCTGTTAAAGACAAGGTTATCAAGGATGTTATGATAGGTTAGGAGGAGAGAAAAAAGGCAATGGTTGGCTGGATTATTAGGGTCAGTCGAATGCTTTTTTAGAATGGGTAGGTCTGTTTCCATATTGTAGCAGGTTGGAAAGACTCTAAGGGTAGAGGTTAAAGACCGATGAGAGGTAGGTATTCGTCTGCATGGCAAACGCGTGACATGGGATGCATGCGGGGTTGGTAGACATGAGGATGGGTGCAAATTCACAGAGCTAAGTAAGGGGAAGAGCAGAGATAGGAAATAGTAACAATAGGTTTATGGTGTGAAAGAAGGGGGGATGGAAGAGTGTGTCCCATTTCCTTAAAAAATGTTATGAGAAGTAGAAAGCAAAGTTAGCATACAGGGGAGAGGCGAAACTATGCACGCAAGCTGAAGCCATTATGGCTTGTAGTGAGGAGGAGTGTTTATGGGCGAGAGAATGAAGCGTTGAGCCTAGAAATAGGATGGTTTAGCAGAATCTCCAACCATGGTAAAGGTAAGCAGGGCATTCCGATAAACAAGGAGAAGCGGAGCGTATGGTCCTGAAGCCATTCGTGAAGCCTCGTTGCATTTCAGTTTTAAGGAGGTGGATTTGGGGGGTGACTTACGATGAAAGTTATACAGTACAATTGGGAATCAATAATGAAGGATATCAAGATGCACGTTACACAGCACAATTGGGAATCATAGCCCATTGGTACTTGAAATTAAGGTTACCTTTGTTGTTTTTCCCTTATCGTTTCTCATCAAATATCATACCTGTCAATACATAAATACAATCTTGAAAAGGTGTAAGAATTTCAGCTCGTAAAATGTGTCAGCTGATTATGGAAACTACAATAAGAAATAAAACAACTATAACGATAAAAGAATAGTGGTACCTCTAATGTATTGACACTGTGTCAAAGAAGAGCAGAGGCACACTTCACACTGGATCCTTTACATGTCGTTGTCCTCCAGCTGTCTCAGGCTCCAGTGTCATTTACTGTTGGTGCTCTGCAGCATACATCTCTTTTCCATATTAAGCGTGAGCACAGTGACTCTCATACTGATCTACCCTATGCAAGGTACTTGTATCATTCATCAGCTGTTGGCATCATGCGTCCAGGTACATCCAACATTTCACAGTTAGTTCCATCATATGTCCGTATCCCCACACCATTTATCCATCGGCGAAACATGAATGTGTACAACAAGTGCCAGGTCGTGTGCCCACAACTGTATTTCTCCTCTGCTTGGTGGATGTGGGTGACTGGTGTACAGCAGCAGATGGCATTGCTGTGCCGTGGTTCCTTGCGCGTGTTTCAGGGATAGCCATTTACAATCTGCATTTTTTTATGGTTAGCATTAGCTAATCGATTCATTCATTAATGTAAAATCTGTTTAGCACTATGGTTTGTTCTGAGCTATCATGGAATAACATTTGCTGAGAGCAATGCAGAAATATATAATGCAGATATACATGTTATTAGGTATAGCACAAATTCTAGTTTCTAAGCTCTATATATGTTTGTGTGCCAATGCCAAAATGCTGAATGCAGCTGAACACATTGAAGAGATTCTATTATCGGAACTTGTCTGTTGGCAGACATTCACCTATTCTTTAGCACAGAGAATACAGCCTTGACTACGGGAGGAAGAAATAGCATGACTGATGTTTTCGTTTCTGCAGAATTAGGGTGTCTTGTACGAGAGAATTAATGTTAGCACGATATGCCTTGCTTTCTTAGAATATGTCCAGTACAGTACATGGCTATGTTGAAATGTATGCACGTAGGTAGAAGCATGCTGTTTCCATGGAATGCTTCTATGCATTTAATGTACGTCAATGCCACCCTGTATAAACAGTGGATTTCCGTTCAGTAGTGAGCAAGTGAGCTCTCAGTGCTATGGCGTGCTGGGTGGGTGTGCTAGAGGGCTCATTGCTAGTGTGACAGCTGAGTGTGGGGGGCCTTGGCTTGTTAATGAGCAGCTGACTTCCCCTGCTACCCATAATAAACTGTGTTCCATTTAAATATCCATCTGTGTGCCTCTTGTGATCTTATTTTGTTTCCACAGTATATAATTTTGTGACTTACACCATCTTATGTGTAGTCCTTTTTAAGGCTCAGTTAGGGCCTATTGTTTAAATCACATTTGGCGGCACTCTGGGAGTCCTGCTCATTTCCAGCTCTTGGGACATTGCCACTGCTACCTTCTGCTCACTCCTCTTTTAGGTCCTGCTGTCCTTTGATAGGCCCTATTTGTTTCTGTTGGCCTTTCAGGTCATTGTTTCTTTTTTGACACTGCATTTGGCTCCTTAGTTGATTTTCAATGGCCTGGCTGTTCTCTAGATTTGAATGATCTCCTTGTGGCAATAACATTTTCTTGAGGTTTTGGGTTGTGTGTTCTAGCTTATTGGCCATCCCACCAAAAATACTCATTGGTGCTGTGTTTCCATTTTGTGTCTTCCATTGGGAACTGTATCTTGGCAGTATATTCGTGTGTAACAGATAGCTAAGCCACACACCAGACCAGCCATTATGAATGCCATAATACCAGGAGTCGTGATGCTGATCTTGCCAGAGCTACAACTGGAGATACAGCGACTAAGCAATATTAATACTAGCTTAGTGCAGCAGGAGGGAAGCATTGACAGACATAGCAACTCATGAGCCTTTGCTTTATTTATTAGGTACATCTGGAGGGGGTTTCTGCAAATGCCTATCAATTTCAGGCATTTATTAACCGATGCCTGACGCATTTTACATTAGCCTGTGAATTTGGTAAGCATATTAATAATGTGTAATATAGATGAAGTATAGAATTCAATGTCTTGGGCATTGCCACCAGTGTCAATCACATACAGGAAGGTTCTATCTAATTACAGTGAGGTTGTAATAATGTCTTGAACTATGTTTAAATGATGGGGACAGTGTAGAGTAGTGGAGACAGAATCCTGAACCTCCTGGAAAAATAACCTTTATGCATAGCACCAGTTTATCATTTACATACTCAGACGAAATGCGCAATACTCCCACTATGGGTCTTTCTCTACGGGATGCAGGTTAAAAGTGAGTTCATATGGACTGCATATGGACATTCACTTATCGACCAATGCCTCGAGAGATTAGGAAAGAGACAATCAGAAAGTGGATAGATATTTTCTGGAATCATAATGAAAGAAGCAAATCTTGCTGATTGGAGATGCTCAATGTCCACTTTCTAATTTCGGAAAAGAGAAAGAGAGGTTGGAACAATTGTAATGTTACTGTGGAGAAGGGGGCAGTATATTAGAACCGCCCTGCTATTCAGCCTTACAGAAGCACCACAACCTGGCGATAATGGAGGCATATTCAACAGGCCTACCTTGAAATGTTTAGCATTAATGGAATTAATAAAGGGCAGTTGATTGTGAACATCAGTATCCTCATCCACCCATGTCAGCAGTAAATATTTCTGGCCTAAGTGATTCACTGACAGTGGGTACTTTTATGGACGTTACTCTCACTGCCACACATCAAGTTCCTCGGTTCCAATTGTTGAAATCTGGAACAATTCAGGCTATTGGTAGGTGCTAGTTGTCAAATGCATCCTTCTTTTTGGCATAAACTAGTGAACACGTTAAGAAATGCTGTTTTTTGCTCTAATTGATGCTCTTTGTGGCGGTTAAATTTTTTTGTATACCAGGGTTTAATGCCAAAAATCCAGGCAATGATTGGTTTCGCGAAACTAATACAAGAGGTTGTTGTTAATGTGAATGTAGGTAACCCTGGAGAATTCATACTTTTCTCTGAGGAAGATCAGGCTTGAAATGATGTTCATGGTCTTAAAGAATAGACAAATGACTGCCACTTAGCAATTTTGATTGCTAAATTGATTCAATTTCAGTTATTCCACACAGATCTTTGTACAACTTGCCTGAAAGTGGACAGCAAGCAGTGTCTTAATATAATCACGATTCACTGTGCATTTGTGCTTGGGACTTATAAAGAGTAAACCGAGCTGGGAAGCTGCGGAGCGCTGAGCACAGGGAACACACTGGCAGGGTTAAGTGGCGTACAGTTGTAGCAGAGCAGCAGGGATGGTTAGGGAGAGAGCGTGGGAGGTAGGGTTCTGCGGAAGGGGTGATATAAGGTTAGGTCGAGCTATCAGCGATTGGAGAGATTCTCTTTCAAGGGTGGGGTCTTTAGGTCCGACCTGGAGTGTAGTATGGAGGGGGCCAGTCTTATGTGCACTGGGGACCTGTTCCAGAGACAGGGTGCATAGCAGCAAAAGACCTGTTTCCTGTGTTCCCCCTTGCATTTCTTTCTTTCCAGTCTGGCGATGATGCGGCCTCTAGTAATTTGCTGGCCTTGGGACATGGTACGTTTCCCAGCCAGGTGGAGTGCCCTCTTTCGGCTATCAGAACTTGAGTGCAGCAATTATTCGCAAAATCACAATCGATATCTGCAACCTTTAACTGATCTCCTTTTTGACCAATGAACGCAAGCCATGATATTTTACCAAGCTGGGTGTGAAAGGAGCATATCATATGTTGTGACTTAAACTAGGTGACAAGACAAGTGGAAAATGCCCTTTGAGAAAAGATTTGGCTTGTTAAAGACCTCATAATGTCTTCTGCGTTCGCTTACACTCCAAAACATTTGAGACTTTTAATATTCATTTATTTCAAAGCGTTCAAGAC
Organism: Ambystoma mexicanum; assembly: GCF_040938575.1. NCBI lineage: Eukaryota > Metazoa > Chordata > Amphibia > Caudata > Ambystomatidae > Ambystoma > Ambystoma mexicanum. The sequence goes on from NC_090927.1 coordinate 1,148,015,761, forward strand.
ATATTTGTAGTCCTTCATCGTCATGATATTTTTAGTTACCCTGATTTTTTGTATAAATGGAAGTTCAGCATAATATTTTGTCCCGCCTACCTGTACACAGTTTGTTGAAATTAAAAGTGTTTTTTCGATCACAAGTCAGTGGCATTTTTGGGACATGTCAATTCCCATCAGAGTGTTTATAAGAAGGGTGTTGTGATCATTATGGTGCCAGAAACCCTTGGTATGGACTTCTTACGGGATGCTAGTGGCCTTATTCACCTGATTGTTGGTAAATCTGGCAGCCGGTTGGTCTTTCAGTTAAGGGCTTCTGGGTGACGTTGTTGTGTTGGAGATGTGCATGGCCAAATGTGTACACTTCTCTGTCTCATTTTCTTGATAGATGTGGATGTGGTGTGCGTGGTGTGAAGTAGTGGATGACATGGTGGCAGTGTGCATTCTTATGTGAGTGTCAGATGGCAGCCATCTTGGCTGTAGTTTGTTTCAGGATCAGGCAAATTATCCAAATGACTTTGGCAAACGCTCTCTGGGAGTTCTGTAGATTTTATTTAAGCACAGTTGTTGATGCGTATCTTTGAGTTGCAACTGCCTCTAAGAGCTTGTTGGCCTTTTACGTTCCCCTGGCTTTTGATGGGCTATCTTCATTGCTTCCAGGCTTTCTGGCCATCCATTAATTGTTGAGATTTCCTTTTTCCATTGGGATCATTTTCAGTGCCTTCCACAATGTTTTACTTTAAAACATTTCTGAGTATCTGTGTGTGTTATTCTTAAGAGTGTGGGTGGGTTTCATCCTTTTGTGTGTTATATCTTTATTTGCCAGCATACTAAAGCAACTGGTTAATGCTGTATTATTATTCAGCTGTCTGTAGCAGTGGGCAAATGTGTGGTGGTTCTTACATCAGTGTACAGCTTTCCAAAAGTAAGATTTGTAATGTGCCTTTTTACATACTTTATAGCAGCCTCATGACCGTGCCCAGAAAGGTGGCATCTCTCTACACTATCAATTGTTTTCTACATCCTCCCACGAGGTCTATATTTGTTTTTATTTTTGAAATAGGATAGACTTCACATATCTGTTTTTTTAAAATCTTACTAACAGTACAAACATAATTTGTGAACCCCCTTTCATTTCTCTTTTGTTTTCAGTTTCTGGTGCCATTTACTAGTTTCAGTAATTTCCATGGACCAACCTAAACAGGTAGATACAAAGACATCCTTTGAATACACATCTATAGACAGGCATGAGCCTATCTTTCAAGAGAACGGCACTGTCATATTCATGATGATTAGTTTACACTGTTTATTTATTTATTTATTTATTAGACATGTGTATGGCGCCTATACACAGGTGTTTCCAGGCACCACAAGGCAACAAAGGGGTGGGGGAGCAGGGGAATCAAAAGTAGAGCAACCAAATGTAGAGCGACAAAAAAAGGGTTATATTGGCCTAGTGACAATCCTACCGTGCAAGTTCAGGACAAGGAGGTAAGTGCACGGTGGCAGGGGATAGAAGGAGAAGTGCAAGAGTGGGGTGACCCCAAGGAAGGGGGGCAGACAAGTGCTGTAAGGGCCAAGGTGGCAAGTGCAGGGGCAGAGGGGGGAGGGGGAAGAGTGTGGTGGGCAAGGGAGGACTAACTGGGCTAGTCCAGGGAAGGGAGCCCGAGGGCAAGTGCTGGGAAAAGGATGCTGGGGGACTGGTAGTGGCGATTTGGTCCCAACTAATTATGGGTCTTCTCGGTTGTTCACTTCAGACATTCCCTGACAAAGGATGCACTGGATGATCTATTCTGTCCTCCTGATTATTATTTTGCTTTGGATTGTGTTTATTAAAGGATGTTTTCTTTTTGAATAATTATTGCATGTCTATTTGATATCATATCATGTTGATCAGAATGCTACATTTACAAGTAAATGAAGGAACTCACGTTTGTCACCAGAATCCCCCACCACCACAGGAATTGAATTTCAGGTTGATTGAGTATATACCACAAGGTACTGAGCAGTCATGGCTGCATATGGGCACAGATGGAATTAAGGGGAACTATCAAGGGAACCTAGGGCAAATGATACTGAGAAGAATTTAGCTGAATAGGTATTTTTGTAGGGCTTTCCAAAAAATCTCAAAGGAGTTTGCGGACACAGAAGCTGAAACAGAAGGGTGGGGATGCAAAACTGAAAAGCGTCTATCCCTTCTCATGAGACAGCATGAAGAAGAGATACTTAACGGATGAAGATTAGAAGATCAAAGAGGGCATCCAGTATCATACGGTTTGATTTTTTAGATCAGATCATTGGGGGCTAAACCATGGATGAATTTAAAAGCTAGGTACAGAATTGTAAACATAATCTAATGAGAGTCCGGCAACCAGTTCAGGAGTCGTGGAGCCATGGAGACAGGCGCAAACTTAGGCAGATAAGCCTTTGTGCCGTATTTTGGATGACCTGTAAATGGTTCAACAGATAGGTAGGAAGTTCTGCATAAATGGCATTAGCGTAATAAAGTCAGAAAATCACTAATGTGCTGACAACCACTTCACAAGGGTCATCCAGAACAAAGAAAGAATACACCTCAGCATACGTAGACAAAAGAAGGATGACCTAACAACCTCATTAACTTGGATGGTAATTTTGTTTCGGGGTGCCATATGACTCCTACGTTTTTGATCTTAGAAACTACGGTCGAGAGCACACGATAGAAGGGGAACGTGGTGTCTCCCTGGGTTTCTCAGTAAGTGCATAGTGCCTACCAACATGGTCTCAGTCTTTGTAGGGTTGAGTTGGAGTATATTATCATCTAACCAGAGTTTAATCTCGACTAGGCAGGCCCAAAGATGGAAGAAATTCTCTTGTGGACTTGAAACGTTAAGGAGTAGTTATAGTTCTTCGCTGTAAGAGTGGAATTGGATGTCGAATTACTGGATAATACACATCACATAGCCATATAGATACTGAAGACAAAGGGCGATCGTGGGGATCCCTGAGGCACAGGTCATGTGATCTCAGAGAAGTCAGAAGCGACCAGGTGCAGCTTCTGCCAGTTACTTGTGAAGATATGTATATTTCCTGCCACAAAGACAACTGAAAAACCATTCCAGTGTATGGCCAGAGAGACCGGCTAAGCTTGATAAAAAGGGCATCAGAATGACATAGTTCATCTTATCAAAGGCAGCAGAACAATCCAAACATTTTCAGGGATGTCATTTCACCAAAATGCCAGGGGTAGCGGAAGTGACATCACACGACCCTTGAGCCCCTGATGACATCACAGGAAATGATTTAATTTAACTCTACCCCCAAATGACATCACAGGAAGTGATGGCAAACGACCTTCAGAGTTTTTAGATGCATCTAGCACCTGTGTTTCCAGGTGCTCTCATTTCAGCCAGATATAAGAACTGAGGCACAGAGGGAGTCATGATTTGTGCACAATTACACATTTGGGGAATGCCATTTTCCAGATTTGACATGGGGTATATATGTATAACATACATAATGCAGTATTTCTAACAGGGTAACTGAAATCTGTAAAGCAGGCTACAGCTATTGTATGAAACATCTATAGATCAATGGACACAGAAGTACGTGTTATCTGTGGCATTGCTGTGTTAAACACACCAAAAAACACTGACATAGGGAGGTGTGCGCTGCTGTTTAACCAGGAGAAAAATGCTGCACGAGCAAGGGCTGACAATGAAATAATTGACAAGGATTTAGGGGCTGATTCATGGAATTATTTGCCCCGAAAAACTGGGATTTGTGCGCCTTTCTGGAGGCAAATCCCCATTTCTTAAACAGGGATTTGCGGGCAGAATGGCGCACAAATCTCCATTTTTCGGTGCAAATAATTCAATGAATCAGCCCCTTCGTATCAACAAAATTCCCTGGTTATAAATTTAAATATGATTCAGCTACCACTATGATAGAAGAAACCTATTAGACTGGTCTGCGTGCACAGAGGAGAGTGCACCTGATGATGTCATCTTTCCTGGAGTATAATACCTGGGAAAGGTTTTCAATATACCCAAGACCCCCCATAGTTTCTATTATCTAAGCGTAATACTGGGTGCCTGGACTTTAAAAAGAAAACCACCATTTAATGTAATATCATTGCTGCACACATAAATTCAAAGCATCACACAGTTATTTAAAATTGAAAACACCCACAAGTTGCTTCTCACCCGGGGATTCACTGATAGACCACAAAGCGTGCCCTGCACACTACCCCTTTGTCAGACCCAGTGGTGCCCAATGGCGTAGCACACCATTTGGCAGCTTCCCTGCAAGCCTTATTGCCTTTTTCATGCAGCTTACGTCCGTCCTTCTAGGCCCCATCGGCTCCTCCGTGCTGTTCACAAACAGGAACCAGGAAGCTGCAAGGTTCCTGTATGCGAGCTGAAATGAAGCCAAGGGAGAAGGGGTTGGAGCTGAATGTGGCATGTGACATGTGCCACATGTCATGGTCAGCTCCATCCCCTACTGAGTGCCTCCCCGGCCCAGCCTACACCCTGACGGGTGAGGTCTGAGCCAAGGACCCGCCAGACCTGGTGTGGCCGGGACCTCGGTCCCGCAGGAAGGCCCACTACACCAGGTGCACCTGTTTATTTTTTTTGCAAGAAAAACGTTTTTTAAAAGCTGGGGTTGCAAGGGAGTTCCCAGGCATTGCAACTGTTGCCCCCAAGGGTCACAGTTGCGAGCCCTGGCGACCCCCAAATGACGTCCCTGAACATTTTCAAAAGAGACAGATGACTGAGATCTGAGTAGTGGAGAGGATAGTCCCAGACAGACACTAATGTAGTCTTGGTCCCATATCCTGGCTGGAAACCTCATTGTAAGGAGTACAGAATCATATTGTTCTCCACAAAGACCCCCAGTTGATGTGTTGCCACCGTCTTGAGGATTTTGGCAATACAGGGAAGGCCAGAAAGGGGTTGATAGTTGCCCAACACTCCAGGGTCTATAGATGATTTTCTTTCAAAAAGGAGAATACGCAGAGTGGTTGTTAGATCCCAGGGAACAGTACCCTGCTGAGGGGATGCGTTAACCAGTGGGTGACACATTTGGATAAAGAAGTTGATGGGTGTTGTGCTACTAAAACAGGAAGTAAATTTGAGGGAGTTTGAGTAGGTTTTAATTTATTTAGCAAAGGAAGAACATCTTTGCATGCTTCCTCAAACTCAAAACTCAGTCTGGTTGGAGGGTAAGAGCCTGTAAATAAAGGTGGGTTGAGAGGTGAGAACATTGTGAGCTCTTGCAAATTGTATGAATCTTTCCAAGACAGAAAACCTCAAACTCAGCCAGATCAACTATAGGGGTAACTTTCTGCAGAATGCAAATGCAATTGGGCTTGGGGATGTGTTTAACCATGATGAAGTTTACCTGGCTTATTGATAGGCAAATTAATGTGATCATTAAGAAAGTTAGATGTGGCTATTTTAACTGCTGTTTAATAGGTGTGGAAAGCTTCCTGTATTGCATCTGAAGGTCTTGCATTTCCTGTGGCTTCACAGCCATGGAAAGAAGCAGTTGGAGGCTATGAAGAAGGTGCACTGAAGCTGGGGTGGGTTTTGGTCCAACCGTGGAACGCTTTGAGTGGTAAAAGGGGTGCATGCGTTTCAGGGAGACAGGGAAACAGGTAAGGATGCCAGCACAGGGACTTACTGTTCGGTTGCTGGTCTTACTTGGGCCACTGCTTACCCTTGGCTCTGTCAGATGGCAGTGCGTCACAGTTCTTACTTTCACACCTCTTTGTTATATGAGTCAGCATGATGACCAAGTCAGGCAAGATTTCCAGAGTGCTCTGGATTGAGGCTATTGTCAAGACTGGTCTTGCTGAGATGGGTGAGGTGAGCGTTGCTTCGGCCTCCCCATGGTAGTGTGAAGTCCAGTTTCCTCGAGAATCAAAAAGAGCTTTGCCACCCGGGCGGTCTTGTCAGTTTGTGGGTTACAGTAGGGATCCATCACATCACATCTAGTTTCATGTCAGCCTCTTCTATACATTTCAAACTGTGCACAAGTAACTAGAGCAGGCCCTCCACATTTAATAGGGAATTGATGCAGGGGAAAAGATGCCACGCCCCAATCAGCGGGTTCCATTTATACTGATATCTTGGTGGCCACTCAATCAGTGGGGCTGTAAACCAATCGCCTTGATAGGATGTGGTCTGAGGAACACGTCCAACTCTCATTGAATGTGGGTCCAACCTGCTATTCAGGCAACAGTGCAGTCGTGCTCCGAGCTGTTCATGACAGCTGATGAGGGTGCATGTTTGCTTGTTTGATGCACATATACATATGTGATTATTTTATGGGACTGCAAATCTTACTCATGTTATGCACAACATCATATGCCATGCTTGCGTCAAAATCTGACAACAAACAGGTGACTTCATCAATCATCAATAAAACCATTTTTCGGGAGCGTGGACCATAAAACGGACAATATGTAAAATGCATTATCAGCAAAAATGCAATGAAAACTCTGTGTCATAGAAAACATTAATATGCTGTTAAAACAATTTGATATTACTAAATTGAATCATCTGTTAATCTCATTAATACAAAAGAAGCCAAAATGCAAAGTGCTCTAACAAAGTAAATGGGCCTCATTATGAGGTCAGCGGTAACCTGCCGGTGCTACCGGCGGGTTGCCGCCGACCTCGTATCACGGTTTCCGCACCTAGCTTCCCAGTGCCAGCAGGACATTACAAGTCTGGTGGCCCCGAAAGTCAGGCACCGGAAAATGTAAGTCTCCATTCCCATAGGACTCCATAGGAATGGGGACTCAGAAGCACCGCCACCGTTGCCGACGGTGCCGGTGCTTCTGTGACGTGTCTGCCTACCGTGGCCACTGCGCACCGGCGGGGTCAGACCTGTCGGGCGCAGTGGCTCCGGCAGGCAAACTCGTAGTGTGGCGGTCCGGAAACAAGGGTGCTGGTAAGCTTACTGGCACCCTTGTTTCCGGACCGCCACACTTGTAATGAGTCCCACTGTGTCATAAACAACTAACAGGCGGATAAGCAATTCTTACCAGTCTTACCAGTTGTATAACTGCAAAGTCGGTGAAAGGAAGGATGGTCGTAGATCAATGGCCAAGGGAAAACAATGTGATCCATCAGGCCCAAGCTCTCTGTTCATCTGCAAAAGAGGGTGGCTTCCCATATACATGTATAGCGTAGCTTGTTCGCCCCCAAACAGGGCTTCAGCACTAGCTCCAGTTGGCCGAGTGCACAGGACATAGAGAAGAAAAATATTTGTATTCTTCCTTGCCAATGAAAAATGTACAATTCTCAGTTGAACCCTTCCTCCAACTATAAGCAGGGCTTAAGTCGAGGGAACACGAAGTCCAGCCACTTTATTCAGAGGATGAACTGAGTCCCCCCCCAGCTAAAATGAGAAACATTGAATTTCCTCTTTGAATTTATTAATTAAAACCAACCTCGGGGATCAAAGCGCAGTCAGCAGATTTGTAGGGTGGACACGTTACCACTACACTATATAAGGTGATGAAAAATAAACTAAAGGTGAAATGTCCTATTTCGGTACTGCAAGTCCCAGGGAAAACATTTGTATTGGTTGTCTGAGTTTAAAACATGCACAGCATTAAATGTTTTCAAAAACACTATTAGAAGAAAATGTCCTCTCTTGGATTTGTGTGTGTGTTGATTTTATGAAAGGCAAATGCGATTCGTCCTGTTCAATTTCGGTGGTTATGCAAAGCAAATTTAATGAAATGTGCATATTTCACTTTCATATACTAATTTCTGGCGACATCACATTCCATTGCGTTTGTTGATGAGTCCCCCCACTTAAATTTTTAGGACTTGACTCCTGACTATATGTAAGAGTTGCTGCGAGAAAAATGCCAAGGGAAAATGTTTCATATGAAGACTTGACATAGAAGGGCTCAATGTTGGCAGAGTAGGTTTGAGTGTGCCAAGTGATCCCCCCTGAAATGCAAAAGCTGATGCTATTGTGCCCACTTTACACATGCTTGTTTAACCATTCTTTACGCTTGGCATCCATCGCAACAGGGTTAGACCAGAGATAGTCCATGTCAAGTAGCCTAGCTGTCACAGCACACCATGGCCTCTGTATTCCTAAATACATTCCCTGTAGCCAATTAGGATGCGGTACTACAGAGCCTAACCCAATAAAGGGTCCAATCCGTGCTTCATAATCAATTGCCAGCTGGGGCATCCTTATTAACAGCTGCCATCTCCTCTAATGTGTCATTGAGGACTAGGCAAGCCTGCCTCCTCATTACTACAGTATAGCTTGTATTGAGGTCTGTTATTGCCTCGAGGAAAGGTCCAAGGTCATTTAGAGATCTTGAGGAATTCCATAGTCATGATTGCCGGACACAGTCAAATGCAGTTCTCAAATCGACAAATAACACCTATGAAGGTTCCTTTTTTAAGAATGACATGTATGGAGGACAAAATAAAGGCAAAAGGCTTGATCGATTAATAAATCCAGCCTGGTGATGCGTTCGGGCTCGGTTTGCCCTACACCAAAGGCCAAAATAATGGAAAGAACCTTTCCGTATACCTTTTCCAGACTGTGTTTGATAGGTCGTCTCCTTTTTTGAAGACACATTTTACACAAACTCTTTTGGGATCGCTCTAAGGACCTAATCTACATAGAATGTGTTAATGGGATTTTCCCATTGAAAAATGCGTTTGTAAATCAGGCACTAAGTCTTGAAAGTAGTTTTAACTCCTTAGGCAGGATTTCAACTAGTCCGAGGCAATGCATGAAATAATCAGCCATGGCATTACGACTCAAGTTCTACTGTTTTCTAGTAGCTGTAATTCTGTTTTTCTACACTTTTCCGAGATGGAGAATAATGTGTGCTAACAATGGCAGGATATATAGAAAATTATGTAAAAGATATTTTTCAACATATTTTTACAAAAGAAGAGGGCAAATGAAGTAGTTCGGTGAGAAATGTAGGTCGCGGTTTGTCTGCATTATTGATATGATAGGTCATTTGTAACGCGCTTAATACCCAGAGGTTTCGAAGCACGGACCCTGGATCGAACTTGTGTTGCTTCATGTTATCTTGCTTCCAAGGCGAGCACGTTGCCACTGAGCTATCCTCCCGAGACATTAGCATTAGAATTTTGACACGGTGCAGTTATTTCACGTGCAGAAGAATAAGCATTTACCCGTATTTATTTATTTATTTTTGTACATGTATAAAGCGTGCAAACAGCCCTTAGGCATCGAGGCGCTGCTACATATGATGAGCTTAGTTGAGGCATGACATTTTACATAATTGCAAACATCATACATGCATTGCAGGCAGGTATATTGATAACGTTGTATACAGACAGCGCATAGTCAGGATTAGGTGACAAGCAGAGTCTTGATAGCTTTGCAGAAGGGTATATGGGAGGTTTCCGCTCTTAGGGATGGTGGAAGGGCATTCCAATGCAGGGCTGCTAGGTATGGGAAACTGGCGCTGCCCGCTCTGACTCGCTTGATTTTGGTTACTGTGAACATATTCAAATAGAGTGTTCTAGTTGGTCTGGAGGATGCAGCTCTGTGTATTCTTTGGATAAGGTAGAGGGGAGCCGTTTGCTTGGAACATTTGTGGGTTAGAGCAAGGGTTTTAAAGAGGATGCGCTCTTGTATGGCTACACACACATATACATATATATATATTAAGTAAAAAAACTTTGTTAAAGCGACATTATGGTTAAGTTGCGCTACTAAAAACCTATGAAATTCAGTAAAAAAAACTTTGTTAAAGGGACATTATGGTTCCAAGTAAAACCAAAAACCCCAGAAATTCGCCAGTTATGGTAAGCTAAGCAACCATAACTCAAGCCACCACCGTTCACTCCTAAGACTACCACCCAGGACATCAAAGATGACATCACAAATGTCATTGATGACATCACTGATGACATCACATGAGCATTTACTTTTCATGAACATTCTGTACAAGGGATTCTTATTATAATGTTGTGAAAAAGTGTCAAGGATCATTGGAATAGATATCATGTGCTAATTAGTGCACTAGGCAATGCATTGATATAAATAGCATTCTATTATGAAGTTCTATCCAGTATACTAAGCTACTCATGTAGAAACATAGGCATTGTGTGCAGCATATATAATGGAGGTGGAATATTCATAATGTTGCCATGTTGAATAGTGAAATTATAACTGCTTTCTTATTAGAGTTTTGCGTACTGTGAAACATGTGATAAGTAGCTAATACAACCCACTTACTACATAATTGCATTATTACAGACAAAAAACAAATAGACAACACCACATACACATATGAGTATATACAGGGAAAGTGAAATAAGCAAAAAAGCAGTAGTAGCAGAAAGTGTTCATAACCTAACTGATAATCTTAATGCAGAGAAATGATTGCTCTGTTTCAAAGCTGCTACTTACCCTATGTATATGTATCACATGATGTGACTGGACCCTAAGGAAAGTAGTGTGAGTACAATGTATACAAATATGAGCATATACAGGGAAAGTACAGTAATAAAAAAAAACAACAGAACTATCAGAAAGTGCTGATTACCCTACTGATTATCTTCATGCACAGAAAGGATTGCTGTCTTTGAAGCCTGTGTCTTCCCCTATGTATATGGTTCATATGATGTGACTGGAACTACTGTAAGAACATACTTGAAGGCTAAGTCTACAAATATAGTACCTTTTCAATTTTTAGTTCCTGACTGTTACTGAAGAAAACCATGTGGCCTAGATATGTCAGTAAAGGAAAAAAGGGGTAGCCAGACATGTGATGTCATCAGTGATGTCATCAATCACATTTGTGATGTCATCTTTGATGTCTTGGGTGGTAGTCTTAGGAGTGCACGGTGGAGGTGCGAGTTATGGTTGCTTAGCTTACCATAACTGGCGAATTTCAGAGGTTTTTCGGTTTTACTTGGAACCATAACGTCCCTTTAACAAAGTTTTTTTACTGAATTTCATAGGTTTTTAGTAGCGCGACTTAACCATAACGTCCATTTAACAAAGTTCTTTTACTGAATTTCATAGGTTTTTAGTAGTGCAACTTAACCATAACGTCCTGTTACGAAAGTTTTTTTACTGAATGTCATAGGTTTTTAGTAGGGCAACTGAACCATAACGTCCCGTTAACAAAGTTTTTTTACTGAATGTACACATTCATCATGTGAAATTGGGAGATAATTACTAGGATTCCCTTACTTTGTGTACATGTAACTTAGAACATACTGATATTTGAAGGGCACGGACTGAGCGTCTGTCCGCGGACAGGCGCGGACGAGAGCAACACTACCCAAACAGTCTGGGGGTATTTGAAATTGTTGTAGCATGCCATATAAAAACTGCACAAGGTTAAAAAGCAGCACATAAAGACATTGTAAGTAGTAATAAATAACGATTGAATCCTACACGTCTCACACATAACCCAGCCATATAAATACCATGTGTAATGAAATGGATTAAACCATACCAAAAAAAGAGATGCCTCCAACGTAATTACCTCACAGAAGCAGCACAGCTAGGAGCGACAGTAGACGAACACAACACAACCAATACAAATTACAAGAAAGTAGTAAGTGAACTTCATTATTCATGTATGTTGGTACACTTTTTGTATGAGGTGCAGAACAAATAATGTATTTCTGTTGTTTTCACACAGAAATGTGCAGTAATTTGGCCTGGCTGGAGGAGAATTTTCCGCATGCCGAAATGTCGGAAGATAGCGATAAAAATGGTACACACTTCTCTGCATAAGCAAATTAGTAGTCAGTACTTTATGGACACTTAACATATATATATATTTACTTTTAACAGACCAGGTAAAAAATGAAGAAAGTCCACCAAAAGACACAGTAGAAAACACCTTGAAACGCATAGAAGGCTAAGTGGACGTGCTAAAAGAGAATTTTAACGGGTTAAGGCAATTTGTGGAAGACTACGTCAAAGGAAAAATAAGATACCACTGTCCTACCTGTACCTGTCCCCCTTCTCCATTTCCCAATGAACTATCCCCAAACCCTGAAGAACAATATAAACGTTTCGACGAAACTTCCATCCCTTCATCCCCTCAAAACGAGCCTTTGGAAAACCGTCATTCCCCTATATTTGTTTCAGTGTCTGCCTCCCCCTCTCTGTCTTAAATGCTGTGTATGTGTTTAATAAAAAAAATGTTATTTTATTTTTAATGGAATTTTGTGCATCAAATTCTTTTTTTTTAAAAGAGTTAAAATGTCCGCGGACTGTTCTGCCTGTCCGTAATTAATGAAATATGGATGTCCTAAGGACACTATACCTGTCCGTACCGTCTGCAGCGAAGATGGAACTGTCCGTAGAACAGGCACGGTGACCGGCATGTCCGTAGTCAAACAAAATGGAGGTTTCCTAAGGACACTGTACATGGCCGTACAGTGAGTAGAACATCTACGCACATGCGCACCACACCCGTAACTCCTGCGAACATCGCGCCTGTTCGTAACTGTCTTTCTCACTTGTGTCGCACTTTTAATTAGTTTCAGGATCCGAACACTGTCCGTAGAACACCCGCGCGCATGCGCACCACCGTTCCTGTGCATTTGGTTTCCTGCGGGCACCCATTGCCTTCGCGGATTTGTTAACGACGTCAACATGTAACCACACCCACGCTGAGCGTGTGCCCTAATTTCAGCACTTCGTCTGCTTCCGCAACATCCCAAATGAATTTATGCAGACAAGACAAAGTTATTTTACAAGACAAAATCACCATTTCACATGTCCCATACAATAGCCCTAGCCTTCCACATATTGTATGGAATTTTTTCAACGCTTTTGAGTGATCATTATGGTCACGAGGCACACCCCTCCACCCCTATAAAAGGCCACACCCCCAAGCTTATCTTCATTGTACTTCTGGCGATTGTAGATTGAGTTTTGCTGCTTTTAGTGTTCTAGTGGAGATTATCTCACCAACCCTAGTGGCATCCATGGCTGCTGTTGCTACATCAGCCTCAGCACCACCTCCAAACCCTCCACCGCCACCACCTCCTCAAGGGCCTGCAGAGGGAAATACGCGTGAGGATGTAGAGAGCGAGGAAGAATAGGATGAAGAGAATGAGGTGGGGGAATTCCCTACTACCACCACTCGCCGGGAGTAGTGGGTGTGGTGGTTGTTTACTGTTTTTGGTAACATCCCAGAAGTACGTGCAATTTGGTGCCGAATCGTGGGAGACCTGGTGCGTACAGCTTTGGTACGACAACCATGAAGCGACACCTAACTTCGTTCCACGGTGCGGACATTTGCAAAGTGGTACCATGTATAGAACGTAGTAGGTTGAGTTCCTCCGCAGCATCCTCCGTGTCTGATCCTCTCTCCACAAGAGACACTCCTGTGGGAGAGTGCATCCCTCCAGCTGCCTCACAGGCCATTTGCGATGCTGTTGACCCTTACCTTTCAAAGGTCACAATATTGTGTATGTACTGCGACGCAGTACTCTGCAGGGGGGAGAGTCTTCGAAGTGCTTTCGAGACTTCTGTCTCAGAGCACCAGAAGACCTGCTACCTACCTAAATAAGGGCCACCCTACATCTTTCTCTAACCACCTGCCCTTTCTTATCCCTGTGGTTGGTGTCCCTTCCTTACCGTCCTTTCCCCTCCTCTCCTAGTGTGTCGTGTGTAAATAATCCCAAAAAAAAGATAAAACAACACATTTTTGTCCTAGGACAGACAAAATTGTAGGGTGCAACCGTAGCAAAACCAATGCTCTTTTCTCTGGCAGTAAGTGGTGGCTCTGAAAAGAGCCTTTTGGTGGTGTTGTGTGTCTTTCAAAAACGTGGATTCCTCAACGTGAAATGCAAAATAGGTGACTATAACGGCAAAAAAGGTTGCAATGCATTTTGTACATTTCGTAGAAAAATCTGATTGCCAGCATATGTAAAATGGACTCCATCTCTGCGAAAAAAAATGAATGTGCTACGAAACACAATATTTTCATTGTGGAAAGAGGACATACCAACATCTCTTAGAAAGGCACACACAGCCTTATTGACATTGTGCCTCGCTTTCTCCATTTGTGGACCATATAAAGAAGAACGCAGCCACATTTGTCTTTGTGCAATATGTGAATAAATTACTTGACAATTTGGAATCATGTCCATGACCTTCTCAAGTCCCTCCTTCATTGCAAATTGCAAAGAAATTCCAGACACATGCCCTAAACAGTTTCCTCCACAATGAATGATAATTATATCAGGATGACGCTCTGTCTGTAAAGTAGCACAGTGAGGTACCAAGTCCAGCCACTTCATTCCACTCACTCCATGCCAGTGCACTTCCACATGAGGGAATCCAAGATCTGCAAATATACCGCAACGTTCTGCATGCACTTTCAACCAATGTATCCATGAGTCTCCCAAAATCCAGATAATCTGTTTTCGAGCACACACAGCCATAGCTGTCTGTTCTCCTCTCAGGGAAAAGACATTCTCACTAAATCTCTCCATTCACAACACACCCACTGTACTTTACTGACCAATCCCTAGCTCCGCTCTTTCTCATTTGCATGCCTCTTCACCCCAGAATCCCTGTATGTAGTATGCGCTGCCTGCAGACTACCGCCATGTCCGCGGACATGTAGAGGATCTGAGCGTGATGACTGTACATTTAAATAGTTTTCCCCTTTTCCCCTTTAAGGTGGGCTCTGAAAAGAGCTGATTTTTTGGTTTTTTTTGCAGATGCCTTACAGACACCTGTTATTTTGTATTTTTTGAGGGTTTTTTTCTTATTAGTTTACTCCTACAATCATTACACAACCTTCTCCAAAGAAAACCTTACATTCCAAAAGAACATGGCATTTCCCAAATAAGGTAAAGAAACGCCATCTGCTTCAAAATAAGTTGCATTAGTGGAAACAATATTCTCGTGACTGCAGAAAAACATACAAGCTCTTAACATGAAAGCACGCATGCCGCGATTGATTGCAAACCTACCAATACTTTGATCAGGACAAAACACAGAACTGTTGTCCCATTTTGCTCTAGGGAGTAAGCCAGAAAAAATGGCACTTGGAAAGATGGTGATGACTGCTTGAACCAACTGTTCCAAATCTCCCAGCAAAGTAGGGGAACTCACGTAGCCCAAATGGCAAGCACCATAGTGCAAAACTACCACATGGGGACTATTCATCATATGCATATCTCTGCAAACTTGGAGAATTGCCTCTACATTGCAATCCGTCACAGCGCTCCACACCACCTCCACTCCTCTCAGATCAAAATTCTTTGCCACATGCCTACATTCAGAATAGTGCTGTAAACCATAGACAAAAATGTTGCCGAGCACCAACACCCTGACTGTATCCACCTCTGCCATCTTCACTAGACACACTCTCTTTCTACACAAATCAACAATGTCAACATCTGATTGGCTGATGCCTACAGTACCCTTTCCATGCTGGATTTGCTGTAAAACCCTGTATGTGGCACGCCCTAGCCGCGCACAAGCACGGTGTCCGTGCAGCATGTAACTCTTAGCCAGTCCTTCTACCCTTTCCACATCACTCACAAATCCATTCCCTCATTGGACACAGCTAAGCACTCACACAACCATCCACCAATCACATCCAAGACCTCTACATCTAACTCCGTCATCAAAGTTCTGCACTTCAAATTCAGAGTTGATCACTCTGAATGCAAGTCCCATATCATTGCAAAGCACCTACTACAAAAAGTACTGTGCAAGTGTCACGGATTTCTACTTACAGCTCCATGCATACCTACATGCATGATTGCAAAGTACAGGTATGTATATTTTATTCAGAGTACATATGCAACTCTTGTGATTCCATCTAAACAAATTAATGCCACTGAATCTGCATAGTCAATACATACATAACAACGCTCCCACTTTAAGTGCAAGACTTCCGATTTTTGATTGAAAAATAGCACTACTTCTTACTATCTTCTGCATAACCTATACATAAGTACCAACCCTCACGATTTAGGCACGAAACACCATTTTCCATTAAAGAAGGTCACAATATTTTTACTGTCTTCCGCCTAAATTAATGCTACTTTCAATGCGATCATATATGATAAAAAAACATTCCCGATTGCTGTGGCGACATCTCCCTCTCAGGTGCTCCTGATTTTTCCCATTCCTACTTATAATATGAAAGTATGAACATTTTTCCAATCTACTACAATGACCTACCACTTCCAAACCTCTCTGCTATGTACAACACAGCTGAAAAAAAACAAGGGAATTTAATGAACTGAAAATTGTACTCATTTGCAAAGCAAGTTCAACTAACATACTACAAATAACATATAAAGGCTGCACATAGTGAAATGAAATGCACGCATACACTGTGTTGAGATATAAAATGAGAATACTCCCACGAAGGCTGAAAAATGAACATGTACATTAACATCACTGCTTCAAACACACAAAATTACTAACCTCTTCCTTTTACAATTGCAGTGAAGACCACTCTACTGAAAATCAACAGCATCTACACTGCAAACAACATATCCGAAGAAACCTGGTTAATCCACAAAGAAAAGTAAGTACAGTACTACCTTTATATTCTAACTCTTCCTCAAAGAGACTGTGGCCCTCATTACGACCCTGGCGGAAAGCGACTGACCGGAGCGCCACAGCGTAAATAGCGTTTCCGCCATTGCACGAAGGAGCAAAGTGCGGCCCATTCCGACCCATCGGGCACGAGCACCACGGCATGGCGGAAGTGCAAAGTCCGCGATGGCGGAAATGACCCCAAAACGGCCCACACTGCCGCCGTACGGCGCCCTAGGTGCAATACCGCCACCCCTCTTAGCGGTCACCGCAGTGTGCGCCTACCGGAAAGTACGGTGGCCGGAAATATACGGAAACGGAAGTTAAAACATGGGCCCGGAACGGGAAACATCCCGGCGTACACCTATAAATACACCAAAACCACACAACCACTAAAATCACTACCCTGAAACACACCCCAACCCGTCAACCACCCTAGCGAAACCAAGAAAAATGGGAAAAGTAGCGAAGAAAGCGTGCGACCGCAAGCGGCAGGTCCACTTCTCCCGTGAGGAACTCACCGTGCTAACAGAGACCCTCCAGGAGAATGCTGCCGTCGTCTTCTCCACGCAAATGACCAGAACGGCACTTGCAAACAAGAAGGCCATATGGGCTCTGGTGGCACAGCGGGTAAGTGCGGTGGGGACCGCACCCCGCACCCCACAGCAATGCCGCAAGCGATGGGACGACCTGCGGATACGCGTCCGCAGCATACTCTCTGCCAACCGCAACATTGCCACAGCCACCGGGGGAGGTCCTGAATCACCCATCAAGTTGACCCCCTGGGAAGAAATCTGTGCCTCCACCATCGGAATGGAGAGCATAGAGGGAGTCGGAGGGATGGAGAAAGGAGTGCAGACATCCGAAGATTCAGGTAGGTGGGCCAAATAAAACAATGCCAAATCCACAAAGTCCATCCATGTGAAGTACCATGCGTCCACATAGTGCAACAGAAACACATGTCCAGGAGAACGTCCACACACATCGGCCTGCAAGCGCACGTTAAAACCCACAATAAATACATAAATAATTAAAAACCCCTAATACACGCACTACACGTGCAGCAGGCACACCCTAACTGCAGGCTGCCAGACAACTGCACCCTCACTCCACACACAAATCAAAGCACCTCCAAGGCCCCGACCCAAATCACCCTCAGGTACCACCCCAATGCATGTGATACAATGCCATTCCAATTCCCACAGACCCATCAATAACCCTCGCCCTCCTTTACTCCACCACAGGGTCCGATCCAAACGACGAGCTACAGGACACCCCTACCAGCACACCTGCAAAGAGGGCCAAGACCAACGGCCAGAGACCCTCCACCTCAGCTGCACGCATCAAGACACGGCAGCAGCACAAATCAGGTGGCAGCACAGAGGAGGGAACATCAACAGGCACCCCAGCAGCCAGCATGCCCACAACACCACCACCACAGGTCCCCCCAATGGATGCCACAGAAGGCACTGCCTCTGGTGGCAGCAGCACCATAGGTGACACCCCATTGATGGCAGCATGCTCGGACACAGAAAACGGGGATGCCGAAGTCAGATCCATCCATGACCTGTCCCCATCCCCCTGTCTGTTCCATCCCGTACAACATGAGGATACCACGCAGGGGCACCCACCAGACGACGACTGGCCATCCCCCACAAGCCCTGTGGCAAGGCAACATGAGGACAACAGCCCCTCTGTGACACCCCCGCAAATGGCCATGGCCCAGCAGAGGCAACAGTCCCTCGACCAGTTGATCGAACAACAGCAGCAACTGGCCACACTCCTCAAGGACCATGCCGATGAATGTGGGGGCACTAAGGCAGACATAGAAACATCAACTGAGACACTTAGGGCAGAAATGGAGAGAGGTACAGAGACGCTAAGGGCACAAATTGAGAGAAGCACCGAGAGCCTGAGGGGGGAACTGCATGCGACGTCCAAAGACGTATGTGCCGAACTTGCCGCAGTGCGCCGTGTGCTCACTGAGCTCTCGCAAACCCTTAGGGACATGCATGGACGTGAGCAGGCAGACACATCATCCGTTGCAAGTTCCGTCCAGGGCAGCCCCCAACGTAGATCTGGGAGGAACCTGCGCTCCACAGGCAGGGGTGCCCCTGATACCCGCAGAGGGGGC
The DNA here is from genome assembly GCF_040938575.1 of Ambystoma mexicanum. Lineage (NCBI taxonomy): Eukaryota > Metazoa > Chordata > Amphibia > Caudata > Ambystomatidae > Ambystoma > Ambystoma mexicanum. The sequence continues at coordinate 1,148,034,437 of NC_090927.1, forward strand.
ATGCAATAGCGACAGCCCACTTACAATGAGCATCTTTGGACACTGGTGTTCGGGGGGGAGGTAGGAGGGTGGAGGGGGTGTGTTGGGCTCACTTGGGTGGCGGGTCGATAGGGTGTTCAACATGATATCACATATGCCATAAAAAGTGCACGATCAACCAATGAGAAGTGTGGACATTGATCTTTGTGTACTAGGCCATCATAGGCGTACAGTCCATATTGTGCATGTCCCAGACACACGCAGTGCCACGAGTCCCGTGTCCATGTATCAGCCACCAGGCGTGAGTGCTAGAAGCATACATCAATGAGATGCTGATGAATGTCACGGGCCTCCGGTGCCTCGCAGACTCCATGAGGTGCTGCCACATCCCCACCCTCATCATGACCATCATCAGGTGCTTGCAGTTCTGCGTCAGGGGGCATGGGCACATTTCTACGTACGCACATGTTGTGGAGCATGACACATGCCATCACCATCTTTGCAACCTTCTCATGGCGGTACAGGAGTGCCCCGCCAGACCTGCTGAGGCAGCGGAAACGGGTCTTCAGTAGGCCGAATGCCTGTTCAATGACTACACGGGAACGTGAGTGGGCATGGTTGTAGTCCTCCTCATGCTGGTCCCGTGGGTTCCGGACTGGTGTGAGGAGCCATCTCTTCAGTGGATATCCAGCATCACCTGTATGTGGACGAGAAACGTATGATGTGGAATGCCATTGATACGTACGCACACCCCCCTCCCCCTTCCTGGCAGGTCAATGCCAATTCACATACCCCACATCATCATGCATGTAATGAGACTCACCGAGTAGCCAGGATCTGTTCCCTGCGTGTCGCTCCATGTAGCGTGGTATTGTAGAGTTCCTCAAGACCATCGAATCATGGGTTGATCCAGGGAATCGGGCACAACAATGTGTAATGATCCTGTTGGAGTCACACACCATCTGTACATTCAGGGAATGAAATTGTTTTCGGTTGCGGTACTGGGCCTCCATGGCATGTGGGACGACCAATTCAACATGGGTGCAGTCGATGGCACCAATGCAACCCGGTATGCCGGCAAGTGCATGGAATCCCACTTTCGTGTTGGTTATTTCCTGCTCCGAGCGTGGTAGAGAGATGTAGTCGTCTGCGTGCTTCAGGAGGGCATCGAGCACTTGCAATAGTGTCCGTGAGAACAGTGGCTGAGAAATGCCATGCAACTGTCCGACTGTGTGCTGGTAGGTGCCTGTGGCCAGGAAGTGGAGTACAGACACCACCTTCAGTAGGGGTGGGATGGCGGTTGGGCTATCTATCATGCTGACAAGGTCAGCCTGTGTCATGTCCACAATGGCGGTTATTGTGTCCCGGTCCAGACGGTAGAGGGTGTGGATCTGCTCATCAGTGAGGTTGAACGGATGTGCTCGGAGGCGTGGGATTGCGGGCTGCCTGCGTGGTGGTAGTGGCTGTGCTGGCAGCCCTTGCTGGCCCTGCCTTGGCCTCCTCCTCCTCCTGCGTCTCCTCCGTGCGGCTGGTTGTAGTTGGTGTTCGTCTTCTTCTTGGAGTCGGAGCGCTTGCAGTGCTATCAGGTCCCCCAGGGCCAACATCGCGAGTCCTGCCGGTAGCATTTCGGTATGGTTGTGGGAGGAGACTGGCTGTGCAATTTATGTGTTTTCAGGCTGTATGGCCTCCACCTGTGGTGATTGATTCCACCTGTGCAAACTGCTCTCCCCTTTGGCCGAGCACGTCCCGCGCACAACGCTGCAATTCGGGGAATTGTATCTTGCTATTGCAATCATGTATTTGTACCCGATGGCCGTGTAAGATTGGTTGATATGTTCATTCTGCTGTGGTCCCATTGTTTCACATACTATCTGTGCAGTCGCGAACTGACTTGTGAGGGGTCAGTGGAACGTAGTACTCGAGTAACGGTGGACCCTCATGCATCACTGCACCGAGGTTCAACGACGGGCGGGGCGTCCCATTCGTGGGTGAAGGCAGTTGCCATTTTCACACACAGCCGCACTCGATGGAATAATTAGTGATTTCAAACGGCCACAGATGCCTTTTCGACGTGATGTTGCAAATGAGGAATTCGAGGGGCGCCGCTTTCGGTTTCCAGCTAGCGGCGAGGAGATGCCCACAGGTCTGACTGCAAATGTAACGTTCTATTGTTCTATGTCCTTGAGACAGGGCCCATGGCGAGGGAGCAATGATTGATATGAATAGTTTGGGATGCGCACTAGCTACGTGGGCGATGAGGCCGTCCGTTCCCAAAAACATGTTACTTCACAACACTGGAATTACGGGCTGGGGCACTGTGGATTTAGCAGGCTGCATAACGCACGGACTCAATGGATGTTTCTAATGTTATGTGAGTAATTATTCAGGCATTTTGATCCCGGGATGAGGGAATGATGGATGGATGCATGGGCAGGTGATTTGATACAGAGTTTGCCATGTACAGGGCTTCTTGGGATCTATCCGCCTCCCCTACGCTATGTGATGCAGGGCTGCCATTGTGGGACCATCGTCCATCTGGCCTTGTTGAGCCCTCCCTGTCTCGAGGCGCCCTCAGACACTTGTGTCCATGCACGTTAACATTCCCATCTGATGGAATCTGTTTTGACAGACGCATGCACAGGTACACTCGTTTGTGATGGTGTTTGCACCTCGATATAGATGGTTATGAGTCGCAAGTGGTTTTGGGGTGGTGATGATCCTTTTGGTTGGGCTAGCATGCATATGGCTGTGGATTTCGTGTGATCATTGAAGTGAGTAGTTGGAATGTAGTTCTGATGGCCATTCTGTTCTTTTTCTTTTCTTTTGGTTGACAGGTATCTCCTCCCCTTTTGCCACTGCCATCTGTATGCCACTCCTGCAGATGGATTTTACTCCCGACACCTGCTGCTTCGTGTTAATCAGTGGAGCAGCATTATGATCTTATGGGACGATCGCCAATGGGCCACATGCCCTTACGCAGTACTGGTGGCTCGGAGCAACATTTCGGCCTTTCAGCTGGACTAGTGCCTCCCCATTGGGACGGGCCTGCGGTTCTGTGCGCTTCCATGTTGCCTTTTCGTACGTGATTGTGGCTCTGTGTACCATGGGGGAACAGGGCGACACACAGGTAGTGGCTGGTCATTTCTTGCGGAAGCAGCCCACAATGGTGATTGGTGTTTTGGAGTTCATGGCCTGATGGCTGTATGGGCTTGGTGATTTTGATGTGCATTAAATTTCTATTCGGATTTGGCCCGTGTAGCGTTTTTCTTTGCAAGTGATGTGGCATATGCCAATTTGGGGGGCGATGTATTGTGAGGAGATCTGCATCGGGTTCCGGCTTCGGGGTTTAGTTGCGTGGTACTGTACTGGCCGCGTTTGCCTACGAAGCCCAGTGAGGTCAGGGATGGGGGCTGCCAATATGACAGTTTGAATGTTGTCATGCTCAGGGGCGGGGGATTGGGTTTTGTGTAACAGATGCCGGTCAGCCAGGTGGACTGGTGGAATGATGTGATTTTCGGAATATTGCTGGTCACAGGTGCCTGTGTTTGCGTGCGTTTCTTTGTGGGGGACTGTGGTCATGTCCATTGGGATGGCTTCTGTATTCGTGCCATCTGTGCCCTGCAGCTCCCATTGGCCCCTGTTGTGTTTCTTTTGTTCGTTGGCATGCATGGGTGACTTGTACATTTCAATGGTTGCATTGTGGCTTCATTGCACCTACGGGGAGTTGTACTTTGTGGGCAGGGAGCGGTGTACAGGCACTCAGTGGGGCCGTTTACGGTTGATTCGCGATGCCGTACTTCTCGCCATGGCGGAATGGTACATTACGCCATGCCTGATGGCGTTAGGTGCATGTCCGCTAGGGTCGGAATTGGCGTACCGTTGCACCATGGTGGTGTTTGCGGTTTGGCATGGCGCGCGCGCGCGTGCTTGGTGCAGTTAGCGTTGGCGTTCACTACGGTGTCGCTAATGGCTTCGTACTTTGCGGTGACGGGTCATAGTCGCACCGAGCGCTATTCGATGGCGGTATTGCATTTCCGCCATCGTTTTTCGATTTCCGCCAGGGTCGTAATGAGGGCCTGTGTGGGGTATTTATGCAATTTGCGCACCAAAAAAAACATTGATTTCTGAACCATTCTGCCCATAAATCCCCATTTATTAAACAAAGATTAACAGGCAGAATGGCACACAAATCCCTATGTTTTTGGAACACAAAAAACATACACAAGCCTTAGAATGTTAGTACAGCAAAAGAAATAGCTGTTTTAATTCTATACCATTACGTTTACTATTAATGCCTCACCTCACCACTAGCTCACTTGCTACTCTCATCTGAAGCACAGTGCAGTAATATACAAATAGAAAAATACCCTTCCCAACTCATTGTAACTGCCCTATGCACATTCACACACCACCACAAACATCTTCCCCATCAAACTCATACACGCATGCACACAGCACACATACATTGTAAAACAGACCAACCCATACCTTTTTTTTTCAACAGACCCCAAAGAATGCCTACCAAAAAGCAAGTCTGTAGAAAGGAACGCAGAAATAGAGCAAATGAAGATAAAAGGTTCCAAAATAAGGATCCATCTCTAGCACAGTTTGTACAAAACGTTGATACAAAACAGCTAATACAGTCATTTAGCGAAACAAGGGAACCTTCAACTACACAAACTTTGCCTCCTTGATCAAAATGTGGCACAAAACTGAAAATGCTTTTCAAGAATTCGGCTACCACTACTGCTAACAATGCTCCTATAAATCCTGATATACTAGCAAGAACCCATAGTAAAAAAAGTATTTTAGCAAAAATGTTCCGCCACAGAGTCCTTCAGAATCTAATAAGAAGAGGAGCAAAATCATCCTTAACCCTTAAAACCTACTGTAGAAAATTAATCCTACAAGCTCTCGTAGACAGTGCAATCCTTCTCAAAAGGAAGTTATTTATTTTAGTGTTAAACAGGATGAAACCACTAACAAAACTAAGTACTAAACTACAAAAGAAACTTCTCAATAAACGGAATGTCAACAAAAATAACTTCTTAAATATTTGTGCAGGTGAATGGAGTCACACAACCACCACAGAACCATATTTTAATGAAGAAGCATACAAACAAAATAAAAAAAAACACAATTGCCATCCATAGCAGTGGACGGGGATATGAATAAATCTATTATACCATCATGGAACAAGAAACACTGCTTACAAAAGTATCCCCAGAAAACTCAGAATTACCTCTCCATTCGACTGAACCAGACCGTCCAGCATACAAATGGCCGTGTACGTCAATGTGTAACATTCCTAACAAATCTTTCAAATCTTTACACCAGTTCCTCAATCAGTATGTGAAAGGTAAAGACCAAATCAAAATGAAAGTGCTGCAAAAAATGGATACCTGTCCAGTGCGCAAATACACAGGACTGCAAGGACATTCATTAGCCTGCATTTCAGGACCTATTTGCAAAAGCACCTACCATGATATCAAAATGATATCAACACATCATTCAAATATAAGAAATCTAGTGTATAAACTGTAAAATGCTAAAAGTCCAGCTTTAGAATTAGTCCATTTAAATAACACTCTTCTGCATGGTACACCCAAATACCTACAAGAAGAAATCGACCGTATCCAGAAAAAATATTTTGGAAGTGAAAGCCACTTACGCAATGCAATGGTTTTAGAACAGACTAGCAACAATTCTGCACATAGCAACCTTCTATTACACACATACAAAAAAGAAATGCTAAAATTTAAAAGTACATCAGCTGAAGTACCAAACCATGTGTGTGTGTGTTGCCGCAGAACTTTTTACAAAATTAACACAAAAACTATAGACGTAGCATACAAAATAGAAGACAATGAAGATTCCAAATGGTTTGAATTAGCTCTCTACCTTTTAGCAGAAAACAAATATGAAGTAAGTGAACCCTTAATACTTTGCAGTTACTGCACTACAAAACTTGACAGCAACCAAACTCCTTCACGTGCTATCACCAATGACTTGGAAATATTCCCACTACCAAAACCTCTGCAACAACTCAATTTGTATGAGAGAATCATAATTCAAACAGTTCACCCATTTCAAGCAATAATACACCTTCAACCAAAAACAGCAAAATTGCCTACCTCTGAACTGGTGAAAGGCATTCATGGCAAAGTAGTTTATTTGCCATTAGATCAGACAGAAAATGTGCACACTCTAGGAGTGCAACTTCCAATAGAGCATTCTCTAATTGTCTTAGTAAATGGTGTACCAACAAAAGACAAAAAAATGTGGCAACAACTCGTGGACTTACATAAAGTTAGACAAGCCTTGCAATATCTGAAAGACAATAATGCATACTACAAACAAATAAATATTGAAGAAAGCTTAAGGGAAACAACTGAAATAATTGAAGAGTCATCAGCAACTGGTCAATTCGAACTTCTGGATCCTGCTGCAGTATCCACTCTTTTGGACCATTATACAATTCCTACATTGCACTCTAATGAGAGCATAGATGATGCACTAGAAACGTATCAAATGCGACAAACCAAAGGGTCACCAATGAGCATATGGGAAAAAAGTCTAGAAGCACGTGCTTTTCCACAGCTATTTCCTATTGGCAAAGGAGGAAGATACGATGATAGACCCACTCAGATAACAGCATCAGAATACTGCTCATTAATAATGTATTTTGAAGATCCCAGATTTAGACAAAATGTGGAATACATATTCCACCTACTCTTTGAAAGTGAGCTAGAAACCCTATGTTACGGAGTTGCACACATATTGAAATCTGACACCCACTTTCAAAATATGTCAGCTACGCAATTAATACAAAAAGTGCAAGAAAAAATGAGGTTTTACAATCAAGTGTAACGAATCTGTTTGCAAACATGCGTGGTACAAAAGAATACTGGTTCCGAAGGCACGGAGATGTACGTTGTATGATCAGAAACCTTGGACCGCCCACTTGGTTTGTTACATTAAGTTGTGCAGAATATGCATGGGAAGATTTACATGATTTCCTACGCATATCAAACAACAACAAAACCAACATAGATATACTATCACCTGGAGAACTTTGCTCTCTAGATCCTGTTAATGTTTCAATATATTTCCACCATCATTTCATTGCTATGCTACACTTTATTTTTAATAAAAGTGTTCCTCCCATCGGAGAAGTGCAACACTTCTTTTGGAGAAAAGAATATCAAGCCAGAGGAGCACCACATATCCAAATGCTTTTATGGATTAAAGATGCACCTAAATTTGGTGAGGACAGTGATGCCACTGTTTTGCAGTTCATCCAAAAATATGTCACTCGTGAAATCCCTTCACAAAGACACATAGTGACCTTCATGGCCAAATACAAAAGCAAAGGGAAATACTAAACCAAATGCCGCTTTGGTTTCCCTAGACCACTTACAAAAACAGGTGAAGTGAACAACTTCATGTCTTAAGTTCGACATGATGTTAAAGATAAATCACCTAAGAACACGTATTACATAAAAAGAACAGAAGAATCAAAATATATCAAATTACAATGCAGTCATTGCCCTCTTATGGAATGCAAACATAGATGTGCAGTACATTGCAGACAATTCCATTGCAGTTGCACAATATGTTACAGCCTACTTAACGAAAGCAGAAAAAACAGAGCTTCAAGACCTTTGGAATGACCTATCATCAGACAAAACACTATCTCAGAAATTGAACAGCCTAGGCATAAAATGCTCTCTCATAGAGAATGTGGTGCCTATGAAGCTGCAGATCGTTTAACCGGTACTGCTGTGTATGGAAAATCAGAAAATATAGTATGGCTAAGTCTTGGTCCTGCTAAATCTAGAAAAAGAGTTCTCAAATCATATGAGGACATAGAAACAATTGCCAAAAATTATCCCAACAGCCAAGACATTTTAAAAAACAATTTACTGGACACATACTACCCAAACAGGAGTAGCACATTGGGAAGCATGTGTCTATACCGGTCACGATGCCTGCCCCCAGACATCCAGAACAGGTCCATCTGTCCAGGGAATTCCCAAAACCCGGCCTCAGGGCTATATGGGTTCAGTCCTGGCCCCATAGGTGCCAGGCTCATATTGCCAACTTTAAACCATGCAGGTCATCCTGCAAAGAACTCATGTACAGGCCAGCATGAGGCCATGAAGGGACTACTTTCCTTTAGGAACTATTTTTCTGCTTGGGTGTGGTACTGGAACTTCTTACCTGGGAACTACTTTGTTGATGCTATTTAAACCACGCCCGAAGAGCAGCACACGCTTCGCGTTATTCTGCATCTTAGCAGCGTAACGCTCACCGTGTTTGCAGTCCAGCATCGAGTCTACAGCCACACCCATCTTGTGTCCGGAGCCGATCCTAGAGAAAAGGAAAGAAGAAGAGAAGATTAGAACAAGGAGATTTCCATTTGGTCATCATCTTTTCCTGGAGCAGCCGCACCTGTGGATAAAGGAAAAAGACATGAAAATAAACCGCCTTGCATTGCCAGCTGCAGCGCCGCGCCATAATCACCTGTCTTTGGAGCATCTCCACGAACCAGCGCAGCACCCGTTTAATCGCCGCCCAAAACGTCAGCATCTGAAAAGACAAGAACAAATAAAAGGTGAGCGGGGTTCCGCCAAAGACATTCTTTTACTTACCGCAGGATACTTACTCGGAATTTTACCGCTCAAGGCAGCGCTGGTCACCACCCTACGTGAGACATTTTCGGCAAGGCGCCGCACCTGCAAAGAAGATAGAAACGATTGGTTAATTACATTTGGAACAATATTACTTGCTAGACACTGCTTGGTACAAAGTGACTCTTACCTAACCTTCATCCATCGAGGCGAACTCACTCCTTGGATCACGCTGCAAGGGAAAAGGTATGAAAGGAGCAAGAGTGAATTAACAGACATTTGAACTGTAAAAGAACTATGCATTCGGTTTACACACTACTTACCTCGGAGTCATTGTTGTCTGGAACTCTGCCAAATACCTTTGGATCAGTGAAGTATCTGAACTTCTACGCGCCCCTGCACTCCACGCAGGATGGAGAGTTCATCCTTCCAAACAATAAGGTGAGACTTCATGAAGGGGAACACTGGAAGTTTTCAGGGAAAATAGTGTTAGTGTAACCTCTCTACCACGGGTGGCTAATCCCCTTTACTGCTTTTAGGAAAATATTCCTGCGGGCCAGGCAGACGAAACTGAGTGGGAAAGTGCAGTCGATCATCACTTCGCTACGAGTCACACTGGTGGAGACTGCAGCAGTCCAGCTTCGTTCAACGCCCCTGTGGAATCCAGGTGAGCGTAAAAGAACGAAAAGCCTTACTACAAATCTCCACCCGGGCGTTATGGAGACCTCAGAGACTGACCAATTAGCCCAACTACTGGGAGAACTAAGGGCTGAAGTGCATTCCGCCCATCAAGAGACTAATGCTCTCAGGAGAGAACTGATTGTGGCAAAAGAATGTACGGATGATCTCGCCAGGCAATTACTTCAAGCTCAAGCTGGGCACACACCTTTACCTGGACTCGGGGGAGCTTCTGCCCAAGCTCAATCAAGTAATCCAGTGCAAGTAATTTTACCAGGGACAGTTCCTTTACCATCGCCAGAACGCTTTGTGGGGGACCCAAAAAGGTTTGCCATGTTTATGAACCAGTGCCGTCTGCATTTTTTATGTAGACCTGGAGCCTTTCTGAATGATCAAGCAAAGGTAGTCTTTGTACTATCGTATCTTTGCGGCAGTGCAGCTATTCCACTAGTCAACCAGGATGACCGTCTTCTTCGGGATTTTCAGGGTTTTCAACTAAGCAAGGAAAGACTATTTGCCCGACATTCCCAAGGCCAAGCTTTGGGTAACAAACTTTTGTCCTTGCGTCAGGGTAACCGGGATCTGCTGACCTACATAGCAACCTTCAATAGGTTGGTGGGAGAAACCGGATGGCCAGAGGTCAAGCGGATTACGCTATTTCATCGTGGGCTACGAGGTGAACTAAAAGACGTTTTGCCACAAGTAGTGAACCCACCTCAAGATTGTGCTGAATTTATAGACCTGGTTGTCCAGATGGATCACAGACTTCAGAATCGGAAGGCTGATCGGGCTAGATTCGAGAATTGAGTATTGGTAAGACCTAAGGACAACGTCACCCCCAAAGGAACTGATGTATCTGAACCCATGCAAATTGGGGGGTTAAAGGACCTTTGACTCAAAAAGAAAGGTACAAGAGGCGGCAGTTACAATTGTGTTTGTATTGTGGAACCTCGGGGCATTTTTTATAGGATTGCCAGTGAAACGACCTAATAAGGTGGTAGGAGTCGCCGACAAAATCAATATGGAATCAGAGCTGGGAAATGACCACGCCCGACAAGCGTAGAGGTCCTCTTGCCGAGCATGAAGAAGGACATTCAGACCTCGCACCTAATTATACCAATGGTCCTTATAGATCAAAGGCAACCATCTTGTATGCACGCAGTGAGAGCATACATAGATAGCGGAGCCATGGGAAACTACATGGATCGAGAATTGGCTACAAGGATGAACCTGCCTCTTTGCAAAAAAACCAAAACTGATGTAATCACCACCATCGATGGGACCGAAATAGCTTCCGCTCCAGTAACTCATCCAACTAAGGAGATGACACTGTTGGGTCAAGATGGGCATCGAGAGAGCATTGTGTTTGACTTAATCAAGGCCCCACAGTGTCCCGTCTGGATGATTCCGCCAACTCCCGTTCCTCCCCACTCTCCTCACCTGATTCCAAGTCCTCCGGTTGCAGTTGCCTGTGAGAGAGATAGTCCTTCTCCTTTTTGTGTAGAACGTATCTGTCTCGAGAGGAAGCCACCGTGAGCGCTAAAGTGTAGCAAACCTGGGGCCTCCTTCCCACGATCAGACAGTAGCGAAGGGAAAAAGCCTGTTCAGGCAGAAAAAACCCTCTGATGAGTGAAGCAGCTTGAGAAGGTCCGGAGCAAGCAGCTGAAGTGGCGTTCTTGAGGTAGGTAGCTGATGGAAGCAGGCGAAGCCGGATATCCAAAGTAGAGAAGGAACCGGAGAGAGGGAGAGCCACCGGAAAGAGAACCAGCAGAGAAAACTACTCCGGAGCAACAGAAACCGAGGCGGCTGGAAGGCAGCGCAGCCGAAGGTAAGGCAGAGAAGGTGGGCGCGGAGGGGCCACGCGCCGCAGGAGAAAACAAGCCGAGAGGTAAGGAGAAAGCGGGAAGGAGAGGCAAGGCAGAGGTACGAGGGGAGAGAAAAGGATAGGTGGTCCGAGGGAGGCAGACCGAAGAAACAAGAAAGTGACCGGGGCGGTCAAGGCTGGAAAAACTAGCTTGTAAACCCAAAGATGCGAGCTAGTGCAGTGAAGGGGGTTGCAACGCAGCGATCGCTGGGAGAGGAGGAAAGAAATACTTCCCAGCGGCGCCATGTTGGAAAACCACTAGAGCGTAGGGTACGCTGAGGAGAAATCATGTAGCGGAACCTCCGCTCGCCCTTCCAGCGCGTAGCCGCCAACGCGGATACAAACACCAAACAGGACGGCGGATGACAGTATGCCCCCCCCTAGAGCGCAGAACCCCCGGCTTAAAGGGGAAGCGGGCATGAAACCGAGCCAACAATCGAGGGGAATGAATGTTGGAAGCTGGTTCCCACGGGTCCTCCGACCTAGGGTAACCCTTCCAGGACACCAAATATTCCAACCTACCACGGTAGTGGCAGGAGTCACGCAAAGTGGAGACCTCATATTCCATAGAGGAATCCACCTGAGGAAAAGGCTGGTCAGGGACAGCTCTCTGGTGGACGTCCGGAATGAAAGGTTTGAGAAGAGAAGCATGGAAGACAGGATGAATGCGGCTGAGGTAAGAAGGTAGTTTAAGCCGAAAGGTAACAGGATTTATTTTGGAAAGAATGGGAAAAGGACCCAAAAAGTGAGGAGAAAGTTTAGAAGGGTGAACCCATCGCGGCAAGAATCTGGTGGACAGCCAAACCTTGTCTCCTTCCTTCCAATCAGGGCAAGGCCTACAATGTTTGTCCGCTTGGATTTTGTTGTATTGGCGACTCTTCTCCAAGCACCTTCTGGCAGTGACGTGTGCATCAGAAATAGACTGCAGAACCTCTTCAGCCGTCAGGGAATTGGTGGGCGATGGAATGTAGGGAAGAAGAGATCTTGGGTGTACCCCATAGGTGCAAAAGAAAGGAGAGAGTCCAATGGCTGTATGAGATGAGTTATTATAGGTAAACTATGCCGTAGGAAGCAAAGAAACCCAATTGTCCTGAAGACGATTGCTGTAGCATCTAAGGTACTGTTCTAAGGTGGCGTTAAGGCGCTCAGTTTGACCGTTAGTCTGTGGGTGGAAACCAGAAGACAGGGCACGTTCCATACCTAGGCGAGAACAAAGAGCCTTCCAAAACTTCGAGGCGAATTGGCTGCCACGATCAGAGATGATCTTGTCAGGGAGACTATGAAGACGGAAAATATCCTGGGCGAAAACCTCAGCCATCTCGGTAGCGGCAGGTAGACCAGGCAATGGGGAAAAATGAGCCAGTTTGGTCATGGTGTCAACTGTAACCATAATACATGTGCAGGAGTTGGAAACAGGAAGTTCCACGATGAAATCAGTAGAAATCAATCCCCAAGGGCGAGAGGGTACCTCAGGTTGGGTGAGAAGGCCCAAGGGGTTGCCAGTTATGGATTTAGTCATGTTCACAAACAGGGCAACTGAGTATGTATTCCTCAACATCCTTCTTGAGTTCTGGCCAAAAAAAGAACGAGTGATAGATTCAGTGGTACTAAGCTTTCCTCGATGGCCTGCAGTGAGTGAATCATGACACCAATTTATGATCTTGAGACGTAATGGACCGGAAGGTATGTATAACCGATGGTTGAGGTATAGCAAACCCTCCTTCATGGTGTAGGGTGCCTCTCCTCTGGGTTGTGGAACATTACCTTCCGAAGCCACACCAGCTCGAACCTCTTGCAAAAAGGTATTGGCAACATTCAGGATCCTATTCCTGTGGAACATGGGCTCTGGGGTATGTCTTTTCTCCTCACATTTGGGACCCTTCTGAGAGAGAGCATCCGCAAGCGTATTGTTGGTACCAGGCAAGTAAGTAATTTGCAGATCATATTGGGCAAAGAAATATGCCCAACGGGCCTGCCTGGAGTTGATACACTCCATCTTCTGCAGAACCTTGAGATTCTTATGGTCCGTTCTGATGATAACGGTCTGCCTAGCTCCCATCAGTAGATGTCGCCAAGTCTCACATGCTTGTTTAATGGCCAGCAATTCTTTTTCCAGTACGGAGTAGTTGAGTTGGCTGGGAGTCAACGTCTTAGAGAGGTAACAAATGGGGTGCTCCCGTCCCTCGAACACTTGTAGCAGAACAGCTCCAATGGCCATGGCCGAGGCATCAGTCTCGACGATGAACTGTCTGCTCTGGTCAGGATGGCGCAAAATGGGAGCAGTACAAAAGAGGTTCTTGATATCGTGAAAACTCTGTTCTGCTTCGGAAGTCCAGCGAAAGGGATTGTTGACTTTCTTGAGTAGACGAGTTATAGGGAGGACTGCTTCAGAGAAGTTTGGGATGAATGTGCGGTAGAAATTAGAGAGCCCGAGAAACCTTTGGACCTCTTTGATCGATGTCCGAGAAGGCCAATCCAGAATAGCTGCTACCTTGCCGGGATCCATGGAGATACCTGTTTCAGAAAGGTGATACCCTAGATAGGGCACTGAAGTAGCAGCAAAAACACACTTCTCTGGTTTGACAAGGAGTTGGTTGTCTTTAAGCCTTTCCAGAACTTGTTGGACATGGGTTTTGTGATCCTCTAGATTGCCGGAATATATCAGGATGTCGTCCAGGTATATGATCATGGAGACAGACAATAAGTCTGAAAACATCTGGTCCATAAACCATTGAAAAACAGCAGGAGCATTCACCAAACTGAAGGGCATGACTCGGTACTCAAATAAGCCAAACGGAGTGCGAAAGGCGGTCTTCCATTCATCTCCTTTGGCAATGCGTAACAAATTATATGCATTTCTGAGGTCTAATTTGGTGAACCAACGTGCACCTTGAACAGCTTCGATGATCTCATGTATTAATGGCATGGGATACCGATCCCGGATGGTAACCTTGTTGAGGCCTCGGTAATCGATACAAGGGCGCAAGTCAGTAGAGTCCCTCTTCTCGACAAAGAACAAAGAAGCCCCGGCGGGAGACTTGGAAGGTTGAATGAGCCCATTCTGAACATTGGCATCAAGATAATCTCTTAGAACCTTTCTTTCTGCTTGAGTTAAAGAGAACATCCTACAGAAGGGAACCAGAGCATTAGGTTCTAGGTCTATGGTACAATCTTCTGGCCTATGGAGAGGTAAGGTCGCTGGCTTTCTTTCGACGAACACCTCCAAGTAAGGGGAACAGTACAGAGGTAGAGCATGAACCCCAGCCAGCTGTTTGGTATACCCTGTAACAATCTGAGGAAGACCGTCGTCAGAAAAACAGTTAAGCTTGCAGTAGGAGGAACAAAAATTTAGCTGATTGTCCGCCCAATTGACATGAGGTTTATGCTTTCTGAGCCATGTGATGCCAAGAATAACCGGAAAATGAGCAGCTCGAATAATGTCGAAACAGATTTTCTTGGAATGTTGAAAAATGGTAACCGATAGGTCCTCGGTGGTGTGAGTAATGGGTCCTGAAGAGAGAGAACCGTCGACCCCTTCAACCTTTTGATCTTCTTTGCGAGGCAGTGTGCAGAGACCCATCTTTTTGGTCCAGATGATGTCGACAAAATTTCCGGCAGCCCCGCAGTCCAGAAGTGCAAGGCACTCAACTGCCCTGCCGTTGACCTCAATAAGAACAGGTAGAACCATAAGCCTGGAATCCTCGGGGATGTAAGGAGCCGAAATTGAGAGAGAAACATAGGGACTGGTGGATGAATCGGAAGTCCCTCGGAACCAGGTCCCTACTGGCGCCGAGGGAAACCGTTTCCCTGCCGTTTCTGAGGAAGTTCGGTACATTCTTTGAGGAGATGTTGATCCGACCCACAATAGGCACATAGACCCTTCTCCTTCCTTCTTCTTCTTTCAGCAGCGGATAGAGGTCCTCTAGTAGATCCAATCTGCATGGGTTCATCTGAAGTATGGGAAGGAGAGGAGGAGACGGTGGAGGATGAGGCGGGATCGGCAAAATGAACAGTAGTTTGTTGTTTCCGACGCTCTGATCGTCGCTCCTGCAGTCTATATTCAATTTGTAAGGCTGCAGAGAGCAAATCCGGAAAAGAAGGCGGTCTGGATGCTCTGGCGAGTTTGTCCTTAATTTCCTCGTTGAGGCCTCGCCGGAATATGGCAAATTGTGCCTGTTCAGACCACCCAGCACCCGAAGCCAATCTCTTGAACTCTGAAATGTACGATAGGACATCCGATGACCCTTGTCGGATATCCAGCAGGTCCTCACAGGCGGTGTAAGTCAACTCGGGCCTCTCAAAGGTTTGCTTCAACAGGTTCTGAAAACCAGCAAAATCGTGTAAGATGGGGTTAGCCCCGGTAACCAGCGGAGTAACCCATGCCAGGGCATTGCCGGTCATGTTCGATATCATGAACCCAATCTTAGGCTGATCGGTGGCAAACAGCCGGGGCCTGAAAGTAAAATATACTATGCATGCCTCCAAAAACTCTTTGACTCTTTTGGGAGTTTCATCGAACTTCCCTGCCGAAAGAGTCATGACAGGAAGTTCTGGGGATAGTGGTTCGCGGGCAGTAATCATCTGTTTCAAGACCACGTTCTCTGCCTTAACAGTTTGTAGATCTTGGGACATTCCCTGAATGACCTTCCATAGTTCTTGTATCTGCTCTTCTGCCAACATTTCTTCTGATTGGCGTTGCAATCTGTCCCGTCTGGATGATTCCGCCAACTCCCGTTCCTCCCCACTCTCCTCACCTGATTCCAAGTCCTCCGGTTGCTGTTGCCTGTGAGAGAGATAGTCCTTCTCCTTTTTGTTTAGAACGTATCTGTCTCAAGAGGAAACCACAGTGAGCGCTAAAGTGTAGCAAACCTGGGGCCTCCTTCCTGCGATCAGACAGTAGAGAAGGGAAAAAGCCTGTTCCGGTAGAAAAAACCCTCCGATGAGTGAAGCAGCTTGAGAAGGTCCTGAGCAAGCAGCTGAAGTGGCATTCTTGAGGTAGGTAGCTGATGGAAGCAGGCGAAGCCGGATATCCAAGGTAGAGAAGGAACTGGAGAGAGGGAGAGCCACCGGAAAGAGAACCAGCGGAGAAAACTACTCCGGAGCAACAGAAACCGAGGCGGCTGGAAGGCAGCGCAGCCGAAGGTAAGGCAGAGAAGGCGGGCGCGGAGGGGCCGCGCGCCGCAGGAGAAAACAAGCCGAGAGGTAAGGAAAAAGCAGGAAGGAGAGGCAAGGCAGAGGTAGGAGGGGAGAGAAAAGGATAGGTGGTCCGAGGCAGGCAGACCGAAGAAACAAGAAAGTGACCGGGGCGGTCGAGGCTGGAAAAACTAGCATGTAAACCCAAAGATGCGAGCTAGCGCAGTGAAGGGGGTTGCAACGAGGCGATCGCTGGGAGAGGAGGAAAGAAATACTTCTCAGCGGCGCCACGTTGGAAAACCACTAGACCGTAGGGTACGCTGAGGAGAAATCACGTAGCGGAACCTCCGCTCGCCCTTCCAGCGCGTAACCGCCAACGCGGATACAAACGCCAAACAGGACGGCGGATGACACACAGTTCCAAACAATTCTGGGAATGCCATGGTTGGAAACTCATAATCCTTGTATTGACTGGCGAGAAAAGAGAGTGACCTTCTCTGATTGTGCACACACTTGTTACCCTGAAAGAACTTTGATCAAAAGACTGGCTACAGTCACGAATCCGATAACTCAGTTACCCCAGGAATACCAGGAATTTCAGGATGTTTTCCAGAAAGACCAAGCAAACACGTTACCACCCCACAGATCATATGATTGCCAGATCGACCTCCTACCCGGTGCTCAAATTCCATGCAGCAGAATCTACGCCCTCACTGAACCCGAAAATCTTCATTTACGGCAATATTTGGATCAATACCTCGCTAATGGCTTCATTCGCCCGTCCAAGTCTCCGGCAGCATCGTCTTTATTCTTCGTCCCTCATAAGGAAGGTGACCTTAGAACTTGTATTGACTATCGCGCATTAAACCAAATAACGGTAAAAAACCGATACCCGTTGCCCCTGATCCCAGAACTACTGGACCAAGTAAAGGATGCTGGTATCTACACTAAGTTGGACCTCCAAGGGGCGTATCATCTGGTACGAGTGAAAAAAGGCGACGAATGGAAGACTGCCTTCCGTACCAAATATGGTTTGTTCGAATACCAGGTGATGCCTTTCGGGCTTTGCAACGCACCGGCAGCCTTCCAGTAGTTTATGAACAATGTCCTTCGCGAACTCATAGACGTCTGTGTTGTTGTATACATAGACATCTTAGTATACTCTTCATCTGAATCAGACCATGTGAAGCACGTTCGTGCTGTATTAGAAAAACTACGCCAGAATAAATTATATGTGAAATTGGAAAAGTGCGTTTTTCATACTTCGGAAGTTGAATTCCTTGGATTTATCCTGACCCCAAATGGAGTTCGAATGGATTCACGAAAGGTGGATGCAATCCTCAAGTGGCGCTCAACTACCTCGATTAAAGGGGTACAGAGTATGCTTGGATTTGCGAACTTTTACCGCAGATTCATTCCTGACTTTTCACATCTTGAACACCCCATCACGGCTCTTTTGCGGAAAAATAAACGCTTCCCGTGGACAGAAGAAGCTGAAAAGGCCTTCCAAGACCTAAAACAGAAATTTACTTCAGCTCCTGTTTTAAAGCACCCACGTTCAGAACTTCCGTACGTGGTTGAAACTGATGCATCCAGCTTAGCCATGGGAGCTCTCCTTTCCCAAAAGGATCCTGAAACTGGTCAACTTCACCCGGTGGCGTTCTGGTCACGGAAATTTTCAGCACCAGAGTTACACTAAGCAGTTACCGACAAGGAACTACTGGCCATCAAGTCGGCGTTCAAAGCCTGGCGACATTATCTTCTCGGAGCTCGACACACCATCACCGTAATCACGGATCACAGGAACTTACAATATTTAAAGACAGCCAAGGCTCAATCGTCACGCCAACTTAGATGGGCCTTATTCTTTGCAAAATATGAATTCATGATTACTTACCAACCAAGTTGTCAAAATGGCAAAGCAGATGCCTTATCTCGTATTGGAATGGGAGAAGCACATTCAAACCCAAAACCAGTACCCATAATTTTGGAGAGAAGAATTCTTGGTATAACCACTCTACAGACTCTGGACGACATCCATAAAAAGATTCAACAGCTTTTCGACCCTGCAGCCTAACAAATCTGGTTGAAAATAGACAAAGATTATTCAGTCACCAATCACCTACCATACTATCAAGGACGTCTTTACCTACCAAATAAAGAATTACAAGAACATGTTATCTCCAATTACCATGAGTCTTTGATAGAAGGGCCTCCTGGGATCGCTAAAACCGAGACCAAGATCAAAAGACAATTCTGGTGGCCTACTTGGCGGAAAGACATTAAGTCATTTGTACTGTCTTGCAGTATTTGCGCCCAAAATAAGACCCAGAAAAAGAAACCAGCAGGCCTATTACAACCTTTGGACATTCCGCCTACGCCTTGGCATACCTTATCCCTTGACTTTATTACTGACCTTTCCCCATGTAATGGGTATAACACCAACCTAGTTATAGTGGATCTTTTTTCCAAAATGGCTCATTTCATTCCATTAAAGGGTCTACCTTCAGCCTCGACCTTGGCCAAGGAATTTCTATAACATATCGTCCGAATACATGGATTCCCCTCCGTACTGGTTTCCGACCGGGGAAGTCAGTTCATTTCTCAGTTTTGGAGGAAATGCTGTCAAATGGCCCAAATCGACGTTAGACTATCAACCAGCCACCATCCTCAAACCGATGGTCAAACTGAGAGGACCAATCAGACACTAGAGCAATACCTGCGGTGCATGTTACACCAAACCGAAGGGAATTGGAAAGAAATTTTGTGGATATCCGAATATGCATACAACAACTCATTGCACTCAGGAACAGGACAAAGCCCATTTTATACTATATATGGGCGACATCCTCGAACCTCTGAACTCGATTCGCCCCAACACTTAGAGATGCCCGCCGTGAACCATCTACACGCCACTATTACACAAGCTTTTAAAAAGGCAACTGAACATTTGAAACAGGCTAAAGAGAGATACAAGAAAACCGCAGATCAACATAGAAGCGAAGCTCCGAAATATCAGATAGGAGACCAGGTTTGGCTGGCTTCAAGACACATACCTTTAAAGGGGACTCGAACCTTAAACCCCAAGTATTTGGGACCTTACACTATTAAGGCCATTATTAAATCCGTGGTCGTCAAATTGGAGTTACCGTCAAATATGCGAATTCACCCAGTCTTTAATGTTTCACTTCCAAAGCCAGTACAACCAGGGACAAGGCTAACTAAACCACCTAACCCCATCCTAATAGACGGGGAACCAGAATTTGAAGTAAAGAATATTTTGGACTCAAAAATAGTCAAATCAAGACTTTTTTATCTGGTTGACTGGAAAGGTTATGGCCCACAAGAAAGGTCATGGGAACCAAGTGACAATATTCATGTACCTCGATTGGTGAAAAGGTTCCACCAGAATTTCCCAGACAAACCGGGACCAGTGAGGAGAACAGCCTTAGAAGGGGCCTTGGGGGGGATTGCTGTCACGATGCCTGCCCCAGACATCCAGAACAGGTCCATCTGTCCAGGGAACAGGCACCCAAGAAGACCCAGGAATTCCCAAAACCCCGCCTCGGGGCTATATGGGTTCAGTCCTGGCGCAGTAGGTGCCAGGCTCATATTGCCAACTTTAAACCATGCAGGTCATCCTGCAAAGAACTCATGTACAGGTCATCATGAGGCCATGAAGGGACTACTTTCCTTTAGGAACTATTTTTCTGCTTGGGTGTGGTACTGGAACTTCTTACCTGGGAACTACTTTTTTGATGCTATTTAAACCACGCCCGAAGAGCAGCACACGCTTTGCGTTATTCTGCATCTTAGCAGCGTAACGCTGACCGTGTCTGCAGTCCAGCATCTAGTCTACAGCCACACCCGTCTTGTGTCCAGAGCCGATCCTAGAGGAAAGGAAAGAAGAAGAGAAGATCAGAACAAGGAGATTTCCATTTGGTCATCATCTTTTCCTGAAGCAGCCGCACCTGTGAATAAAGGAATGGCGTCGCATTGCCAGCTGCAGCGCCGCGCCATACTCACCTGTCTTCGGAGCATCTCCACGACCCGGCGCAGCACCCGTTTAATCGCCGCCCGAAACATCAGCATCTGAAAAGACAAGAACAAACAAAAGGTGAGCGGGGTTCCGCCAAAGACATTCTTTTACTTACCGCAAGATACCTACTCAGAATATTACTGCTTGAGGCAGCGCTGGTCACCATCCTATGTGAGACATTTTCGGCAAGGTGCCGCACCTGCAAAGAAGATAGAGAACTATTGGTTAATTACATTTGGAACAATATTACTTGCTAGACAGTGCTTGGTACAAACTGACTCTTAACTGAGCGCTGCCTTCATCCATCGAGGCAAACTCACTCCTTGGATCACGCTGCAAGGGAAAAGGTATGAAAGGAGCAAGAGTGAATTAACAGACATTTGAACTCTAAAAGAACTATACATTCGGGTTACACACTACTTACCTTGGAGTCATTGTTGTCTGGAACTCTGCCAAATACTTTCGGATCAGTGAAGTATCTGAACTTCTACGCGCCCCTGCACTCCACGCAGGATGGAGAGTTCATCCTTCCAAACAATAAGGTGAGACTTCATGAAGGGGAATACTGGAAGTTTTCAGGGAAAATAGTGTTAGTGTAACCTCTCTACCACGGGTGGTTAATCCCCTTTACTGCTTTTAGGAAAATATTCCTGCGGGCCAGGCAGACGAAACTGAGTGGCCAAGTGCAGTCGATCATCACTTCGCTACGAGTCACACTGGTGGAGACCGCAGCAGTCCAGCTTCGTTCGACGCCCCTGTGGAATCCAGGTGAGCGTAACAATACCACATAGCCCAAAACTCTGCATACAAAAATAATATAAAACCCGAAGAAAGCAAAGTTAGATATAGAGTGACAGATTGTGAAGGCAGCTTAGTGAAACTTACCAAACGAAGCTTAATTAATAATGTCATTTTGTCATTAAAAACTCCTCAACAGAAAGAACTATATTACATGTCTCTGCTACAACTTTTTTAACCATGGAGAAAAGAGGAAGCAATACTAGATAACTTTGACTGCTATGAAGACGCTTTCAAAGCAAATGAAAGCGCTACCACCGATGTGAACTTTACGCAGTACAAAACAATGTTGCACAATGAACAGCAACACGAAGAAAAACTCCAGGCCCAACTAGATAAGGACACTTCCGACAGTAGTCAACCTTCTGCAACAGGAAGTCAGTAACCACTAGGACAGCCACTAATAGCAAATGAAGCAGAATTAGCTATGACACAAGTGGAAAACACCATGTTCCTTCAACAAATGACAAACAACAAACTTTCAGCTGTTGTAACTGCCCCCACAGGTTTAGCTGCCTACAACATAGGCGGTGTCACTTTACACTGATTACTACTCCTTCCAGTAGAACACCAAAACAAATTAGACTATTACAAACTTTCTGCAGAAGCTGCAATGGAACTACGCAGAGTATTAAAACAAATGAAAATGCTACTAATAGATGAAGTGAGCATGGTCTCCAACCTAATGTTGGCTTTGATTCACCTCAGATTGCAAGAAGTACTTAAAACAAACTACGAAGAACTCTTTTCAGGAAAACACATTATTGTTTTCTGAGATCTTCTACAATTGACACCAGTGAAAGGTGAACCTATTTTTAAAACCTTAGGACACAAACTCTTCCGTAAAACTGCTGGCAGCATAGGAAATGTCAACCTGTGGCAACATTTCCAATACAGAGAATTAACAGAAAACAAATATCAATCTGCAGACCTCACTTATGCCAAAATTTTGAAAAGTATTAGAATTGGTAAACTATCTCAAGAAGCACAAGCAATATTGAAAAACCGGCACATCCATGCACTTTATGTTGATAACGCATGTGCTACTGATGTTATGGAACAATTAGCGCAGAAAAATGTCAATTGTATGGCCTTAATGCCAACTCTTGCAAGCTGTTTCTAATTCAATGAAACAATGTTAAAAAATGAAATGCAACCAATAATTGAAATTTGCTCCACAGACAAACTGGACGTACATGGTATTACACTACCCATGCGTCAGCAAGCCACAACAAGACTAAATACCTTAGAAAATTCAATCTCCAACACAGCTGGGTTGGAAAAAATATTAAAATTATCGTTACATTGTAGAGTAATGCTTAAACGTAACCTTGACGTGGAGCAAGGACTAGTTAATGGGGCATTGGGTAGAGTTGTTGGTTTTCAAACATACCCACGTGACAACAACATTCAGTTTGTCAATATTCTCTTTGACAAACTTTCAGAAGTAAAAAGGATAGGGCGCTCAACAGCTCGATTCTTTCTCTTCAAAGACATGTATGTACGTAGAGAACAATTTTCTCTAACTGTTGCATATGCAGTCACCATTCATAAATCCGACGGTCTTACCCTAGACAAAGCATTGATAGATATAGGAAACACAGTCTTTAAAGAAGGCATGAGATACGTACCGCTATCACGCTTACGTACACTTGACAGTCTATTTCTAATCAACTTTGATGCAAGTAAAGTGAACGCTGATATTCCTTGCATTTTAGAATACAATCGACTGCGTTCACTGTACACTCCCCATCTGAAATCATATCCTGTTCCAGAGAAAGGAAAACGTTGGAAAAGAAAACTAAGTCTAATAGAAATGCAACAGGATCTGACTGCAAATCCTTCAAAGAAAACAAAAGAAGCTAATACTTCATCAATTACCACAAGCAAAGAAGAACCTATTAGGGAAAGTAAATCAGGTACTTCTTCAAAGAAGGAACAGAAACTCCGAAAAAATCACTCAGAGACAGAACTATCTGGTCCATTCAAATTTTTAAATGAAACTGGTGTAAGTTGCTACGCAAATGTAGCAATGAATATTCTATTTCAACATTTACTTACACAGTACAGACCAATTGTGTTTGCAAATGTTAGTCCTTCATAGAAACGCAACAAACAATCCTGACAACACATATAGTGTTCACAGAATAAGACAAGAATTGGACTACTGTGCTTGAATTGTGAGATTCACTATAAACTCACAAGATCCACAAGAATTTCTAATGTACCTACTACAAGTACTCGAAAACAAACACATACCTATAAATGAAATATTCCAGATTTCATACATGTGGAAACATACATGTACTCTCTGTAACAATGTGACACAGGAAGAAATCCCTAATGAGCGATTTGTGTATGTATCCATACCTAATTGTGAATCCATTCCATTTCAGCAACTTGTACAAAATACAAACCATGGCAGAGTATGTACTATCTGCAATTCAGATAATCGCTCCCCCTTACTAATACAAACACATAGTAACTACATAATACTAATGCTTCTACGTTACAATGCAGATGGTACCAAAAACAACTGCAAGCTGACTGGATTCACACACGGTCAAGCGTCACTTGGTAAGAAAACATTCACAACAATAGGTATAATCTACTACGCAGGAGCCACAACCAATGCAGGTCACTACACTGCATATATTAAAAAGAAAAGTGGATGGTTTGAATGTAATTATAGTAGCATTACTCTAAAGCAGAGATTACCAGCAAATATTACAAACATGTACTTAATCTTCTTAAAGCCAAAATTTAATAACTAATGTGTACTTCAACATTAACAAAAATTCAAGTAAAAGACTATAAACAGTTAAAATACGCCAACAGGTATCTAACTGTCCAAGATTGTATAACAACCACATAGATAAATGAATACCACAGATTTGTAACAAAACATACACAGTTAGAATACGCCAACAGGTATCTAACTGTTTAAAAAATCTGCGACATGCCAACATACAGAACATTAATCAGAAACAACAAGTGAACACTCAAAAGCAACAAAGAAATAGTTTGTAGCATAGCAAAGAAAGTTTTTTTTTAATCCGGCAAGGATTTTTTTCCCCCCAAACCCAATGATTTCAAAGACAGACACAGAAACTGAGCAAAATGCACAGTACACTGGTTTGTAAAGTCAATATGAGGGTACAAAAAAGCCAAAATGTCTATTATACAATGTAATAAGTCTTTATAAAATCCAAACACTAACATGCTCTTTTCTTTTATCACAGAAATTGGAAAAGCATATTTCCTCCAAGTACTAAAGTCATGTAAGATATATATCGAATCTCAACAAATTAAACAGTAGGTATAATTTCACACATTTCATACATATTCAAATCTATACGTCTGATCTATGGCAGTAATATGGTGCAGTGGCTGAAGGCAGGGCCTAGAGTCTTGGATGTATAACCTACAACCTACACCCTACAGCCATGCAACCAACACTTTAGGTCCTACCCACAACCATCGCAGCATATGAAAACCATGGTGGCTTTTAACTTCACAGTTTATAACTTTGGTCTTGGGTGCATGGCCTCTGGCCATGCACCTGAGACTCTAGGTCGTGCACACAACCACCGCACCACATCACACCCATGCTGACTTATAACTTCAGTGCTTATAACTTCAGTCTTGGGTGCATGGCCAAACATTAGGTCCTGGCTAAAACCACTGCAGCAAATCACAACTATTGTGGCTTATAACTGCAGTGCTTATAACTTTGTTTTTGGGTGCATGGCCTTCGCCCATGCACCCAAGACTCTAGGTCCTGGCCACAACCACCACAGCATATCACACCCATTGTGGCTTGTAACTTCACTACGTATAAATGTAGTCTTAGGTGCATGGCCTTTGGGAGTGATTATAGACAGGTCTTCTTAATTGGCCAGGTCCACTATGTGCTCTTGAGGGGCATGCTACCAAGAGGATTTTCCTCAAATTTTATTCACCTATTTTATTCACCAACTGGGCAGCAGGCTCAAGGAACATCAGTCGTCACTCCTGAATCCTAAGAACCCCTTTTACATGCGGGATAGACTAAAAATTCTCACACAAGGTAAGCATATATGTATGTACAACCGGTGAATCCTAACACACTTTTGCGGATATCGTTATGATCATGATAGGTCTCATGATCAGCAAGGTTGACCGGTTTTGATGACTGTTACAAATGATGTCATCTTCTTCAAGACCAATTTATTCCAGTAGCGGCATAACTCCGGGGTCTGTCTGCATTAGCGGATTAGGCGGCCATCTCCGTCCCCTGTAGGGAGACAAAAGGGGAAAGCAATAGGTCAACCCCTACTGCTGTGCTTGGTCGCTACAACCAACTTCACAGAGATGCAGCCATGGATGCTTACATAAAGCCTACTAGTTGTGTCTTACTCAAATTACACTGCACAGCCCAGAAGACTTCCATTGGACCATTATTGGAAAAATGCACCAGCCAAGACGGAGGGGCAATTTCAAAAACATGTTGCTCCGGACAGAACAACACTGGATATTCCGCCTAGACACATGCAATAATGGGCTTAATGAGGCTGTACAACGGCATGACCTGGCGTTTTCCCATGCTAAATTACCATCTACACCTTTTGAGGTCTCTTGAATTTGTGCCTTAAAATGCTGGAATTACTCAGGTTCATTATACATAAGATCACTAATACCCCATTGGAAACCTAACTCCACGGTCCGAGGCTAACCATAAATGTATGTACACAAAGGAGAAAAGGTACACAGCCTTTACTCTATTAAATTGCTCATCTGTCTAAACGAAGATGATTAATAATCACCCATACCTATTAGTCCTGAAAAAATGGACTAGGTGTTTCACACAAACTTATACATTAAATCATTTTAATTTTCATATTCAAAATTTGATAAAACATTGTTAAAACAACTTTGTTTTAAAACATACTGTGTAAGCCAAAATAATAACCCACATGGTGGGTATAACATCAATCTAATAGGATGAAATATACCACAACATTTACAACATTAAAAAAATGTTTACAGACACATAACGATTAACATCCACTAAACATTAAACAACGTGTCGTGGGGATATGTTGTTAATTAGACAGATGAGCAATTTATTAGACTACTGGCCGTGTACCTTTTCTCCTTTGCAATTACTCAGGTACCAGCAGTATGGATACAGCTGTTAGGTATTACAAGCTGTTCATCTGCATCTGCACATGCACATTTATAAGCTTGACACTTTTGTGACTATCGCATCGTTTGCTTGCACCATACTTTTTGCGATTTGAATCTGGCCAGACGCTGGTGCTTGTCTCCACATGTCTGTGTAGATGGCGTTTGCTGAATTACAAGCCTTTCTGTGTGGTGATCTTTCACTACTTTGGTGTCTTCTCATAGCTTGTAACATCAGAAGTGTGTGTCTTCATTGGATTATATCCTTTGTGTTTATGCCTTCTCGTGTTTTGCCATCAGTTGCTGATTGGTTCCTGTGGGATGATGGCGATGAACAAAAGCCCAATGAAAACTCCTGTAATTGCAAAATATGCCCAGTAGAATGTCCATTTCCAATCTGAGTGGCATGAGCATGGAGATTACAGATGACAACACACTTGTTATTATTGCGGCCAGTGGCAACCTTTATATATCACATCTTTGTTCCAAATTGGGCTCCCAGCTTTTGCACGCAGGCAAGGTATTTAACCGTGCCACAATGCACAAAGCACATTTTGTGGTGCAATTCTCCATGTTAATGGGTGTTTCATTGCCTTTGGCTGTGTGTCTTTGTTAATTCAAATGTGACTTGACTTGATATTCACTATTCCCATTTGTCTGGCAATTTAATTATATTTTCTTAATGGTAGCCATGATGAACACTGTCAATAGTACGTTTGGTGGTTATATGTAAAGTTGGTTGCTGTGTAAAGATTTTTTTCCCCCAAGCTAAATGGCTTCCTCGTATTTATAGTACACATGGTTTTGTGTGTAAATCTTGAATGCAAAAAGTCGTCACAAATGATGGAATTGCTATCTATACCTTTGTGGGTACAATGAAACAGAAAATTTGAATGTAATGGAATATAGAAATATAAATAAATGGTAATGTAATTCTTTTTTCAAACACGATATACTCTCATGAGCAATGTTCCCTCGGGCGTTGATGCATCTGCAGCACTGAGTGGGTGCCACAGTGGGAAATTTGCCCCGCAGGGAATTTGAAAGCAGCCGCCCATTTCAGTTTATGAATGCAGGCGAAAATGCAGCGATCTTGCAGACACCACCTTCTTTTGGCATATCCTCAAAAGCAGGTACAGCCCATAGAGATCTGCTGTAATTGCGGCCGCCATGTTTTTTCTTGGCAGCTGCCATTACCAATACAGGCCGCGGCAGAGATCCGCAGATGGATTTCCTGCACTGGATGCAAACAGGAATGAGAACCCAGAGACCACCTGGATTCCCGAGCCTCTGATCTTTTGTAGTCACGCAACTTCTCAAAAGTGAGTGGGGAGTCTGATCCCCTCACAATCGCCACTCATCCCATCACAATCTCGACATCCCCTTTCCCTCAGCCTAACACTTATCCAACAAAACACTGTTTCTGGCTGCCACACTTCTCTCCCCTTCTAGATCACCTTACCCAGTCTCTGGATTTCAGTAGGGGTTAGAGCCGAATATGGCATGTGTCATATGCCAGTGACACTTGCCACTGCATGTCACCACTACAAGTGACACGTGCCACTAACAGGTGTCACATGCCATGCCCCAAAAAAGGTTTCACGTGTCACGGTAAGTCTCACATGCCATGCCCCAAAAAAAGGTTTCACGTGTCACGGTAAGTCTGTCTCTTCGTTTTTCAAATTATAATCCTCCTTTTTAAAAATAAAAATACGAAACGCCAATTTTATTCCTTTTTTGTTAAATATAAAGGCTCTAAAGAACACTCGAACTCATGACCTCCTGTTGTGAGCGCTACACCATTACATCTCACAACGTTAAAGGTTCAAATTCTGCCTCTAATATGAACTTTTACATGGTTCAAAGCTGCTCCTTTTCTTATTTTAAGTTACATCTTAAAACAAACTGCATGTACAATTCTGAAAAATTGTAGGATAGAAACAATTTACTGAAAGTTTTTGCATAATACTAAATGTAAAAAACAGTTCAATCCAAAACCTGTTACTGTGTACATGTTTTCCAAAACAGTATGGTCGCAATATTAAAGTGTGTGTGTTTTCATGCGTTTCACACTTGACTCTACGAACTGTGATAAATACAGTACAACCATATCCTACTGATAATATGTATAACTTATATATCAGAGTATATACACGATCATGAAAACATAATTTACAAATGTTGCTAAATCTTCAGATTTAGGGCCCAATTCATAGAATCCAGCGCAGAAGCAGCACAAGTGCTTCACGCCGAGAAGGAGTATGTGCCATGCGTGCACCAGCTGTGGCACAAACCAGCAATTGCGCGGCACGCGTATTCATGGATTTTCTGAGGCATTAGTAACCGTGGCGCAATGAACATCAAGTAGCGCCAGCAACGCCCCCAACACACCCCGTGCGCAGGCAAAAGACAGTGAAATGCCCAATATTGCGCAACGCCCCGCACCATCCATGACCCAGCACACATCCCCCCCATTGTAATTGCATGAAAAATCAGAGCGTAACCCGCTCGCGCCAAATCGCGTGAAAAGGCCCATGCGTACCCAGTCCGCACCCCAGCAAAATCGCATACCCTGCTCGCACCAGCCAAATCGCGTGGGAATGCCCGCGTGTACCCCATCCACACCCCAGCAAAATCATGTACCCCACTCGCGAAATCGCTTGGGAAGGCCCACGTGTATCCCGTCTGCGCCCCAGCGAAATTGCATACCCCGCTCGCACCAGCCAAATCACGTGGAAAGGCCTGCGTGTACCCTGTGATAAATGCACAACTCCCCTGGAAGCAGACGCCTCCTCATGGGGCAGCCAGACCCCAGCAGTGGACCATACCCCGCAGGCAGCCCATACCACATGGCCCCCCATCACCGTGACCACACCCCGCAGGCAGCCTACACCACATGGAACCCCCACCATCACCCACGACCATACCCCGCAGGCAGCCCACACCACATGGGACCCCCACCATCACCTGTGAACATACCCCGCAGGCAGCCCACACCACATGGGACCCCCACCATCACCCGTGAACATACCCTGCAGGCAGCCCACACCACATGGCCACCCCATCACCTGTGACCACACCCTGCAGGCAGCCCACACCACATGGAACCCCCACCATCACCCACTACCATACCCTGCAGGCAGCCCACACCACATGGGACCCCCACCATCACCTGGGAACATACCCCACAGGCAGCCCACACCACATGGGACCCCCACCATCACCCGTGAACATACCCCGCAGGCAGCCCACACCACATGGCTCCCCCATCACCTGTGACCACACCCTGCAGACAGCCCACACCACATGGGACCCCCACCATCACCCGTGACCATACTCCGCAGGCAGTCCACACTACATGGGACCCACACCATCACCAGTGAACATACTCCGCAGGCAGCCCACACCACATGAGACACCACCATCACCGGTGACCATACCCTGCAGGCAGGCCCCGCTTCATGTTCCCACTTGTGATGGCAACCTGCAGGCAGGCCCCGCCTCATGTCCCCACCCCCCAACAGAGACGGCAACCTGCAGGCAGGCCCCGCCACATGTCCCCACCAGTGACAGCAACCTGCAGGCAGGCCCCGCCTCATGTCCCCACTCCCTACCAGTGACGGCAACCTGCAGGCAGGCCCCGCCTCATGTCCCCAACCCCCACCAGTGACGGAAACCTGCAGGCAGGCCCTGCCACATGTCCCCGCCCCACACCCCAAAACACATTGGACCAACATACAACCACGCAGCACATGCCAACTAAAATGCCACGACACGCTGCATCCCCCTGGTGCACCTCAGCACCCATCCATTAGTCATGCTCCCTATGTCATGTGAATCCTAACATCACACATGCATGCATGTGCACACACATGAACAACATTGGTGAACACCAGGGACACGCAAATGCGTCAAGGAGGAGTGAAACAGGCACTAAACCGTTCAGACCAGATACCACTTCGATTTCAATGTCAAAAAATTATATTAAAAAACATGTATCTAAGTCACACACAGTCAAAACAACAAATTAAACATGCATGAACCAAAAGAAAAATCAAAATAAAGTGAAAACCAAAATCAATGTGATGTAAAAAATGAAAGAGTCAAAAATGTGGTCCTTGTCCATTAATGTATGTGCAAATGAAATCACATATCATGTGAAAACCATTCCAAATTAAAATCCAAATATTTACAAAGATCCAGGGTCCATGGTCCCAAAACATGTAGAAAAATCCTAAAAATACAATACAAAAATAACTATATACAAGATGCGGAGCAAAGTCCAGGAACTCCAAATAAAAAGAAAAAAACTAATGAAATCTACTCCTAAAGAACTATATACAAAGGTAGCAGGCTAGTCCATCTCCTCACCATGCTCTCTCATATTCTCCGCTAGGGCGTCATCAAACACTGCGTCCACTTCCAGTAGGCGGGCCTCGGCTTCCCTCTCGAGGGATTGCAGGGACTCCTTCATGCTCCTCTCAAACTCCCTGAGAGTCTCCTCGAGAACCTCCGCCCGCCTCTCTGCCCGACGCAGTGAATTCTCCGCCCTGGCAATGGTGAGTTGCTTCTCCTGTGCCAGCTGCCGCTCTTCCCTGTTTTGGCGGTCCAAATGCTCCAACACGGAAGGCATCCTTGTCGAAAGGTCCAAGTTTGTCTCCTGCCCGATGGCCGATACCTGCCCCTCTTATGATGAACGCCCCCTGTCCTGTTGCCTCCTTTCCTGAGCCTGCTGCTGCCAAAATGCCCGGTGCCTTCGCCACAAGGACAGCCTCCGGGATGATGACACAACCCGGGGTTGTCTTGCACGTGCCCTCCTTCTTGGTGCCTGCACTTTCTCCCTTGCCATAGCTCCTGTCAATGCAGTGACAACCTCTGCTGATCCTCCTTCGACTCCCGACTGTGGCAGGGATGTGATCTCCACCAGACTGGCCACTGGGGTTGGGACAGGTACACAGGGGGCCCTGGTGGTATCTGGGCTGGAAGGCGGCAGGGAGGACACTGGCGCACAGAGGAGGAAAAGGAAGAGGGGGTTGCAGCAGTGGCCAGTACAGGTACCAGATTTGTGACCAGGAACTGAGCTAGCTAGTTAATGAGGCGATAGACCTCATTGTGATGATGTGCAAGCCCCGATTGGAAGCCTGCACATCATCACGAATGGTGCCTGTACGCCTCGCAATACCGGCTAGCAACGGATCCACCCTGTGACAAATTCTTTCATCCGCAGGTAGTAGACGATCTGTTTGCATGGATACATCCGCCATCTGTGGAGGGGTCCGGCCTGAGGCATGCCCGCAGGTGCATACTGGTGCAGTCGCAGTTCCAGGGACAAGATCAGTCACAGGCCCCTCCACGGTGACCTGCACTGCCTCCGGCCCCTGATCCTGGACTGCACCACTCACACCTACGTCATCACCCCAGCCAGGCCCCATGTGCTGGGCTGATATGGCCTCCTCCTCCTCCTCCACCACCACCAACCTGGATGACTCCCCACTGTCTTCTGCATAGGATTGCCCTTGTGTGGGCTCACCTGTCCCTCCCACTGCTGAGGTGCCCACGACCAACTTCACCCTCTTGGACCTCCCCTCAGTAGCTGAGGCCATTGTCATGGACGCAGCACCAGTCTACTCGCTCCCGGAAGATGACGGTACCTGGGAGGAGGACTGGGCCCTGCGTCTGGTGGAGGCTTCCCTGCTGCGGTACTCCACAGCTCCATCTCCACCCTCTTCTTCCATCATCACTGTGGATAGGGAAACATAGAACACAAACATCAGGCTACTGAACATATGTGTATATGTGTGTTTGTCACAATGCAAATGTACATCAGTATCACTGTCAAAGATCACAACCATCATCACCCTCCACTACACACATGTGCCATTCACACACATTCACAAACATGTCTATCATTCACAACAGACATTCACATCCATGGACAAGGCACTGACACAAGATCATAATTCTGTATTCAGCTCACACACTTCATGGGACATACACATCTCATTCATACACATCACCTGACAGTCATGAGGCAGGCCATGGAGCTATCACGTCACAGTGCACTCAAGGGCAAATTGGCAGCATGAGGCAATCACAAATCAAGAACTCAAGTAACATACGTGCAGAGTGTTGGGCAGTTACACACTCACTACTCAGACACACGCACATGTACACCATGCATGTCCATGATGATGACATAAGCACCTATGTGTCACACCTCTCGCATGCCCCAGACCAGACACAGGTATGCAAACATGTGTGCATCGTTACATGCCGGTGCGCAACATAGACACCATTGATGTGGGACACGCTTGAATGGACTCTCATGCAGCACTGTCAGGGACATGAACACAGACATCTGTACAGGAGGCATGCCAGACATAAGGCCAAGGTGCACACTCCAGACACATGTCAACATGCACATGCTCAATGGTGGACAAGAACACATGAACCATTCGACTCCAGATGGAGCACCAACTCCAAGACCTGGGGGTACAGCACTGGGTAGGCTCAAGGACCCTCATCTCGTCGGTGGTCAACCGGCCCCGGCACCTCACTCGATCATGACCAGCCTTAATGAGGCACCGGGCCTTGTTGTGGGTCCTGGACTTGAAGTCTTCCCAGCACTTGTGGACATGATGGTAGTCGCGGGGTGCCAGCCCCTCTACATTGATGGCACACACGATGTCCCCCTAGATCTTCTTCCGTCCTTCTTTGCCAACTTGCGATGGGCCGTGGAAGAGGGCATCATGATGCCCCAGGACTTGCTCTACCAGGATGCCAACTTCCCTGGGTGAGAAGCTGACAGCCCTCTGTCTCTCTGCTGGGGGTTGCCACTTGCCTCAGATGGTGTGGTGTCAGACATGGCAACCCCTGAGGTAGGTGTGGGTGGGCAAGGTGGTCCTGAGGCTGGGCTGTGGAACGGTGGTACGGCAGTCAGGAGTCTTCAGGATCAGCAGAGGTGGTCACAACGACAGGATCACTGGCAATGGCTGATGAGCAGGCACCAAAATGCAGGGCATGTGGGCAGCAGGCACACAGAGTGGGCTGGCATCAGCAGATGGCTCGTAGGAGGCCGCTTGGGCAGTTGAAGGCAGGTAAATGGCCTTGTAGGCAGGAGCATGGTTTTTCCATATTCTTTCGCGTGGCCAGCCGTAAACAGAGTGACTCCACACATGCGTAAACAGCGCGTTAGCGTGTAATCAGAGGAAAGGCCTTAAGCGCGTAAGTTACGTGACATGCGCTGGACGTTGAGCGTTGTCAATCAGTATCGGGTTAAAGGTCTGCGTAGGACAACAGTGCACTGTACATGCTTTTCGTGGGGACGGATGCGTGAACTTCATAATTTTGTGGGTTCACACGCAAATAGTTCACTATTGTGGCAGTGCATACTTCTTGTTTTGGCGCGGGAATTGCCTACGTGCACACATGTGTGATTTTTTTTCATTCTACGAGACAGACGGTGAGTCGTGCACACATTTTTCCCACTATGGTTGCCCCTGTGTGAAGCGTACCCCATTTTTGAGGTCATAGTAGCCTATGTGTTCCTTGCGTACACATTTTGTGTGTTGCTGGGTGACACAGTATACTGCAGGATGTTTTTACTCAACGTGGGCTACCGAGGGGTCACGTACACATTGATTTTTGTTTTTCGGGTGCCTGAGCATTGCGCAACCCGTTATTTTTTCTCCAGGGGTCACATAGAGCCTTTCTGGAGCACAGTGGTACATTTTTCATCACGTACCCTGGCCCCTCACTCCAATTGCCCAGGACAATTGTTGGCTGCACCTCCCATTGCGCTAGTCCATCAGTGCCATGACTGGGAGGGCAACAAGTGGGAAGGGAGGCAAAGGTGGACGACTTGCCAGAGGTGGCCAAGGTGGGCGACGTGGCCAGGGTGGCCAAGCTGGCCAAGGTGGGTGACGTGGCCAGGGTGGCCAAGGTGGCCCACGTGGGCAAGGTGTGCAGGACCATGCAGGGAGAACATGCCCCACACAGCTGCTGACATACCCAGCACCCGTGGTCCTGGACAAGCAGTGCCATCTGCTGTCCAGAGAAGCCAGAGTGTGGAAGCTGCAGGGGCAGCTGCAGCTACCACTACCCAGGCTCAGGGTCAGCCAGCCCGGACGGTAGTGGTCCCGGCATAGGGACAGGGTGACTCAATGGCCGATTTCCATGTCCCGAAGGCCAAGACATGTGCTGTGCAAGTTCCAGGCACCGGCACCCGGGGATCTGGAGCAGCAGTGTCATCTGCTGTTCTTACCGGCCAGGGTCTGGAAGCTGCAGGGGCAGCTGTAGCAACCGCAACCCTGTCTCAGGGTCACCCAGCCAGGAATGGATTGGTCCCGGCCCAGTGTGACTAAGGGGCCAAGTCCCTTGTCACTAAGGCCAAGACACGTGTGGCGCAGAGTCCTGGCAACAGCACCCAGCTACTGATACCTGCAAGCTGACCTTCTGTAGTTACATTGGTGGCTGATTCCATAGGCCAGTCCACCTGTACTCCAGCCCCTACTGATCTGAGCGGTACACGCCACTCAGGGTCTGCACCACCTCACAAGAAGCAGAAGCATGCTCCAGCAGTACAGGCTAAGACCCCAGACACGGCAAAGGAGTCCCACACGTCGAGAAAGAGGAGTTTGTGATGAGGAACTGGAGATGCTCGTGGACTACATGTTGGAACATGGCTGTGACATGCTGGTGCAGGCAGGGAGCACACATACACCTGCTCATCGTATGACCCACTGACAGTGCCTCGCTGACCGTATTAGCGTCTTGGGCTATGAGAGGCGCACAGCTGGTGATGTTGTGAAGCGTTGGAATGACTTCCAACACCGAGCAAAAGACAAGCTGGCTACAAAGTTTGCCTCTACCCTGGTGACGGGCAGTGGGTCACACCAGAGGACGATGAACTCACTGGACATGAGGAGATTGCTAGTGATTTCATTGCAGTGGAGCAGATCCAAGGCGTGGGAGACCTGCCAATATATGAGGGAATGTCCGGTGAGTGGTGATGCGTGTGTGTACAGGCCATGTGTATGTTGCTTGGGTGATGTGTTATGATTATCTGCCAGTTCAGGCTACATTGTAATGACTGCCATGTGTGACCCATGTGATGTTGGACTGAAACGTGCTTGTTGTCATGCAGACTGCATACAAACCATATGCTGCACACAGAGGCAATCCTCATCACCACACCTGCTCCCTCCTTCCATGACACTCTCTGTCCAGCCCCTCTTGGCCCTATTCTTGCTCCAACCTGTGGTCGCGGATAGCCTGTGATGATCTTCCACTCAACAGTCGCCTTCTATCATC
Organism: Ambystoma mexicanum; assembly: GCF_040938575.1. NCBI lineage: Eukaryota > Metazoa > Chordata > Amphibia > Caudata > Ambystomatidae > Ambystoma > Ambystoma mexicanum. The sequence continues at coordinate 1,148,070,039 of NC_090927.1, forward strand.
ACATGACTGACATCTCTGTGAGGTCACCCTGCAAGTTGCTCATCCTCAGAGGCATTCATCCTTTCCTCTCCATCCCCCAGAAGCTCACTGTCTCCAGAGGACTGGTAATTCCTATGATGGACTACTGCAACAGGCTTTACCAGGATTTCTATGATTCTACACTCTTCCCTCTGCAACTCTGCCAGTCCTGGACCATGTGAAAAGTCCTTTAGGCTTGGTGCAAGGTATCTCCCTAGGACTGTGCTGATGACACAGGCTCACAGTGGCTATGAGTGTTCATTCCTGAATCCTGTGCATTCTTAGCAAGTCCCTATGGGTCCTGGGCCAGTAATTCCTTCAACTCCACCTCCAGTATTTACTTCATTCTCATGGTCTTTGATCATCCCTTTCTTACTCCCTCAGGGTCAGTTGCTCCTCAAGGAAATTAGTTTGTGGTTCACATCTGTGTTGAGCTGGGGCCTCCCTCTGGTACCGCCTCCCTGCCTCTATGTAACTGGAGGTGTAGCTTCTCCGGGTCTGCAGGCACTTCTGATGCTTCCTCATGTGTTGTGCTTTCTGTCCTCCTCTCCCCTGCTGTAGTCCCAGATGACTGAGAGAATGCACTTGCCACCTGCCCACACTGTCTGCTACGACACAGTACTCTGAGCAACCATTTAAACCCATGCACTGCCTCCCAGCCACCCCCCACCCTTGGGGGTGGGGTTTACTGTATCCCTACAACCCACTACCAACACTTTACACATGATGACGGCACTTACCCTTACACTGCCATCAGGCCACGACATTGACATTACTGGATCTGTGTTTTTATTCGTAGTTGAGGCTGTACCCATGTACTGCATTGCACCCACACACTTCTAAACCCTGTTATCCCCTTCAATATGCCTATTCACTTGCGTGATGTCAATGTGACCTACCATTATTGAATCCGTATGCCTGCCCTCACTGTATTACAACACCCTAGCGTTGTTGCACCCTGTGACACGTGTGTTTTCTAATAGTGAATTCCATGAAATGTCATCTGACATGCATTGTACATGGCCCATGGTCAGTAGTATTCAACTTCCATCTGAGGCTGGTTGACAATTCTGGTATGGCTATACTACGTGCCATCTGTGTATTGGCATCAGTCATGTTTGTGGAAGGACTATTCCAGTCACATGCTTGTGTGTGATGCAGGTGCTATGCAGTATATGTGTTATTTTGCCCTTTGACACGCATCCATGTCTGCTTTCAGGCGCCCCTTCCCTTTCATTGACACTGTGTGTGTGCCTGACTTCTGTCTCATGTGTGGCGGATGGTGCGAGGTGGTGGTGCGAGGTGGTGGAGGAGGCTGCGGTAGGGTTGGCTAATTCCTTGCAGACTTTGAAAAGTGTGTCTGTGTTATTGGATACCGCAGAGATGCAGGCTTGTATAAAGACTCTTTTCTGGGAGCAGATGCAGAGTCCATACTGCCTTTGGAGGAGGCGGCAGGCCAGTTTGTCAGAGGGTGCGCCAGAGGAATCCCATTTCTAGTTGGCTGCCCTGCACTTGTGTTTAACGGAAGCTGATTTGGAGTCATACCAAGAGTTGCACTTTTTGGTAGGCTTCAATTGTACCCTCATGACAGAGGCAAGAATATAAAGAGTATTGGAAACAGAGAGGTTAAAGTTTGTGAGGGCTGTGGCAGGGTGGGAGTCAGTCGCAGGAGTGGAAGGAGTATAATAGGTGGAGGCAAAGGCAGCTACTGAGACTCTTTTCATCGGTCAGATGACCTTGTAGACGGAAGGCAGTGCCGGGCTTACCTATACAACGGGAGAAGAGAGCTTCAAGTGAGAAGAGAGGAGAAAAGGATCAGTCCAGGAGAGAGAAGTAGTGAGAGGGCTAGATAGCGGAATGTCAGTTGAGAAGAGAGCATCCAAGGTGTGGCCAGCGCTGTGCGTTGGGCCAGACGGTAAGATGGAAAGAAAGGGAGAGTCCCAAAGGTTGCATAAAGGTCTTAAGGAATCAGGTGAGTCGAGATGGATGTTGGGATCACCCAGTAGGAGGAGATGAGAAGAGGAGGAAAGGAGAGAGGAGGCCAAGTCATCCCATTACGAAAGGAAGAGGGAGGGCTGACCAGGTGGCCGATAGAAGGTGGACAGCAGCAGTGAAGAGCTTGGAGTGAGGGACAGCCTGCAGATCAGGCACTCAAAGGATGAGTAGGCATGAGTGGGAATGACAGACACAGGAATACACTCAGGGAAGATCAATGCTACTCCCCCACCTGGTCTGTTTGGTCTAGGAAGAGAGAGTATTGTGTAGCCTTCTGGGAGAAGTGTGTCAAAACTTGTGACAGAGCAATCCTTGAACCAGGTTTCAGTGATGGCAAGAACATCACAATCCAGGAGTTCAAGGAGGTTGCAGATGTCAGAGGAGTGTTTGACAGCTGAGCGAGTGCTTAACATTGCAATGTGGAGCAGATTGCAATCAGTGAAAGACTTACGGGGGAGCAGGGGACAGTGGGCCCCCCTAATTGATGATAGTACCTGAGGGACAGAGGTAGAAGGGGGCAGAAGAGCCAAGACCGGTAAGGGAGCCGGGACCATAATGGGTGAGGCGGGAGGCACCACAGTGGGCAAGGGAGCCCCAGATACAGTGTTAGTGGGTGACTGGTTCACCCAAGAGGAGAAGGCAGATGGGGTTGTCAATGTGTGGGGTGGTGGCAAGAAAGCCATGGTGAGGGTAGAAGGGTGGTTAGGAGGTGGCAAGGGAGCCAAGGTGGGCACAGCTGGCATGGGAGCCAGGGCAGCTGAAGGAGCTGGTGCAAAAGGCGGAGGGAGGTTGATAAGGCAGGGGAGGAGACTATGAAAGAGTAGAAGGTTGGTTTGAGGACCCTGGACCATGATGGTACCATTGCAGTAGACATTGAGGATGACCCTGGAGGTGGAGAGGGCAAGAAAGACCTTGCAGCGGGTGCCACCATTGATGGGCAAAGAAGAGAAAGGAGAGAGAAGAGCAATCATATGGAGAGTCCATAGGACAGGTGAGGGAACGACAGAGTATGTCTGTGAGAGGGAGGGCTGACCAGGTGGCCGAAAGAAGGTGGACAGCAGCAGTGAAGAGCTTGGAGTGAGGGACAGCCTGCAGATCAGGCACTCAAAGGATGAGTAGGCATGAGTGGGAATGACAGACACAGGAATACACTCAGGGAAGATCAATGCTACTCCCCCACCTGGTCTGTTTGGTCTAGGAAGAGAGAGTATTGTGTAGCCTTCTGGGAGAAGTGTGTCAAAACTTGTGACAGAGCAATCCTTGAACCAGGTTTCAGTGATGGCAAGAACATCACAATCCAGGAGTTCAAGGAGGTTGCAGATGTCAGAGGAGTGTTTGACAGCTGAGCGAGTGCTTAACATTGCAATGTGGAGCAGATTGCAATCAGTGAAAGACTTACGGGGGGAGCAGGGGACAGTGGGCCCCCCTAATTGATGATAGTACCTGAGGGACAGAGGTAGAAGGGGGCAGAAGAGCCAAGACCGGTAAGGGAGCCGGGACCATAATGGGTGAGGCGGGAGGCACCACAGTGGGCAAGGGAGCCCCAGATACAGTGTTAGTGGGTGACTGGTTCACCCAAGAGGAGAAGGCAGATGGGGTTGTCAATGTGTGGGGTGGTGGCAAGAAAGCCATGGTGAGGGTAGAAGGGTGGTTAGGAGGTGGCAAGGGAGCCAAGGTGGGCACAGCTGGCATGGGAGCCAGGGCAGCTGAAGGAGCTGGTGCAAAAGGCGGAGGGAGGTTGATAAGGCAGGGGAGGAGACTATGAAAGAGTAGAAGGTTGGTTTGAGGACCCTGGACCATGATGGTACCATTGCAGTAGACATTGAGGATGACCCTGGAGGTGGAGAGGGCAAGAAAGACCTTGCAGCGGGTGCCACCATTGATGGGCAAAGAAGAGAAAGGAGAGAGAAGAGCAATCATATGGAGAGTCCATAGGACAGGTGAGGGACAGACAGAGTATGTCTGTGAGAGTCTCTCTGACAGAGGCAATGACGTAGGTGACTGCAATTGGAAGGCCTGGGTTAGAGCTCAGTATGTCCTTCTTGAGGTTCTTCCTGACAGACTTAGTAAGGGGTGAAGGATAAGAGATAGAGAAGCAGTTTGAGAAGATAGGAGAGATATATAGCACCATAGCAAACTGCAGAGAGTGAGGTACACTTAACCAGGCTGAGACCAGAGAGGCACAGCGAGAGCAGAAGGTAGAAGGGGGGAGACAGGGAACAAGACTGGGAGAAAAACAATGGGAGCTGGAGGAGGTAATATGCACAGAAAAACAGTGAACATGCAGAGGAAGGGGACGTAGTGGGTGTATGGCTGAGGGGAATAACAGCACAGAGGGACAATGGGACTGAGGAAGGGTGAGGGAACCGGTAGCAGACTAGACAGAGTACAGAGGGGTGGACTTGTTAACACATTCTCATGAAAAGGAGGTTATGCACACAGCTAAAAACAAATGTAAACAGGAGCAGGACAATCAAGATGTGCACATAGCTGAAAATGAATTTAAACACCAGCAGGACAATTACGATGTGCACACAGCTGAAAACAAATTTAAATAGCAGCAGGACAATCAAAGTGATAAATATTTTAGAGGAGTCATCGATCTGACCATGCTAACCAGAGCTTTCGCCTCAACTTCCACTGCCTCCGATGTCGCCGCCCGAAGACCTGGATAACCCAGCAGGTAGTCCATGGGGTTGCCAGCCACTGCATTGAAATGGACAGTGACCATGTAATCTGAAAGTTGCAATCAAGTGCTCTAATGGGAGTGGTGTGCGCAGAAATGACACTTGGAAAATTGGGAGTAGGGGTTTTGGGTCCATCACGATCATGATAGGGTGATGAAAAATGTAAAGGTGGACATGACGACACTACAACAGACCAAGGAACACCTCAGACTCTATTTGTGAATCTCGCATTTCTGTTCGTATCAATGCTTTGGGAGTCCCCACTCTCTGCACCACCTATTCCAGGGTAAAGGGCCTTCCTTCTTTCCTTATGTGGCTCCTGAAATGCCTGGCCTGTTTAATATAGCAGGGGACCCTCAGGCTCCATCTATTCCATGTGTCTCTGGAAATATTGCTTTTAACTAAACCCTGTCAAGCTTTTCTTCTATTCTTTGGCCCACTGCTGAGATCCCACACAGTAACATGTAAAATGTGACTCGGAAGCAATGGGCCTCACAAAATGAACAATTTATCAAAATGCAACACATCACACACATCTATGACTCCAAGAAATCAACAGCCTACAGAAGGACAAACATATGATACATAGATTTTAAGAGAAAGCTATATTTCACATGGGCCTGCAGTATAAGAATATTGTTACTCTCTTGCCAACATGGACTAGGGGAAAAGCCATATAATTGCTGCCATTTCTTCCATAAAGCTGTGGCCCTGAGGGCAGTTGTCCATTTCATGCATGCCTTTGAAGGACAATAGAGGTCGGGCAGAGTGTGAGACATATGAGCCACAGCGACCAGTCTGTTGGGAAGTGTCTGGATTTTCCTCCGGCTGAGGCTTAAGGAAAGTAGACATTAAGGTGAAGTAGTCCCTCCGTGAAGCCTATCCCTTGACATTGACTGGGGTCTGCAGCACAGACCTGGTAGTGATGAACTTGCACATGATATCAATAAGAGAATTGCAAGGTCCTCTCCTTTCCTGATGTAACATTAAAAAACGAAAGGTCTGGCTTAGAAACCCTAAACTGTACTTCATATGAGACTGCATGACGTGGTTTCTAATCATATTTAGAAGCAAAGCAAGAATATGTCCTGTCAGACACTACAGTCATGTTTGTGTGCCAGAATATACATGTCAGACCATCACATGGGTTGTGTAGCCTCTCGCACACCACCTGTGCTGAAATAACACACATGGGGCCTCATTAGGACCCAGGCGGTAAGGGGTTTACGGCGGCGTAAACAGCGCCGACCCTTACCGCCTGATTCCGAGGTCCCTTAGTGCCATGGAGGATTTAACACCTGCTTTTAGCAGGTGTTAAAATCCATGGCGCTAAGGGACCTTGTCGTTAATTACGCCACCGTAATTTACGGTGGCGTAATTAACGCCTTCCCCACTCCCATTATGCCCTATGGGGCAAAAATGGGAATGGGGAAGGGTAAATGGGTTAATGGGGACTTACCGCCCCGCCAACCTCGGAATGGGGCGGTAAGTCCGCCAACCACCATGGCGTAAACGTAGTTTACGCCATGGCGGTAAAGGTACGACCCAGGCGGTAACTTACCGCCTGGGTCGTAATGAGGCCCATGATCATCTTATCTATCCCATTTATCCCTCTTTATCCAAAGTTGCCACTGAGATCAGCTGGAGATTCAGCAGTCGAGGTGCACAGGACACAGCTTAGCCCCAGTCAGACCAGCATGTGCTGTTGAGTGCTGTGTTCAGCAGTGTGTTACTTACTTCAACTCAGTGTTGCCACAGACAAAGGGACTGTCTGAGGCACAGCTGAAGATCTTTGCAGATGTAGAAAGAAAATCCTGCTCAAATACGAGACTGCAGGTGTCCGTCTCCTTTTGCTAGAGACTCCCATGATTTTAGGGACACTTGGCAGCTCTGTTGACAGAGAAATGTAGGGGGCACTCCATGACACGATATGGAATACATTGCCAGAAAAAAGGAACTAGCCAGAAATGCTGTCTAATGGTAAACTCCATTGAGGCAGTTGGCACTGTGGTAGAGTCCAGATTGTCAATACTTTCTTTCAGGAAAGTCATGATTCTATTAAAGACACAGAGGCTCGTATTATGCATACTCTTCTTTATTAAAACTCAAGCAGCAATCTCAAAAAGAAAAAAAACATTAAACAAAAATCAAAGAAAAAACATTTTCTGTGTCAATGTAGTCTTTGCAGTTTGAAACTCTATTGCCCACAGGCATGACACTTGTCCTAGTCCATGAATCACGACGTTATGGTCCTATCACCTCACAATTCCTCATCCTCAATTCCTCTTTCTTTCACTGTCTCGCTGTAGCTTCCTAATGAATTACTCCATCTCGAACAGGATATAGCGAAGAACAAAACCTATAATGAACCGCCTCCAACTCCAGCAGGGATCCGCCGTGTGTTGTCTGCCTGTTTAGTGTCCGCACCTGCTGTCAGGTTCCCTTGGATGTTCAGCAGATTCCTTCTTAGAAAAGTGACTGTAAAATTACTGACGAATGCAACTTGTTATGACATATGATTGATGGGAAATTGATCAGTTAGTTAAAAGAACTTTTAAACAGAAGAGGTGATTGAGCAAACATAAGACTGTCAAGTAAAGTTTAGTCTTTAATGGAAAGTCAATACTGTGATGTTTCAAAGGGTCGTTCATTTTCTACAGGGGCAGAATTTGATTCTGTGATAAACCACAGGAGCTCCATTCTCTGCTGTGGCCTGGTCTCGGATTTCTCCCAATTGATGAGAAACCCCAGTTTCTCTAGGAGACCCGTCATTGGGACCATTTGCTCTGGCAGCCGCATCGGATCCTGCGCCATGAGACAAATATCCTCGATGTATAAAATCAGTCTGACTCCTGAGTATATTTGTGAAGCACCACTGTGCTGAAGTTAGTCCGAAAAGGGAGACGCATAAACTCTCACCGTTGCCATCACCAGAGGAATTCTAAAAATTGCTGGTGCATCTCAGGAATGGGTACTGCTAGATAGGTATTCCTCAAATCTATGCAGGTTAGCCAGTGCCCTTTCTGCACAATGTCCCTGAAGAGATGGATTTCCTCCATCTTGCAGTGTCGGTACACGAGAAAGGCGTTAAATTGTCTGAGATTATCACCGGCCTGACCTTTTGCTTCTGTTTCACCAGTAAGACATTGCTTAGGAAGTGTTGCACCACCTGCTGCGCTGGCCTTATCGCCATTTCCTTTAGAAACTCTCCTACTTCCTTGTCCATGAGGCTTTGTTCCTCCTCTGTGTTTAGGGAGAATTTGCAAAATGTGCTCAGTTCCCTTACCTTTTGAGACCCTCAGCAACTTTGCTGGATTTCTAGGATTTGATTTTTCTACCTGGGAAAAGTGTGAGCCTTTTTTTCCCACTCTTCCATGTATTTTGATGTGTGTTTTACTTTTGTGTTCTTTGGTTATGGTGTTTTAAAACAACTCCATAGGCATCATCTTTTTCTTTGTGGCACACAACACCTTCAGTGCAGTGGCAAAGGGGTGTCTTTCAGACTCCCCAGGGTTTAAACACTTTCTCTGGGACTGACTACTGTCTCCCAGAGCATGTAAAATTAAATTGACTTTTTACTAGTCTCTTTATATTGAATGACCCAGAATCTTCCTATAGAGTACTGGAGGGGTTGCCTAGCATCCCCTGAGTCAAAACACTCATGTAACAGTCAAATGTTACCCTTACCTACTTTAAATGGCTGGTGGCAGTGGTTTAGATCAAACTATCATGATTTTACCAGACCACGAACAACGGTAGCAAAAAATCGGGTCAGCCATGTTTTTCAAGATGGCGCCCAAGACCTATCTGTAAAAACAGACTCCGGTCAACATTTTTTGCCGTTTCTTTTAGGAAAGGTCCTTCTTGTGTTTAACCAGGTTTGGTCCCTTTGTTCGTTGTCCTTTGGCGGGTGTCAGTGCTGAAGCCCTCCTCTGGCGCCTCAGTGTCTGGGGAGGACAGGATGTGAGGGAGGTGCCCGTAACTCCCTGTGCTTAGTCTCCTAGGAGACCTGAATGCACTCTGACGTGATTGGCTGGTTGGCTGTCTGGCAACGACAGCCACCCTGCTGTGCGAGTGACAGCCGGGCTGGAATGAATGGGGGAAAACTGTTTAAAAGTAGGTCTCTGGGACTTAGAAAGCAGTCGACCACTGGAACGAAAGAACCGAAGACGAGCTGAAGGAAGAGGACTGCTGCAACTCATGGACGACCGGTGAAGCCCTGCTGCAGGTCTGAATTGCCTGAAACTCCATCGACAGAGAAGCCCTTCAAGGTTAACTTCTTCCCTCGAATTTGGTGGGACCAACCAACTCACAAGCCACCTGGAAACCGTCCCCTCCTGGTCGAATTTTCTACAGAGTGCTGTGGAAAACTGGATAGCCAGTGGGAAGGATACCAGTTTGTGTTCTTTAAGGCACTCATACCTTAAACCGACGTTTAGCCAAGCTTGTGGCCTCGTCCCTGGGCAGTTCAGGAACCTCCCGACGTCGTCCTTCTTGTCCCCACGACTGAAGCACAGGAACAGCGAGGTCTGCTCGAACTGCCAGGAACAACTGCCTCAGCTACAGCTCTTCTTCACTTTAAAGGTACTGTACAAACGCGGTCCGGAAATCTTTTCGACCACAGAGAAAGTTTGTGAAACTTTCCCCTCTTTGAAGGCTGGTCCTTCCCTAAACATTTGTCTAACTTTTCACCTAGCCAAATTCTTCTAAAAACTGTGGCAAAGACTTAACTGTCATATGCCAGAATTGTGCTATCCTATACAAAGACTCTGAACCATTGACTTTGTCCCAGGCCTATCGAATTGAATTGCTGGTTGTAGTTAACTGAAACCCTTTGCCCTACCTATAAATGTATTAGGGCTGCATTTCTTATAAACTTGTCTTTTTACCCCTTTTTAAAGTAACTGAAGTGCCATTTTGCTCCCACTTCAGGGGAGCTGAACTTGTTCAGTAACTTATTGGTTGTGTATTGTGGTGTATTAGTGTATGATATTAAGCTGCTTTTGCTAGTGTAATGTTTTCTAATTGACTGTGTAAATAAATGTGTATTCTTTTACCAAGAAACCTTGAGTGGAACCACTGTATTTGTTGGTCCCTTTGTGTAACTTGTTCTACTGCTCACTTCAACTCTTGAGATAAGTCTGGCTGCTCAGCCAATGCTACCACATAACTGTGTAGTACAGGCTTGTACCAAAGGTGAAATTGTACTGACACTTGTAATCTTAATTGCATGTAGTGTTCCCAAAGGGTACTGCATGTGATTCTGCCTAACACTCTGAAATTGCGAAAGGGTGCTGCAGTTTAGTTTGTGCTCTTTAAAAATTACAGACAACACCCCTGCACAGTCTCTGCGACCCAAGAGTCCACGGTAAGCTCCTCCCAAGCGCTTAGGTGCATCGCTAGCCTACCAACTATCGCGGGAATTGCATTGCTTGCTGCTGCGCTGTGTGCATACGACTGTACTCTCACCTGCTGCTGCAGTGCCAACCCCGACCCCTGCCTCTTCCACGGGAGGGGAAGGAAGGATTCAGCCTTCTGTCTTCCTGCTGTCACCAGTTGTTTCCTCTATAGGGCCTCTGGCTTCCTCAATGGCTGGCGGGGACGCCTCTGCTTCTGCCGCCCTGGCCGATACACAGGACACAAACATCCTTTTTAACGATTTCTGACCTTTGTCCAGAGCAGCAAAGGTGTTAACAAATCTGGACATGTCTTTGACAAAAGCTTTTCCAAACAAAAGCCCTTTAGCTGCTGCAGTGGCCTCAGAGGATGCCAACTCCCCAAGTTTCAGGTCGATCTTTACTACAATCGATCGTCTGCACTCCGCTGCTATTGTACAGTTGGTATCACTTATTAAACAAACTGCTCTTTGTGCCCAATTAGCCAGAATATGCACATCCATAGGCAGGGCCTCTTTGGTCTCTTCCACCATTTTAATGATCTTGGCCAATGGACCTATGGAATCGGGGAGCGTGTCCTGGCATGCTATCCATGAGCGGTCAATGCCCTTTTCAGGTCCTTGGTGTGCTTCACCATGAATGAGTCCACCTCCAGAGTGTCCGCTACTTTATCCGGCAGAGAATGTCTGGGATATTGTGCCTTCAATTAGTCTCTCACCTCCTTATTTAGAGGCGTGCGCAGTCACTTGCTCAAGTACCTTTTGGCCTTAAGTGGGGGCTTCCCCTCTGAGGATCTCAGGTGGAGTAGCAGGTCTGGATGAAAGGGGTCAACCAGGGAACTATCTCTGCATTTCTAAACGCTCTTATTGTGCCTTTTGCATGGTTCTCCTTCCTGAGGAGTGGCCAAGCTCACAGAAAGGTGAGAACTCTCATTGCTGCTGGAATCCCATTCAGTGCCCTCTTGGTCTTCCTGTGGGCTAAGGGGTATTTCACCTTGTCCCTTCCATCACGCCTTTCCCGTAGCATGCCTCTCTTTTGTGTGTCCTTTGCGTGATTCGGACAGTGGTTCGCCACTGGCCTTATGTTCCTCCTGCCATTGTCTCTTGTAGGCTCTGGGCCTCACAGCTGTCGGCCCTTGCGAGAAGGCGACCCAGCGCAGGAGACAGTCCAGTTTATGGGATAGCGGCCCTAGGCCTGCCCATGCTGCTTTGTCCATCAGCTGTCGCAGAGAGGGGTCCTGCAGAATGTTTGAACGCCCTTCTCTGCTTTACTCGCTGTCAGAGGATTCTACTTATACCCAGGCCATACTGTGTAATGCACAGGAGACAGACAGCTAGCAGCCGCAAGGTGACGTGCAGGCCTTTTATTATTAAATTTAATTTATAACCTCTCTCAATGGTCGTGAGGCTATTTCTTCACTTGTTTAATATCTTTGAAGTCATTTAAACAGTACATTTTACATCTGCTAGTCCAGAGATTGGTGACATGCTGTGGCATGCTGGAGTTCCAAGTGGCTGAAAGTTATGAAATATAACACAAGAGGCTAAGAGGTAAGATGCCTGAAGTAATTTTGAAGCAAGGAAAAAACTGATTTCAAGCAGATATAAAGAAATATTTAGGTGACATGCCACATTAGAATTGACACTGAAAAGGGACTTTCAGGCCCTGCTATTTGAAAAGGTCATAAAAACTAGCACCAGACATGCTCCCACCTAAAGCATTGGTGCAATGGTAGAACTTCAGACTACAGTGCACGAATTAGAAAGTTCTAAGAAGCTGTCCAAAAACATTTTTTTATTTTTTTTATTTGATTTATAACATCTCACAATGATTGTGAGGCTTTTCATTCACTTGTTTAATGTCTTTGAAGTCATTTAAACAGTACATTTGGCATCAGCTAGTCCCGAGAGGGGTGACATGCTGTGGCATGCTGGAGTTCCAAGTGCTTTCAAACATTCAATTGCTAAAAGGTATGAAACATAAGACAAGAGACTAAGAGGTGAGATGCCTGAAGTAATTTTGAAGCAATGAAAACACTGATTTGAAGTAGATATAAAGACATATCTAGGTGGAATGCCACATTAGAATTGCCACTGAAAAGGGACTTTCAGGCTCTTCTGTTTCAATAGGTCATAAAAGCTAGCACCTGAAAGTTCCCATGTAAAGCGTAGGTGTAACTAGAATTGCAGACTACAGTACATGAGGTTGAAAGTTCTAGGCAGCTGTCAAAATCAAAGTTTTTTTTTTTTCATTTGATTTATTGACATTGCAAAATGATTGTGAGGCTTTACTCACTTGTTTAATGCCTTTAAAGTCATTTAAACAGTACATTTGACATCAGCTAGTCCCGAGATTGGTGACATGCTGTGGCATGATAAGTGCCTAAACTATGCATTTGCTGAAAGTGTTTCAATATAAAACAATCCCACAATGATTGAGAGGGTATTTTTCACTTGTAGAATGTGTTTGAGCTCCTTAAAACTGCACATTTTCCATCAGCCAGTCCAGAGATTGGTGGCACGCTGTGGCACGCTGTGGCATGTGCCACATGTCACATTCGCCTCCTACCCCTTCTCCTGGATTTCCATTGTTAAATGAAAGTGCGACATTTCGTGTGTCAAAAATTTTTCATTCAATTTCATGAGCAGGCCACCTTTTTCATTGTACGTTTTGGGAGTGTAACCTGCGAACTCCTCATTACGCTCATGCTCTCAACTGTTTATGCTTTGCAGTAACTTAAGGGTGATGCACTATTTCTTTCTTTTGTGGGCTATGTGCACATCAATATTATTTCATAGGCACCTGCTGGAGCAGATTTAGAAACACCCGTAGTTGGCGCCCTACCAGTGCCACTGTCCGTCACACTCCGCCATGAGACCACAGGTCACGGAGCAGTGGTGTCAACCCCATAAAAACAAATCTAAATTTAAGCATCTGTTGGTGCATGAAAAAAGCAACGCCTGGTTATGGCGCAGCTTCCCATTTCTATGAAGTGTTCAGGAAGTTAAGGCATCATGCGCGCCAATGTTTAACCCTTTCGTTGCAGCACTGCTTCATTCCTTCTCAGGTTTCATTGGGCACTTGTTCAAGGGAAAATAACCAGTCCGAGTTCAAATAAAAAGATGTTCATGTCAAGAACCTCAGCTGCAAACAGCAGAAGGCGAAAGCCAGAGGAGAGCTGATTTAGAGCACAACATTGCATTTTATATTCTTGCTGCGTCACATAGACAATTGTTTAACCCCAGTCGACGTAAATGAGAATATCACGTTTTTTAGCAAAAACATTTTTTATTTTTTTATTTGGACAATTATGTTCCCTTTAATGCCACAACAATCCCACAAATTCATTTAAAATGTTTGCACATTTAAATGAACAAACAATACAATTTCTCGTAGACAAGATGAAGCAAGGTTCCTTATCAATGGATATGAGTCGGCTTTGCCTGGCTACATGGGCAACAAAGCAATGCCCACTTTGCTCCCAATACAGACCATGTAGTTACTCAGTAACCAGTGTAAATATGACAAAGAAGCACAATGCAATTCCCAAAAAATCATCCATGTGATTGTTATGTTGGCAGCCCTCGGCCTGCACGCGCGGGGGCTGGCAGAATGCTGGTAGGCTTGCGCAGCTCCAGCGGGAGCCGAAGAATCATACACCCACACAGGTTGCTGGTCGGCCCCGGAACTGCCCCCGAACGCGGGGGCGGGGCTTTTATTTAGGACGCCCTGCGTCACCACGTAGCGGGACGCAGGGAGGAACTTAACATTCCTCCTTTATTATAAAACAAACAAACATAACGCTAACTACCAACAACGGCGAAGTCCAACATGAACTTACAGTCTTCGACACCCAGCTACCCTGCCATTGGGGTTCATGGCACCGGGGCACTAATTACCACACATAGTCACTTAGCTTGGCTGGCGGTCTCGTCGTTGTTCTCAGCCGGTATCGCCCTTCTCGGGGAGCACTCCCCCTGGCTTCATGCTCTGGTTCACCTTCGTTGTTCGGGCCCTCGAGGCCGGGTGCATCCAACGGCTCCCAGGTTCCATCCCCCGCTCCTGTCTCCTCAGGGATGGCCTCCGGCTCTTCTTCGCTGGGCTGAGTATCCTCGCCTTCCCGATGGCCCTCCTTATCGGTCCACAGGGTACGGGGTACGGCCTTGAACCATGACGAATTCCTCGTCACTTGACGGCGTCCTCGTGTCACAGTCACCATGGTTCCATGCCGGTCACTGACGGTCCATGGAAGTTCCTCGTACCTGGTATCAAGTTTTGACTTGGAGGGCTTTCGTATCATGATGACTTGGTCACCCACTTGATAATGGGACGGCCTCGCTCTCCGCTTGCCACTCATGTGTGCGTTAGCATCCCTTCTCCTTCTTTCTGTGCGTTCCTCGTTGACCGTGTCCGGAGTCCTGCTTGGGTGATGCGGGATCGAAGATCTAATGACAGTGCCAAACATGAGGTCCGCTGGTGGTATGCCGGTTGTGCTATGGGGCGTGACCCGGTAGTTCCGGAGGAATCGGAAGAGGTCCATCTTCCAGGGGCTGGCGTTCGCCTTGGACACCCTGAGCACCTTGTTGATGGTTCTCATAAACCTTTCTATGTCCCCATTTGCCTGGGGGTGTCTTGGTGTGATATGATGATATTTTACATTGAGGTCCTGTAGATAATTTTTGAAGTCCTCTCCCGTAAACGGTGGCCCGTTGTCGCTTTTGATTGAGGTCGGTAGCCCGTGAGTTGCGAACATTTTCTCTAGGGCCGGAATGACCACTTCAGCTGCTGTGGATTCAACTATCTCAACTTCCGGGTATCGGGAGTGATCATCCACGGCCACCAACAGGTGGAGGCCCTCTCGTAGCTTGCAAAAGTCAATGCTGATGGCCTCCCAGCGAGAGCGGCCGCGTTCTGCTGATATGATTGGTTCCGGTTCTGGTGGGGCCCCCGTTATCTGACAGGATAGGCACGTGCTAACGAGTGTCTCGACCCGCTCCTCGATTTGGGGAAACCATACTCGGTGCCAAATACGGGCTTTTGTCCTTACCAGTCCTTGGTGTCCTTCATGTGCTAGGGCCACTATCCTGTCTTGTATTTTGAGAGGGATTATGATGCGGTTTCCTCTTAGTATCAGTCCACCTTCTGTGATTGACAAGTCTTGTCGGACTGTGAATATGCCGGACAAAAACCCTTTTGCTTCCGCTGTTCTGTTGTGCGTGTGTCTCATGAAGGTCTTCCAGTCACCTGAGAGGATGGCATCCTTCACTAAGTCACAACACGGGTCCTTGAGCGTTTCCGCCTCAATTTCCTCGATGCTCACCGCGTTGGGTCTCATCGCGTGCACCACTTGACATATGTGTTCCTCCGTCTCTGCAGCTACTTCGATCTCTTGTTGGGTGGCCTCTCGCGGATGCCTGGAGAGAAAATCCGCCGGGTTTCCACTGCCCGGTTGGTAGATGAGATCAAAGTCATATTGCTGGAGGTGTAGTAACCACTTGGTGATTCGTGCCGGAGGGTGTGCTGACGTCCCCATGAAAATGGGTAGTAGGGGCTTGTGGTCCGTGATCGTCGTGAACCGACGCCCATATAAGTAGAGGTGAAAATACCGGCACCCCCACAGCACAGCGATGGCCTCCTTTTCGATGTGTGAGTACCTTTGTTCGGTCTCTGTGAGGGCTCTCGATGCATATGCTATCGGTCTCTTCTCCCCTTCCTTCGTGACTTGCATTAGGATGGCTCCGAGCCCCACGGGGCTTGCATCCACGAACAGTTCTGTGGGCAGCTCGGTGATATAGTAGGCCATCTTGGTGTCGGCGGACAGGGAGTCCTTGATGCTCTCAAACGCGTCCTGGCATGTCTGCCCCCAATTCCACTTGATGTTGGCCTTGGTGAGTTCCCGCAACGGCTCAGATAGTGTGGCCAGGTTTCGGATGAACCTCCCGCAGTAGGTGGCCATGCCTAGGAAGCTGCGCACTTCTGTGGGGGTCATCGGTGGGCTTGCAGCCTGAATGTCTGCGACCTTCTGCGGGTCAGGGAAGATGCCTGTGCTGCCAAACTTGTACCCGAAAAAAAGTGATCTCTGATTTGAGGAACTCACACTTCTCCCGGTGTATTGTGAGCCCAGCATCTTGTAGTCTGCCCAGTAAAGCGTGAAGCCTCTTGATATGTATTTCTTTGTCAGGGGCGTGAATCAAAATATCATCGCTCACGTTGAGGACACCAGGGATGCCTCTGATGACCTCCTGGATGGTTTGCTGGAATACCTCAGCAGCAGACGATATTCCAGAACTTAGGCGTTTGTATCTCCGCAGCCCCAAATGCGTCGAGAACGTTGTAATGTAGCGAGAGTCTCTGTGGAGTTTGAGTTGATGATATCCCGCCTTGAGATCAATCTTTGAGAATACACACGACCCTGTGAGGTCAGCCACGATTTCGTCGATCGTTGGGGTGATGTGGCGTTCTCTTTTAATGGCAGTGTTGGGGAGATGCATGTCTATGCAGATCCGCACCTTTTCAGGCTGCTTAGGCTTCCGTGTCACCACCATTGGAGAGACCCACGGTGTGGGCCCTGTGACCTCCTCAATGATGCCCGCTTCTTCCAATGCCTTGAGTTCCTGCTCCACTTGTTCTCTCATGTGGAATGGCGTTCTCCGGTGCCTAACGGCTTTCGGCTGCACTGTTTCATCAATATGAAGTTTGATGGTTTTCCCTTTTAAACAGCCTATTCCCTCTTGCAAGTCAGGGTATTGGTTCAGCATCTGCTCCACTTCCTTGTCTTCGTTGACATGGCAGATGAATTGGACCACTCCCAGGTCCTCCGCTGCGTCCCCACTCAGGAGGCTCTCAATTCCTGCCTTCACGACATAGACCTTGGACCATAGTCTATTTTTTCCGTGTTCCAGCGTAGTGCGGAACCTGCCAATCACCGGCAGGGGCTTTCGACTGCCGTATGCATACAACAGAGTGTCTGTGCTTTTCAGCTCTGGTGTAGGGTTTAGAGTCTGGAAAATGCTTTCGGGCACGACGTTCACCGAGGTGCCTGTGTCGATGGTCATGAGAATGCACTGGTTTTGGATGGTGACCATGCACTTGCGCCTTCGGACGGCTTTTCTTAGTGGTCCCCGACCTTGGCACAGTGCAGACACCAGGTATACCTTCCTCCCTTTTCTCTCGATGTCCTTGGTGGGGTCCTGCTGCATCGCCGAGACATCATCCCCTTCATCCTCCGTGGAAAAGTTGGCCACTGCGACCCTTCTGGCGCTGGCTTGCTTCTTTTTCTTGGCTGCGTTCTTCTCCAGCGGGTTTTGTGGGGGCTGTATGGGGGTGTCCGCTGATCGGCATACCTTTGCATAATGATCCTTCCGGCCGCATGCTCCACATGTGGTGCCTTGAGCAGGACAGTTGCGACGGCCATGTCGTGGGCCACCGCACCAGCCGCACTCTGTGGGCCCCGGAAAACGCGGTTGCCACCTGTTTTGGCCGTAACCTCCACTGTTGTCGTCCCTCGAGGATTGTCTGTTGGTGATCCGGGCCACCATAGCTGTGTTGAGAGCAGGTTGCAGCCTGTGTAGCGTGGCCTCCATGTTGGCTGCTCTGGTGTGGGCCAGTTCCCGTTGACGTCCTAGTTCAAGGATCCGCTGTAGGGGAATACCCTTTTCGCTAAGTATCAGGCACCTTAGCTTTTCCGAGTGTATCCCGTTGATGATTTGCCTCCTGATCTCCCTCTCCACGTTCGTGAACTCGCAGGACATGGCTAGCTTTCTCAGACGGGTGTGATATGCATCAAGGGTTTCCTCCGCTGCCTGTAAGGTGGTGCAGAAGAGAAACGTCTCATAGTCTGGATTTAGTTGAGGGAGAAAATGAGCCGTGAGGGCATCTTTCGCGCTTTGGTATGCATCCTGGCCATCATCAACGTTCAGGGAGTTGAAAATGCGCAGTACCTCGTCACCCACGCTGAGTAGTAGGTGTGCCTTCATTTTCCTGGGCGCCGTAATCTCTTTGCACTCCATCACCATCTCAAATTTCTGAATCCACAGCTGCCATCTGGGTCCGCTCGATGATGGATCCGTGAATGGGTCAAACGGCTGGACCAGTGTCGACGAACTCCCGTGTGTGCGAGGTGGAGGTGACGTCATGGACAGGTTCGCCGCAATTCTGGACGGCGTGGTGGGCCCAGGCGTGGATGTGCCGGCCGCCATGTTGGCGTGGACCTGATCAGTGTTGTCGTGAGTTCTTCCGACGACCACCAACGCCACGACGTCGGGCCTACCTTGGAGGTGCTACCGTCCCCAGGCGCTGTGTGGGACAGTTCAGGGCCTGGCGCTCCCGTCACTCTGTGTTGCTGCCCTCTGGTGTTGGATGCCAGATGCCACCAGGTTCTCCAGTGCTCAGAGGAAGAGCTTTGGTCATGGTGGATGGGGCAAAAAACGGAGTGGCAGAGAGAAGGAAGAGAGAAAAATTTTTTTTTTGGGGTGGGGGGTCACGTGTGTGATTCCACCCCCACCGGGTGTCCAAAAATTTCGCTGTGATGGCTGTAGGGCGTTAGGGTGCCTTCAAAACACCGAACGTGTAGTGGAGTTCATCTCGCCTCGTCGCCATTGTTATGTTGGCAGCCCTCGGCCTGCGCGCGCGGGGGCTGGCAGAATGCTGGTAGGCCGCACGGCCTGTTGCGCAGTTCCAGCGGGAGCCGAAGAATCATACACCCACACAGGTTGCTGGTCGGCCCCGGAACTGCCCCCCGAACGCGGGGGCGGGGCTTTTATTTAGGTCTGTCTGTAGGTCGATCTGTTTGCATTCGAACACAACACCCTGTAAAAAAAACAATAAACCAATAAACCCTGATAATATATGCCCTCTTCTACAAAAAGTTCTCAAAACCCCCAGGCAAAACGTCAGAGAAAAGCTGTGACTTTCGCGTTTTTCTAGAATCTTCTGTAAAAACTGAACGAGCAGGATTTTGAAAGATCCTCTGAGATATTCACATGCTGCCTATAATCCCCCATGGGCTGTGTTTTTTTCCAAGCTATAAAGCCTAGCCAACCAAAATAGTCATACTTACAGCTCCCAATTCACCCTCATTCGAAAAAAGGTGCTATCCTTCAAGGACTCATGTTCACCTTCTCAACCAATCCAGTGCCTGACAATCAGTAAACATTCATCATCTGCCTAAAAAATATCTGTCCCATTAACATCAATGGATAATGGAGATGGATAACATCTGGCTTCTTCCCACGGGACCCCAAAGGTTGTGGGTTTCGGTACCGAGAAATAACGTCCACTGTTCTGTAATATTTGGTATCCCATACCGATCCGGTATCCCCTGTCTTCGGCTGTCTTCGTAGATCACAGACCAAAGTAGGAGAGTTCCGAGCCGCGGTAAGTTTTGAGCCTCGGTATGGGATACCAAATGTTGCATAACACCGGCATACGCCCGAGTTCCATACAGCCATGTTGAAACCTGCTACTTTCCCCTCTCAAAACTCGCTACTTTCCCCTCTTAAAACTCGCTACTTTCCCCTCTCAAATGGAGTGCACGCAATTCCAGGTTGTCTCATCATATCGCATTTTAACACAATAAAAACGTCAGAATCATTACAGATGCAGGGGACTCATCTTTTAGAGCTCTATCCAGGCGCTCTGGGGCAAAATACATCATAGCTCTCAACTCTCACGCTTTTGGCGGGTGTCACCCGCCTTGTAAACAGCTGACTCACCCGCCAAGCCTCCAGCACGCCCATTCATTTCAATGGGCATCTCACCCGCCAAAACTAAAATCGGGTGTTTTCACCCGCCTTCGCGACCCAAATGGTTGAGAGCTATGATACATGCACATCTCCTTATTTGCTTATGGATTGCACCAACAGAAATTACTTCACAGAAAGCACATTGCAAAGAGCATCATCAGTCTTTGATACTTGGAGGCACCATGGAAGTGACTTTAGAATAAGTTGTCATAAGTAAGCCAAGAGGCAAATAATTTTGTGAGGCAAAATACCTAAAATGCACTGTTGTATATGGAGCAAGTAAGGCTTTTTTTTAAAAAAAATAGCATCATATATTAACACATAAGCTTTGAAGTGAATCACTTACAGAGCTGCAGATAAGACAGTCTAATTAAATGATCTGCCCAGGATCACACACTGGTTAAAACAGTGAAACCGGGATGTGGACAATTTAAGCAACTGAGCACATCTTTACAGTCATTATTTCATAAAGCATGCAGCATTATGCAAACTTCTCACACCTGATCACTTCCTGCCGTGTACATTTCTAAAGGGACAAAAGTCCCTGCTAATAGTCCCCCCTCCCTCCCATCAGTGCCTAATGGCTCACATTGAAATGCTCTGTTGACACAGAGCAACTTGAGAGCCCCTCTGCTGCTGCCCTGAGCTCCTTGGGACATTGTCCTGCCAGAGGTTTCGGAAAGGGTAAGGTGTCCTGCTGCCAGGACAATTACTGTGCTGAGCAGGAATTACTCAGCACACATTGTCCTGCCAGTGGGACATCTTTCTCATTGGGTACCCTCATTGAGGTGCCGAACGGGAAGGGTGGCCCACTGACGAAAGTCCCGGTCAGGCTCTAAAAAGAGCCTGTGGGGTGGCAGCTTGGCCCCCCCACTCCCGCGGCTCGGTACGCCACTGTTACTTGATGAGTCAGCCGAACTGCTTTGAGTTGAATGAAACTTAGTTGGTCATATGGTTATTTGTAGCTTAAAAAATCATAGCTGCCAACACTTAGTGGGTTATATAATTAGTAGCTTAATAAATCACAGCTGCCAACAGTGATGGAAATGACTACACAAACTATGGCTGAAAATTGAAAAAATACTCCAGAATACTACCTCCTTAGGGAAATTGACCCGATAGATGGGTTCACTGTAGAGGGTGTGGCGTAGCGGTGCAGTCATCATGGCAGGCACGTAAAACACATACAAATAATATTTCATTTTACAGGGATGACATGAAATGCAGATAAATCACACAATAAACGAGACCGACAATATATATATATATTACACATCTCATAGCATAGTGGGAGTATTTGTGCTGTTTCCCTTTTAAGAACATGTATTGTCCCTCTAAGGATGTGTCATGACAGCCTCATACCTGACTGTGAAAAGAAGAAGCCTGCGCACGCACGTGCAATAACACGGCGGTAGACTAAATGTAATGGCACTCTGTCTCTGTGTCTCATTGTGTTGGGCCTGCAAGCCTACCCTGTGTGATCACAGGCCTGCGGCCCTGCTAGTCTGGGTGCAGTCTGGGTGCCCCCAGACAAGCATGTGTAACCTGGGTGTCTCCAGGCCACTGGCCCGCTGTGTGATCGCAGAGCAGCTGCTTGTCCGGGAGCCCACGGCAGCTGCGGTCTTGTCGTGTGACCACGGCGATCAGGGTAATCCCTGTCACATTAATTGTGTGTCAGTGCCCCGAGCACCCCTTGGGCTGGCCCAGAGTCACAGTGCAAAGAAAGAATTTGTGTACTCCACTACCCAATTCAAGGGATAGTTCAATCAGTATTTTGTTAAATGTTAACCCTCAAAATTAAGGGGATACCAAATATTACAACCCTATATTAGTTGCAATATTTGGTATCCCCTTCAAAAAAAGGATGAGATGGCTTCCAGAAGCTGTCACAGTATAGGCTTATGATGTACTCCCCTCCCCAATGCAAGGGATAGTTCAAGCAGTGCGTTGTTAAATGTTACCCTTCAACATCAAGGGGATACCAAATATTACAACCCTATATTAGCCATTATATTTGGTATCCCCTTCAAAAAAGAATGGGATGGCTTCCGAAAGCTGTCACAGTGTAGGCTTATGATGTGCTCCCCTCCCCAATGCAAGGGACAGTTCAAGCAGTGTGTTGTTACATGTTACCCCTCAACATCAAGGGGATACCAAATATTACAACCCTATATTAGCTGTAATATTTGGTATCCCCTTCAAAAAACAAGTGGGATAGCTTCCAGAAGGAGGCATAGTGTAGACAAACAATGTACTCCCCCCTGCAATGCAAGGGATAGTTTGTTCAAGCAGCGCTTTGTTAAATGTTACCCCTCAACATCAAGGGGATACCAAATATTACAACCCTATATCAGCTGTAATATTTGGTATCCCCTTCAAAAAAAGGATGGGATGGCTTCCAGAAGCTGAAACAGTGAAGGCTTATGATGTACTCCCCTCCCCAATGCAAGGGATAGTTCAAGCAGTGCGTTGTTAAATGTTACCCTTCAAAATCAAGGGGATACCAAATATTACAACCCTATATTAGCTGTAATATTTGGTATCCCCTTCAGAAAAAGGATGGGATAGCTTCCAGAAGCTGTCATAGTGTAGGCTTATGGTGTACTTCCCTCCCCAATGCAAGGGATATTTCAAGCAGTGCGTTGTTAAATGTTACCTCTCAAAATCAAGGGGATACCAAATATTACAACCCTATATTAGCTGTAATATTTGGTATCCCCTTCAGAAAAAGGATGGGATAGCTTCCAGAAGCTGTCATAGTGTAGGCTTATGGTGTACTTCCCTCCCCAATGCAAGGGATAGTTCAAGCAGTGCGTTGTTAAATGTTACCCCTCAAAATCAAGGGGATACCAAATATTACAACCCTATATTAGCTGTAATATTTGGTATCCCCTTCAGAAAAAGGATGGGATAGCTTCCAGAAGCTGTCATTGTGTAGGCTTATGGTGTACTTCCCTCCCCAATGCAAGGGATATTTCAAGCAGTGCGTTTTTAAATGTTACCTCTAAAAATCAATGGGATACCAAATATTACAACCCTATATTAGCTGTAATATTTGGTATCCCCTTCAGAAAAAGGATGGGATAGCTTCCAGAAGCTGTCATAGTGTAGGCTTATGGTGTACTTCCCTCTCCAATGCAAGGGATAGTTCAAGCAGTGCGTTGTTAAATGTTACCCCTCAAAATCAAGGGGATACCAAATATTGCAACCCTATATTAGCTGTAATATTTGGTATCCCCTTCAGAAAAAGGGTCGGATAGCTTCCAGAAGCTGTCATAGTGTAGATTTATGGTGCACTTCCCTCCCCAATGCAAGTGATAGTTCAAGCAGTGCGTTGTTAAATGTTACCCCTCAAAATCAAGGGGATACCAAATATTACAACCCTATATTAGCTGTAATATTTGGTATCCCCTTCAAAAAACAGGTGGGATAGCTTCCAGAAGGAGGCATAGTGTAGACAAACAATGTACTCCCCCCTGCAATGCAAGGGATAGTTCAAGCAGCGCTTTGTTAAATGTTACCCGTAAAAATCAAGAGGATACAGAATATTACAACCCTATATTAGCTGTAATATTTGGTATCCCCTTCAGAAAAAGGATGGTATAGCTTCCACAAGCTGTCACAGTGTAGGTTTATGATGTACTTCCCTCCCCAATGCAAGGGATAGTTCAAGCAGTGCGTTGTTAAATGTTACCCCTCAAAATCAAGGGGATACCAAATATTGCAACCCTATATTAGCTGTAATATTTGGTATCCCCTTCAGAAAAAGGATGGGATAGCTTCCAGAAGCTGTCATAGTGTAGGCTTATGGTGTACTTCCCTCCCCAATGCAAGGGATAGTTCAAGCAGCGCGTTGTTAAATGTTACCCCTCAAAATCAAGGGGATACCAAATATAACAACCCTATATTAGCTGTAATATTTGGTATCCCCTTCAAAAAAAGGATGAGATGGCTTCCAGAAGCTGTCATTGTGTAGGCTTACGGTGTACTTCCCACCCCAATGCAAGGGATAGTTCAAGCAGTGCGTTGTTAAATGTTACCCCTCAAAATCAAGGGGATACCAAATATTACAACCCTATATTAGCTGTAATATTTGGTATCCCCTTCAAAAAACAGGTGGGATAGCTTCCAGAAGGAGGCATAGTGTAGACAAACAATGTACTCCCCCCTACAATGCAAGGGATAGTTCAAGCAGCGCTTTGTTAAATGTTACCCCTCAACATCAAGGGGATACCAAATATTACAACCCTATATCAGCTGTAATATTTGGTATCCCCTTCAAAAAAAGGATGGGATGGCTTCCAGAAGCTGACACAGTGAAGGCTTATGATGTACTCCCCTCCCCAATGCAAGGGATAGTTCAAGCAGTGAGTTGTTAAGTGTTACCCCTCAAAATCAAGGGGATACCAAATATTACAACCCTTTATTAGCTGTAATATTTGGTATCCCCTTCAGAAAAAGGATGGGATAGCTTCCAGAAGCTGTCATAGTGTAGGCTTATGGTGTACTTCCCTCCCCAATGCAAGGGATATTTCAAGCAGTGCATTGTTAAATGTTACCCCTCAACATCAAGGGGATACCAAATATTACAACCCCATATTAGCTGTAATATTTGGTATCCCCTTCAGAAAAAGGATGGGATAGCTTCCAGAAGCTGTCATGGTGTAGGCTTATGGTGTACTTCCCTCCCCAATGCAAGGGATAGTTCAAACAGTGCGTTGTTAAATGTTACCCCTCAAAATCAAGGGGATACCAAATATAACAACCCTATATTAGCTGTAATATTTGGTATCCCCTTCAAAAAAAGGATGAGATGGCTTCCAGAAGCTGTCATTGTGTAGGCTTACGGTGTACTTCCCACCCCAATGCAAGGGATAGTTCAAGCAGTGCGTTGTTAAATGTTACCCCTCAAAATCAAGGGGATACCAAATATTACAACCCTATATTAGCTGTAATATTTGGTATCCCCTTCAAAAAACAGGTGGGATAGCTTCCAGAAGGAGGCATAGTGTAGACAAACAATGTACTCCCCCCTACAATGCAAGGGATAGTTCAAGCAGCGCTTTGTTAAATGTTACCCCTCAACATCAAGGGGATACCAAATATTACAACCCTATATCAGCTGTAATATTTGGTATCCCCTTCAAAAAAAGGATGGGATGGCTTCCAGAAGCTGACACAGTGAAGGCTTATGATGTACTCCCCTCCCCAATGCAAGGGATAGTTCAAGCAGTGAGTTGTTAAGTGTTACCCCTCAAAATCAAGGGGATACCAAATATTACAACCCTTTATTAGCTGTAATATTTGGTATCCCCTTCAGAAAAAGGATGGGATAGCTTCCAGAAGCTGTCATAGTGTAGGCTTATGGTGTACTTCCCTCCCCAATGCAAGGGATATTTCAAGCAGTGCATTGTTAAATGTTACCCCTCAACATCAAGGGGATACCAAATATTACAACCCCATATTAGCTGTAATATTTGGTATCCCCTTCAGAAAAAGGATGGGATAGCTTCCAGAAGCTGTCATGGTGTAGGCTTATGGTGTACTTCCCTCCCCAATGCAAGGGATAGTTCAAACAGTGCGTTGTTAAATGTTACCCCTCAAAATCAAGGGGATACCAGATATTACAACACTATATTAGCTGTAATATTTGGTGTCCCCTTCAAAAAAAGGATATGATGGCTTCGAGAAGCTATCACAGTGTAGGCTTATGATGTACTCCCCTCCCCAATGCAAGGGATAGTTCAAGCAGTGCTTTGTTAAATGTTACCCCTCAAAATCAAGGGGATACCAAATATGACAACACTATATTAGCCATTACATTTGGTATCCCCTTCATAAAAGAATGGGATGGCTTCCAGAAGCTGTCACAGTGAAGGTTTATGATGTACTCCCCTCCGCAATGCAAGAGATAGTTCAAGCAGTGCGTTGTTAAATGTTACCCCTCAACATCAACGGGATACCAAATATTACAACACTATATTAGCTGTAATATTTGGTATCCCCTTCAAAAAAAGGATGAGATGGCTTCCAGAAGCTGTCACAGTGTAGGCTTCTGATGTATTCCTTTCCCCAATGTAAGAGATAGTTCAAGCAGTGCGTTGTTAAATGTTACCCCTCAACATCAAGGGGATACCAAATATTACAACCCCATATTAGCTGTAATATTTGGTATCCCCTTCAGAAAAAGGATGGGATAGCTTCCAGAAGCTGTCATGGTGTAGGCTTATGGTGTACTTCCCTCCCCAATGCAAGGGATAGTTCAAACAGTGCGTTGTTAAATGTTACCCCTCAAAATCAAGGGGATACCAAATATAACAACCCTATATTAGCTGTAATATTTGGTATCCCCTTCAAAAAAAGGATGAGATGGCTTCCAGAAGCTGTCATTGTGTAGGCTTACGGTGTACTTCCCACCCCAATGCAAGGGATAGTTCAAGCAGTGCGTTGTTAAATGTTACCCCTCAAAATCAAGGGGATACCAAATATTACAACCCTATATTAGCTGTAATATTTGGTATCCCCTTCAAAAAACAGGTGGGATAGCTTCCAGAAGGAGGCATAGTGTAGACAAACAATGTACTCCCCCCTACAATGCAAGGGATAGTTCAAGCAGCGCTTTGTTAAATGTTACCCCTCAACATCAAGGGGATACCAAATATTACAACCCTATATCAGCTGTAATATTTGGTATCCCCTTCAAAAAAAGGATGGGATGGCTTCCAGAAGCTGACACAGTGAAGGCTTATGATGTACTCCCCTCCCCAATGCAAGGGATAGTTCAAGCAGTGAGTTGTTAAGTGTTACCCCTCAAAATCAAGGGGATACCAAATATTACAACCCTTTATTAGCTGTAATATTTGGTATCCCCTTCAGAAAAAGGATGGGATAGCTTCCAGAAGCTGTCATAGTGTAGGCTTATGGTGTACTTCCCTCCCCAATGCAAGGGATATTTCAAGCAGTGCATTGTTAAATGTTACCCCTCAACATCAAGGGGATACCAAATATTACAACCCCATATTAGCTGTAATATTTGGTATCCCCTTCAGAAAAAGGATGGGATAGCTTCCAGAAGCTGTCATGGTGTAGGCTTATGGTGTACTTCCCTCCCCAATGCAAGGGATAGTTCAAACAGTGCGTTGTTAAATGTTACCCCTCAAAATCAAGGGGATACCAGATATTACAACACTATATTAGCTGTAATATTTGGTGTCCCCTTCAAAAAAAGGATATGATGGCTTCGAGAAGCTATCACAGTGTAGGCTTATGATGTACTCCCCTCCCCAATGCAAGGGATAGTTCAAGCAGTGCTTTGTTAAATGTTACCCCTCAAAATCAAGGGGATACCAAATATGACAACACTATATTAGCCATTACATTTGGTATCCCCTTCATAAAAGAATGGGATGGCTTCCAGAAGCTGTCACAGTGAAGGTTTATGATGTACTCCCCTCCCCAATGCAAGAGATAGTTCAAGCAGTGCGTTGTTAAATGTTACCCCTCAACATCAACGGGATACCAAATATTACAACACTATATTAGCTGTAATATTTGGTATCCCCTTCAAAAAAAGGATGAGATGGCTTCCAGAAGCTGTCACAGTGTAGGCTTCTGATGTATTCCTTTCCCCAATGTAAGAGATAGTTCAAGCAGTGCGTTGTTAAATGTTACCCCTCAACATCAAGGGGATACCAAATATTACAACACTATATTAGCTGTAATATTTGGTATCCCCTTCAAAAAAGGATGAGATGGCTTCCAGAAGCTGTTGCAGTGTAGGCTTATGATGTACTCCCCTCCCGAATGCAAGGGATAGTTGAAGCAGTGCTTTGTGAAATGTTACACCTCAACATCAAGGGGATACCAAATATTACAACGATATATTAGCCATTATATTTGGTATCCCCTTCAAAAAAAGGATGGGATGGCTTCCAGAAGCTGTCACATTGAAGGCTTATGATGTACTCCCCTCCCGAATGCAAGGGATAGTTCAAACAGTTGTTAAATGTTACCCCTCAAAATCAAGGGGATAACAAATATTACAACACTATATTAGCTTTAATATTTGGTAACCCCTTCAAAAAAAGGATGAGATGGCTTCCAGAAGCTGTCACAGTGTAGGCTTATGATGTACTCCCCTCCCCAATGCAAGGGATAGTTCAAGCAGTGCTTTGTTAAATGTTACCCCTCAAAATCAAGGGGATACCTAATATTACAACACAATATTAGCTGTAATATTTGGCATCCCCTTCAAAAAAAGGATGAGATGGCTTCCAGAAGCTGTCCAAGTGTAGGCTTATGATGTAATCCCCTCCCCAATTCAAGGGATAGGTCAAGCAGTGCGTTGTTAAATGTTACTCCTCAAAATCAAGGGGATACCAAATATTACAACATTATATTAGCTGTAATATTTGATATCCCTTCAAAAAAAGAATGGGATGGCTTCCAGAAGCTGTCACAGTGAAGGCTTATGATGTGCTCCCCTCCCCAATGCAAGGGATAGTTCAAACAGTGCGTTGTTAAATGTTACCCCTCAAAATCAAGGGGATACCAAATATTACAACACTATATTAGCTGTAATATTTTGTATCCCCTTCATAAAAAGGATGAGATGGCTTCCAGAAGCTGTCACAGTGTAGGCTTATGATGTACTCCCCTCCCCAATGTAAGGGATAGTTCAAGCAGTGCTATGTGAAATGTTACTCCTCAAAATCAAGGGGATACCAAATATTACAACACTATATTAGCTGTAATATTTGGTATCCCCTTCATAAAAAGGATGAGATGGCTTCCAGAAGCTGTCACAGTGTAGGCTTATGATGTACTCCCCTCCCCAATGCAAGGGATAGTACAAGCAGTGCTTTGTTAAATCTTACCCCTCAAAATCAAGGGGATACCAAATATTACAACACTATATCAGCTGTAATATTTGGTATCCCCTTCAAAAAAAGGATGCAATGGCTTCCAAAAGCTGTCACAATGTAGGCTTCTGATGTATTCCTCTCCCCAATGCAAGAGATAGTTCAAGCAGTGCGTTGTTAAATGTTACCCCTCAACATCAATGGGATACCAAATATTACAGCACTATATTAGCTGTAATATTTGGTATCCCCTTCAAAAAAAGGATGAGATGGCTTCCAGAAGCTGTCGCAGTGTAGCCTTATGATGTACTCCCCTCCCGAATGCAAGGGATAGTTGAAGCAGTGCTTTGTGAAATGTTACCCCTCAACATCAAGGGGATACCAAATATTACAACCCTATATTAGCCATTATATTTGGTATCCCCTTCAAAAAAAGGATGGGATGGCTTCCAGAAGCTGTCACATTGAAGGCTTATGATGAGCTCCCCTCCCCAATGCAAGGGATAGCTCAAACAGTGCGTTGTTAAATGTTACCCCTCAAAATCAAGGGGATACCAAATATTACAACCCTATATTAGCTGTAATATTTGGTATCCCCTTCAGAAAAAGGGTGGGATAGCTTCCAGAAGCTGTCATAGTGTAGACTTATGGTGTAATTCCCTCCCCAATGCAAGTGATAGTTCAAGCAGTGCGTTGTTAAATGTTACCCCTCAAAATCAAGGGGATACCAAATATTACAACCCTATATTAGCTGTAATATTTGGTATCCCCTTCAAAAAACAGGTGGGATAGCTTCCAGAAGGAGGCATAGTGTAGACAAACAATGTACTCCCCCCCTGCAATGCAAGGGATAGTTCAAGCAGCGCTTTGTTAAATGTTACCCCTAAAAATCAAGAGGATACAGAATATTACAACCCTATATTAGCTGTAATATTTGGTATCCCCTTCAGAAAAAGGATGGTATAGCTTCCAGAAGCTGTCATAGTGTAGGTTTATGATGTACTTCCCTCCCCAATGCAAGGGATAGTTCAAGCAGTGCTTTGTTAAATGTTACCCCTCAACATCAAGGGGATACCAAATATTACAACCCTATATTAGCTGTAATATTTGGTATCCCCTTCAAAAAACAAGTGGGATAGCTTCCAGAAGGAGGCATAGTGTAGACAAACAATGTACTCCCCCTGCAATGCAAGAGATAGTTCGTTCAAGCAGCGCTTTGTTAAATGTTACCCTTCAAAATCAAGGGGATACCAAATATTACAACCCTATATTAGCTGTAATATTTGGTATCCCCTTCAGAAAAAGGATGGGATAGCTTCCAGAAGCTGTCATAGTGTAGGCTTATGGTGTACTTCCCTCCCCAATGCAAGGGATATTTCAAGCAGTGCGTTGTTAAATGTTACCTCTCAAAATCAAGGGGATACCAAATATTGCAACCCTATATTAGCTGTAATATTTGGTATCCCCTTCAGAAAAAGGATGGGATAGCTTCCAGAAGCTGTCATAGTGTAGGCTTATGGTGTACTTCACTCCCCAATGCAAGGGATAGTTCAAGCAGTGCGTTGTTAAATGTTACCCCTCAAAATCAAGGGGATACCAAATATTACAACCCTATATTAGCTGTAATATTTGGTATCCCCTTCAGAAAAAGGATGGGATAGCTTCCAGAAGCTGTCATAGTGTAGGCTTATGGTGTACTTCCCTCCCCAATGCAAGGGATATTTCAAGCAGTGCGTTGTTAAATGTTACCTCTAAAAATCAAGGGGATACCAAATATTACAACCCTATATTAGCTGTAATATTTGGTATCCCCTTCCGAAAAAGGATGGGATAGCTTCCAGAAGCTGTCATAGTGTAGGCTTATGATGTACTTCCCTCCCCAATGCAAGGGATAGTTCAAGCAGTGCGTTGTTAAATGTTACCCCTCAAAATCAAGGGGATACCAAATATTGCAACCCTATATTAGCTGTAATATTTGGTATCCCCTTCAGAAAAAGGATGGGATAGCTTCCAGAAGCTGTCATAGTGTAGGCTTATGGTGTACTTCCCTCCCCAATGCAAGGGATAGTTCAAGCAGTGCGTTGTTAAATGTTACCCCTCAAAATCAAGGGGATACCAAATATTACAACCCTATATTAGCTGTAATATCTGGTATCCCCTTCAAAAAACAGGTGGGATAGCTTCCAGAAGGAGGCATAGTGTAGACAAACAATGTACTCCCCCCTGCAATGCAAGGGATAGTTCAAGCAGCGCTTTGTTAAATGTTACCCCTCAACATCAAGGGGATACCAAATATTACAACCCTATATCAGCTGTAATATTTGGTATCCCCTTCAAAAAAAGGATGGGATAGCTTCCAGAAGCTGTCATAGTGTAGGCTTATGGTGTACTTCCCTCCCCAATGCAAGGGATAGTTCAAACAGTGCGTTGTTAAATGTTACCCCTCAAAATCAAGGGGATACCAAATATTACAACACTATATTAGCTGTAATATTTGGTATCCCCGTCAGAAAAAGGATGGGATAGCTTCCAGAAGCTGTCATAGTGTAGGCCTATGGTGTACTTCCCTCCCCAATGCAAGGGATATTTCAAGCAGTGCATTGTTAAATGTTACCCCTCAACATCAAGGGGATACCAAATATTACAACCCTATATTAGCTGTAATATTTGGTATCCCCTTCAGAAAAAGGATGGGATAGCTTCCAGAATCTGTCATAGTGTAGGCTTATGGTGTACTTCCCTCCCCAATGCAAGGGATAGTTCAAACAGTGCGTTGTTAAATGTTACCCCTCAAAATCAAGGGGATACCAAATATTACAACACTATATTAGCTGTAATATTTGGTATCCCCTTCATAAAAAGGATGAGATGGCTTCGAGAAGCTATCACAGTGTAGGCTTATGATGTACTCCCCTCCCCAATGCAAGGGATAGTTCAAGCAGTGCTTTGTTAAATGTTACCCCTCAAAATCAAGGGGATACCAAATATTACAACACTATATTAGCTGTAATATTTGGTATCCCCTTAAAAAAAAAGGATGAGATGGCTTCCAGAAGCTGTCCAAGTGTAGGCTTATGATGTACTGCCCTCCCCAATGCAAGGGATAGTTTAAGCAGTGCTTTGTTATATGTTGCCCCTCAACATCAAGGGGATACCAAATATTACAACCCTATATTATCCATTATATTTGGTATCCCCTTCAAAAAAAGAATGGGGTGGCTTCCAGAAGCTGTCACAGTGTAGGCTTATGATGTACTCCCCTCCCAATGCAAGGGATAGTTCAAGCAGTGCTTTGTTAAATGTCACCCCTCAAAATCAAGGGAATACCAAATATTACAGCACTATATTAGCTGTAATATTTGGTATCCCCTTCAAAAAAAGGATATGATGGCTTCCAGAAGCTGTTGTAGTGTAGGCTTATGATGTACTGCCCTCCCCAATGCAAGGGATAGTTTAAGCAGTGCTTTGTTAAATGTTGCCCCTCAACATCAAGGGGATACCAAATATTACAACCCTATATTAGCCATTACATTTGGTATCCCCTTCATAAAAGAATGAGTTGGCTTCCAGAAGCTGTCACAGTGAAGGTTTATGATGTACTCCCCTCCCCAATGCAAGAGATAGTTCAAGCAGTGCGTTGTAAAATGTTACCCCTCAAAATCAAGGGGATACCAAATATTACAACACTATATTAGCTGTAATATTTGGTATCCCCTTCATAAAAAGGATGAGATGGCTTCGAGAAGCTATCACAGTGTAGGCTTATTATGTACTCCCCTCCCCAATGCAAGGGATAGTTCAAGCAGTGCTTTGTTAAATGTTACCCCTCAAAATCAAGGGGATACCAAATATTACAACACTATATTAGCTGTAATATTTGGTATCCCCTTCACTTCAAAAAAAGGATGAGATGGCTTCCAGAAGCTGTCCAAGTGTAGGCTTATGATGTACTGCCCTCCCCAATGCAATGGATAGTTTAAGCAGTGCTTTGTTATATGTTGCCCCTCAACATCAAGGGGATACCAAATATTACAACCCTATATTAGCCATTATATTTGGTATCCCCTTCAAAAAAAGAATGGGGTGGCTTCCAGAAGCTGTCACAGTGTAGGCTTATGATGTACTCCCCTCCCAATGCAAGGGATAGTTCAAGCAGTGCTTTGTTAAATGTTACCCCTCAACATCAAGGGGATACCAAATATTACAACACTATATTAGCTGTAATATTTGGTATCCCCTTCAAAAAAAGGATATGATGGCTTCCAGAAGCTGTTGTAGTGTAGGCTTATGATGTACTGCCCTCCCCAATGCAAGGGATAGTTTAAGCAGTGCTTTGTTAAATGTTGCCCCTCAACATCAAGGGGATACCAAATATTACAACCCTATATTAGCCATTACATTTGGTATCCCCTTCATAAAAGAATGGGATGGCTTCCAGAAGCTGTCACAGTGTAGGTTTATGATGTACTCCCCTCCCCAATGCAAGGGATAGTTCAAGCAGTGCTTTGTTAAATGTTACCCCTCAACATCAAGGGGATACCAAATATTACAACACTAAATTAGCTGTAATATTTGGTATCCCCTTCAAAAAAAGGATGAGATGGCTTCCAGAAGCTGTCACAGTGTAGGCTTCTGATGTACTCCTTTCCCCAATGTAAGAGATAGTTCAAGCAGTGCGTTGTTAAATGTTACCCCTCAACATCAAGGGGATACCAAATATTACAACACTATATCAGCTGTAATATTTGGTATCCCCTTCAAAAAAAGGATGGGATGGCTTCCAGAAGCTGACACAGTGAAGGCTTATGATGTACTCCCCTCCCCAATGCAAGGGATAGTTCAAGCAGTGAGTTGTTAAGTGTTACCCCTCAAAATCAAGGGGATACCAAATATTACAACCCTTTATTAGCTGTAATATTTGGTATCCCCTTCAGAAAAAGGATGGGATAGCTTCCAGAAGCTGTCATAGTGTAGGCTTATGGTGTACTTCCCTCCCCAATGCAAGGGATATTTCAAGCAGTGCATTGTTAAATGTTACCCCTCAACATCAAGGGGATACCAAATATTACAACCCCATATTAGCTGTAATATTTGGTATCCCCTTCAGAAAAAGGATGGGATAGCTTCCAGAAGCTGTCATGGTGTAGGCTTATGGTGTACTTCCCTCCCCAATGCAAGGGATAGTTCAAACAGTGCGTTGTTAAATGTTACCCCTCAAAATCAAGGGGATACCAAATATAACAACCCTATATTAGCTGTAATATTTGGTATCCCCTTCAAAAAAAGGATGAGATGGCTTCCAGAAGCTGTCATTGTGTAGGCTTACGGTGTACTTCCCACCCCAATGCAAGGGATAGTTCAAGCAGTGCGTTGTTAAATGTTACCCCTCAAAATCAAGGGGATACCAAATATTACAACCCTATATTAGCTGTAATATTTGGTATCCCCTTCAGAAAAAGGATGGGATAGCTTCCAGAAGCTGTCATAGTGTAGGCTTATGGTGTACTTCCCTCCCCAATGCAAGGGATAGTTCAAGCAGTGCTTTGTTAAATGTTACCCCTCAACATCAAGGGGATACCAAATATTACAACCCTATATTAGCTGTAATATTTGGTATCCCCTTCAAAAAACAAGTGGGATAGCTTCCAGAAGGAGGCATAGTGTAGACAAACAATGTACTCCCCCTGCAATGCAAGGGATAGTTCGTTCAAGCAGCGCTTTGTTAAATGTTACCCTTCAAAATCAAGGGGATACCAAATATTACAACCCTATATTAGCTGTAATATTTGGTATCCCCTTCAGAAAAAGGATGGGATAGCTTCCAGAAGCTGTCATAGTGTAGGCTTATGGTGTACTTCCCTCCCCAATGCAAGGGATATTTCAAGCAGTGCGTTGTTAAATGTTACCTCTCAAAATCAAGGGGATACCAAATATTACAACCCTATATTAGCTGTAATATTTGGTATCCCCTTCAGAAAAAGGATGGGATAGCTTCCAGAAGCTGTCATAGTGTAGGCTTATGGTGTACTTCACTCCCCAATGCAAGGGATAGTTCAAGCAGTGCGTTGTTAAATGTTACCCCTCAAAATCAAGGGGATACCAAATATTACAACCCTATATTAGCTGTAATATTTGGTATCCCCTTCAGAAAAAGGATGGGATAGCTTCCAGAAGCTGTCATAGTGTAGGCTTATGGTGTACTTCCCTCCCCAATGCAAGGGATATTTCAAGCAGTGCGTTGTTAAATGTTACCTCTAAAAATCAAGGGGATACCAAATATTACAACCCTATATTAGCTGTAATATTTGGTATCCCCTTCAGAAAAAGGATGGGATAGCTTCCAGAAGCTGTCATAGTGTAGGCTTATGATGTACTTCCCTCCCCAATGCAAGGGATAGTTCAAGCAGTGCGTTGTTAAATGTTACCCCTCAAAATCAAGGGGATACCAAATATTGCAACCCTATATTAGCTGTAATATTTGGTATCCCCTTCAGAAAAAGGATGGGATAGCTTCCAGAAGCTGTCATAGTGTAGGCTTATGGTGTACTTCCCTCCCCAATGCAAGGGATAGTTCAAGCAGTGCGTTGTTAAATGTTACCCCTCAAAATCAAGGGGATACCAAATATTACAACCCTATATTAGCTGTAATATCTGGTATCCCCTTCAAAAAACAGGTGGGATAGCTTCCAGAAGGAGGCATAGTGTAGACAAACAATGTACTCCCCCCTGCAATGCAAGGGATAGTTCAAGCAGCGCTTTGTTAAATGTTACCCCTCAACATCAAGGGGATACCAAATATTACAACCCTATATCAGCTGTAATATTTGGTATCCCCTTCAAAAAAAGGATGGGATAGCTTCCAGAAGCTGTCATAGTGTAGGCTTATGGTGTACTTCCCTCCCCAATGCAAGGGATAGTTCAAACAGTGCGTTGTTAAATGTTACCCCTCAAAATCAAGGGGATACCAAATATTACAACACTATATTAGCTGTAATATTTGGTATCCCCGTCAGAAAAAGGATGGGATAGCTTCCAGAAGCTGTCATAGTGTAGGCCTATGGTGTACTTCCCTCCCCAATGCAAGGGATATTTCAAGCAGTGCATTGTTAAATGTTACCCCTCAACATCAAGGGGATACCAAATATTACAACCCTATATTAGCTGTAATATTTGGTATCCCCTTCAGAAAAAGGATGGGATAGCTTCCAGAATCTGTCATAGTGTAGGCTTATGGTGTACTTCCCTCCCCAATGCAAGGGATAGTTCAAACAGTGCGTTGTTAAATGTTACCCCTCAAAATCAAGGGGATACCAAATATTACAACACTATATTAGCTGTAATATTTGGTATCCCCTTCATAAAAAGGATGAGATGGCTTCGAGAAGCTATCACAGTGTAGGCTTATGATGTACTCCCCTCCCCAATGCAAGGGATAGTTCAAGCAGTGCTTTGTTAAATGTTACCCCTCAAAATCAAGGGGATACCAAATATTACAACACTATATTAGCTGTAATATTTGGTATCCCCTTAAAAAAAAAGGATGAGATGGCTTCCAGAAGCTGTCCAAGTGTAGGCTTATGATGTACTGCCCTCCCCAATGCAAGGGATAGTTTAAGCAGTGCTTTGTTATATGTTGCCCCTCAACATCAAGGGGATACCAAATATTACAACCCTATATTAGCCATTATATTTGGTATCCCCTTCAAAAAAAGAATGGGGTGGCTTCCAGAAGCTGTCACAGTGTAGGCTTATGATGTACTCCCCTCCCAATGCAAGGGATAGTTCAAGCAGTGCTTTGTTAAATGTCACCCCTCAAAATCAAGGGAATACCAAATATTACAGCACTATATTAGCTGTAATATTTGGTATCCCCTTCAAAAAAAGGATATGATGGCTTCCAGAAGCTGTTGTAGTGTAGGCTTATGATGTACTGCCCTCCCCAATGCAAGGGATAGTTTAAGCAGTGCTTTGTTAAATGTTGCCCCTCAACATCAAGGGGATACCAAATATTACAACCCTATATTAGCCATTACATTTGGTATCCCCTTCATAAAAGAATGAGTTGGCTTCCAGAAGCTGTCACAGTGAAGGTTTATGATGTACTCCCCTCCCCAATGCAAGAGATAGTTCAAGCAGTGCGTTGTAAAATGTTACCCCTCAAAATCAAGGGGATACCAAATATTACAACACTATATTAGCTGTAATATTTGGTATCCCCTACATAAAAAGGATGAGATGGCTTCGAGAAGCTATCACAGTGTAGGCTTATTATGTACTCCCCTCCCCAATGCAAGGGATAGTTCAAGCAGTGCTTTGTTAAATGTTACCCCTCAAAATCAAGGGGATACCAAATATTACAACACTATATTAGCTGTAATATTTGGTATCCCCTTCAAAAAAAGGATGAGATGGCTTCCAGAAGCTGTCCAAGTGTAGGCTTATGATGTACTGCCCTCCCCAATGCAATGGATAGTTTAAGCAGTGCTTTGTTATATGTTGCCCCTCAACATCAAGGGGATACCAAATATTACAACCCTATATTAGCCATTATATTTGGTATCCCCTTCAAAAAAAGAATGGGGTGGCTTCCAGAAGCTGTCACAGTGTAGGCTTATGATGTACTCCCCTCCCAATGCAAGGGATAGTTCAAGCAGTGCTTTGTTAAATGTTACCCCTCAACATCAAGGGGATACCAAATATTACA